>NC_083868.1:142416811-143041811 GCF_032452875.1 Bos javanicus | reverse complement strand
CTTTAGAAAGCATGCTTTGACATGATTACTAAGAGCAATCATTTGTGTGGAGCTGTCACCTCCTACCACTGTTCCTCTGAGTGAAGGGACTCCTCAGGGGTGAAGAGCTTGCTGATGAGAGAGCTCTATGGCTGACTGTTTGCTAGCACTGGGGAAATAGTTAAGTTTCTTTCTGCAGGACTTCTCAGAGCCTTTAGTATGCTAATGAGCATCAAGACTCTCTGTGAAAGTGAAAAAGTTAGTTGCTCATTTATGTCCAACTCTATCCATGGACAGAGGAGCCTGGCAGGCTACAATCCATGGGATTCTCCAGGCAAGAATACTGGAGTGGGTTGCATTCCCTTCTCCAGGGGATCTTTCCGACCCAGGGATCAAACCCAGGTCTCCCACATTGTAGGCAGATTCTTTACTGTCTGAGCCACAAGGAAGCTGGTTCAAGACTCTGTATCAGCTATAATTCAGTTCTCCTGCAAGTGATGGAAACCCCAGATGACAATGACTCCATTCAAGTTAGAGGAGTTTATTTCTCTCTCACTGAATCACAGTGCAGAGGCCAGCAGTTCCATCATCAGCCGAAACCTAACACCTTTCTAACTTGTCGCTCTTGCCTTCTCAACACAGGCTTCTACCTCGTGATCCCAGAGGGCTGCTGATGCACCAGCCATTATGTGTAGGTTCCAGTGAGCAGGGAGAAGGGGATAAAGAAGGGTGCCCTCTTCCCTTTGTCACACTTCCACTTGGGGCCTATTGGTTGATCCATCTGCCAACACAACAGTGCAACTTTGGGGGAATTTGAAAAAGGCAATTCCTCTACCAGACACAGAAGGACACACAGCTTGACAAGGCCACACTGCCTTTGTGCAAACTGGAAAAATGGTGAATTAGCCCATCACTATCCTTTCTCGAGGCAGACCTGGGACACAGCCTGGTGCTGGAGACCTTCTAGGTTAAGCAGAGGGTATGTTCTCTAGGCCCACCATCTCTGCTCCAAACTCTCACACTGGGCACAGCTGGCATTAGTCAGCATGGGAGGCTGCCCTGCCCCCTGACCTGAATATGGGAACACAGCCAATCTTAGCTGCAAGGGAGGCTGGGAAGTGCAATCTTTATTCAGTGGCCGCAGGCTCAGCTTAAAATAGGGGTGTTGTTCCAAAGAAGTCCTAAGGAAGAAAAAAGTAGGGTGCTGGTTTGAGTCTCTGCCACACCCTCACCCAAGGAACGCTTTAAAATGAAACCCCAAATGACAGACAGCTGGCTCAGGACACTGGGGTCCCAAAGGGCAAGCTGGTGGAGTACCTTGGGTCCAAATCCATGGTTGTTCCACACAGCTGATGGACCTTCCCTGCTGGGGCGGTGGACATGGGTTATGCTTGGCGGTACCCAGCAGGAAGGGGTCTTCCTGGGCTGTGGTTGCCTCATCTCATGACTCACATCCTGGGGGGAATCCAAGCCCACCTCCCAACCTCTAGACCAGAGCAGCAGTCACTCCCCCATCAACCCAGGCAGCTGGGATGCAGGCCCCAAGACACTTGGAGGAAGAGAGCAGGACCAGGGCCTGGGCCACCAGGAGGGAGGGGGATGTGGAGCTTCTCCACAGGGTCTGGCTGGCAGGCAGAGGGCAGTGCTGCCCCACCCGCTGGTGGCAGCAGCATGGCTGCCTCCCCATCCCTGGTGTGACCAGCTGTGGGTGGGGGGCCAGTCTGAGCCTGCCTCCAGCTTCCTGTCTGTCAGTCAGGCCCCCAGGTGGTCCCCCTTCTGAACAAGGCCCGGGCTGTGTGGGTCACGGCAGGAGCCCTGAGGTGGCACGTCCCCTCCACCACCACTACCAAGGATGGCTGGGTTTCCATCCTGCCCACGTTCTGCGTCACAGCTGAGTGCAGGGTGAGTTCCAGGAGAACGCACACTTCCTGGAGCCAAGCCAGTCGGAGAAGGAAGCAGCTGTCCTCCATGTCAGTCTGGGAGGGGCTGGGAGGACTCCTGCCCCTATTAACACAGAAATATCATCTTCAGCAGAAATACCTTCGCAAATATTCATCGGAAGGACCGATGCTGAAGCTGAAGTGCCAGTACTTGGGCCACCTGATGCAAAGAGCCAACCCATTGGAAGAGACCCTGATGGGAAAGATTGAAGGCAGGAAGAAAAGGGGATGACAGAGGATGAGATGGTTGGATGCCATCATCAATTCAGTGGACATGAGTTTGAGCAAACTCTGGGACATAGTGATGGACAGGGAAGCCTGGTGTGCTGCTGTCCATGGCGTCGCAAGGAGTCGGACATGACTGAGCAACTGAACAACTGTCTGCGTACTTCATTCATTAGAATACTGGTGTGGCACACGCCTCCACATGGACGCAGAGGCATGCAGGCTAACATGGTTTATCCTCCAAATTGGTCAGCATCAAGAGAAGAAGAAGCAGTGAGGGGTGCTGGGCATCCTTGCCCCCTTCCCGGGAAGTGGGTCTCTGCCAGCTCCAGACCGGGGGAAACCAAACTTGGACAATCCTGGGGAAGGTGGCCTGACAGTAAGGGCCTTAAAATGTTCCCTCCCTCCCTCCCTCACCAGGTAGCACTGAGCTCCCACCAGGGATCAGGTACTGGGGCTTCCTTGCTCGGGGGAGGAGTCATATAGGAAATAAACACCTGGAGAGGGCTAGAGACCAACAGAGGACAGATAAAAAGTACAGTGTGTACCCACGGATGAGAATTCAGACTTGAACATCCTGACACGCGGATGAACCTACAGGACGTGATGCCGAGGGAAGTAAGCTGGTCATAGAAGGATAAACATTGAATGGTCCCACTCACAGAGGCCCCTGGAGGAGTCAGCTTCCCAGAGACAGGAAGTGAGAATGGTGGGGGCCAGGGGCAGAGTCGGGGTGATGGGAAATGAAATAAACTGTGCACTCATGGTAAATGTTATGATATGTGTACTTTACCACAATTTCACAAAGAAAGGAAAATCAAGGAAAGGGTTGAAGAGCCCCAGGGGCAGAATGGCCACATATCCCAACAGACAGGCGGGACTGCCCAGCAGGTGGCAAGGGAAGAGCCCAGCAGGCCGAAGGCACAGCCGGTGCAAAGGCCCTGGGGTGGGAGAAGCTCTCCGAGTCAGGGGAGGGGCCAGGGGACCAGGTTCAGAGCTGAGTCCGAGGGTGGTCCCTCCGTGGAGGTGCTCAGCACAGTGTCTCCTGCAGGAGCATACTTGCCCTGCTCTGCGTAGCACACCCAGCCTCCATCACCATGCTGTCCAGATGGCCGGGGTGGAAGTCCCCTGCCCATCTGCCGCCTCCGTCAGATCACCAGCATCTCAGGCAGGGCAGGGCCTCCTGTGGCCTCAGCAAAGGCAGTGTTTGGCCGGGTGCGCTCTTAACAGGCTGGGGGTGAGTTACCTAGTCTGGAGGGAGAGGGGGCGGGAGGCAGAGCCACCTTGTGGCACGTCCCTCGTGGCACGTCCCTCGTGGCCTAGTCAGGCTCAAGACAGCACCGCAGGGTCAAAGGTAAGCTTCACACCCTGGATGAGGCAGGTGTCTGCTGGAGGAGCGAGGTCCCTGGCAAGACAGGTCATGGGCACCTCAGCCCTTTCGGTGCTTTTCTGGGGCCCAACACCAACATGGGGGAAGGCTAGTGGCTGGATCCAGAACCAGCATTAAAATTAATGTGACTCACTCTTCTCCTGGGTCCATGGTGCCTGCCAAGGTGGAGGAGAGGAGGCCCCGTGAGGGCACAGCACGGCGGAGCACAGGGGGAGGCCACTCAGGGGGTCCCCCCGGCAGCACCAGGCAATGGGGGTGTCCATCTGCTCACACTGCCCACGTGCAGCAGCCACCCTGCCTCAGGGCGCAGCTCCCAGTGTCTGCAGTGTCACCCGCCCATGTGTGCTGGGAGGCGGATGCTGTGCCTGGAACCACTGCAGGTGGCCTGGGCTTCCTTACACATGGTGGCTAGGACCCAAGGGCGCATGTCCTGAGAGGCAGATTTCCAGGACGACGAAGGCCACGTTTGTTCTGACCTCGGACCCCAGCGACACAACCGTTGCCTCCTGTCCTGACGTCAAGACGGCACCAGACCTCACCCGGTTCCCAGAGAGGGTGACCTGCTTGGAGGACGAAGTTCTAGAAGAGCATCAGGACCTGGAAATACCATTGTGTCTACTGGGAAACTCACCCACTGAGACCCCCCAGCTGCAAAGAGTAACATCCCAGTGCAAAGAGCCAGGATCTAACGGCTTTCAGTCACACAACAGTAAGGGGGAGATCATCAGATAGGCCCTTCAACACTGAATAAAAATGATTTCTAGCACAGTTTTTCCCCTTCTCGATTCTCACATTTAATTCCTGGCCTCTGGTGCAAAGAGCTCGCTGTGCATGCTGCCCACCACCCTCAATTTGGACAAGGCCCCACCTCATCTGAGACTGGCTGGTCCTCGGGACCTACTCACTCCTAATGCCCTCCCTCCTGGGCATCCTTCCTGGGTGTGTGCCTTTGGAAAGGCACAATCCTTGAAAAATAGCGTTTTCTACATTCCTCATTTACCTAAATGGGATGGTGAAATGGGTCTGGTTCTACTTCCTTTTTCTCCACTCAAACTGATCTTAAAATCTTGTTTTCAGTACATGTTTTGAGGCTCACTTCCATTTTGGATGTAGAAGCCATGAGAACACTACTCACAGCCTATCAACAAGGAAAAGTGGAGGATCTACAAGATCTTTAACTATTCTTGAACTCAGAGAGCTGAGGCTGCGAGGCGACCAGGTGACTGAATTCTGAAGAGGGACAAGCCCCTCCAAGTCAGGTGGGGGTAGGGCACAGACTCAGGAGGGGGCAGATACAAAGGAGGTAGCCCAGCCTTTGAGGACCACCCCCCGCATCATCTCACAGGCGTGCAGGATGGGACTGGAGAGACCCCTCAACCCCCAGGGTGAGCCGGCATGAAACCCCACCCACCACCCCCACCCTTCCCTCCTTTGAAGCAAAAACCTTAATTTAATGGGGGAGGAAACTGGCCCCCCACCCCAGGCAACCTGGGTGAAGACTGCTGCTTCTGGGTAGAAGTGTGTAACCTTTCGGCCCCAGGCCCCCACCCCGATACACGACAGGGGCTGCGGCAGACGCATGAGAGACCAGACTGCTGGCTAGGCTGACCCTGGAGACCCAGGACACAGGACTTGCTCAAGATCAGAACATCTTCCTCCACCCAGGGTCGGGGGACGAGAGCAGAGACACTGCCCACCCCAGGGTGGGGACAGGTGCACTGGGCCAACTGAAAGCTGGAAGCGGGGCAGGAACACGGAGGGAGACCTTCTGGCAGGAGGAATCTGAAGGCCATGAAAGCCACTAAACCCCACACCCAGCTTGCCAGCTCAGCAGACGGACTCAGCCCCACACTGCGGGCCAACTGGACGGTGCGTCCACTTCCGAGGCCCAGGACTCTTGGCTTTGGTCTCTGTTGTTCTATAGAAAGCATCCGGCATTTGGTCAGGAGTCAGGAGATACAGCGAAGAGAAAACCACCCATCCTCAGAACCAGACCTGAGAGTATCTGCCTGCCACCCATTCTCCATCAACTGCACGGCTGCTCCACTCGGCAGGGACCCCAGGGTGCTTCTGTGACTCTCGCTGCCACAGATAGCACCCACGTGCATCGCCGTAGGTCCCGGGTGACCCTGTAGGAGCCTTCTGGTGAAGCCTGTAGGACCACAGAGTCCAGCTTCATCTCCTTGGGGACCGCTAGGTTCCATGACAACCGCCCCAGCAATGCTCCCACCAGCAGCAACCAGCAGTAGGGCCACCCATTAACAGCAGGGCCAGATAAACTGCCATCTCACGGGTCTCCAAGCATGTGTCTCTGATGAGGCCGAGGCCCAGAACATCTTCATGCACTTGTTGGCCGCGTGGCTTTTCTTTTCAGGGAGCTATTAAGATCCTCTGCCATTTTCTCCTGATTTCCAACAATTCTCCCTTAACCCTAAATGTGAATTCCTTGCCAGCTTTAGCATTAAAAAAGAGAGAGAGGGAGAAGGCTTCCTCCCCGATGGTCGCCTGTTCATAGTCAAGGCTCTCCTCCTGATGTGGCTGCATCTCCCAGGGCCTCCACCGATGACTCACACGTGTCTCATAGGTCTTCTTCACCCTGAGTAGCTATGATCAGGAGAAGGCAATGGCACCCCACTCCAGTACTCTTGCCTGGAAAATCCCATGGGAGGAGCTTGTTAGGCTACAGTCCATGGGGTCGCTAAGAGTCAGACATGACTGAGTGGCTTCACTTTCACTTTTCACTTTCATGCACTGGAGAAGGAAATGGCAACCCACTCCAGTGTTCTTGCCTGGAGAATCCCAGGGACGGCAGAGCCTGGTGGGCTGCTGTCTGCGGGGTTGCACAGAGTTGGACACGACTGAAGTGACTTAGCAGCAGCAGCTATGATCAGCTCCCACGTTACCTTCTGCTGGCTTCACACCCCCACTCCAGGACCCCTGCATCTGGCTTGGCCCTGGCCCCGCTGCCGTGACGCTGCTCTGATCAAAGCCGCCCTGGTTCCCATCCAGTGTCCTCCACACTCAGCTCCTCCTCTAAACTTTCCCCTCTGGCTTCACTTCCTGCAACATTTCCTCCAGCTCTATGGCTGTCCTCCTGCCAACAGAACTCTCTGGCTGGAAAACTCAGGTCCACACTCACAGAGCATACACTACTGAGGGCTTCACCTCTCATCTCTGACACGGACTGATCGTGGTGTTAATATTGGAAGGAAACTGAGTGAACGTGAAGCAAAATGTTTAAAATATACCCGATTTTTTTCTACCAACCATTTTCTAAAGATGTGTAAGCAACTAAAGCCACTAATTTCATTAAAATGTTCCTTTTCAGAAATACTGCAATCAAAGAATTCCTGCTTTATCCCTATATATTAAACCCATCATTGGCTTTTACAGATTGCATTTTTTAAAAAATGTCTCTTTTCTCCTCCATTTATTTAATTTTTTGGCTTCACCTGGTGTGGCCTGTGCGATTTTGGTTCCCTGACCAGGGATGGAGTCTGGACCCCGGGCAGTGAAAGCACTGAATCCTAACCACCGGACCCCCAGGGGTTCCGCCCAGGGCCCAGTTCTGGGTTGTTTCAACAGAGACATAAAAAGTGGGAGCACTTGTATGAGACAATGCCTCAATACCATTTGTATGTAAATTTTTCACCAAATCATTTAGTTAAGAAACACTAACTAGTTATTTTTAGACCAATTAGAGATGAGACAGACCTGGGCCCTGCTTTGCTGAGGCCGGCCCTGGGCCTGGGGGTCAGTGTGATGCTCAGAGTGGTCACTGGAGGTTGGCCGTAGGTTGAGACGCCTGTCCCCTAAGCCGGCATTCATTGTCATTAAGCAATAGCTCTACTGTTTAACGAATTTTAGTTTAAAAATGGTACAGAGATCTTAGGTCTTAGTGAAAATAAGAGGGTCTGTCCGTAAAATGGCAAAAATAATTTGTGCAAAGAATTTCTTCTTAGAGGGTATAGAGCACAGCATGTGGGCTAAACATAATGTACATTATTTAGGACATCTGCATAATGCAACAGAATGCAAAACACTGAATATTTGGCCCAAGTACAGTTATTTTCAGGATTTGCCAGGTCACTGCTTTTTAAAAATGTTGTTTATTTTTGGCCATGCTGGGTCTTTGTTGCTGCGCTCGGGCTTTCTCTAGTAACAGCTGTGGTGCACAGGTTTCTCATTATAGTGGGTCCTGTTGCAGCATGGGCCCTGGGCACACGGGCTTAGCTGCTCCTCGCTATGCGCAATCTTCCTGAACCAGGGATCCATCCCAGATCCCCTGCATTGGCAGCCGGATCCTTAACCACTGGACCACTGGGGCAACCCCCAGATTGATATTTACTCATTTTTCTTTTTAGAGAATATTATTAGTCAAGTATTACTTTGAGCTACACTAAATCTTGTAAACCAACTTCTTCTTGATATGAAGGAAGCACTTAGGGGCTGAAGGCTGGGCCAAGGTCTCACTGGGTAAAATTTCACGCCCACCCTCTCACCTCTGACCTGAAGGAGTTGGAGACAGAACAGGGTGACTGTCTTCTGCCAAACCCATGAGAAGCGTGTCTTAAAACAACACACTTCACCACGGTCATTCCTCACTCCAGCCAAGTCCACAATTTTACATGCACTTAAAAACAATACTTTAGTCTGCAGACTTAAGCCTCTACGTACAAACGTTAGCCTCTACGTATAAACAGTTTGGCAGCTAAAACTCTCTGACAGTGGTTTAATGGACTCTTCAGCGCACCTGGAAATTTACTGGCAGGAAATTTCACATTATGAACTACAAAAGGTAATACCTTACTGATGAATTGTTTTCTTCTCATTACTATCAGAATAATTAGATTTAGGGTGAACTACAATAAAAAACAAACTGAAGCTTTCCATTTTTTTTTTTCCTGGAAAACCAGTGACTACCTCAAGAAACTTAGAAAACATTCTTGAAGATGCAAATGGGCCTGAGTGCTCCAGGGTGGTGCAATCCTGATTTTTTAGAATCTGTGGGGGTCACGACAAACCCCAAGTGTCACCAGCAAACATGTCAACATCTGAATGTTGAATGTCCTTAAAATGGAAAAGCATCTGTGGTGACATGAGTTTTAGAAAATAAAACGTCCATGAAGCATGTTTCTGTTTTTAATTTTTTTGCTTTGATAAATCAGTTGCTTCACAAAAATCCCTTTCAAAGACAACAATCCAAGAAAACATTGTTACAGCATTCACATTTAAAGATTGTCAGTTCACAGACCAGACAGAACTAAATTAGGGGAGGGTGGCGGGGTTTTTTTTCTGTCCCTAACTACCAGAGGCGGGCCGTTCTCACTTTCCCCGGATGTCTGAGCTTGTCTAAAAGAAAAGGTGCTCCCCCACTTTCTCGCCCCAGTCAGAGTCAGGTCAGGTCGTGGGCAGGTTATGTGGAGAAGACTCTGGGACTCGGGCCACGGCGGCTCCAGCATCAGGGCCCTGTGGTCTTTGAGCGAGCTGGGGCTGTGGCCCACCGTACGTTGCACGCTGGACAAACACTTACACTGTTTTATTTCTGGAATCAGAACACGAAAGCTGCATTACTGCAGCAGCTGGAGTGTGGCTGGACATGGCCCAGCCATCTGCTACCCACTCAAGAGCTGAACAGCAGGTAACTCGACACGTTCAACCTGGGTTGCAAGACACAGTCAAAACCATCCTTCAGGGAAAAGAATTTAACAAGAGCAAATTCCTTTAAGATGAGAGCTCAGCAGGGTTGTGCTCTCACAGATGCTCTTAAAATCCCAGGGGCTGGAAAATGGGTCTTTATTAGGTGCCAGCTAACTACCAATGCCCCAGACAGTGGCTTATGAACCAAAACAGTCTGCCTGTTGGGTTAAGATCCCATTAGTTACTCATGGGAAGAGCCTGAAATGCCCCCTCTCGAATGATCTTTATCCTAGTCCTCTGAATGTAGCGACCAGGATGCAGACTCCAGCTGCAGGGAGCAGGGACTGCGACCCCAGGCACCGACTGCCAGACCCCAACATGTCCCTGATGTGGCCCCATGTCCACGCTGCTGCAGCCTGTGCAGCCCGAGCCCTGTACCCAGGCTCCAGGGAACAGGATTTCTGCTTGGGGAAACTGACCAGGAGTGACCACCAACCTGAACCTGAGGTCAGAGGGACAGAGGGAGGCGAGGGAGGGAGAAGGTGGCTGGCCAGCTTCCACAGGGTCTCGTCTTAAATCCTAACTTTGTTGGACTTAAAACAATTTTTCAAACTGCTATAGTTTAAAAGATGTGACTTAAAATATATAAAATTGTTTAAAAGGAACACAATAGCTGCTTAAAAATGTTATTCTCTCCCCCAAAAGAGAGTCAAGTTTTTCTTTTAAATCTCCTGAAATATTTTAAAAGAAATTCCTCTGTATTTCTTGCTTCCTTCTAAGTTATCCACGAAGTACTCTCCTATGACTAACTTTAATCATTAATAATTTGGGAAGAAAAAGTCAGTTCCAGAAAAAAAATCTGCACTTGCTCAGAACACTCCTGGGTAGCCTTGGTCCACAGCCAACTACTGTCGCTGCTTTTCAGGAGCTGACGACCATTAGACTGTCCTTCAGGGCTTCCGGTGTCCCACTGATGGTGACGCAGAGACGTCTTCTGTGAAACCAGGTCCTGCTTCCTCTCTGAGAAAAAGCCTCACTTGAAAGTAAACTGGCAGATGCAAATCCAAACCCAGAGAAACAAACCCAGTCTGCTCTGTGGTCCATCTGGTCACCAGGAGCCGAAGTCCCACCGTTATCCAGATGTGATGTGATCAAGTCAGAGGAAGAACCACCGACCGAGTGATGACGAGCCGCCGGCACCCCACCCCCAGGCCCTGCCGGTTCCTGTCCATCCTGCAGTGGACATGCACTAATCGTGTAACAAAGCCAAGGGTCTGCTCTTTGCCTGCTCTGAGCCAACAGGATGGACACTTTATAGTAGTTTGTGACACACGTTCTATGCATAACATACGCTGACCGAAAGCTCCTAAGACAACGCCCAGCTAACACGGCACATCACCACTCAACCGTGGTCAGACTTAAATCAGACGGAAACAGTCAGCAAAAGCTTTTAACTGACCACCGGCTACCACTTAACTTAGCTAAGCCCTACTTAGCAAATACCTTGAGACGCACGTTTAGATAAAGTGTAAATTGCAATCTGAGCAACATATTGACTAAAATGTGAAGATATCAAAATTTCATTAAATAGATGTTTCTTTTATAGTAGAAAATGTGAATTAATACCCTGGGAGAGCAGAGAACCAGAATACTAGCTAACTGGGGGCAGGTTCATCAAATTTGGCCAATTCAGAACATTCCAAATTGAGACAGTCAATAAGTGTGTACTGTTTCTCCTCTAGAATTTACCCTTGACATAGTCATAATCCAATTCATACGGAATTTATAAAAATAGCTTTTTATCCAATAATTCCAGCAAGGTAAAAATAGGAGTTTCTTTTCATATATAGCAAATGACACAGGCTCACGGAACATGAGAACGGAACCACATCTGAGTCACCAAACATCCACCACAGGTCACACGCGGTTTATTGTGCTGTCACCCGCCTCGCACGGGCGGTCTCCAGGTGCAGAGGCTTCTTCCTAATCCTGGGGCTGACAAGTAAACCAGCCCCCTGAGGCCTGCCTTACCCACAGAACGAAATTAAAACTGCGTAATCGCTCAGAAAATGGAAGCACTAGTCCTTAACCTAATCAGGGGCTCATGGAGGGGCGGAGGTGTTTGTCATTCATCACATTTTTAGCGTTAAACCTTTAAAGAATTTCCTTAAAAACTCACGCACACACGCACACACACACACATGCACACACACGCACACACACCTTGAAAGAAGTCGCTGCACCGGCAAAGACGCCCTGGAAGCTTACTATGAAATACAAAAGTGCACTCTTCTATGCCTACATATAAAACATATTAGAAATAAAACTGTGTAAAATGTTTGCTGTGCAAACTATAAAAAGGGGCGCCGGCGGCCGGGCCCTACTGCAGGGAGTCGCTGTTCTCCAGGACCAGCCCGCCCAGGTGGCCGGGCGCCAGCGCCGCCCCGCCGTCCCCCGTGCTGTCCACGGAGTCGTCCTCGCTCTGCTCGGCCATCATCACCTGCTGCACCGCCAGCGTGGCCCCGTCCGATGACAGGGACTGCAGGCTGTCCACGTTCATGCTCACGGGCGCGGTGATGGTCACGACGGCCCCTGTGGCACAAAGCGGCGTCACCGTGCCATCGGGGTTCAGCCCGCTGGGCTGCGCAGCCTGGCTTCCCCTGGCTGTGTTTCTGGGACCATCCACAGGGATTTAAGGAATGTCTCTACTAGGATCGTCCCAGACCCTGCAAAGCTAAGCTCTCTGTTTAGAGAGGGTCTGAGGGTCAGGATGGTAAAGGGGACAGACGCCTGGGGTGGAAAGCAAGCGTCACACAGAGGAGAAGGGACCCAGGACACAGGGGAGAGGCCTCAGAGGACAGGCAGGGGTGGGGGGACTGAGGTCAGAGGACGGCAGGCCAATCTGCGAGGGAAAGTGGACACCCGAGACACATGCTCCTGTGCTCCAGCCCAACAGCGGGGAGTGGGAACCACCAGGTACCCGTGAGCGGGACGCGGACTAGAGATGCTAGGCCGTGAAGGCTCTGTGCCAGGAAATCGCACAGCTGGATGAAGCCTGGGGGGACACAGGGTGAAATACCAGGCAGTGGGCGCATGACACACACACACACCCTGCACTGAAGTAGGAGGGGCAGAGAGAGACAGGAGCGGCCTTGGGCGTCTGGCCACGCACTCCGCTCTCCTGGGCACACCTATACTGCTGACGGGCACCTGGACCAGCACTGTCCCCACGGTCAGACGCAGCAAGACTGCTGCTTGCCCCTGGTTTACCACCTCACCCGCACCTGCAGGACAGGGTCTCCCAGCCCGGTGCCCACCTTCAGACACAGTCAGCTCACTGGCAGCTGGCTGTGCTGCTCCCGAGGCAATGGAGTCAGGCCAAAACCTCTGGACGGGTCTGTTCTGAGCAGTCTTTTTCTTTGTTTTTGGAGTTTCTGAGCAACTAGAATCCAACATCGGCTGTAGGATTCGTCTTCTTGCGTTGATGAACCTGCGTGAAGGAAATACTCATGTCAAAATGGCCTTTCCAAGGCCCTGTGGCCTCAATGACAGGCCAGGTGCTTCACAAACCACATGAATGTGACCACGTATTCCCTGCTGTAAGAAGTGCTTAAGAGTAACGCCAAGCATCTCATCTAAACTTCCAGAGAGTAGGGCTGTTTTTAGAGTAATTCACTTGAATAAAGACAGACTGTCCCACAGCGTCTTTTCTCCACTCTGATTTATCCACCTCTGTGAACTGGGTATTCACGATGACACAGAGGATGCTGTTCAAACTGTGGATGTGACATGCCCTTCTCTAAGGAAGTGGCAGGGTAGAGCAGCAGAACCAGGCACCCTGCAGCCTCCGACCCGAGGCCGGAAGGCGGTGCATCTCCGAGCGCCCACCCAGTTAGGCCCTGAGTGTGGACAGATGTCCGGCTCTGAGGCTGTCTAATTGTGAAATACTAAGATTCAAAAAATCTCCAATTGCCCAAGGACACATTCTAATAATAGATATGAACAGGCTGACACTACAGAGCTCCGTTCAGAGACTCTCGCTGGTCCCTGCGGCTGAGTGTGAGCCGGACTGAAGGGTCACAACAGCCCCTCAGCACACCACAGACCCCAGCATGACCTGGGAGATAAGCCTGCTGCCATCTCTACGTCTGTCCATCCTTCTCCGTCAAAGCTTCTACAAGGCACAGGCGTGAGCTAATGATGGGTGTGTCCAAATTCACTCCAAAATACAATTTTTGCAAATATAAAAGGAAAGTCATAAAAGGTAAAAAATAGCCACTAGAAGACTTTAGAAATTTTAGAATTTATAAAAGACATGTATCAAATTGTTATTAATTTTAAAATGAAAAGCTGAGGTCAAACCTTCTAGAAAAGACAATTCTGTTAATAGCACAGAGGAGCAAGTTAGGAACAGCAGGGGCCCACAGGTGAAGAGGCTGACAAGCCGCCAACCATCAGCACATCCAGAGACATCGCTCTGTCCTCTGTCCGTCACCCATCCGTCAGTCACTGAACCAAAACACAGTTTCTAAATGGGATGCCATGAAGACAGTGGAGACTGTGACAGAGAAAGACTCAAAACTCACAGCAACGAAACACTCAAAGCCTTTCAACTCTTGTTAATGCTCTGTTTAAAAGATCCAACAGGAAATAATCCAACACCATGGCTTATAGTTGCCACTTAAGTCAAAAATAATAGCTCAAAGGCAAGATAGGAGAAGTACTTAATACAGTGCCAAAGCATACCTCCCGCATGTATAACTGCGCAAAATGGAAAATTTTTATTGTTTACACTGGAATCTACCTGATCTTCAAATTTAAATTTTAACAGTTAAAATGAAAATACAGCAATGTTAATAAGTGGTAGAAGCTGTGTCTTCTTTTACGCATGCCAATGCTATTAAGCTGAAATCATTTCCTACGTCTGACTGATGAGTAAAATAGTAAAAAAGAGGCCAACGACTAACAGCGCAATGCAAGCGCACGTTCAGAGCCCACCGCCACTTAGTGACATCAGTGCCTCTAATTTAAGGGGAAGCGGTCAGGATCCAAGTGTCCACAGTGACGCGTGACGCCAGAGCCACAACAGGGTGCTTCCTGTAGAAAGTACACGTTTCCTTCTCAGGACCCCTTAGGCCTGCTGGGACAGGGCCACTGTGGCCAGCCAGCTCGGGGGCTGCCTCCCCACATCACTGCTGAACAAAGGATACAGGGTCTCAAAAGCAGGGGGTGGGGGCTACCAGTGATCAGGTGAACTCACCTCGGCTGTTCATGGCCCATGGAAACTCGTCCACAAAACATCACGGTTTAAGGGGGGTCGGGGGAGGCCCTGGAGAAACGCGTTTCTGATTGAGCGAATATATCATAGTGAAAAGTCCTTGGGCATCGGTCACAAAACTTAGGTGAAAGTGTGTGCGATTTATGCTTAAGTGTCCTGCCGCCAATCCCAGACTCTGATAACAGAGGAATGCTTGTGTAATTCACCCAGACTGTACTATTCACTGGTGTCAGGATTTCCAGGTGTGCTGTTGACAGCAGAGTCTCAGAAAGTGGGCGCGTCTTACCAGTTGTTAACTTGGAGTAGTGTCAAGTTTGTCTGAGCAGCAATCTGTTTTTTCTCATCTTCTGTCGGGTATGGATGCTGAAAATAAAAAGGAGTGTCACCGTGAACTTTAGTGTTTAAAAAGGAATTCAAGACCATCCTGGTGAAACAGAAGCACACAAATAATTGTTAGTAAAAACTGGTATGAACAGTGCTTTTAGCTAAAACTTTAGTCTTATATTTGTTTCCAGAAATGCCTAAAACAGAATGAAGCCTTTTTCCCAGCTGCCCAAGAACACAGGGGCTGCACAGCTGGTGGAAGCCCAGGCAGAGCTGTCGTCCAGACGGAAGTCTGGCTCAAAGGCCGCGGGGAAGGTAAGAGATGAAGGTAAGAGCACTGGAAGTGGAGGGACTCCGGGGGCTCTGCCAGGTGCTGTTCTAAGCCCCCGATACAACCTACGGTTCTTCTATCAGCTTCACAGCTGTCATTTCAGAACCGTAAACTGTATCCATTTAAAGCAGATAAATGGCTGTGTTTTGACCCACAGCACAACAGATAATGTGATCACCTGTGTACATCCTACATAGGAATCCACTGATTCTGCACACTCACAGACGAGGAACCCAAGCAGGGCAGGGCACACCCTCCCCATCCTGGGCTGGTGGAACAGGAGGCAGCAGGAAGAGGCCCGGACAGACTGCCCCAGGCCATCACGTCCAGGTGACACGTTCTGTCACGGGAACTGTGAGCATGAAGTGGACCGGGATAAACTGCAGTCACCTAACAGCGTCTGCTAGGCTAACGAGCGCTGTCGGCAGAGAGCTCAGCTCGGGGCTGGGGAAGGGGTGTCTGCTATTTCCTCTTTCTTTCATGGATGACTGAGATATGTCACTTAGAAAAAACAGAATTAAACCAGAAGTAAATACAGACACACCTAGGAAATACTGCAGGTTCAGTTCCACACTACCTCATTAAATCGAGCATTGCAATAAAGTGGGCCACAAATTGTTCTGCTTCCAAAAATGTATATAAGTTGTGTTTACACTATACTGTAGTCCAGTAAGTGTGTAATAAGCATTTTTGTCCAAAAAAAAGTACACACCTTAATTAGAAGAAACTTTATTGCTAAAAATCACTAACCATCATCTGAATCGTCAGCGAGTCATGATCTTTTCACAACTGCTAAGTCACTTCAGTCATGTCCGACTCTGTGCGACCCCATAGACATCAGCCCACCAGGCTCCCTTGTCCCTGGGATTCTCCAGGCAAGAACACTGGAGTGGGTTGCCATTTTCTTCTCCAATGCATGAAAGTGAAAAAGTGAAAGTGAAGTCGCTCAGTTGTGTCCGACTCTTAGCGACCCCATGGACTGCAGCCTACCAGGCTCCTCCATCCATGGGATTTTCCAGGCAAGAGTATTGGAGTGGGGTGCCATTGCCTTTTCACAACAGTCACATCAAAAATGATTGAGCACAGACCATCATAACAAATATAATAATGATGAAAGAGTTTGAAGTAAATATTGCGAGAATGACCAAAACATGATCCAGAGACACAGAGGGACCACATGCTGTCAGGAACAGCACCAACAGATCTGATTCATGCTGAGCTGCCACAAACCTTCAACTCACAAAAATCACGACATCTGAGAAGTGTGATATGCTTGTATCAAAATTCACAGAAGCACCAAAGGAAGGTAATTTCTATCTACAGGAATAACATGTCCAGAGGTGACTATTGCCCGCATGGGGGACCAGAGAGACACCTACTCTAAAACCTACATGCACTCAAGTCCCTCATTTTCCACCAACCAGGACCTCAGAGAGTGGACAGCGCCAACAAGAAGGAGGTGGGAGTGTGTTTCAGTTCTTAAGTGAGCATCCTGTGTTGGAAAAGTAACTGTGTATCCTGGGGACAACAGAACAGCAGCAGATTCATCTCAGCAGCGCTCCATGCCTCACACTGACTGATAGTAACTCACTTTCATTCCACAGGAGCACACACGGAGCCAACTGAGAGCTTCTGGGAACAGAAATATCATTCTTGTCCTCTAAAAAGCTCATAAAATAAAAAGGTGACAGGAAGCAAGTACACAAACCAGGAAAAAAAAAAGTAACAACTTCTGCCTAGAGTGTGAGGAAAAACCACAAAGGGAGGATAATATTTACAGGCAATGAGGGAAAGAAGACATAGAAAATGTTTACACGGGAAAAAAATTGGCGTTTTAAAATGAACCTATGAGCAAGGTCTATTTTAGAAATGATTAATACATTAAAGGAAACAATAGGAAAAAACTCAATTCCATTCTGTGTGTAATAGTCCAATCACTACGTTACAGACGTACTCACCAGCTCTAATAACCACAGTGTATTAGAAACACGTTCGATCTGCTTTCTCACCAGGTACCTAAGCTTCTGGTGCTTTGGGCCCTCATTCACCGTGTTAACTAGCTGGACAACCTTCCATCAAATCTATGGGTCCTGATTCACACACCACCTCATTCCCCATTATTATAATGAACATCACTGTGACACTCAGCCATGAAATCTCCATTTCCTTCTGACTCTTTCTAAGACCAACTTCCCCATGAGGCTGTACTGCAGCAAACAGCAGTGTTCTCCTTCCACACAAGTGCGTGAGCTGCGCCCTCCCACCGGGGCCCAGGGCGCAGAGCCTGACCCAGGCAGAGGAAAGAGGCTTAGCAGGGACCAGGGCCAAGCCCCAGAGGGACACAAGGCGACAATCGGGTGCTGGCCTTGGGGATCCCAGTCAAGGGAGGACAAAGAAAACGCCGAGGAACAACCTTGGCCTTAGCCCAGGCGGCGGGCACCTCTGGGGGGTGAGGGGGACTGTAGAGACCTGAGGGCACCAAGGCGCACTGGGCAGAGGCAAGGAGGCAGGGGCAGTGAGGATGCGGCTGCAGGGGTGATGACTGTCGTGATGCTGAGGGGCAGGTCTGGGCCCACCGGCTCAGCTCAGGAGCAGCCCCGGGCAGGACCGTGGAAGGAAAACCTCGTGGACGGAAATGCCTGGTGGAGAGGGGCTTCCTGCCAGCCTTCCTGGCCTCCCGCCCCTCTGGATGCCAGAGGCAGCCTCCGCATCTGCCCACAAGCCCCCCTGCCCCATTCCTCCACCTGGACAGGCTGTAACTTAGTGGGTGAGCACTTTCCTACCCCCACCCCCTTCCACCTACCCCCACCCCCCAAAGGTCAGCCTGTCCTTCCCGACCCAGCAGCTAGACCACTGTCATCCCTGAAAACTACTCGGGGTCACCCCCTCTCCTGAGTCAGGGGTGTGAGGACTGCAGCTTGGGTGGGTCATGAGCGAGTCTTCCTGTGAAATCAACAGACCAAGCTCTGCTTCACAGTCAATAGCCCATCTGCCAATCACTCTGCCCACAAGCTCAACTCCCCACCTCCCTTTCAAATCCAACATACATAAAGTGTTGAAAGTGTTAATTGCTCAGTCGTGTCTGACTCTTTGTGACCCCCATGGACTGTAACTCTGCCCATGGAATTCTCCAGTCAGGAATACTGGAGTGGGTTGCCATTTTCTTCTCCAGCGGATCTTCCTAATCCAGGGATCGAACCTGGGTCTCCCACATTGCAGGCATTCTTTACAGTCTGAGCCACCAGGGAAGCCCATAACATACATAAAACATAACTATTTTGCAAGGTTTTGCCTGAGAGCACCATTTCTCTGCCCGCTTCTCTAATCAGCCTCCCCTCCCCCAGGTACGTTCCCCAGGCAGTTCTCTCAGGCTCAGGCACTGTTAATGTCGGCTGAACTCAGGGATTCCCTCTCACTAGTGGTATCCCTGGTTGATTTCCGTTTCCTGAAGCCTTTCCTCCAATTCTGGGTAGCCCCACTTCTGCTCAGGGTCTATGCACTATGGGCAGTCAGTAAAACACCGATTCTTACAACCTGGCCTACCAGCCCATGTAAGTCAATGTTTCCTAGACAATAAGCAGAAAGAAAGCATCTCGAAGCTGTGCTAACGGGGCAGTCACGTCTGTTCTCACCCCAATGTGCTGAAAGAGCCAGGACCGCATCACGTTGGTGGCGTGCTTCGGCAGGACCCCCCTCTTGTTCTTAGATGAGCCGTCATCTTGATGCAAGATGCTGAGATCTTGGTTTAACTGTAACTGAAGCTTTTAAACAATTGAAAATAACGTTAGACAGCATAGTTAATCCCAGCACACCCCACCAGGGCCCCCGTCAACTCTATTTACTCTTCTGTGAGAAACCCCACGGGGCTTGTTTCTCTGCTCCTAGCCCTGATGCCCTGGAAGTGGCAGACACCCGGGACATGGCAGGGAGGGGACAAGGGCGGGGGAGGGCCTGTGGGGCTGGCCAGGACTAGGGCAGAGGGGGTTTGCTTGTCAGCCATGCTGCATGTTAGAAGGGGCTCCACTGACCCAACCCACACTCTGCACGTCTGCTCTGTAAACCAGAGGAAAATTCATATTCTCCCTTAATTGACAGCACGAATGAACCTCTACAAAACAAATAAGCACGTGATTTAAGAGTGCGCTTCCTCTAATTCTTCGCTATGATGCTAGGAAATGCTCTGCAAGCCAGCTCTATGTTCAGAGCCGCTGTAAATGGAAAGCTTCAGGGAAAGCAGGCTCGTGGCGGGGCGGTGGAGGAAGGGCTCTAGGGGCCTAGCCCCACCCTCCCCACTGCTGGGCCTGGGCAGCCACTCGTGTTGTGGGCCCGTGGGCCCAGCAGGCCCCTTGCCCAGGCCTTCTCATATCTGCTTCTGAGTTAGGAAAACGTTGACATGCCTAGGGCTGGGTCTCAAAGTGGCCAATAAGGATGTAGAAGACACCCGTGCAGGCCAAAGAGAACTAATGTAAACAATGGTCTGAAATAAGTACTGATAACAGAAACACTGCTTCTGATGTAAACCCAGCAAAGTGGTGGTGGGGGTGGGGAACAACTGAGTGTGTGTCTAGAATAGAAAGGAGACTGGCCTTATTTCACCACAAAGGCACAGAGAGGGCGGGAGGACTTCAAGGTGGGCACACCACAGCATTTTAGCACCGTCACTACTGCAAGCCCAGCCCCACACCCTTAGCTAGAAGCCTGCAGTCTGCCGTGAACCTCCAGGGGTCTGGGGAGGATGCATCTACACAGCCTCCAATCTCCAGCAGTGGAGACAGCTGCACAGCCCACGTGGTGGGGAGGGGTCCCGAGCGACCTTTTCCTCCTTAGGCTTCTCTGAACTTTGCAACAATAAGGCAGATGAAAAGTGAAAAAGACAGGCAACATGGACATTCGGATTAACTGGGAAGTACCTGAGGAAGCAGGTCTGGGACAATGACCTTCACACAGAGGGCAGAGCTTGAGCCCAGCTCCACCTGTGCCCCCACACTGGGAACACGCGCCCCACCCGCCCCCTGCACTGTGAACACGCACTCACCCGCACCCCGCCCAGCCCCTTCCACGCACCTGGGAGTTCTGGATCCGGATGGTGCCAGGCGACAATGCCTGTGTCACCACTTGGCCTTGGGGAGTGACAACTGTGACAGGCTGATAGACTGTACCCCCTGGAAAGGACAAGAGAAGTTAAATCACCCCAAGCCTCAACAGTGAACACCATGCCTCAACGTACTCATAGAAGAATAAAGTCGTAGCTTACGGGCTTTGAAAATCATTTCAGACGGTCACCAGCACCTTGCTAGTGGACCTGTCACTTCCAGGGTGGGGCGGAGGGCAGCCAGGGCTCCTCATGAGACAGTGTGGGGGGTGGCTGGGGGAGGTGGGGAGTCCGTGAGCCCCTTCCTTGGCTTGCCTCTATTTCCTGGCACGTCTTAAAGGACTCGAGCAAAGGTCTGAGATCACATTTCTTTTTACTCTAGTTGTTTCTTTCATCCAATGTGCTTTCATCTTCCTGGGGAGGTTTCCTTTTGTGCGATTATGTGGGGGGTTCAGCATCAATTTCACTCCCTCCTTCAGCGCGCTTGCCCTTTTCATGATGGTTCTGATGTGCAACGTCTACTAAAAACCATCACAGGAAGGAGGACAGTCTACAGTTCCTTGGTGTATCAAGAACAGGTAATCCCAACATTAAGACTGCATTTTCACTCCTTGTCATCAATTAATAATACGACTTATGGAATTCCAGCTGAGATATTTCCTAAAAGATAAATCCTAAAAGATGATGCCATGAAAGTGTTGCACTCAATATGCCAGCAAATTTGGAAAACTCAACAACTTAAGATTTTCCAGGTGCTGCTAGGAGGACAACTAAAAACTGTGCTATTTAAAAATTTCAGGTGGTTTTGGTATGTATTTTCAACTTCTACATAAAACCTTTCCTTCCCATATTTTTTGACAGGGAAACACAGTTTGCATAATATATTTGTTACTGAGAATTAACAAGAACCAGACATTCAAAGAGATAGAGATGCTGGTGGTCCTGTACTGGGAACTGGCATTAATTAGAAACCTTGGTTATGTGCTGCTTCATTCTAATATGAAGGACTTTCTTCTGCAAAAGCTCAAGGAAAGTGTCTCTTTCTCTATCATCGTACCTGCCACTGTTGCCATGGTGACATTCCCCTGCTGCAAAGCGGATGCTGGCACCACGATTCCTTGGGGGCTAAGAGTGCCTGTGATGGCACTTTGAATCTGCTGCAAGTCAGAAACACACAGTGAAGAGGTTATCAGAAATCAGAAAACCTATGGTTAACACTTCACAGCAAGTGGCATAAAGGCATCATTAATAAGGGAAAGATGCTCGAGCAAAGAGCATCATCAGATGACAAGTCTTCACAAGGCAAGTGCTACATCCGTATCTGGAAACCAAGAGATGCAAAACTGACTGTTAAATATGATGATCAATACTGAGACAGGACTTTCAATTTAGCTTCCAAAGATTATCTTTCACCTCATCAGCATACTAAATACATCCTATGGCCCTGGAGATATAATTAGGAAGACAAAAATTACCTGATCTCATGACACACCTTTTCCATTCAACTTAGCTCAGAGTTTTCCAAGAATCAAAGCCTCCTGGACAAGATGAACTATTCAGAAGACGATGCCACAGGCTGGGGCTGTGGCAGGGGGTGGAGGGTGGGGGCGCACCCTGGGGCAGCAGAGTCTGTACCTGCCCTTCCCACTGCGCAGAGCACATCAGAGCCCCCAGGGTTCAGGTGTGTAGGGTGCTGGGTCTGCACCTGGCCGACTGCAAGAGCCATGCAAATATCTGTAACACCACACTGGAGGATCTACTCATCTGAAGTCAGATCCAAATGGGCTAATTTATCCATTTTCTGTGATGGCTTCCCTGGGAGTTGACAGAGGACAGGCTCTTGGCACCTGGCTTCCAGCACTGGTTTGGCACAGAGAAGGCACCCAGACATTTGAGGGGTTGAACAGCCTATGTGGATATCCTTCAGAGATAATTCCTCTGTGTGCCATCGCATCGATTTGAACATAAAAGCTCTGGTCAGTCTACATCAAGTTTGCTACATAAATATAAAGCCATCTAAGTCAGTCATCTAAGCTCCCACATCAGGAACATAGAAAAAGAGGAGCCAAATGAGACCAAAGCAAGCAGAAGGAAGGAAACAATAAAGATGAAAACAGAAACAATGAAATTGAAAATAGAAAAACAGACAAAGCAGAGATAAGAGCTGGTTCTTTGCAAAGATCAATACACTGACAAATCCCTAGTAAGACTGACAGAAAAAAAAAAGAGAGAGACAGAAAAAACAAATTACCAATATTTGGAATGAAACAGGGCCTAAAAAGACCCTAAAGACATCAAAAGATGAAAAAGGAATACTACTGTAAACAACTCAACATACATAAATTTGACATCTGCAAAGTGCAAAGTGCAGCATGAAACAGATAATCTGAATAGCCCTATAACTAATGAAACTGAATTAGTAATTTTAAAACTCCCCAAAAAGAAATCTCCAGGTCTAGGTAGTGTCACTGGAGAATTCTGTCAAGCATTTAAAGAAGAATTAACACCAGTTCTACATCTCTTCCAGAAAACAGAAGAGGAGGGAATACTCTCCAATTCATTTGATACCAAAGTTAGCCAGACTGTACCAAAAAAGATAACTAAAACTAAGATCATGGCTTCCTGTCCCATCACTTAATGGCAAATAGAAGGGGGAAAAATGGAAGCAGTGACAGACTTCCTGGGCTCCAAAATCACTGCAGATGGTGACCACAGCCACAAAATTAAAAGACACTTGCTCTGTCTAGTCAAAGCTATGGTTTTTCCAGTAGTCATGTATGGATGTGAGAGTTGGACCATAAAGAAACCTGAACACTGAAGAATTGAAGCTTTTGAACTGTGGTGTTGGAGAGGACTCTTGAGAGTCCCTTGGACGGCAAGGAGATCAAACCAGTCAATCTTAAAGGAAATCAACGCTGAACACTCACTGGAAGGTCTGATACTAAAGCTGAAGCTTCAACACTTTGGCCACCTGATGGGAAGAGTCAACTAACTAGAAAGGACCCTGATGTTGGGAAATACTGAGGGTAGGAGGAGAAGGGGGCGACAAAGGCTGGGGTGGTTGGATGGCATCATCGATTCAATGGACATGAGTCTGAGCAAACCCCAGGAGATAGTGAAGAACAGGGAAGCCTGGAATACTGCAGTCCATGGGGTTGAAAAGAGTCAGACACGACTTAACAATTGAACAACAACAATTATAAAATTTATAAGGAAAGGCAAAGGAACTAGAATACCAAAAATAATTTTGAGAAAGAATAAACTAGGAGAAATCGACCTACCCAGTTTTGAGACACATATAGCAGCAGGAATCAAGACTAGACAGTCTAGATACACACAACAGAGAACACAGAAATGGGCCCTACTAATATACCCGACTAAGTTTTGACAATAATGCACAGGTAATTCCATGGAGTAAGTACAGCCTTTTCAACAAATGGCGCTGGAGTGAATAGACAAACATCGGCATAAAAACAGACCTCAAAATGGGTCACAGGTTTAAATGTAAAATATAAAATTTTTAGTAAAAAAAAAGTAAGAGAAAAAAATCTTTGGAATCTAGGGTTAGACAGAGTTTTTAGACTTGGCACTGAAAGTGTGACTCATAAAAGGAGATTCGATAAATAGGACTTTATCAAAATTTAAAAGGCTTGCTCTGCAAAAGACCCTATTAAAAGGATGCAAGATAAGCTACAGACTTGGAGAAAATATTGGCAAACAATATATCTAATGAAGGACTTGGATCTAGAACGTTCAAAGGTGAACAATTTTTAAAAAATCCAGTTGGAAAATAGGCAAAAGACGTGAGTAGACATTCTACCAAAGAGGATACACAGATGGAAATCAGCATATGAAAAGATGGCTGTTGTCTCCCTGATGGTTAATGCGAAAGACAACCACAATGAAATGTTAGCACACCCTTTCAGTGGCTAAATACAACAGTGCCTCAACGTGGATGAACTCTAGAGGACATTATGGTAAGTAAAATACACAGAAGGAAACACGCGGCATGACTGCCCCCACACAAGGCACCTAGATCATTCAAGTTCCTGGAGACATAAAGCAGGATGGAGGGGCCAGGGGCTGCGGGCGGGGAGGGCGAGGGGTCAGCTTCACAGGGACGGGGCTTCAGGCTGGGAGGGGAGGGTGAGGGGTCAGTTTCACGGGGACGGGGCTTCAGGCTGGGAAGATGGCACGTTCTGGAGATGATGGTGAGGATGGCTGCAGAACCCTGTGAGGCTGCTTAATGCCCGAGCTGTGCGCTCTAAAATGGTCAAGGTGGTCAATTCTGTGTTGTGTGCTTTACCACAATTTAATACATTCATTTACAAAAAGAGAAACAAAGAAATGACTGGTGCTCCACCTTGGGCTCTGGGGTAGGACGCAGTCAGGCCCACTTGGTTCACGGCGTGGAGCCCAGGCGGGAGGTCTCTCTGGCCTGAGGTGCCGTGTGTGTTCCCAGCACAGACCATGTTTGGAGACCTGGGGGCTCCTCAGAGCAGGACAGCCAAGTACAGCCCCCACCCACCCCAATCTTGACAGGGCTAGTGGCCTTGGATATGATTCACCCCTGCCAACACCGCAGTGCCCCAACAGGCGTGCAGCCCTGACGTAAATACCTGGGACTGGACGGGGGAGTATGGGCTGCCGGGTTCCCCACTCAGGAGAGTCTCGCTGTTCATCTTCGTTTTTAGACAAGCAATATAGCGACTGCAGAAATCTTTGCAGAGTTCATTAACCTTTTCCAGCTCAAGAAGATGAATACGCAGAACCTGGATGGCTTTTACCATCTAGAGGCAAGAAAATCGAAACTTTCAGACAAGAACCAGGGAGCACGAGGGTAAGCGGCCATCATCACCACACAAGTCTCCTGTACAGACACGGCCGCCTGGGCTGCCAGGACCAGGAAGAGGAAGACATCAGAGCTGCCCCGCGGCTTGGTGTCAGGCTCAGCGTAGTGGGGGAGACAGCAAGCGCAGGCTGGGAGCTGCCGGGCTCAACCTTGGTCCCCTTGGTGACTCACCCTCAGTCTGCTCCTGTTCCTTCATCTGTAAATGAGGAGGAACCTGTGCCCACCTCCCAGGCGCTTCTTAATTTTGAAGAAGTTCAACTTACCAACTCTGCTTGCAATGGATTCTGCTTTTGGTGTCAAGTCTAAGAACTCTCTGCCTGGCCCTAGATTAGCCCCAGATCCTAAAGATTCTCTCTTACAGTTTTCCTAAAAAAATCTTCAGTATTATACAAAGGCACTAAATTTGGGAGTAATTCGCCTCCCAGTAGTACATAACGTGGACACTAGTGATGAAGCAGTACCACAAACACCACTTCCTGTGAACCCACAACCTAAAACTCAGCTCCATCCCCGTGACCTTGGTGGCAGCGGTTCAGGCATCTCCGAGGAACGAGCCAGCCAGCCAGCTGATGCCAAGAGTGACCGTGTGCCAGCCCTGCTGGACCTGTGTGGGGCATCCAGCAGGAGGGCCCCGGTCCCTGCCAGCCTGGCCCACACTGGCACTCCTGCTCCCTCCTCACTGATGGCAGCACATGGAGGGCCAGAGGCAGGGAGCGCACATGGCCTTCATCCCCAGAGGGCGGGTGCTGTTGGTTCCAAGATGAGGACTCAGACTCAAAGTCAGACGCCTCATCTAGAAAATCTATCTAGCTGTAAGGGTGAATACATACTGAGAAGTTAAAAACTACACCTAAGACCAGTGCAGTTTACCCAGCGAAGTTTTCCAAAAGCTCTTCCCTGCTGATGAGGGCCCTCGGGCTGTGGTCTGAGAGCTGGCTGACTCCAGGGAGGATCTAGTGGAGGAACACGTCCCAGACACAGGCTGCCAGAGCTGCCAGCGCTGGAGGGCACTGCTCCCCTGGGGCACCGCAGAGATGTCACCCCAAGGAACTCTCCGCGGCCTTCAGAAAGCACAGAGAACCCAGAGCTTGGGAGCACTGCACCTGGGAGGAAGGCGCCCTCATGAGCCAGGCTGGCTCGGACAGAAAGGCCAAGGAGGCCATGAGGGGCGCCAGAGGCTCTGTTAAGCCGGCCCCTGCTCTGTGCTCATGCCCTGGCCCGCTCCGCCCCAGGTCTTCACACAGTCTCACCTACCACCAGTGCTGGCCTCCAGAGCAAAGCCAGGCTCCACAATGAGGGAAGAGCTGAGAGCTGAAGCTGGGCTCAGACACACTGCCTGGGAAGCAAGGCAGGGGGCATGACGATCCCAGAGGACCTTCCCAAACACTCGGGAGGGACTGAACTCCTGGCCCACTCAAGTCACAGGCTCAAGCCATCTGGCTGCATTACTACAGAAGGGGTCACCGGAGAATGCTCAAGACCTGGCTGATCTCAAGAAATAGAAAATTCCTCTCTTCAGCAAAACCAAAAACAATCCAAAGTTCTAATTAGAAATGTACATTTTATTGAACAGGTTAAATTTAGAAGAAATAAAAATGAAAACCGCAAATTTCACTTACTAAATTGTCAGTTTCTGGATCTTCACAGAAGAAGGGCTTTCCCTCCTTCTCCTGCTTCCTCACAAAGTTCTCAATGTCCACATCGAAACTGGCAGAAGTCGTGCCTTCTGAGCCCTGTGTAGACTGTTCACATTTTTCAAACAACAAAGCTAATAATGGAAACAGTGGATGCCTGGGGGAAAAATGTTAAAATATGTGTTCTACATTATCATGAAAACACTTTAGTATGTATATACGCACTGTTCTATATAAGAGCTCTGCTGAGATACAACTCACATGCCACACAATTCACCCACTTACAGTTCATAACTCAGTGGATTTTCATATATTCACAGAGTTGTGCAACCACCACCATAGGCAATTTTATAATATGTTCACCCCCCCAAGGAAACCCTGTAGCTGTTTGTAGTCACTCTCCCTTCTCCACCAAACCCCAGCCCCAGGTCAGCACTAATCTGCTGTCTTACAGATTTGCCAGTTCTAGACACTTTATACAAATGGAGTCATATATTATGCAACCTTCAGTGTCTGACTTCTTTCACTTAGCATGATGTCCTCAAGGCTTGTCAGTGTTGGAATATTATCGGTCAGTACCTCGTTGTTTTTTCTGGCCACATAATATTCCACTGTATGGTTAACACCAGTTGCTAACTCCAGAGTTTACATTAGATCTATATTCCATTTTGAGTAGATTTTTGTGTCGGATGTGAGCTTAGGGCAAGGGTCTTCTCTCTGCTCATCGCGTCCAGCTGCTCCAGCGCCATTTGTTGGAGAGTCTACCTCTCCTCCACTGAGAAAATCAAGTAGACAAATTCTTCCAACTTCATTCTTCTTTCTCAAAATTGTTTCAGCAGGTCTAGTTCTTTGACTTCCATATAAAATTTACAATCAACTTGTCTATATGTATAAATACATCTTGCTAAGATTTTCATTGGAACTGCTGCAGAGCTAAAGATCAATTTTAGGACATCTTTACTATGTTGAATCTTCCAATCCATGAACACGGCATGCTCTTTTATTAAGGATTTCTCTGATTGCTTGCATGGGCGTTTACAGTTTTCAGCACAAAGTTTCTGCATGTGTTTTGTCAGATTTACACCAAAAATTTTTTGGAGCTCTCATAACGGTATTATCTTTTAAACTTCAGTTTTCAATTGTACACTATTGGTATAAAAATAGGACTGGTTTCTATGTGTTGCTGTTGCAACCTGTGACCTTATTAAACTCAATTGTTTCATTCTGGAAGTTCTTTGGTAAATTTGGGGATTTTTTTGGGGGGGGGGATTTTCTATACATAGACAATCACGTCATTTGTGCATAAAGCCAATTTAATTTCTGCCTTTCTAACTGGATATGTCTTTTCTTTGTCTTGCCTCACTGAACTGGCTAAACTTCTGTCACAGAGATGAACAGGAGTCAGGGTGGACACCTCTGCCTTGTCCCCAGACTTGAGGAAAACATTCCATCTTCCACCATTAAGTATGATGTGAGCTATAGGTTTTTTTGTAGTTTCCCTACATCAGGTTAAGAAAGCTCCCCTCTGTGACTGGTGCACTGATGGGTTTTAGTTATAACTGGCTGTTGACTTCCATCAAATGCTTCTGGGCATCACTTGATATGATCATGTCATATGGCTCACTGGTTGATCTCTGAATGATGAACCAGTCTTGCTTCCTGGGATAAACTCCACCTGGTCACTAATATTCTTCTCTTTCCATGCTGCTTGATTTTGTTAATATTTTACTAATGATTTTTATGCCAAAGTTCATGAAGCATACTGACTGGTCTTTACTTTTCTTTTTCTGTATTGTCTTTGTCTGGCTTTGGTAGCAGAGTTGATTCTCCATTCATAAGGTGAGCTCAGAAGCACCCCGTCTTCTGTTTACTGGGAGAAACTGGGTAGATTTGCTGTTTTTCCTTCTTTGTGGCAGAAATCTCTAGTACAACCAGCTGGGCTTAAAGACTGCTTTTTGTAAGGTTGACTAAAATGTAGACTTATATTCCAAAACTTTTTTTTAAAAAGTATATTAGCAATAACATGGTAACCTGAGAAAACTTTCACCCCAGCATTATTACATTCCAGCCCACTGCTCTGCCCATCCAACAGCTCACTTTCGGTTTAACAGGCCTCCATCCTCATCACTCCTCTGAATGAACACCCACACACTTCACATCTCACCACTACCTATAAATGGCCTGCTTGTCTGCATCCATCGGCGTCTGGGACCCCACTGGGGGAGGGCTCACTCCTTCCACATCTGGTTCAGAGCAGTTGGGGTCTTGCTCCGTTTTTAACTCTGTGACTACCTGCATCTGTGAGAGGAGGGAGAGTATTTTTGTTACTAAAAACAAAGGAACTTGCTGCTAAGTATTCTATTCTCAAAGCAGTGGAATGGCAAACTGCCAGGTGGTTATATAACTGGCAGCAGTAGGTAAGGAATATCACCAGCAAAGCTCCTTCGAATGTACTAATAATATGCTTTTAAATGGCTAAAAAAAAATAAAAGGTCAGATTTCCAAACCATTTAAAAATGGAGAGGACTGATGTGTGAAACACTTATTATTTTCAAAACCTCTGAAGGGAACCAGTCCACATGAGATCTGACCCGTCCACCTCTCCTTGCTGTAACATCCTCACAGTGGGTAATGCTGTGGGTGGAGAAGGATAAACAAACAGTCCACGCTCTCTTATCTTGTCACAAAAACAACTCAAGCCTAAGACACTCCATATGTGTGACAGGGCTGGAATTCTCCCTTACCAGGCCTTAAACTCAGGAATACACAAGGTATAAAACTTTAAGGAAAGTCACTGCATCTAGAAAGCAAAGACTAGCTGTGTTTAAAGAAACAGTTTTAAACAAAAGAGGAAGTCTTAAAGCTATTATCATTGAAATTGCTTTGGCTGGCTGTGCTATTTGGAACTTAGATGAAGAATATTTAAATCCCTAAACATAAAAGAAATCAATTTACAAATAAAACAAAATCACTCCATTAACTTCTCTTATCCCGGAGCAGATCGGTGCCCTGGCTTCTTCAGGGCAGGGGTGTCTGGGATCTACCTGCCCCGCCCCCAGCTGCTACCCCTTGCCCCTCAAGGAGGTAGACTCTTGGTGGAGCCTGGGTGGGGGGCTCATCCTCAGTCCATAGAAGAACCTGAGTCCTGCCAGGAGGGCAGCCTGGCGCTCGGGGCCACAGCCCTGCAGCCTGGCTTGGGCTTTGTTCTCGTCTCTCCGACAGAACAGAGCCAGCAGGTCACTCCATGATGCCTCTGGATGAAACGGCATACTTGGGAATAGTTTCTCTCTTAAAAAATAAACCAAAACCGAAAGCAACTGACTAAAAAAGCCCAATCAAACACAGTATTTCTGGAGAGAAGTCTGACAGGATTATTTTTTAAAAAGCTTAAGATTTATTTCAGGATTTTTAAAAATGATTGTGAAGAAAGAGCAATCTAACTGCTCGCCCTCAGAGGGCTGTCTAAGTAGACGTGGTCGGTCTATATTGTAGAAAATCAAATGCTTACTGGAAGGAACACTCACAACGGTTTTCCACATCCTGGGAGGTGCGGAGCTATTACAAGCACGGGCCCAGCCCTCCCTGGACTCACTGCCTCAGGGCGGGGGTCAGCTGCAGGGCAGCAGAGGTGAGAACATGTGAGGGTCCAGGGTCCCCAGGGCACAGAGCCCCAAGAAGCGGCCACAGGGACACCATTAGATGTGCCTCTGAGAAACAAGATCGCTTGGAAACAGCAGAGGACTTCTGGTGAAGACAGCAGCCTGAAACAGAATTCCCTATCTCTGAGAAGTAAAAACACTTAATTTAAAAAGTCAACAAAGTTGCTGCAACGGGAAACATCCCAAGAATGGCACGAAACTGTCCATCAAGGAAAGACCTAACTTGGAAAGGGAGGGGCACAGCCTCCCAATCTCACCACAAGGGGACTGACAGGTGGGTGAGGCGCCCCAGGCTTGGGTGCTCTCTAAACCCTCAAGCAGGGAGCCGGGTATCGTGACTGCCTCCTGCAGGGATAGGAAAAGTACAGACAGAACCCATGTGTCATCAGACGAGTCCCCTCCACCGCCCACGTCCGGGGACAGAAACCAAGCAGGTGGTCCAGCTCCACTCGGACCAGCAAGCGGGCAACACAGGAGTCTGCGATCATCACCACAACCAGCTTTTCTGTAAAACCGACATTTACTAACATTAAAAAGGTAAATTCCCAAGAAACTCTGATTTAGGGGACTCACAATTACTGAATCTTGGTGTTATTTAGGAAACAACTTGAACAATTCTACAGCTAATCCTTCGGGGCACCAAGATGAATAAATGCATCGAGCGTTTAACATTGAACCTGCCCGCAGGGAGACGTGTGTGAACACACAGGCACTGCTGGTGCTCCAGCGCCAGGTCGGTGGGCTGCTCAGGGTGTGGGGAGGGTGCAGCACTCACTTGTTGCCCATCTGGATAGCTGTCTATGCTCAGTGTCTGTGTTGCCATCATGGTGAATGAATTCCTTATAAAACATCAGATCGTCTTGAGTCAAACGCAAATGGTGTCTGGGAAAACAAAAGCAGAGAAGCATCAGCCACTAAGTCACAGCGTTGCTGTCCCCTTACTCCATAGCGCCCATATACCTTTTAAAATACGTTATTTCCACACGGAAAGTAAAAACCGCCCTTCACTACGGTCTAAGACAAACACTACGCAGCACTCCGCACCTGCCTGGTATCACACCTTAGCACCTGCCTGGCCGGCTGCGTCAGCTCGTTGGCAGGCATTTGGGTCTCTTCCTCACTCACCGAGCAACAGCTAGGAAAGTCTACACGTGCAGGACACTGTCCTGGGCCCTGGGGCTTTCCCAGGACCACAAACAGGAGGGACACCAGGCAGCACACGGAGACTTGGGCAGGGTAACATGACAGAGGGCGAGCGTACAGCTGGCGGGTCCCCGGGCCGTGTGACACAGCCTGCCAGGAGGCCAGTCTTAGGCAGGAAAGACACAGGAGGGCTTGGAGGGGCGGCGCCAGGCACCGGCTCACATCCACATGCAGTGCAGAGGTGGACACTGTCATCCACCTGTCAGTGCACACTCAGGTAAAGGAGATGAGGGAACCAGGTGGGGACAGAGGATGACGGGGGCAGGGGTAGCTGCCCATGCCACCCACAGGCAGTAGGACAGTGGTGCTGTGTGCAGAGGGACAGCAGGGTGGGGGGGGGTGTGGCAGTGCGCCGTGGGGCACAGAGCAGGTCACACTGGCTCACGGTCCAGGTGAACACGGTGGTCTTCCTGGGGGGCAGGAAGTCCTGGGAAGGTGAGCAGGAGGGCACAGGCTTCAGCTCAGGACAGGCCCTCTGATGGTGTGCAGGGCAGACTGAATGACTGTGGTGCCAAGGAGGGCGGGGGTATATGCACAAGAGCCTCGGGAGCACAGGCTGTGCAGAGGGTCTGGCTGGGCGTGGGAAGGGTCAGGAGAGTTGACGGTTCTCACCTGAGCAACCGGCCAAGCAGAGCCGCATGTCCCGAGGTGGAGCCGAGCGTGGGGAGCAGGTTCTATGACCTGGGGGGAGAGAGCAAGAGACAAGACATTGCAAGCTTGAGACGCTTCTCAACATCCACAGGGGAACCTGAACAAGTGAGGCTGGGCCACAGGGACAAGCCCGGTAGCCATCATGGCGTGGCCAGCACATGCAGAGGTCGGACGTGTCCTCTAGGAGGGCCCAGGTCCTACCCCAGGCCTGCACACAAGGCCTTACTTAGACACAGGGTCTTCACAGATGTCATCGTGTTAGGGGTCTCGAGAGGGGTGTTCTGAAAAGGGGGGAGTGGAGAGGCTCTAAGGGGCAGCCAGGTGAACCCCTGTGAATTGGAGGCAGAGACTGGGGTGACTGCGACAAGCCAAGGACTCCTGGAGCCAGCCGGTCCTCAGGGGATGGAGCCGGGAGGGGCCTGAGCCACTCACTGACTGGTGTCCCCCTGACACAGCTTCTGGGCAGGTCTGCCATGCTCCCTACAGCAGACCCGGACGAAACACAGCAGAGGCCCCAGAGAGTTCCAGGCAGACTACCAAGGCCACAGCCACGTCGGTCTCGGCGGGAAGCCAATTCTCCAAGGTCTCTTTCAATGACCCACCAGCGGGGTGGAACACACTGCAGCCAAGCCCACTGCTGCCTGATCCAGGTCGTGGGGGTCACGCTTCCACTCTTTCAACTTCGGGGGCTTTCAGAATGCCCGCAATGAATACCAGGGACAAGTCAAAATTTTATCAACAGAATATATAGATGTGTAGTCCTTCTCACTACCAAATCTGGTTAAACCTTCAATATGGGACCTAACTGGGTACAACTGTTCTAAAAGAGAATTTTGAAATTTGTGTCAAGAGTTTTGAAAATACGTGCACTGTCTACAATGGAAGAAACTGGAAGAAGTGGGGGGTGGGGGTGGGCGAAGCAACTCCATGTGACCAACATTTCATTGAGTAAAGATGGGGAAAGACACAGATGTATAGAACAGTCTTTTGGACTCTGTGGGAGAAGGCGAGGGTGGGATGATCTGAGAGAATAGCATTGAAACATGTATATTATCATATGTGAAACAGATCGCCAGTCCAGGTTCGATTCATGAGCCAGGGTGCTCAGGGTTAGTACACTGGGATGACCCAGAGGGATGGGATGCGGAGGGAAGTGGGAGGGGGGTTCAGGATGGAGAACACATGTACACCCATGGCTGATTCATGTCAATGTATGGCAAAAACCACCACAACATTGTAAAGTAATTAGCCTCCAATTTAAAAAAAAAAAAGGGGGTAAAGAGTGCCAAGGTGACCGACACTGCCACAGGACACCCAGAAAGCCAGGAAGACCAGCCAGCAGGTGGCGCTGTCCGCGCGAAAGGGCAGTCCAGGTCCAGGCCAGCCCGCGGCACTGAGGCGGCAGCAGCAGAACGATCCTCCACCTGGGCAGTAACACTGACTGGCACCTGCGGGCGGGCAGCGGAATTCACGGGGTTCACGCCAGCAGAGCTGCTTGGGCATGGGAGGAAGGGTCTGCTCTGGTCAAGGCCTCTGCCAAGCTGCTCAGCTACAGGCCCTCCCAGATCACAGATAGGCCCTCCCCTATTGCACAGAAAAGTAAGTTACTATTATGTTCAAACTCAAACAACAGTGTCTTCACTTCTTTTTGGAAAATATCATACTCCATTTATAGTTACTTAAAAATATTGGCTATATTCCCTGTGCTGTGCAAGATATCCTTGAATCTTACTTTATTTAAAAAAAATATTCATCTATTGCTTATTTGGCTGTGCCAGGCCTCAGTTGCAGGATTCGGGATCTTTAGTAGTGGCACACGAACTCTTAGTTGCAGCACGTGGGATCTTGTTCCCAGGCCAGGGATTAAACCTAGGCTCCCTGCATCAGGAGAGCAGAGTCTTAGCGAAGACAGGGAAGTCCCTATCTTGCCCATTTTACTCCTAGCAGTTTGTGTCTCTTAATCCCCTACCTCTGTTTGCCTTTCCCCTCTCCCTGCTGGTAACTACTAGTTTGATCTCTGTATCTGTGAATCTGCTTCTCTTTTGTTATATTCACTAGTTTATTTCTTAGATTCCACATATAAGGGAACCATGCAGTATTTGCCTCTTATTTCACTAAGCATAATATCCCCCATGTCCACCCATATTGTCTCAAAAGGCAAGTTTTCAATCTTTATGGCTGAGTAATATTCCATTGTATACATGTACCACTTCTTTACCTACTCATCTGCTGAAGGATGCTTAGACTGCTTCCACATCTTCGCTACTGTACATAGTGCTGCTATGAACATCTGAATCAGTGTTTTCGTTTTCTTCAGATACATGCCCAGGAGTGGGATCGCTGGATCACACGGTAGCTCTGTTTCAGTTTTCTAAGGAACCTCCATACTATTCTCCACTGTGGCTGCACCAATCTATATTCCTACCAATAGTGCCCACAGGTCCCCCTTCTTCCGAGTGTCCTCACTACTTACTGTCATGTGAGGCTCCAACTCATTGGAAAAGACCCTGATGCTGGCAAAGATTGAGGGCAGGAGGAGAAGGGGATGACAGAGGATGAGATGGTTGGATGGCATCACCGACTCAATGGACATGGGTTTGGGTGGACTCCGGGAGTTGGTGATGGACAGGGAGGCCTGGCGTGCTGCGGTTCATGGGGTCGCAAAGAATCAGACACGACTGAGCGACTGAACTGAACTGAACTGAGGCTCCAACATACAAGTTGGAGAACCACCAGCCCAACAGACATACAACACCCTGGTGTTCAAGGGCAATATGACATGGGCTTTGTTTATTTTATTCTACAAGTTCCATCCAGTTAAAAAAGGACACATTAATGAAAACTGTCACTTTGATACCCTTTCAAGAGTCCAGCCAGACTAATACAAATGAAGAAAATGCAACTTTCCAAACTTCATGTACAGAAATCTTAAAACTAATTTAAAAAATACAAAATTTAAAACAATACATCCTTTTTCAGCTGGCAATTATTAAATCTAAAAGAGTGGTGCGTTACTTTGCTAGCAAAGATGAAGTGAAACCTGCTGCTCTGAAGGAGTCCCAGGTCCCACTAACAGCAATTTGTCAGAAAGCAATTTGACCATATGTATTTGAAGGGCATGCTCAATCACTAACTCATGACCGACTCTTTGTGACCCAATGGACTGTAGCCCACTAGGCTCTTCTGTCCATGAAATTTCCCAGTAAGACTACTGGATGGGCTGCATGGGTTGCCATTTCCTTCTCCAGGGGATCTTCCAGAACCAGGGACTGAACCCATGTCTCCTGTACTGGCAGGCAGATTCTTTACCACTGAGCCACCAGGGAAGCCCCAACCACATGTATGCATACTAAATCACTTTAGTCATGTCCGACTGTTTGCAACACTATAGACTGTAGCCTGCTATGGTCACCTATCAAAAAAAGTTACAATCTTCTCAAAGTCAGCTAAGAAGACAGCATTAGTGTTGTGACCTTGAAGGCAGACAAAAATATGAAATGTGAGCCAAATCTGACAGGCATTTTAACATTTCTGAGCATTCTAGTCCAGGACAACTGACAAATCAGGGAAGAACCAGAGGTAGACAGCCTGGCCGAGTCCCAACAGGTGGACAAGACCTTCCTGCTCGGAGCAGATGGGAAGGTCTGAGCTGGCTCAGTCCACAGGGACTGGAAGAAGAGGTGCGGCATGTGGGTCAAAGGAGGCCCTGGCTTGGCAGCACCCCAGCTCCCCACATTCCAGCCCACATGATAACCCCCAGATGACAACCCCGACACGCCTGAGATGACCTCCCTATTGCCTCAGTGGTGTCTCTAAGCCCTCAGGGAGATTTAGATTTTGATATTATTGTGTTTAGCTTCACAGAACAATCTGTGTATTTGCCACTTAAGTTGTTGGCAGTATTTAAGAAAACTTGGCAACTTTATCTTAGACATCAGCTTTGGTTCCAATTTAAAAGGTGTACTGAGTTCCTGAGTTTACACATTTCTTTTTTAGGGAAAAGGTATGAGAAAGTTACTAAGATTGCAAACATTTCTTCCCTTATGCAAGTTTACTGACTGCCAGGGGCGATTCTAGGTCCTAAGGGTACAGCAGTAAACAAAATCAAGTTCCCCATCCCATGGAAGCCACTTCCTGGCAGAAGGCTTGGGAAGTGTGGTAACTTGAGACTTGCCACATGTGTGATTTTGGGTGACTACATCTACTAGAGAAAGTTTGATTTAGTCAGATAGTTAAGATGCTTAAAATGAAAAAGGTCTCTACTAAAAACTAGGTTTTCAAGCTGCATAAGGAGATTAAAGTTGTATATGCGTGCATGGTACATGTGAAAATGGTACATGCAGTCTGACCATCTTGATTTGACCAAAGGCTGTCTTGTAGGTGAAAGATCAAAACTGACTAAACTGATAAGAGAATAATAAAAATTGTACATAAAAGCATAGAGAAAAAAACAGGCCTGTAGCCTCAATAAACACTGATTTTATTTTTTTATTTTTAAAAATAATTTTGTTTATTGGCTGTGACGTGTCTTCACTGCTGTGCAGGCTTTTCTCTAGTTGGAGCGAGTGGGGGCTACTCTCCAGCTGCGGTGTGCAGGCTTCGTGTTGCGGTGGCTCCTCCTGTTGCGGAGCACGGGCTCTGCAGTGCTTGGGCTTCAGCAGCTGCCATCCTAGAGCACAGGCCCAGCAGCTGCAGCACACGGCTTAGCTGTTCCAAGGTATGTGGGTATCTTCCCGGATCAGGCATTGAATCTGTGTCTCCTGCATTGGCAGGTGGATTCTTTACCACTGAGCCCCCAGGGAAGTCCATAAATGCTGATTTTAAAATACCGTCAAATAAACTCTTCTATGCTCTAAACTTCATTTCAAAGGGCATTAAAAACTCTTGGAAATGTATCCCATTGTTCATTGCAGCACTATTTACAATAGCTAGAACATGGAAGCAACCTAGATATCCATTGACAGAGGAATGGATAAAGAAGTTGTGGTACATATACACAATGGAATATTACTCAGCCATAAAAAGGAACACAAATGTCAGTTCTAATGAGGTGGATGAACCTAGAGCCTATTATACAGAGTGAAGTAAGTCAGAAAGAGAAAGATAAATACTGTATTCTAACACAGGCATACGGAATCTAGAAAAACGGTAGTGAAGAATTTATTTACAGGGCAGCAGTGGAGAAACAGACATAGAGAATAGACTTATGGACATGGGGAGAGGGGAGGAGAGGGCGAGATGTATGGAAAGCGTAACATGGAAACTTACATTACCATGTGCAAAATAGATAGCCAACGGGAATTTGCTGTATGGCTCAGGAAATTCAAACAGGGGCTCTGTATCAATCTAGAGGGGAGGGAGATGGGAGGGAGGTTAAAGAGGAAGGGATCATATGTATACCTATGGCTCATTCATGTTGAGGTTTGACAGGAAACAACAAAATTCTGTAAAAGCAATTATCCTTCAATTTAAAAATAAATAAATTAAAAAAAAAAACAACTCATGGCAAAAAAGCCAGATGGAAATGATGTGTTTTATCCACATTCATAAAAAATGGAAACAGAACCTACACACCAGCCACAGGGCAGTGGGAGAATCCACAGTGGTCCCGACCATCAATCATGGACACGAAGGTTAATCATGGCAATAGGCTCATGGTGCTGTCAGGAGGAAAGGCAGGGCACCGAGTCTGCTGGGCACATGGCTGGGCCTGATGCAGCCCACAAACACCTACTGAAAGTCTTCTCTGAGCCAAGCTCTGTTTTCAACCCTGGGGATGGGGCAGCAAACCAGACACGGTCCCTGCTGTCAAGAGACAACTTCACAACCATGTTGAAAAAGTGTCCAGGATTAATTTGGGAAGAAGAGACATCTGTGAGCACCGTGAGCATGTGGTTCTCTCCCACATCCTTTATTAACTGATGTTCTTCTCTGTGGAGGTCTTCTGTACTCCTGGTTAATTAATCCTGAAACATTTTACCATTTTTCTTGCTACTATCAAAAGTATCTCGTTGTCACTATACTTTCTGGTGGACTGCTGGGTAAGAAATGCCCCCAGTCTGCAGGCTAACCTCATGCCTACCAACATTTCTAATGGTTTATGAAAAGTCTACTGGTTTTTCTCAGCACATGCAGATAAAACCCCAATAAACATTTCTGTTTTTTTCTTCTTTAGAGAAACTAAAAAAATGTCAAGCTATCCTGCAAGGCCATAGTAACAACAAAGAAGAGGTGATGGCCCAAGAGCAGGTAAACAGGCCGGCGGGGCAGCAGAAACGAGACATCAGACCTGCCAGGGCCGGAAGTAGAAGTACCAAAGATGCAAAGAGCTTTGGAATCTTGATGTGTTTACGAAAATCTCTCTGAACTCAATCACTGCCTGCAAAGTGCGAGTGAACCCGGGGTTCTGGTGCTGCTCCCCAAAGGCACTGTGGTGGTCAACCACGTGCTCCCACTCAGCCTCGGGCATGTGGACTCTAGGGGACCTGGGCTGGCAGAGCAGAAGCCCCTCAAGGTCAGAGCTCCGTGTCGCCCTCCTGTTTACGTAACCCACACAACACAGAGACTCACTGAGCACTGGCCCCAGGAGGGAGCGTCTCCATTGTACCGCCAGCACCACAATGGGGCCTGGTGAGGGTGGGAGGGAAGACAAGGCAGGCAGCCCCTTCCTAGGGTCTACTTGTGTCCAGACCCACACAAGCACTTTAGAACACATCCCCAAACTCTGACATGCCTTCCTCCTAAGAAGAGGGTCTTTGTCCCCGCCTCTTAAAGCTGACCCTAGTGACTCACTGGGAACCAGGCATGAGACAGCATCCAAAGCGAGGCTGCGTGATTCCAGGCCTGCAGCAGCTCTCACCATTCTCACTGGGTCACTCAATCCTAGAGCCCTGAGCGTCCCCCCAACCCCTGCCAAGTAAGAAGTATGACTAACCAGAACCCCACCTCCCCCGCCATGAGGAAGCCCAGGCCACAGGGAATGTCCACACAGAGGTCCACAGCCCAGCTCATGCCCCTACTGACAGCCAGCACCAAGTTTCTGATTTGAGAAAATCCCTCCCCAAGACTCCAGCCCTCAGACACCAAGCCACTCCCGGGCCTCCTGGTCCTCCCAGCTGAGGACCCCAACCTGTAGGGCAGAGACAGGTCACTCCCACCACACCCTTTCCAAACTCCTGGCCACAGACCCAGGAGCAGAACGAACAGGTCATCCTGTGCCCGCACCAGTAGGGACCAGGACACTTGGCATTCTCTGCAGCCCTGCCTGGCCTCCTCCTGCTCATGAGGCTGAGTGCCTCTGAAAGAGTCTGGCTGCCAGGCCCGGCCTTTCCCTCTACATGCTATTTCTAAGAGCACAATAGACTTTGTTTTGTGAAAATCAGTAAACAGAAACCTCAATGAAACAGAGTCAGGAGGCCAGCAGTGGTAGTCTCATGTCCTGACAGTAGGGACAGCCAGACAAGAAAGGGACAGACTCTTCTCCCCACTTCCCCAGAGTTCAGCCAATGAGGCAGTGTCCCAACCCAGCAATGCGAAGCCACTAGAGGAACCCTGGATTCCTCCAGTGGACTCTCTCAACCCCAGCTCGCCCAACCTCCCCTTCTCCTTTTAAAATGAGTTCTCCTCTCCTGGCCAGCCAGGGACTTGCCCGGGCTCCATGTGGTTGCAGACCTGAAATTGCAATTCTTTGCTGATCCAGAATAAACCCAGTTTTGCTGGCAAGATAACTGGCAGTCTATCTGTGTTAGAGCAAGTGTTTCTAAGATAACTATAGAACTCCCAAGGAAATCAAGAGAGTATTTGACAATCTGACAATTTTGATGCCTACAAATATCAATTTCATCAATTCAATCTATGAATTACTGTGTCATTCAAAATGGGAAATGCTAAGAGAATGGATGAAGAAGGTACACAGCACGACCTTCAGTTATGTGATGCTCAATGCTGCACAAATGTAACTCTGCACACACTAGTGAGTCTGAAGAAAGTGTGACCTGGTTCCAAGTGGCATCTCTCAGCAGCAGTCAAGGTGTGCAGTCATACACTTCCAGAATAACCCACCACACATTCCTGAAGAGGAAAGAGACTCTTCCTGCTCATCAACACCTATAGGAAATACATACTGGAGCCATGTTAACAGCACATGAAGGACTCTTGACACTACCTGTGAGCATCTAAGTTAAAACACTGGGCCACAAAGACCCTGGGGCTTCCCAGATGGCTCCTAGGTGGTGAGGAATTTGCTTGCCAATGCCAGAGATATGGGTTCGATCCCTGAGTTGGGAGGACCCCCTGGAGGAGGAAATGGCAACCCACTCCAGTATTCTTGCTTGGGAAATCCCATGAACAGAGGAGCCTTGTGGGCTCTAGTCCAGGGGATCACAAAGAGTCAGACACGACTGAGGGACTAAACAACAACATGCCCCACCGCCATCACAATGTCTGGTACACAGGAGGTGCACAATAAGTTTGTGTAGTGAATGGTTGCTCCATTTAACACAGGAATTATCTGTTTCATGAAAGTTTGCTGTAATTCACCCCAGTGCCTCTTTAAAAAAAACTTTTGTATTTAAATTTTATTTATGCACTGGCTGGCTCTTTGTTGCTATGAATGCACTTTGGTTGTGGTGAGCAGGGGCTACTTTCCAGTTATGGTGGGCAGGCTTCTTCTTGTGGAGCACAGGGTCTAGGGTGCAGACTTAGTAGCTATGGCGCATGGGCTCAGTGGTTTTGCCACATGTGGGACCTTCCCAGACCAGGGACGATCCTGAGTCCCCTGCATTGGCAAGCAGATTCTTAACCACTGGACCACCAAAGAGTCCAAAAAGATAAATCTTGACTTCCTTCTCCATCTCATCTAAAGTTACTGGTCTGTGCAAGTTTTCTACCTCCAAGGCCAATTCTGGTCATTTATGCCTTCTTCATAAACGACTCACATCAGATACTTGGTCTTTTTATCATCTGCTCTGGAGAAGGAAATGGCACCCCACTCCAGTACTCTTGCTTGGAAAATCCCTACCAGGAACCTGGTAGGCTACAGTCCATGGGGTCGCAAAGAGTTGGACACAACTGAGCAACTTCACTTCAAATTTGCCACCATCAAATTGTACATGCATGTTATTATTTGTAAAATTTTCATATCCATAGCCACATCCCTTTTAAAATACTGTGTTCTCATTTCCTCATAATCAGATTCGCAAAAAGCAAAAATAGATTTGCCTTAACTTTATTTTCCTGGTTTCTTGAGTTGAAAGCTGAATTTATTTCTTTTTCTTGTTCTCTAATAAATGGGTGAGTCTACACACTTTGTTCCTCCTGAGAGCTGGTTTCGCTTCATCCCGTGGGTAGTGTTCGGCCGTCTTCTTTCATTCACAGAATGAACGCTGAGCTCTTCAACCAGCATTATAAAGAACGGGGCCCTAGCGTTTTCCGGTGGATATTTTAGCTGTCTTTTCACTCTTAGGTTCTGTCCAGGTTGCACTGGGGTCTGAGAATCTGGTCTATAGAATTGACTTTTCGAAACTTGGGATTTTTCTTTGTGGCCTAATATGTGGCTGGTTTTTGTTCAATGTTCTGTGTAATTGAGAATCTACACTTTAGGTTTGTTGGGCACAAATTTCTGCACATCCATCAGTTCTAGCGTTTGAATCCTTTCTATCAGCGGTTCTCTACTGGGGGTGATTCTGGCCCCCAAGAGACGTTTGGCAACTTCAATTAACATTCTGCTTATCACAGTGGGTAGCGGCTGGGGATGCTGCTCACCCTACCACAGTGCATGGGACAGCGCCCACAAAGGTGCCAGTGGCACTGAGTTAAGAAGCCCTCCACACCTTCTCTTCTCTCTGGTCTAACCTGCTTTGTGGCTTGTTCAATGGCACCCCACTCCAGTACTCTTGCCTGGAAAATCCCATGGATGGAGGAGCCTGGTAGGCTGCAGTCCATGGGGTCGCTAAGAGTCGGACATGACTGAGGGACTTCACTTTCACTTTTTCACTTTCATGCATTGGAGAAGGAAATGGCAACCCACTCCAGTGTTCTTGCCTGGAGAATCCCAGGGGCAGGAGAGCCTGGTGGGTTGACGTCTATGGGGTCACACAGAGTCGGACACGACTGAAGCGACTTAGCAGCAGCAGAGGGCCCCTCTGTCAACTTCTCCCACTTGGATCAACCTTCCAATTTTTCTACATTTTGATACATTGTTGATACATTGCTACATTACTGATACATTAGCTTATGATAGAAAGAACTGCTCTTCTCATGCTTTTGCCCTGAGTTCAGTTGACACTGGTATTGCTAAACCTTTCTTTCTGTAGGGCTGACAACAGTTTTCTATCCCTTGTTTCCCACCTTCTTGTTTTAGCTTTAGATAAAACAAGGTCACTTGTTTAGGTCGCTCACATACCGCATCAGCTAGATTTCATTTTTCTACTAAATCTGGAGTTTTTATCACTTGGGAGAGCTAACCCTTTTACATTATTTGGTGTCTCTGGGCTTGTTCATGCCATCTTACATTGTTTGCTTTTTAACACACCAAGCAAACCTCATTCTCCTCTTTTTTCTGAATTCCTTTTTTTGAGATGATGAAACTCTTCTTTGCTCCACTCTCCCCTCAGGTACCTGGGAGTCACATATTCTACCTTCAGTCTCCTACTGGTTACCTCACACCACCTCAACACTAACACCTACATCCCAATCTGCTTCTAGAACAAGCCTTGCTCCATCGACAAAACGTCAACCTGCATTATCATTTCACACTTGAATCTGTGCTCCTTAGCAGCAGGGACTCAGCGCTGGCAGTGAGCACACAGCAATCTGCGAAGGCAAATGTGTCTAGGACCATTTCAGGATATTTTTTTAAACCTTTAAAATGAATTTCAGGGCATTTAAAGGTTACACTTATAATCTGGGGTTTATCTGACTATAATGCTAGTAAAGTAATGCTCAAAATTCTCCAAGCCAGGCTTCAGCAATACGTGAAACGTGAACTTCCAAATGTTCAAGCTGGTTTTAGAAAAGGCAGAGGAACCACAGATCAACTTGCCAACATCTGCTGAATCATGGAAAAAGCAAGAGAGTTCCAGAAAAACATCTATTTCTGCTTTATTGACTATGCCAAAGCCTTTGACTGTGTGGATCACAATAAACTGTGGAAAATTCTGAAAGAGATGGGAATACCAGACCACCTGATCTGCCTCTTGAGAAACCTATATGCAGGTCAGGAAGTAACAGTTAGAACTGGACATGGAACAACAGACTGGTTCCAAATAGGAAAAGGAGTACGTCAAGGCTGTATATTGTTACCCTGCTTATTTAACTTATATGCAGAGTACATCATGAGAAACACTGGGCTGGAAGAAGCACAAGCTGGAATCAAGATTGCCAGGAGAAATATCAGTAACCTCAGATACGCAGATGACACCACCCTTATGGCAGAAAGTGAAGAGGAACTAAAAAGCCTCTTGATGAAAGTGAAAGTGGAGAGTGAAAAAGTTGGGTTAAAGCTCAACATTCAGAAAACGAAGATCATGGCATCTGGTTCCATCACTTCATGGGAAATAGATGGGGAAACAGTGTCAGACTTTATTTTTTGGGCTCCAAAATCACTGCAGATGGTGACTGCAGCCATGAAATTAAAACACACTTACTCCTTGGAAGAAAAGTTATGACCAACCTAGATAGCATATTGAAAAGCACAGACAGTACTTTGCCAATAAAGGTCTGTGTAGTCAAAGCTATGGTTTTTCCAGTGGTCATGTATGGATGTGAGAGTTGGACTGTGAAGAAAGCTGAGTGCCAAAGAATTGATGCTTTTGAACTGTGGTGTTGGAGAAGACTCTTGAGAGTCCCTTGGACTGCAAGGAGATCCAACCAGTCCATTCTGAAGGAGATCAGCCCTGGGTGTTCTTTGGAGAATGATGCTGAAGCTGAAGCTCCAGTACTTTGGCTACCTCATGAGAAGAGTTGACTCATTGGAAAAGACTGATGCTGGGAGGGATTGGGGGCAGGAGGAGAAGGGGACGACAGCGGATGAGATGGCTGGATGGCATCACTGACTCGATGGACGTGAGTCTGAGTGAACTCCGGGAGTTGGTGATGGACAGGGAGCCCTGGCGTGCTGTGATTCATGGGGTCGCAAAGAGTCGGACACAACTGAGCGACTGAACTGAACTGAATGCTTCGTTCTCATGAATGACATGTATGTAACCTGTCTAATATCATTTATACCCATGCACACGTATATTTGATATTCAATTTGTTCAGCAACACAGAGCTAACAACATTGCCTCCTTCTAATGGGGGACCAAGTCAAACTTAGCAAAGCATCTTACAGTAAGTAGTTTTGAACAGTGGGTTATTCTGACTTGTCTAGACAAGAATTCAGATTATTTTAATGACATTCTAGCTAAAAGGAGAAAATATTTAAATGTTTTGTCTGCACTATAATCATCACCTTCAATATTATTTATTTTATGAGAAAATGACATTAGAAAAGCATTCCTTTAAGTTTTGATGGCAGAAATACTGGGAATATTCCATAATATGTATTTCACTCCATGTATCAAATTCAACAGTTGATTTCTCCACTTGGAATTCACGTAGAAAATCTTTAAAACAAAAAAAACAGGAAAAATAACATACATAAAGATGGAGAGATTTTTAAAGTTTAAAATAGTTACAGGTTATAGTCTTGGGATATACCGGAAAGTGAAAGTGTTAGTCGCTTAGCTGTGTCTGACTCTTTGCAACCCCATGGACTGTAGCCCGGCAGGCTCCTCTGTACACAGAATTCTCCAAGCAAGAATACTGGAGTGGGTAGCCATTCTCTTCTCCAGGGATGTTCCCAACCCAGGGATCCAACCTGGGTCCTTCTTTACCAGATTCTTTACCATCTGAGCCACCAAGAAAGTCCCAGGATATACTGGACTAACATTAAAATTGAAACTGAGTAATAGGGACTTCCCAGGTGGTCCAGTGGTTAAGAATCCGCCTTGCAATGCAGGGGATGCAGGTCCAATCACTGGTCAGGGAACTAATACCCACATGCCCTGGAGCAACTTAAGCCCTGTTCCTCAACTAGAGAGTCCGTGCAACAAAGATCCCCCATGCTACAACTAAGACCCAATGCAACCAAATAAATAAGCTTAAAAAAAAATGAGAAATAAACATCTAAATAAACAATAGGTAAAGTAAGTATGTCCTCAGGCAAGTTAACTAAACATTAAGTCCCCCCGCCAGGGGACCTTCCTGGTGGTCCAGTGATTAAGACTTCGAACTTTCACTGCAGGGGCATGGGGTCTGATCTCTGGTCTGGGAACTAAGATCCCACATGCCACACAGCATGGCCAAAAAATAAAAAAATAAACATTATCAAGTCAAAAGGGTCCATAAGAAAGCAAATCTCAGAAAAGTACTCAAAAAGAGTTGAGAATTATTCCATCTCCTGTTTTCATTCCTTTCACATAAGAATCACCCAAAGAGATATGAAGATCAAGGGGAAAAAAAAAAAAAGATTCTAGAAAGAAAAAAAGAGGCCATGAATGAGGCTCCGGTCCTTTCCCCACCCTGGGTTCCAGGCACTCAGGAGCTTAGCTGGCCTGCTCTCCAGCCAGGAGCTCCGGAGCTGGCAATGTAGAGGCCTCTGGCATCTAGGGTCTCAGAACAGGGGGTTCTGGGCAAGGCAGGGGCATGCATGAGAGAGAATTCGACACTCTACACTGACTCCATTGGAGAGCATGGATTTTTGGTGCTCAGATGACAGAGAAAAATCAAAGAGCAAGGAGGCACTGGGAACTACCCACTGGAACAGAAGTTTCTAGATTTAGGCTTCCAGCATTTATTCCCATGGATCCCTTTAGAATCTAAGAGTTAAGAGCTATTTACATAGGCTGTGTTGATACCCATCACACTACATACTGGTCATCACAACTGGACATGGAACAACAGACTGGTTCCAAATAGGAAAAGGAGTATGTCAAGGCTGTATATTATCACCCTGCTTATTTAACTTATATGCAAAGTACATCATGAAAAATACTGGACTGGAAGAAACACAAGCTGGAATCAAGATTGCTGGGAGAAATATCAATAACCTCAGATATGCAGATAACACCACCCTTATGGTAGAAAGTGAAGAGGAACTAAAAAGCCTCTTGATGAAAGTGAAAGGGGAGAGTGAAAAAGTTGGCTTAAAGCTCAACATTCAGAAAATGAAGATCATGGCATCCGGTCCCATCACTTCATGGGAAATAGATGGGGAAACAGTGGAAACAGTGTCAGACTTTATTTTTTGGGGCTCTAAAATCACTGCAGATGGTGACTGCAGCCATGAAATTAAAAGACACTTACTCCTTGGAAGAAAAGTTATGACCAACCTAGATAGCATATTGAAAAGCACAGACAGTACTTTACCAACAAAGGTCTGTATAATCAAGGCTATGGTTTTTCCAGTGGTCATGTATGGATGTGAGAGTTGGACTGTGAAGAAGGCTGAGCACCAAAGAATTGATGCTTTTGAACTGTGGTGTTGGAGAAGACTCTTGAGAGTCCCTTGGACTGCAAGGAGATCCACCCAGTCCATTCTGAAGGAGATCAGCCCTGGGATTTCTTTGGAAGGAATGATGCTAAAGCTGAAACTCCAGTACTTTGGCCACCTCATGCGAAGAGTTGACTCATTGGAAAAGACTCTGATGCTGGGAGGGATTGGGGGCAGGAGGAGAAGGGGACGACAGAGGATGAGATGGCTGGATGGCATCACTGACTCGATGGACGTGAGTCTGAGTGAACTCCGGGAGTTGGTGATGGACAGGGAGGCCTGGCGTGCTGCGATTCATGGGGTCGCAAAGAGTCGGACACAACTGAGCAACTGAACTGAACTGAGAGAAAATACCCTACCCTTCCCCTTTTATTAGTCATATTTCCCCAGCAGTTACACTGTTTGATCCAGCTAGATCCAGACCTACTGGTTTCAGGGGAGCTGCTGAGTCGGCCAGCACTCCTCCTGAAGAGGGCCCTCTGGTCACCGTGTGCGGCTTTGCGGCCACACACAGCGTGTACCACGTCTTCTTTTCCTCTGCAGTATACCAAGGATGGTTCCAGGACTGCACAAAAAGGGCCACAAACCCCAGCTACAACGTGCTCTAACTCAGCCTCAGTGACGCAGTCTCTTGCATTTTTCATTTAATCCACACACATGCTGAGGTGTCCAGCAGCTCCCTCCCTTCCTGGTTGCCAGGCCCACCCAACAGAGGCTCAGGTCTCCCAGCAGGGAGGGTCCTCAAGCCACTCTCGGAAATTGCTCTATGAGCAGGATCAATTCCATCCACACAGAAATGCAGGAAATTCTGGGGTAATTTCAGTTTTAGTGGCTGTGAGAACTGGTAATGAAGCCAGAAGACGATGGAAAGACAGTACAAACTACACCTTTAGACTGGGGGTGGGGGGATGCGGAATTGATGATCCTTCTCTAAACCAAACTGGTGCATTAATAAAGCTGAGACAGCTGTTAAGGACCCCAAGAAAACTGTCAAAATTCTATATTCAAAACAAGAGACCTTTTCCAATGCCCTTGGAGGATAGCAGCTGTAGGTCACTACAGCGCCATCAGTCTTCATTCCTGTATGGGAAGGGCTGTGACTGTGGCCAGAGAACCAGCCACCTGCCCCCCTCCCACCCCGCCGGGCGCCCCCTCCTCCCTCGCCTTCCATCTGCCTTCATGTCCCTCTCCGTGAGATGGTCAGTCAAGAACTCATTCTGAGGAGAAATGTTTGTCAAGAGATCACTTTATTTTTCAAGCAAGGTTTTGAGAGGCACCACTTGAAGTTTAACATAATATTCGAATAAAATCACAGATGTTAAATCCTGTCAAAACAAAATCTAGCCCCCAAAAGCCAACCACATATGTTCAAGAGAGACACAGCAAAATTCCAACCACAAAGGTGTTTAATGGTTTCAGAATCCGTTTCAGTAAATTCTGAGCTGGAAGGCCTATCACAGCTGGTAGAATTTAAACTCAAATCACAGCTTTGTTTTTAAAACCATGACTACCACTCTCATCATTAAAAACAGAGATTTAAAACTTTCATGATATACTTGCTATTAATGGTCAATGAGTATGTTTTAGGTTCAATAGGAACCCCAACCCTTCAAGGCAAGGGTTATATCATGGTACCATCTTTCTCCCAAGGGCACCATCTGAGCTCAGCGACAGAACACTGTGGACCTGGGCCTGGCAGCCTTGTCCCTGCCCTGATCCGGCTGGCGCTCAGCCTGGCAGGCCAGAGGATGATCAAATAAACACAGGAAACAACAAGACCCACGTGCTTGAAAGGCTCCATCTACACCAGCAGGGACAGCCACACACACGAAACCAGAATCACAGAACTGTATTAAGACCATAGATAAATGCTGAAAATGTGAAACACGTCAATTATGTAAAACATGAAACTACACATAACACTGACTAAAAATACAACTTAAAATAGCTGCACTGATGAATATGTAAAAACTTACGCCTATCCCATTAAACTTGGGTTCCACACAAGGTGGTTTGGAAAATGCTGTTCCAGGGCATTACTTCTCAACCAGGGGGAATTTTTGTCCCCCAGCAAATGCTTGGCACTATCTGAAGACATTTTTGGTTGTTACACTTGTTGGTGGGGGTCCCGCTGGCATCTGCTAAAATCCTACAATGCACAAGACAAGAAGTACCCAGCCCCAAAAGTCAACAGGGGCCCAGCTTTGAACCCCTGCCCCAGAGGATCACAGGGGTGTTTCATTTATACAGCAATAAACTGTTATCTTGTTTTTAAAAAGATACTTCGCATAAACACATAACTGAATTTATAATAACACAAAATTAAATTCCTGATTTTTTAAAGCAAAAAAAAATTAAAAACCTTGATAAAATGTCTCAGCTATAGTATAGCATATACTGAGGGCTTGCCAAGCTCTCATGAAGGTACTTTCTGCAAATCCAACGAGACTGTTGAGGAAACTGCAATCACAGTTCCTACCACCTACAGTCCCTTCCAAGTGACCCACCCCACTGCAGTGGCTGTGAGCTGGCAAAAGCCCACCCCTCCTTGGGGAGAGCTTGGGGACCAGGTGGGCACCTGGGGGACACGGTGGAGGCCGAGACAATCGTCACCCTGTCTCTGGGGTGGGCAGGGTGTGTGAGGAGAACAGAAGAGGATAAAGCAGGCAGAGTTGAGGAGCAGAGTGTGCAGGAGCAGCAGACGGTCGAGATCAACAAGGGAAGAGCAAGCCGGGAAGGTCAAGGCCGGGGTGGCAGCCAGATCCCGCCAGGCCCCAAGCTGCAACTCCATCCACCCCCAGGCCCAGCACTACCTGGGTCACTGGACTCCACTAGGTTCCTTTCTCCCTTATTCCTGCGTGACCTGCCGGTGAAGTCAGCCTGCGGCCTGCCACCCCAGGGCCTGAGTAAGGCAGCCGGGCATTAAAGATGCAAACACCAGAGGCATTTCCCACCACATGCCCTGCGACCTCTCCCCAACAAGGCTGGAGGCTGCGCCAAATGACAGACACCTGTGGGGTGGCAGGGTCGCCCTGAGTAGAATAATCCCCAGACAGGAGTGCATGACCCCACACTGGGCAGACCACCCTGAGGGGAAGGGAGGGCTGGGGGGCTGCTGGCTGGACCTGTCCTGATGAGTGCATCCTAACACTGAAGAGAAGGCTCAAGACAATGGGAACTGAAAACGTTCACCAATGCACAGGCCCTCAGTCCCAAAACCTGACTGATCAGCGCTTTTCAAGATTCTAGAAGAGCTGGAGGACTTTCCCCCAAGGAAGCTGAGATGGAATGAAGCAGCCACTCTGTCCCTTCCGCAGGTCCCCAGAAGTGACCTCAGAGCCACAGAGCTTCCACATCCAGAGTCTGAAACCACCTCGTCACACACAGAGTTGGCTGGGCCGGCATCCGGCACAGTCTGCAAACCTCCCAGAAACAGTGAGTAGACCAGTGAGGCTGACACACCAAGACGAGGACAGTTGCCAGCCAAGGGCACCCAGCAGCCGGGTACTCTGACCATTCACTGGCCAGGTGTGCAATAGAGCCAGAGGGGCCTTATTTGACAGTCTCTACAGCCAGGTCTTTCCAACCAAATGCCCCTGCCTCCCAGTCCCTGAATGTTGATTCCAACAATTTCTCAACTGAACCCTTTCAACACTATACTCCACCTTCCTAAACAACTTGTACAAGACAGAACTGTAACCCATCCCACGTGTGAGTCATCACTACTGGTGTCAGACAGTTACTCCAATGACTCACCCTGCTGTGACCCCAGACAGTTCAGCTCTGGTTCCCTGAGTTGTGCTGTTTCTACTTCCTCATCGCCCTTGCCCTCAGCACCCTTGCCCTCAGCACAAGCACTATGAGGAAGAAAAAGGGGGGTACATACATATTCCTAGTAAAGGATGCACTGGGAGCAAATTGACTGCTAGTGCAGAGGCTCTTAGTCTCTGTGAACCTGAATGAGAAAAAAATCACATCTTTATAACGTCTGGCTGAAATTTAGCACTCATTCAATTCCACAGGTAGTCACAAAATCCTGGAATTTGCACAGCACCTGTGACTTCTTCACCAACAGAAACCACAGATATTTTCACAAAACATTAGCACTGTACAAAAATCCCAAACTGACGCTTATACTCATCAATACTCAAAAAGAATTAGATTTGGTGTTCCATCTGTTACTACGTGAGCTAATAAAAAGCAGGTCAGGAAATTCATCACAAGTTTAGTTCAATATTTTTGATAACTGTATTTCAGTATAATAGGTTCTCTTCCTGATCCTATTTTGTTTTTTTAAAAACGTTTGTGCCAGGAGGAGGAGGAGACCAGAGATCTGGGGAGGGCAGGAAAGGCCCCCTGGGGCGCATGATGAGCGACTGAACTTAACTGAGAGGTTTCAAAGTGTTCTTCTGAACAGTTTCAATTAGTTGCAACAAAAGTGGAAGAGTTACGCTAGAATGTTACTATTTGCCCAGTACCCTTCATTGATCCTAAGTGGTACTTTCCTAAAGTTACCACACTGAAACAGACATGTAAATATCTGTGCCCTAGAGGACAGCGTTAACACCCAGTATCGCTAGTGTCCGCACTTAGATTGTTAGCACGGGATGTTCACCTTTTCAGTCTTAACCTCATACGATATTTCACCAACTCTAATCCCCACTTGTAAATCTCTGAAGTAGGAAGGGTCCTTCGGAAAGCCCTATGTCCTACAACTCTATTCCACAACCGTGCTGAACGAAACGCACGACTCTGTCCACGCTGGGAAAGTGAAGGAAAAAACCGATGAAAGGCAAATTGGAGTCAGTGGGCCACCTTCCAAATCCACGTACACCTAGATTTGAGAGCATCACCAGCAACTGTACTGGCAGAATTTTCACATTTCACTTCGATTTTTCCACACAGTATTCAGAAAACACTGCATAAAACATTATGCAAGTACATAAGCCCTTTCTTAATATGTCAGGAGAAATCATCCAAGTATATCCAACGAAAGCTGAGGGTTTCATTTAGCATAAAGCGGTAAGTATCCCTACCAGTAGCTTCTACTGAAAACTAAGTCTTAGGATCAAAATTGTTAATCACAACCTCCTTACAAACGGCAAATCTACCCTGGATGGTGCAGGTCTGCGATCAAAGTTACCGAATGCACATTCGCGTCAGTACAGGTACTCCCCTCCCCCTCCCCAGCATCCGCCTTCCGCCCTCACCCCGGGACTCCGACCCGGGCAGCACGCACTAAGACGGATTCAGGAGTCATGCATCACAAAAGGAAAGCCTAACGGGCCCAGCCTCTGAACCACTAAGGACGCCGCGTCCCAGCAGCCTCTGCGCTGAAATAAAGCAGACTCCTCTTTCCCTGCCTCTCCTGAGGTGACTCACGACCTCTCCCTCAAGGAATGTGGGAGCCAGCGGGCGGCCGGGCCGGGCCCCACACCGCCGTCCTCTAGTTCTAGTCGGCCGTTTACCACCCGCGACGCCTGTGTCACTCGTTCCAGACACCGCGCACCCCGGGCTCCCTAACAACCCGGGACCCGCCGGCCACCGCCCGGCCTCTGGGACCCCGGAAGCCCGAGGAGCGCGACGCCCCCGCCTCACGGCCGCCGAGCACCCCCGCCGCCGCCTCGCGAACGTCCGCCCCGCGCGCCCCCGCGCGGCCCCGCCCCCGCGCCCCGGACGCCGGCCCCGCCCCCGCCCCGCCCCCGCGCGCCCCCTCAGCCCGGCCCCCGCCCCCGCCGCGCGCCCCCGCGCCCCCCGCCCCGCCCGCGCAGGGGCGCGCGCCGCGCTCCGAGAGGGACGGTTAGGAGCGCGCGCTTCGCCGCGGGCCCCGCGCGGCAGCGGCGGCGGAGCCTTCCAGAAATTTCCGCGTCCCTAAGCCCACACCGAAAAACAAGCAGGGCGCGCCCCCGCGCCGGCCCGGCCCTCAGCGCCCCTCCCCGCGGCCGCTGCTCCCCTCCCCCACCCGCGCCCCCTCCCCGCCCCCTGCCCCGGGCGGCAGGTCCGGCGCGGCCCTCCCGGGCGGCGGCGGCCCGCGGAGACCCGGCTGGCGGCGGCGGGGCGGCGGCCGCGGCGCCGGCGGGCCGGCGTGATTGATAGGGACGGGGCGGCGGAGCGGCGGCGGCGGCGGAGCGGTTGAGTGACAGCTTACCTGGGTGCCAATCTTCATCACACTGACAAGCGGCTGCAGCAATCGGGACCCGCAGTGCCGCGCCCGCGTCCAACCGTCACGCCGACGCTGGGCCACGCGACACAGTCTCGCTCAATGGGAGGAGGGCGACGCCGACGCGCGCCGCATCAATATTCACAGTGAGGGCGGGGCCTGAGGGTCCCGGGCCCCGCCCCATCCTTGCGCTGCGGCGGCTGGAGGCGGGGCCTGGGCTCCGGGGGCGGAGAGTGAGCCGGGGGCGGGCGGCGGCCGGCCCCGCCCCCGCCTAGCAGTGGGGACCCGCCCCCAGACGCTGCGCCGCGGCGCGAAGAGCGTCCCGCCCCGCAGGCCGCGAGCCCCGCCTCACTAGTATGCAGCTGAGGGCGTGGCCTACTACCGTCACGCCCCCTCCGCTCTTTCCTCAGAGACCCGGGGAAGTGTGTGGAGCGGGCTTGGGTGGGCGAAACCACCCGCGACGGTCAGGCGGGGAGGGCGGGCTGTACCATCCGCGGGAGGAGTCCTGAATGCGCGCCCGGGAGATGCAGGGCAGGCCAGCCCCGGGCTGTCCTCGGAGGCCGGGCCGTGCGGGCGTCTGGCGCCCAGGCCCCTACTCTGCGCGGCGCCCCCTTGGTGTGCAGGTCCGAGGCAGTCCCCTGATTTCTTCCCGGAGGTTGCACACGTGCGCCCCGAGAGCGGCGGCAGTGGCCAGCCACCAGCCTGACCCCCGGCGCTCTCAGCCGCGGTCTGGGCTCCAGCCACCGCTGCAGGCTCGCCTCTGGTACCGCGCTCTGCCGTCAGGCACCTGTCCCCCGGTGGCCCACGCAGGCCCCATTTGCCAGTGAAGTGGCACCCCTTAGGAAGACGCGGAAAGTATGGTGTATCTCAAGGTGGACTTTCAGACACGGTGCTGCAGCAGGCCCGCGGGTCCCAGCAAGGCCTTTCCTACCGCAGAGGCATGGGGCCCGAACGGCTGTCCATTTCTACAGAAACGTTCCTCGGTGGGATCTCTGTCTGGAGAAGGGCTCGCACACTGCCCCGGGACCCAGGACTGGAACTCGTGGAGGATGCCTGGTGATTCAGGAGGGAGTCAGTCAGGAGCCACCAGGAAGGACCTCCCTGCTAAGTCTTCAGGACTCCACCACTCTTCGTGGTCCTGCAGAAATGCTCCGTTTTCCAGAGAGAAGGCTGTGATAGCAGCACCTGGGCTAGGGTGCAGTGAGCCACTGACCAGTGGAGAGTTGGAGGGAAGGGACCCCCACAATTCAGTGGTGCAGACCAGCTACCTGTGTTTGCAGGGCCCAGTGCAAAGTCGGAATGAACGGTCCCTTGTTCAAGAGTCGCTAAGAATTTTAAGGCAGGGACGGGAGGTTATACCCGGCTGGGGCCCCAACTGATGGCACTGCTCACAGGCACCATGAAGCAGCCCTGGCCTGGCTGGCCTCACCCTCTCCCCACCTGGGACTGAAGCTTTCACCCGGTTCCCATCAAGTGTGTGAGGCGGCAGAGGTCTCTGTCCAGGAGAACCCGGGAGTGTGCTGTCCCCTGATGACCTGAAACAAGTCCCAAGGCAGTTGAGACCCAGGCCCTGCACCCCTGTCTGGCCTCTGCGCCTGGCCTCCTCTACCCGGGCCCCCCATGATCTGCCTGCCCTTCCTTTCCTTCTCTTCACGGGGCCAGCTCCAGAGGAGAAAGGGCTGGAAGCATCGTCAGTGACACTGGCCCAGAGGCTCACACATCTGGGAGCCCTCTTTAGGAAAAGTAAATGAAAATGAGGTAGAAGTGGGGCCTTTGCTTTCCTCTGCCTCCACCCATGGCCTCCCCCCAGTGGTGGCACGAGGGTGGTTTATGAACAATAAAGAAAGGTTTGTGTACAACGGGTGCGTCTGCCTACTTTCTTCCCAATTTCTTTGTTAAAGACTTGCTGCTATTTCCCCAAGGACCACATTTAGGTGTATGAAGTAAAAAACCACGTATAATTGTTCATAGAACTACCTGGATGACAGCAGGTGCTGTGAAGCCAGGAGGGGAGGAGGGAAGGTGGGAGCAGGCAGGCAAGTGAAGGAGCTTTGCAAGACCAGTGGGGAAGGGTAGAAAGAACTCTGCTGAGGTGCCAGTGGGACAGACAGAGCCCCGCTCCGTGCAGCCCTATCTCAAGCTGGAGAAGGTGGGGAAGAATGTAGAGGAAAGGTGAGCCTTGAACCTTGCCTGGCAGAGTGTGTGAGACAGTGCGCAAAGCCTGTGACAGCCAGGATGGGGTGCAAGATGCTGTACTCGCAGGGGAGATTGCAAGGTGAAAGCTGGAGGAGGTGCGGGGAGGCAGGATTGGGGCCATCTTTAGAGGATGGCTGGGATCTGGGGTTTTGGTAAGAAAAATGAGTGAGAAAAAAAGCCTACAAATAGGGGTGAATCTCGCGGCTTGTCAAGGCAGCCGGCATGGCAGAGAATAAGCCACTTCGGTTTGCACAGGTGAACAGGAGGTCACCAGCAATGAGTCAGACCACATTACTGCTATGCTCAACCCCTGCAAGAGTTCCCCATCTCATTTAGAGCAAAAGCAAAGTCCATGCAGTGCCTGTGAGGTCTCTACCATCCCTCTCCCCTCCACACCTCTGACCTCAGCTCCTGCCACCCTTCCCCTCACCTGCTCTGTTCCAGCCAGCCTCCTAGCTACTCCTAGCTCACTCCAAGTGTGATTCAGCCTCAGGGCCTTTGCACTGCTGATTTCCTGTGCTTAAAGTCCTCTTCTCAAAGGTATCTCCATGGCTCTCTCTCACTCCATGAAGTCTTTCTCAACTTCACTTTCTCAAAAGAGGTTTAAAGTTGTAAACTCCCAACCCATTCCCTACCCTGCTTCCTCCTCCTATGGTATTTCTGTAGATGCATGTAGCTTGCAATGTAGCTGTATAACCACGTAACTTATTTACATGTAACATATGATACAACTGTATAACCATGTAGCTTACTTACATGTAATGTACAATGCAACCACTTAACCATGTAACTTTTACTGTGTCCATCCTCCAATACCCCTGCCCCCTGTACACACACGTAAATAATAGAATCTAAACTCCAGAAGACCAAGAATTTTACTCTGTTTTGTTCACTGATGTATGCCAAGCACCCATGCTAGTACCTGGCAAATAATTGTTGAATGCACGAACCAGTGCTTCTAACACATGGTGTATTGGCTATCTATTGCTTTGTAACAAATTATCCCAAACTCAGTGTCTGAAAACAACATACATTATCTCACAGTCTCTGTGGGTTGGAAATCTGAGCATAACTTGGCTGGGTTCTCTGCCTCAGGGTGGGTCATGAGGGGCCTCCAGGGCTGTGGTCTCACTTGATGGCTTGACTGGGGAAGGATCCATTTCCAACCTCACATGTTTGTGGGCAGATGGACTGAGGGCCTCAGGTCCTTGCTGGTTCTTGGCTGGAGGCCTGTTCAGTTTCTTTGCCACATGGACCTCTCCAGAGAGGAGATGGAGAGAAAAACCAGCAGCTTGCTTCATCAAAGCCAGCAAGGAACAGAGTCAGCGTGGAAGACAGAAGTTGCAGTGTTGTATAAAGTAATCCCAGAAGCATCTTCCAAGCACCCTTGTCTATTCTGTTGGTTAGAAGCATGTCTCAGGTCCTGCCCAAATACAAGGGGAGGGGGAACCAGGAAGACACAAACAGCAGGGAGAGAGAAACCCCCAGGACCATCTTAGAGCCTGCCCACATGACATTTGTTTTTCTGTGTAAAAGAGACACTGGTGTCTCTTTTACAAGAGACCTGGGCTTGCAGTCTACAGTCCTGAGTGTGGACAAGTGGCTTTGCCACTTGTCACGTGAATGTGGATGAGATCCAGTTCCCTACTTTCTATGGGGATGGTCATGAATCTCTCAGGGATTTCTGCAGAGGAGGCAGTGAGCTGTGTAGGAAGGCCTCCAGCATATATGCGGATGTCCATGGTTCTTCAGGCTTGAGCCCCTGTTTTCTCCAGAAGACAGTTCAACAATGAAGTCCCTAAAAGATGAGGGCAGGAGACACTGCCCTCACCTGTGACACAGCCTCCTTGAGGACCCCAGCCCAATGCAACAGGAAAATGGCAGCCATGGCAGTGTTAAAGCATGATGTTGGCCCAAGACAGAATCATGACTCTCAGGCAGACATGCAATCAATGGGTGGCAAACAGCTTCCTGAGCTCATTGATTGATTGAGGGAACAGTAAGATGTCACAGCCTGTTCAAAGGAAAATGCGAAGAACAAACACTTCAATAGGCTGGAATATTGGCATGAACTCACAATTTGTGCAAAACTGGCTTTGAGGGGAAGGATTTGAGAGCCATGGGGTGAGGGTTGTCCCTTCATCACATAGTCGGCAACGGAGGGACATCTGCATCGTCACCCATTCCTGACAACTTAGACTATAGAGTAGCTCAAAGACAATGAAAAACTAGAATCAGAAAACCCAGAAGGTTGAGCTCTAAAGAGAGCAGTTTCCCACTGGAGATGCCCAGCAAATGTTTCACTTGTTCCAGGTCTCCTTATACTAGTAATACCCTAGTGTATTACTTTCCTGGGGCTGCTGTAACAAAGTGCCACAGACTGCGTGTGAGTGCCTGTGCTTAAATAATTTCATATATGTTTGTATTTACTGGCTGTGCGGGGTCTCTGTTGCTGCTTGGGCTTTTCTCTAGTTGGGGTGAGCAGGGACTACTCTCTGGTTGTGGTACACGGGCTTCTCATTGGGGTGGCTTCTTTCGTTGCTGAGCACGGGCACATGGGCTTCAGTAGTTGCAACACATGGGCTTAGTTGCCCCACAGCACATGGAATCTTCCCAGACCAGATGGAGCCAGTGTTTCCTGCGTTGGCAGGTGGTTTCTTTACCACCCAGCCACCAGGGAAGCTCCAGACTGCATGCTTAAACAACAGAGTTATTCTCTCAAGTCTGGAGGCCAGGGGTCCAAGATCAAGGTGTGGACAGAGCTGCTTCCTTCTGAGGCTGGAAGGGAAAACGTGTCCCAGACTCTCCCTGAGTTTCTGCTGGTTTACTGGCCACCTTCAGTGTTCCTTGGCTTGTAGAAGTATCACCCAGATTTCTGCCTTTGTGGTGTTTTCACTGTGCACCTCTATAGGCCCAGTCTTCCCCTTTTGTAATGATCCGGCTTACTTGGGTAACTCTCTGTCAATAACTTAAAATCTGATCATCAGGAAAATGCTTACTGAGGAAGCATTCTGGGGGTGGGGGTGGGGGTGGGGGAGCGGTGGGAACACCGTGGCGGACCTTGTCTCCCAGGCTTGCATGCTGGCCAGGCATGCTCCCCTGAGATGAAGCTGAGACTATGAAACATGAGTCAAAATATTTTTGGTTGTTGTTCAGTCACTAAATCATTGCCAACTCTGTGTGACCCCATACGCTGCAGCACACCAGGCTTCCCTGTCCTTCACTATGTCATGGAGTTTGCTCAAATTAGTGTACATTGAATCAGTGATGCTACCTAACCTTTTCATCCTCTGCCACCCTCTTCTCCTTTTGCCTTCAATCTTTCCCAGCATCAGGGTCTTTTCCAATGTGTCAGCTCTTTGCGTCAGGTGGCCAAAGTATTGGAGCTTCAGCATCAGTCCTTCCAATGAATATTCAGGGTTGATTTCCTTTAGGACTGACTGGTTTGATCTCCTTGCTGCCTAAGAGACTCTCAAGAGTCTTCTCTAGTACCATGATTCAAAAGTATCAATTCAGTGCTCAGCTTTCTTTATAAGCCAACTCTCACATCTGTACATGACTACTGGAGAAAACATAGCTTTGACTATACGAACTTTTATCAACAAAGCAATATCTCTCCTTTTTAATATGCTATCTAGGTTTGTCATAGCTTTCCTTCCAAGGAGCAAGTGTCTTTTAATTTCATGGCTGCAGTCACTGTCCATAGTGATTTTAAAGCCTAAGAAAATAAAATCTGTCATATATATATATATATATATATATACACACACACACACACACACATATATATCAGCTGCTACTACAAAAAGCCGACTTTCTCCCAGTTTTATCCTGACCTTTTATTAACCAAGTTTTTACATTAAGTCTTCTTTATATAAATAAGTTCCCTGATACAAACTCATGTTTTTAGGCTGTGAAACCAATTTTCTTCTTACATTTTCAGGCACCCAGAGTCTTAACTGTAATGCTGGATCTTCACCTAGATTTTTGCTATGTAAACTATATTGTTCAGTTAAAAAAGAAAGAAAGAAAGAACACGAGGACGGCAGTAGCGGTTCCCAGCTTTTCCCTGTGTGCACAGCCTTTGACAACTTTGCCAGTGAAAGAGCTTTGTCCCGGCCATGCCCCAGAACAGCTGTGCCCGTGGCACAAAGCTTTGCCTGCGGCTCCTATTTCACAGCAATCATGTCTCCCTGGTCTCGTCGCGGTCACAGCACGACGACTGCCCACCTCTCAGACCGACCACAAGTTTCGGAAACTGGCTGCTCCCGATGAAACCTGGCTGGTGACCTTTACAGCGGGACCCCATCAGACCTCCTTGGGCCACTCGGCTGCCAGTGACACAGTGACCTGGCCGCTTGTTGGCAACCAGCAACTTTCCAAACCCAGCTGCTGCCTCAGCTTCCTTTGCGATCGGGCCAGTTTCTAAATTAGGTTCACAGTCAAGAGGCATGGTCTGTGATGTCATGCATGTGAAAATCTGTTTCTCCTTGAAGTACAAAAGTAATACCAACAAAAGCTTTTGCAGGGCTGAGCTCACTTTGTTCTAGTCTTGGCCACCAGTGTCGGGGGTCCAGGGAGGTGGATGGACAAAACCCACCTCTGCCCAAAGCATCCAGCCAGGCTGTGCACCCATTTCTTGGTCTGAGAAATGGAACCAATAAGCAAAATTCAACCTCTTTTTGTTGTTTGCTATAAAGAGTGACCCAATTTAAACATTACTCAAAGGTCCCTGGCTTATCCACTGAGCTCAGTATCTTCAGCATTCCTCCATGTTGTAGATCGTAACAGGAGTTCCTTCTTTTTTTAAGGTGGACTAGTATTTCATAGTCAGAAGAGAGCACATCTTGTTTATCCACTCACCTGTCAATGACACTTGGACTGTGTCCACCCTGTGGCTACTGTGAATAGTGCTGGTGTGAACACAGTGTACAGACACTTGTTTCACGAGTGGAATTGCTGGATCATATAGTAATTTTATTTTTAATTGCTTGAGGTATCGCCGTACCATTCTCTACAGTGGCCATGTAATTTGACATTCCCATTAACAAGGCCCAACGACTGCAATTTCTCTACATCTTTGCCAAAAGTTATTATTTTCTGGTTTTTGATAGTGGCCATTCTCGTCGGTGTGAGGTGCTAGCAATGATTTTTAAGACTCCTTTGCTTTCAAATTTCTTTTGCTGTCTTTCCCTCCCCTCCTACCTTCTGAAATACAGTGGCATGCTTCATATTTCTGCAAATCTTTTTAATGTCTAGCTTAACAGAAGATAGCTGGATTCTCGTGTCTGCTTCTGTGTTCAGTCTGTTGTAACGTGATGTTTCAGCTGATGTCTGTGAAGATAGTCTGGCCTTGCAGAGATGAGTAGCAAGATAATGGAGGAGGGTTTACATGGATTCTCCACCTGGGATGAGGACGTTTCTTTCAGGTTCATTGCCACGTGGACTCCAGCACCACAGCAATGAACCTTTCTTAGTGTTAGACCAAACCCCACCGGTCTCTCTGGCTGGTTGGATGGATCTGTTTCTCACACATGATTTTGTAACATGGCCATTTAGTCATTTGGAAAATATTAATTCCCTGAGTTATGCACTTATTCCAAATGTTGACCCATTTCAGTGTGTCTGTGCTCACTCACTCAGTCGTGTCTGACTCTTTGCAGCCCCATGGACTGTAGCCTACCAGGCTTCTCTGTCCATGGAATTTTCCAGGCAAGAATACTGGAGTGGGTTACCATTTCCGCCTGCAGGGGATCTTCCCTACCCAGGGATCAAACCTGCATCTCTTGCTGCTCCTGCATTAGCAGGCAGATTCTTTACCACTAAGCCACCTGGGATGCTTGACCCATTTCACTAGACAATATAAAAATCAGAGTTGTAGGGAATGTAAATTGATGCAGACACTATGGGTAACAGAAAAGAGATTCCTCAAAAAATAAAAATAGAACTACCATGCTGCTGCTGCTGCTGAGTCACTTCAGTCGTGTCCGACTCTGTGCGACCCCATAGACGGCAGCCCAACAGGCTCCCCCATCCCTGGGATTCTCCAGGCAAGAACACTGGAGTGGGTTGCCATTTCCATCTCCAATGAAAGTGAAAAGTGAAAGTGAAGTCGCTCAGTCGTGTCCGACCCTCAGAGACCCCATGGACTGCAGCCCACCAGGCCCCTCCATCCATGGGATTTTCCAGGCAAGGGTGCTGGAGTGGGGTGCCACTGCCTTCTCTGTAGAACTACCATATGATCCAGCTATTCCATTTCTGGGTAGTTATCCAAACACTATAAAAACACTAATTCAAAAGATATATGCATTCGGTGTTCACAGCAGCATTATTTACAACAGCCAAGACATGCAAACAACCCAGGTGTCCCTCAGTAGATGAGTGGATAAACAAGGTGATTTATATAAGGGACGTTCGTAGTGACACTGTCCTTCCTTTATGGTGAGAGTGTGGCAATGAGCTGCCCAGGGACAAACAAGCGGGGGCTGCTGCCAGGTCTTCACCGGGGGCCCAGAAAAATGCAAGGTACATCTTAGTATTATCAGATAAGTACTTTTATGTATCATTTATTTTTCAATTGAAGTATACAATGTTGTGTTAGTTGCAAGTGTACAGCAAAGTGATTCAGTTATAAATATATATATGTACATATGTTTTTTTTTTTCAGATTTTTTCCATTATAGGTTACTTACAATTCCCTGTGCTATACAGTGGGTCCTTGTCGTTTACCTCTTTTATGTATAGTAGTGTGTATCTGTTAATCCCAGACTGCTAATTTTTAAAAGGAGTGTTGACCATGCTGATCCCTGAATGGGTCTGGACACCCTGAATGGGTCTGGACACCCTCGCTTTGAGAAAAGCTGGTTAGGCGTGTGTGTCCCACGGGAGAATGCTGTTCTTGGAATGGTTTCTAGTTAGTTACCTGCCAGATCTCTCCAATATTGTCCTCTCCTTTCCATCTTTTCCCTGCTTTTTGTCCTGTAGCTGGAAGCCAGCACAGTGCGAGGTCCCAAGCGGGTGTTCAGTGGTCCGTGTGACCCTTCCCCTTTTTCTTTGGAGCAGAACCCTCATTTCACACACTCCCCCTGGCCGTCTCACTCCACAGGAACCGTGCAAATATCATCTGTGCCAATCATTGCAAATCGCTCGGTTCTGTAATCCCGTAAGAGATCCTTTGCGAGGAGGTCGCCAAGCAGTGGACATGTGACAACAGCAGCAGGAGGGAGCAGCCAGCACGTGCGCCCGGGTGTCCAGGAATCTAACAGGATTCAAGTCGTACAAAGCACATTCTCACACCGGGTGAAACTTACCACGAGTCAGTAACACAGGTGACAGGAACCTTCCCACCACCACCCCAGTATTTGGACCCTGTATCACACGCCCTTGGGGCAGAGTACACAGAACACAATATTTGCCCTTCTGATTATCCGCAGGCATCCAGGTCACGGTCTTGAGCGCAGGTAGCCCCACCATCCCCTTCTATCCGCAGTGCTGCATCATCTTGCAGAGCTGAGGCTCTGGGCCTGGGACGGCAGCTCCCCGCCCCTGGGGGAGGGCGGCGAGGGGGTCACAGTTCTGCCTTCTGTCTCTGCCTCATTGGAGAGGAGTTGGGCAATGTTTGTCTTTCGGTGATTGGTTTATGGCACTGGGCACAGTGTCCTCGGGGGTTCATCCATGTGGTGGTGTGGGGCTGAATTTCCTTCCCTTATAAGGCTGAATGATAATCGTGCTGTATTCTGAAAGAGAGAGAGAGAGGATTTCTTGACTAGGTCAATGAACAGTGAAAACATGATAATCATCCAGAGGGTGGAGTGAGGCAGCAGTGGAGGGGAACAGACCACACAGCAGGAAGGAGAAGGCTCGGGGTTCTGGGTGGACAGGGGACTGGGCCGGAGCCAGCACCCAGGTCCTGTTTTAAGGGAGGTGCCCACTCTGACAGGCTGGAGGAGACACGAGGCCAGAGCTGTGAGGTGACCCAGGGTGTGCGGCTGTCACTCGGCATGGTCTAAGCCACCCTGGGTCTGGACGGGATTCCTGGGGCTTTGGGATGGTTAGTTTCATGCATCTGCGGGGCTGGGCTGGGGTGCCCAGTTGTGTGGTCAAACATCAGTCTAGGTGCTATCACAGTCCAGATGCTGATGTTTGAGTCAGACTTTGAGTACAGCAGGTCTCCCTCTGCAATGCAGGTGGGCTTCACCCAGCAGGTTGAAGGACTTAAGAGGAAGGATTGACTTTCCCTAGGGAAGGAGTTTTCCTAGCACACTGCTTACCTGAACTTCCAGCCTGCTAACCTGCTTGCACGCTTTAGGCTTGCCAGCACCGACACGGCACGAGCCAGTTCCTTAAAAGCAGTCTCTGTCTCTGTGTCTATGTGTGTGTAGTGGTCACGTCAGTCCCTCAGTCGTGTCTGACTCTTTGTGATCCCCCTGAACTGTAGTCTGCCAGGCTCCTCTGTCCATGGGATTCTCCAGGCAAGAATACTGGAGTGGACTGTCATTCCCTTCTCCAGCAGATCTTCCTGACCCAGGGATCAAAACCCAGTCTCCTGCATTGCAGATGGATTCTTTACCATCTGAGCCACCAGGGAAGTCCCATGTGTACGTACATATATCTACGTATCTTTCGTCCTTTTATACAGGACGTGGACATGAACTTGGGCAAACTTTGGGAGATGGTGAGGGACAGAGTCCATGGGGTTGCAAAGAATCAGACACAACTGGGTGACTGAACAACAAAAGCAACAACAGTCTATCTATCTATCTCTCCATCTTGCTGGTTCTGATTCTCTGGAGTCTTCTAAGACAGGACCCCTTTCTGTCCCTATGTAGGTTCTTTTACACTGAGGCCACAAGGAAAGCAGCGGGTTTCATTTTTTTACTGCACCTTCCTTCCTTTCCTACTGTGGCCAGCAAGGTCCCTGTGGGAGGACCCTGGAGGGCTCGTGTCTGGGTTCTTCCTAGAGGGATGATACAGTTGGGGGCTCAGCCTCACAAGACATGCTTTTGAGTCCCGCTTCCTCTCTGCCCACAGCCATCGGGGTCCTTGGGAAGGGTGTCCTGCCTGGAAGGGCTCACCTGCCTGGCTCAGGAAGAGTGAGTAAGGAGAGGGATCAGGGAGGACGCACAGACAGGCGGATGGCTGCCAGCCTTTCTCTCAACCCTGCCCAGCGGCTGGCCATGCTGACATTTGCAGGGCCTGGGGTCTCTGTGGTTTGCCGGGTAAGGCTGACGATGGAGGTCCAGGGGAGAAGGAGGAGGAGCTGGCACACTGTCCTCCTGCCCTTGAGATGGCTCAAAATTAGCACAAAAAGGAGCATTAAAACAAAATATTTTTTTCTTTTCTTCTTGCCCCCTCATTCTTGGCTGTTTCCCGAATCTTGCTAAAATGAATGTTTACCCTCTCTTGAGAAATCAGGGAACAGAGCTGCTGTTTGTACAACGTATTTTCAGTGAGAAGGAAAGAGAGAACCAAGTCTGGGTGGGCGGCGGGCTGGCCGGCAGCTGGCCGTCCTGCGGGCTGCACCGTCCTCTCTCTGCCCATCCAACTGGGTGGCCTCTCGCGTGTTTGCATTTGCACAAATTACGTGATCCAAATGCAATTTTAGATAATGCAGATCAATATACTTCTCTTAGGTGCAAATATTAGGGCCAGTAGAAAGATTAAAGAATAGACTTATTACAGGAAAACAGTATTCATGCAATTAGAGACCTGGAAGAAAACTCTGGGTCCCTTTATATGGGGAGAAAACTGTCCGGACAAGTTGAAGGCTCTTGGCAGCCCCGAGGGGCCATGAAGACAGGCTGGGCCCTCATCCTGCTGGGGCTCTTCAGCCTTAACTACCTCTCCAGGGCACCGTCTGTGACTGCCTTCAATGTGAACAAAGAACGCAGATGCTTTCCTGGTCAGGATTCAGACGTCTTGTTTAACAATGAGATGGAACCCTGTATAATTAGCTAAGCGGTTGCCAATTACATATAAAAGTTTTCAAAGCCTTTTAAAAAGCATTTCTCACTTATTCAGATTCCCCTGTAAGCTTATTTATCTCACATCTTATTATCTCACAGCCGGAGTGTTTGCTGACAAAGATGTTTCCACTCCTGGCTTGTTCTAACCCTCAGCCATCCTGAATTCCTGAAGACATGTTTACTCTCTGTTTTTAAAAATTAAGGAGGCCTTGAGCTACAGAGTAGTTTGGGGTACATTTTTGGTTCGTTTTTAGCAAGGTGTGCATTGGCTTTCTCCACGATTATCATTTCTTGAAACAGCTGTGGGGCCCTGTTTCTGAGGCTGGGAAGAGTTCCTGCTTCCCCCTCCTCCATCAGTCACTTCAGCGGCTCAGGAAGAGAAACACACACCCTCACCTGGCAGGAATGATCTTATTTTTTTTAATGATTATTATTATTTTAAACTTCCTTCTTTTTGGCTGCACTGGGCCTACTTTGCTGCCCGAGGGTTTTCTCTAGTTGCAGTGAGCGGAGGCTACTCTTCCAAATGAGGGCTTCTCGGTGCCATCGCTTCTCTTGCTGTGAAGCATGGGCTCAGTAGTTGAGGTGTGGCAGCTTAGTTGCTCTGCAGCATGTGGGATCTTAGTTCCCTGACCAGGGATGGAACCCACACCCCCTGCATCAGAAGGCAGTTTCTGAACCACTGGACCACCAGGGAAGTCCATGGGAGGGATGCTCTTGATAAAACCCTGAGGCATTCTTTTCCTTTCAGAAGGTTTTTTTGGCACCAGTCTTTAGCTAATGCATTTTGTCTTATTACAGAAAGCTCAGGCGTTTGTAAGAAGCCCACAACATAGTCTCAAGCAGGGGCAGGTTTGCTGGTCTGCAACAATGTAGCATGAACTCTGATGCTTCCCTGGTGGCTCAGTAATGCAGGAGACCTGGCTTTGATCCCTGGATCAGGAAGATCCCCTGGAGAAGGGTATAGCAACCACTCCAGTATTCTTGCCTGGAGAATTCCGTGAACAGAGGAGCCTGGCGGGCTACAGGACCCAAAGAAAAGGACACGACTGAGAGACTCTCACTTCTTTTCAAGTCACTAAGCACACTTCTTCCAACATAGCCCCAGTGTTATGATGGGTACAGCTTTCCTGGATGAAGCAGCCCCTCCCTTCGGCTCACAAATTCCCCACACTCAGGGCATCCCCTCATGTCAACATGAGTTGGGTTGGTGGGAATTAACCAGCTCTGCACCTCCTTTTTTTTTTTTTCCTTTTTTTTGGAAAGTGAAAGTGAAGTCACTCAGTCGTGTCCGACTCTTTGTGATCCCCCTGGACTATAGTCTGACAAGCTCCTCTGTTCATGGGATTCTCCAGGCAAGAATACTGGAGTGGGTTGCCATTTTCTTCTCCAGGGGATCTTCCCGACCCAAGGATTGAACCCAGGGATTGAACCCAGGTCTCCCACATTGGAGGCAGATGCTTTAACCTCTGAGCCACCAGGGAAGCCTTTTTTTGGGCGGTGGGGGGTGATATAATTGCTTACAATGCTGAGTTAGTTTCTGCTGTACAACAGAGTGAATCAGCTATACGTGTATATATATATATACATCCCCTCCCTCTTGAGCCTTCCTCCCACCCCCCATCCCACCCCCCTAGGTCATCACAGAGCACTGAGCTGAGCTCGCTGGGCTACACAGCAGCTCCCACCAGGCGTCTATCTTACACACAGCAGTGTGTACATGTCAGTGCCCTCTCCCCGTTCACCCCACCCTCCCCTTCTCCCTCAGTTCTCTTTGTATGCACCTTTATTCCCTGCATCTTGTTTTTATTCACTGTGCTCCTCTGCCTTTGGAAACCAGTGATTTGTAAATAAATATTTATTATTGATCATTGACAAGATGGGAAATGTTATGCATGTGGAACTCACAAATAAATCATCAGTGACTGGGCAACCCATTTTTTATCTATTGCAAATATATTTCCTGCATTAACAGTTTCCCCAGATGGCCTTCCAGTTTGTCATATGAAGATGAGATCTTCCCGTGGAGCAGATGATGCTTTGGAAGTTTAATCTTCCTCTTTCGTGGCCTTGCTTCCCCTGGGTTCTAGTCTACTTTCTGTCTCCTTGTCAACAATCCCTCAAGGTGTGATGCAATCATTTGAGGGCTATGGAGTCCAACTCGGTCTTGTGTTGTTTACGAGCCATCCTTCTCCACGGACGAAATGTGCTCTAAGGACAGGTTACATGTGGTACACAGGGGTAGGTGTTACTGTTATCTTTTCAACCTTTTTATTTTGGAAATTTTTGTTTGCACAAAAGTAGAAGGGAGGGGCTTCCCTGTGGTCCAGTGGCTAAGACTCCAAGCTCCCAATGTGCAGGGGGCCCGGGTTCTATCCCTTGTCAGAGGACTAGATGCCACACACCACAACTAAGACCTGGAGCAGCCAAATAAATTTTAAAATATATATATTTTTTAAAAAGTATAGGGGAGAGTATCATGAACCTGTGTGACCCATCATTCGGCTATAAGATTATCAACATTTTGCCAATTTTTTATGACTTTTTTTCCTCAGCTTTTTATTATTAGAGTAATAGTTGATTTACAATGTTGTGTTAGGTTCTGACATACAACAGAATGGTAATATACATTATCTGACTTCTTTTTTTGGATTCTTTTCCATTACAGATACTAAATACAGTTTGCTGGGCCATATGGCAGGTCCTTGTTTATTTTATATACAGTAGTGTGAATATGTGTATTAGTCATTCAGTCTGACTCTTTGTGATCCCATGGACTGTAGCCCAGCAGGCTCCTCTGTCCATGGGATTCTCCAGGCAAGAATACTGGAGTGGGCTGTCTTTCCCTCCTCCAGGTGAATATATTAACCCCAAACTCCTAATATATCCCTTCCCCACCCTTTCTCCTTTGGTAACCATAAGTTTGTCTTCTGTGTCTGTGAATCTCTTTCTGTTTTACAATAAATTCATTTGTATCTTTTTTGGATCCCACATAGAAATGATATCATATGATATATGTGTCTTTCTCTGACATACTTCACTTAGTATGATAATCTCTGGGTCTATCCATATTGCTGCAAACGACAATATTTCACTTTTTTTGGTAGTTGAGTAATATTCCATTATATATATGTACCACACCTTCTTTATCCAGTCCTCTATCAATGTTTTGCCAATCTTGTTTCATCTATTTCCCATCCTTTTCTCTCCTCATACAGTGAGTGAAAGTTACTCAGTCGTGTCCAACTATTTGTGACCTCGTGGACAGAAGCCTACCAGGCTCCTCTGTCCATGGGATTCTCCAGGCAAGAATACTGGAGTATGTTGCCATGCCCTCCTCCAGGGGATCTTCCCCACCCAGGGATTAGACCTGGATCTCTGGCATTGCAGGCAGGCTCTATACCATCTCGTCACATAATTTAAAACAAATCCCAGACATTGTACTGTTTCTCTACAGTAGAATGCACGTGTTAAAAATTCCACTTTATGGGAAAATGGAGGCACTGACAAGTGAAGACTCTCACCCAAAATGAAACACCGAGACTTTGGGAAAGATTGGTACCAGAAGCCACTTGCCCTCCATCCTAACAATACTGCTGCCAGCCAAAGCTCCCTTCTGCACACAGCGCCTCACCCACGACACAACGCCGGAGGTATTCAAACAGATTCATCACAGAGAGTTATGTCAGCCCACAAGTATTTAAATTAAGAGCGCACTCCCTGAAAGTAAAAAATCAAAGCTGCTCTAAAGAATAACTAGGAAGCTAAATGCCCAAATTACACTTACTCAGAAGAATGTTATGGAAAATCCAAACATATGGAGGCATAAAGAGTAAATATGTGAACTTTTGTTCAACTGCAACCCTGAAAATACTTGTTTTTGTTGTTTCGTTGGCAGCACCAACGTTCCTGTGAGGAGAGTGACGGCAAACACCACCTCCTGCCAAGACATCCGGAGTTTCTGGGGTTTTCTGTTGAGTTTGGGTGCTGGGGCCTCAAGGGAACATTGCCAGACATCTGTGCCCCGAGCCAACCTCCCCACAGAGGGCTGTGTCTTCCTTGGCAGCTCCCAGAGGCTTGTGGGCTGACTTGGGAATTTCCTTTTGTCCCTTGAGGTGCCCTCTGGCAGATGTTGTATAACAGGATGTTTGGCCATCTTCCTTCCTGGGAGGGGGCCTTCACCCCTGAGACCACACCCAAGTTTATGCTAATGAGGTGACTGTGTCCTGGAGGCACAGCTTGCCAGAAAGACCTCCCATGGGTTTAGAGAGTGAGGACTTTGAGCTGCGTGACCTCCAGAGAGGGGAGGGGGTCTGAGATTGGATTCAATCACGTGACCAGTTGTTCAAGCGTGTGTTTATAACAAATCCCTAATAAGAACTCCAGACACTGGAAACTCAGATGAGCTTCCAAGTTGGCGACTCACATGGCTGGGTGCAGGGGGTCCAACACTTGCCCTCCCAGACCTCACTCTGTGGTCATCAGCACTTTTGGAGGGGGTGGTGGGAACCCCAGAATATGTAGCCAGTTGGTCAGAAGCACGAGTGTCCTGGAACCCCCAAAGTGCAGCTGGTGTCCAGAGTGAGGGTGGTCTTCTGGGGGGGTGCTGCACTGCCCCCAGGGTTGGTGTCAGAGTCCCACGGCCCACTCACCCAGGACCCAGGGACCCATCCAGGGCAGTGCTGTGACCACCCCCAAGTCTCTGCACAGCACTTCAGGGGCCTGGGGGCTACCCCTTGAGGGGGGCATGACCTCCAGCCCAACCTCTAGCCAGGGGCAGGTGAGGGCTGGGCCAGCCGCCCTAGTATCTCTCCTATCACTGCTTCACATTTTTGGAAACAGAACAGTCATATTAGATTTATTTTTTATTTGTTTGTGGTCACATGTGGGATATTAGTTCCCTGACCAAGGATCGAACCCGAACTTCCTGCAGTGGAAGCACAGAGTCTTAACCACTGGGCCGCCAGAAAAATCCCTGTATTAGATTTTATCAAATAGCACACGTCATTAGGAGCTCAAATATAGAAGCAAACATAAAAATGTAGTTGCTGATAAATGAAAACCTCTCATGTCTCCAGGAGCCCTCCCTGTCCTCTGGAAGAGGTGCTCTTCTCAGGGAGCTCCCACATTTATGGGCGAGGAGGAAGCCAGATTGGTTCTCATAGTGAAGCCGGGGATGCTACCCACCCCCCCAGTCCAGCCAGGAGTCTACCTCCACCCCCTCCTGCTCTGCGCCCTAAGGGGCCACCGCACCGGCTGCCCCCGAGCTCCTCCTCTGGTGCCCAGGTGGGCTGATCAATGCAGGTACCATCTAAAGTCAGAGAACAGCTGGAAAGCAAGGGGTCATGCCCTGGTCACCATGGGCACCGGGTCCCCCACCCCCTGCCACAGCCTTCTTTGGGGCTCCAAAAACGCCCCCTCCTTGCCCTCTCTTGAGGGCTCTCAGCTCTTGATAACCACATGTGGGGAACATCCTCGACCACAGCTGGCAGCCAGGACAGAAGAGTCCTGAGATGACTGGGTCTGTGTGTGCAGGGCCCAGTCAGCATGGGGATGGCACTGGGGGAGACAGAGGGACAGCAGGAAGCAGCCTGTGCCCTTTGGGAGCAGCTGCCACCTGCCCAGCACTGAGGCTTATTGCAGGGGAGCCCAAGTGGTTCTTGCCAAACCAAGATGGGGTGAGAGGGGAAGACTAGCAGAGGTCAATAAGGACAGAGGGCAGAGGGCACGAGTCCTCAGCTGGCAGGCCAGGCCATCCACGCCTAGACTCTCCATGCGGCAGAGACAGTGAGGCCCCTTTTCCACTGTGGGCCTGGGGTCCCCCGAGTGTCAGCAGTGAGAGACCCACCTTAAGGGCCGACAGCAGCAAACTCCAGAGATACCAGCCGACCTGCAGACTGGCGTCTCAGGTCATCTCATGACCAGGAGGCGCCAGAGGTGTTGCCAGGGCAACATGGACCCTCCGGCATCACTCTGATGCCCCAGAGTGGAGTTTCTCCATGTCTGGCCCAGTCCCACTTGCCTCTCAGTCACTGAGCATTTGTCTAAAGTGCAGGTTGTTGGTGCTGAGCCCCAGGAAACCCCTGCCCCACAACTTGGGTAAGACAGGCTGTCTGTGAGTTCTCAAGCCTCCCACAGGGCTCACAGAAGATGTTCTTTACACACGGACCCTCTAGTGTCCTGTTCTTTGTCTTGGGCACAGTGAGCAGAGTTTTGTCCCTGTGAAACCACATAGACACAAAGACAAACATTTCCATCCAGTGAACCAAGCCCTCCCTCTCTGACCCTGCCGATCCAGCCCAGAACCACACTGCTGGGATGCTCTGATCTCTGGGTGGGGAAGATCCCCTGGAGGAGGGCACGGCAATCCACTCCACTATTCTTGCCTGGAGAATCCCGTGGACAGAGGAGCCTGGTAGCTACAGTCCATGGGGTCACAAAGAGTCAGACTTGACCGAGTGACTCACACTTTCACTTTTTTGGATCACAGCCTCCCTTGACTGCAGCAGCCTGAATAATACCAGTCTCTTCTCTTGTTTGTCCTGTCCTCACAGCTCCCATCCTGGGCCCAGAAATCAGTGTTCTCTCCGCCACCCTTGGGTGATTTCTATGAGGTCAAGTTTAAGCAGCTTGGCCTGGGAGGCAGGGGCCTGGGGACTTCTCCAGGGCTGCACACTCCGACCTCAGACAGACACTGTGCCGAGCAGGTGGGGGCATGTGGGCGGCCTGCTGGGGGAATCCGCTTTCCCAGTGCAGTTCTGTCTCTTGGGGCTTGTGTTCACAGGCTGCTCTGATTTGCCCCAGTGGGAAGAAAAAAACAGACCTCATGAATAGAAACAGATTGAAGTAAATCAATGGTAGGAGTTTTGAGGTCGAAGCAGCCTTCTCACACATGCCTGGGACCCGGGTTTCTCTCCTTGCTAGTCCTCCCCACGCAGCCTTTTGCTCTTTTGTCATCATCACCCCCGCTGACAATGAGTGATTCCCCTCCCTGGGAATATATCAAGGACTGTGGCGCTGCCAGGTTTCTTGGCACGGAATTCCCCTCTGAGTCACAGCCCGAGGCCATTAGCGAGGGGGGAACAGCTGCGAGGGCCACACAGCTGCGAGTCATTTGAAAATTTTATGATGAATAGAAACGTTCCATTACACAGACTTATGCATTATATATTAACCTAATACCTCTGCAATTGCACCATCAGCAGTCTTTTGTTGTCCACGTATTTTCCTAAGGACCCTCCCACTCCCCAAACAAAAGGTTGACCATCTAGCGACACTACGGAAAATTTCCTTCTCACTGTGTTGTCAGATCCTTAAGAACAAATCTAACATTCCGTGAAAGGAGGAAAGAGAAGAGGAAGCCCCTGGAATGCTAACAGTGTGGAAAAGAGGAAGATGCGTTTTAGATTGAATAGCCAAAAGATTCAGCAAAAATACAGGGACCATCAAAAGATGCTGAAAAAGAAGCCCTAAATGTGGTTCAAATCCCCACGAGCTCTCTAAGCTGTCCCCCACATTCCGGTGAGCTTGGTTTGCAACGGGACACCTGGTGCTGCCCTCACAATGCTGTAATGGACCCGATGGCACAGTGAGAAGGGGGAAAGGTGGGAACTGAAAGCCATGAGCAAGAAAAGGATCTGATAACTGTTATATAAGGGGACTTCCCTGGTGGTCCAGTGGTTAGGACTCTGTGTCTCCACTGCAGGGGGTGTGGGTTCCATCCCTGGCCAGGAACTAAGATCTCAAACACTGAGTGGGCAAAAAAAAAAAAAAAAAAAAATATATATATATATGTATATACACACACATATACTCTATAGAGAACGGATAAACCAGGTCATACTATATATCACAAATAAAGTGATATATATATATCAAATATATATGTATTTCAAATATATATATTCAATATCCCAGGATAAACAGTTATGAGAAAGAATGTATAAACATAACAGAATCACTTTGCTGTACAGCAGAAATTAATACAACATCATATGTGTGTGTGTGTATTAAGTCACTTCAGTCATACCTGACCCTGTGTGACCCCATGGAGATTCTCCAGGCAAGAATACTGGAGTGGGTTACCATGCCCTCCTCCTCGAGATCTTCCCGACCCAGGGATCAAACCTGCATCCCTTATATCTCCTGCACTGGCAGGTCAGTTCTTTACCACTAGCTCCCTGGGAAGCCCGAATCAACTATACTTCAATAAAAATCAATTTTAAAAATAATAAAGAAAAAGAGCTGCCTGGAGGAATGCAAGGCCCAGGCTGGAGCTCATCCCACACACGAGCCTGGCTGCACTGCAGGTACCGCCACCGCCGTCCTAAGTCTGTCTCCCTGCCTTCCTGGTCAGTGTCTCGGGTCCCCAGCACCTCTGTCAGGCTTCAGCAAGCCTTTCCCCCTTTCCTTTGTTTTCATCAGCTCTGTCCTTTCAAAATTCTGAGAATAGCTTTTGGTGGCATGAAGCTCTATTTCAGTGCCATAAACCCACATTTTTATTTGGCGCCGGAGCATCGTTTCTTTTCTGATTTCTCCTGATTCCAGCAGCAGCGACTTGCCATATGCTCCCAGGGAGACGGTGTTCTCCTTGGGCTTCTCCCAGCTGGCTTGGAGCAGAGGATGATATATTTTAAGGCTCACTCTTTAAAAACCCTGGCAAAGCGTCTGATGAACTAAAAACATCAAGATCGACTTGTAACCTGGGCTCTGATTCATTTGGATTTTGTGGGATTTTAACACCAGTGCTTGAAAGAAAGAACAAATGACTCGGGAAGCCAAGGGGGCAGGTGGGACTCCATCCACTGAGGGCTGGTCCTGCTCTGGAGCAGGGCTGGGTATCCCAGGGCAGAGGAATTTGCTCTGTGGTCCTGGAGCCTGGAGGCGGCTCTTGCCAAGAGGGTGCAGGTGGTCGGTCAGGCCTCCACCACCTAAGAAAGCACAAAGAAGCTTCTTCCTGGCCTCCCCAAGCTTTCCCTTTAATGTGCTTGCCTGGTTGCCTGTTTTAGATGCGAGACTGTGCTGTCCCTGGGCATAGTCTGCCCTGACTTGTCCTACCTGCTACATCCCACATTCAGCAGGTGGGGTCAACAGAAGAGACATCTTCAACCTCATTTGCAAAAAAAGAGTCATTTGCTTTTTTCTTTCTTTAAAATTGTTTTCAAAGATTTAAAATTCTATTTTTGAGTAACGAATTCACATACTTCAAAGATCCAAATGGATAAAAGAAGACGCACAGGGAATTTGTGCTCATGTCCCCATCTGTCATGGCATAACTCTAACACATTTTAATCATTCTTGCAGCCCTACTATCCACACCTTTGTGGAATCCCCTCCTTGAGTGTGGGCAGAATTTGCTTAACCGGATCCCGAGCAGCCCACTTTCTGGGGCACCCATTTCTGTCTTCACTCTCTGCCCGGCAGAAGAGGCGACTCAGGTTTACTGTTCCATCACCAGCATTACTTGGCTAATCCTTGATTTGTAAGTGTCAAGCCCATCAGTGTAAGGGGGAGGTATTTTCATATGCGCAGTGCTGCAGGAGTACTGGCAAGAGGCTCAGGTGGTTTGGAGGGAGGAAGTGGGCACCCCTCGCCTTCCCCTGGCTCTTGCTGCACCCCAGTGTCTAGAGAGGCTTGAGGTGGGTCCCTGCCCTGGTCCACTCCCCTTTCACCAGCATCCTGTCCCCCTGGCAGAAGAAAGCCTGGCTTCTCACCCTTCTGGAAGCCTCCTCCTATACACCATCCCAGGGATGTAAAAAAAAAAAAATCTCCCGTAAGGAAACGACTCACAGTGTCAGAGGACACCCCCACCGGTCAAGGCCCTGGGACCCCACGGTTGGACTCCCATCTCCCCGGTGTTGTATGTGTGTTTCTGTGAGGAACATGGTGTAGCGTTAGACAAAGGAGTTTTGGCTGCCAGGATGTTGAGCATTTGGGAGAGGGGATGTGAAAACAGTGGTCACAGGGAGCTCGACCCTTCCACGTCTGAGTGAGGAAGAAGCACTGGTATCCTCTGTTAGCAGAGCAGACTCAGAGTCAGACCCCCTCCCCCGGCTGAGGGGAAGGCTCCCGGCTTCATCCAGGAAATAACCTTTGGCAGGTCTGAGACCCCCACTCAGCTGTCCGCCCATCACAGAGCTACAGTAGTCGGTGCCTGCGGGACGCATGTGGGCCTCCGATCCCAGGCATCTTCTGTATTTTCCCTAGAGGAAGCATGTGGTGAGCGCGTGGCTCAGCTGCAGTTTTCCTGACTTCAGGGAGACTTGAGAAGCCCTCACTTACCTCTGACAGATCAAGGCAACAACCTCAAGTAAGAGAAACAAATACTGGAGAAAACTGAACGTTTCATGTGTTCTCCAGACTTGTGGGGAAAACAGTCATTGATTTTTGCCAAAAGATGATTGGATACTATAAATGCATGCTTTTTTATTTTTATTAAGAGGGGAGAGGGGCAATCTTGCCTGATGTCACTCATTCCTGCCCACACGTACATGTTATACTTAGATGAGCTTAACGGGAAGTGCTAAGGCTTGTGTGGAGATGTACTTGGCCATCATCACAGCACATGTGCAAGCTGGACATTGATCCCAGCCCCAGAGGTGGCTCCCACTCCCAACCCACTTTTGTAACCGAGGAGGGGCCTCAGGCCCTTCCTGGGGGGATTGGGGGACCAGCCAAGGCTTCACACAGTCAAGTGGGTATATCAAGTCATTGATCAAAATATCATGTTATTTTTCTGGATTTTGTGAGGCTTATGGCATCTACCAACTTAAAAAATTTATATGTTTTCTGATTTAAATAATTTTCACTTTCATACTTGATTTTGAATTCATGATTCTTCATTGTGTTTGTTTAAAAGAGCTCTCCAGGGACTTTCCAGGGGGTCCAGTGGTTAAGACTCGACACTCCCAATACAGGAGGCCTGAGTTCGATCCCTGACCAGGAAACTAGACCCCACGTTCCCCTTGGCATTTGAATGCTGAAACTAAGACCTGCTGCGTCAACATTAAAAGAAAAAAAAGAGAGAGAGTTCTCCAAATTCTGTAAGACTCAGGCCCCGGGAAACCTGAAACCATCCTTGGTAGGGTCTATACTTTCCTCTCTCTTTCTTTTTTTTTTTTTTGCTGTTAATTCTCACTGAACCTCTTCTAGCCTTAAGTACTAGTCATTCACAGATATAGGAACTAACTGGAAAAAGTAGTTGCAATACAAATCACTAAGAAAGACATATCCAGTAAAAATTTACTTTTTAAATTTAGATGTGTTTGTTAAAATTAGACTTCATAAGTAGGTTAGTAAGATTTGTAAAAAAATGCTTTAAGAAAAATTAGTTTTTTTTTAAAGATTGAATACAGTTTTTAAAAAGCTTTTTTTTCAAAAAATAAAAAAATTAAATTTTAAAATAATTGCAAAATTTTTAAATATTAATTTTTAAATGTCTCTTCTGTATAAGAATCCACCAGATGTAAAAGAACTCACCTGACACTTTAAAAAATAAAAAGCATTTAATTATTAACTGTTAACTGATGGAGAGAAACTGAAGTTAAAAAGAAGGAATTGCTAAACCTCAGAAACACGCTTTTTTCAAGAGACACTGGTTCCTAAAAACCCCACTAAATCGAGAAACAGCCCATGTGAGCCATGCAGAGCCTAGTGGCGTTCTTGGAGTTTCTATTTTAGGCCCTGACTAACTTGCTCTGATGGAGAAGGCAATGGCAACCCACTCCAGTGTTCTTGCCTGGACAATCCCAGGGACGGGGGAGCCTGGTGGGCTGCCGTCTATGGGGTCGCACAGAGTTGGACACGACTGAAGCGACTTAGCAGCAGCAGCAACTTGCTCTGAAAGTCGAGTCGTTCAGCCTCCAGGCTGCCTCCCACTGCCTGCTGCCTCCCCTGGGCTTGCTGGACTCATCCTTAGTCAGGGTTTGTGACAGTTTCGTTGTTCTGTGCTAGTTACAGGCAGAGGGACTGTGTGGTCAGCCCGGCCCCCACCACACTCCCCAGTCCTGGGTCATAGTGAGCTCACTGGGTCTCCAAGTGGCCGGATTTCACTGCCTCTGCCTTGTTCTTCTCCCACCAAGCAACATGGTGATGCACGCTCAGAAGAAAGGAGCTGGAAGATGGTGTAGGTGGGGGTCAGGCAGAAATGACACGGTATCACTGAAGGTTAGAGGTCCAGATGCATAGAAAAGAAATAGAAAAGGAAACGTGTTAGAGAGATGTGTGTGGTCACTCAGTCATGTCCGACTTTTTGTGACCTCATGGACTGTAGCCCTCAGGGTTCCTCTGTCCTTGGGATTCTCCAGGCAAGAATACTGGAGTGGGTTGCCATGACCTACTCCAGGGGATCTTCCTGACCCAGGGATCGAACCCATGTCTTCTGCATTGACAGGCGGATTCTTTACCACTGAGCCACCTGGGAAGCCCCATTTAGAGATATATTGCAGGAAAATTTCCTCAAAGTGAAGAATTGTGTCAAGTAATGGAAAACGCAGATAAAACAAGAAAGAGAGACGTGTGATTACTATCACAGCAACTTGCTTCTTTTTAAAAAAAAATCATGAAGTTTATTAATTTGGGTTTTTTTTTCTGGGGGAGGGGGCCACACCCTGTGGCGTACGAGATCTCAGGTCGCTGAGCACGGAAGGAACCCATGCCCTCTGCACTAGGAGTGCAGAGTCCTAATCACCGGACCACCAGGGAAGTCCACAACATGCTTCCTAACGCTTCTAAGCCTGAAGAAAACATGCACTCACCCACACTTAGGGGACTGGGTTATTTATGAGTGTACACTGCAGACTACAGATAGCTACGTTCACAAACCCCTGGACTGGGTCCTTCAGGGTGCCAGCTGGTTGTGGTCATCAAGGTCTCCCAGAGTCACCTGGCCATCCCACTGAGAGGCGCTGGGCTGGAGAGCAGGACACCACCCCTCTGCCTGGAGGCTCTGCCATGACCTGTCTCTTCTCTGCCTCAATGTCTCCCTTTTCAATTTTACTATCCACGTAACTAGTAGGATTTGTAAAAGTGAAAGTTCCCAGGGACTTAAATTGTGGAGAACAGAACAGTGAACTTGTCGGTACCCATCATCTAGCCTCAGCAATCAACATTTTCCTGTTCTTTCTCATCTCTGCAGCTCAGTTCTTCCCCTAATTTTTGTCAGAATATTTCAAACACATTACCAGTTTTTCTATTTTTTTTTAGAGTAAAACCAGGTATCTCATTTCTTCTCCTGCAGGACAGAACCTGTTATATGGACTGGATGTCTGTATCCCCAAGTTCATATGTTGAAGCCCTGACCCCATGTGGAGGTATCTGGAGGTTGGGCCTTCTGGGAAGGAATTAGGGTTAGAGGGGCCATGAGGGTGGTGCTCCCAAGAGGGGATTAGAGTCCTTCTGTAAAGAGATACCAGGAAGCTTGCTCTCCAACTCTCTGCCACGAGAGGACACAGGACAAGGGAGCTTGTGTGCAAGCCAGAAGGGTGGCTCTCCCCAGGCACTGGATCAGCTGGCACCTTGTTCTTGGACGTCAGACTCCCAGCGTGGAAGTTACTCCCAAAGGAGCGTCACTTTGGCTGTTAAATGTTTTACCTCTTGGTCTTTGTTTCAGATCCCTTCTAGAAGAAAGCCCACAGGAGGGCAGAGGGAAGGAGGCAAGGGGAGAAGGCAGAAGAACCGGGTGCCAAGCACCCGAAGCAAACTAGTTTAGCCCACCCTTCACTGAATTAAATGGCCTGTGGCTGCCCCATAACACTGGGGTGTTAAAACTTAAAACTGTGGCTCTCAGACAAACCCGCTCTCTGCCTCTTTTTGTAAGGCCCACACCGAGAATGGTTTGTTTTTTAACATCTTCAAAGAGTTGAAGAAAAATGACAGCCACACTGATGGTACGTGGCAAAGTCGAAAATATTTACTATCTGGCCCATTTATGGAAAAACTCTTCGCGTGCTCCCCATAAGGTTTAAGAGCGATTTGGTTTGCGTGCTTTCTACCTCACAAAGCCTTCCTGCAGGCTGTAGTGCACTGCCGTGTTAGCAGTCATTTTACAAGCCTTTGACTGCATTCTACACCCAAGGTACAGGACCATGGTCAGACAGCGCTGGGGGCTAGCCACTCCCAACAACCTTGGGTTGGAGGAGAACAGAAACCATCGAAACACAGAGCCCACGCTTGGAAGCAGGATCAGGAAAGCCACACAACAATCTGCTGGGTTTCTGTTATTAACCAGCTGCCAGTGAGCATCAGAGCCTGAACCCACAGTGAGAAGGACTCTGTACAGGCTCCCGCAGTCCCGGGGTGTGTGTCCTAACAGGTTAAGAGAACCAGCGTCCAGGAAGATGCCAGTGTTCAGGCGACATGACACGAAAACCACAAAAAAGAGGTAAACCTTGTTGAACTCAAACGTATTAAGCCAACTTAAAAATCTCACAGAAATGAAAGCAATACACATGTTCGTGAATCACTTGTGATTCATTAGCTCAGTTTCTGGAAATTCCTCTTCAGAAAACAGAAAATACAGAGTGAGTTACATGCACACACACGTTCTGGCAGCACTCTTTTTAAAAAGAGATCATGGGAAATTACACAAACTCAGAGAGCTGCGCTCGGTGGGTAGCTGTGGCCGTAGCGCCCGGATGGAGGTTCTGGGGTCCGAATGCAGAGCTGTGCCTGGTGCTATTTATCGTGGCTCCTGAGACTTTCCAGAGGGTTAGAGCCAGGGGGAAACATTATGCAGATTGAAATATATCCAGACTTGTTTTGATGCAAACAGAACTACAACTGAGAGGGTAACAGGCGGGAAGGCTATGCATCCCCAAGGGCAGGAAATAGACTGCAAGTGTCAGACTTTTTTTCCTTCTGTATACAAAGTTAAAAGGTTTCTTTTAAAATTCTATTGCCATGACAACCGGTTCCACCAGAACTTTTCTCAAACTTTGAGCTAACCAGTGCATTTTTCTTATGGAAATGTTTTTCTTAAGTTATGTTAATGAACTCTGTATTTACCTTAGACTGTCTTTCTTCAGAACCTAAGACTCAGAACCGACAATGGCTCAACAAACCAGTATGTTTTACTCATGGAAATGTTCTTAGGCTGTATTAATGAGACTATGTACTTGCTTGGAAATTTGCCTTTCTTCAAGATTCACATCAATTGTTTTATGGCCTGGGATGACTCACCTTGTACCAGTGTTATCTCGAAATGCAGGTTGTGGGTGAGGGGCCTGGTGCCACTCCGAGTTTTGAGTCATTTCCTTTCTCCAATCAGCAGCCTGCTGATAGGTATATAGCTTCTTGCTGAAAACCAGCAGGAGGGCACTCTTTCTGCATCTTCTGATGTCTATGTCAGAAGCTTTCTCTATATCTCTTTTATATTTTAATAAAACTTTATTACACAAAAACGCTGAGCCATCAAGCCTCGTCACTGGTCCCGGATTGAATTTCTCTCCTCTGGAGGCCAGGAATCCCAGCGTCTTTCATGGCTCAGCAGCAACCTTTCACAACTCTCTGTGGTACTAACAGCCCAGGGAAGTGCACTCTGGCATCAGAGACCACGGCCCTTCACACGCCTCCACACATCACAGGAGCTCCACGGGCCACAGTGTAAGAAGCTGTTAAATGAAAAAAAAACAAAACCACCCAGGATAGAAAGCTGTATGTACATCATGTGGTCGCAGCACTGGGAAACCTGTTCTGTGTTAACCATGGTCAGGTGAGCAGAGATTTCAGGTAATCTACGTTCCATTTGCTTTCTTTTGGTAATGGGTCTTAGTACTCTTATAATGAAAAATGTGATTAGAGAACTTTGTTGAGTCGCTAAGCCTCCGGGGCGGTAATGAAATCTGAGACAGATCATCACAATACTAGCTTTTCAACCCCATGTTTTCAGTCTCGGTATCCTTACTTGGACTCATTTTAAGAAAAGCAGGATTATAGAAATGTGAGTCAGAAGTTATAACACACTGTACTATTTGTTGTAAACTGACTAGAGGCCAAGAACCAGAACTGAAATGAACTAAGGCCACAAGCTTGGGCACAGAAGCAAGGAAGGATGAGAACAGGCAAACCAGGAAACGTCCCGGTGTGGGGACAGGCGTTCTGCTGCAGGGGGACGCATGGCCCAGGCAGGCGGACACAGCCTCTTTTCTCAGCAACAATCTCAGCTGGATCTGTTACTTCTCAGAGTCCCCACGGGGCCTGGGGACACACAGAGGGACAGACACCGAGGGACACACAGAGCCTGCTCCCACTTGCACGCCCCCTGGCCTGGGTAACGTTACCCTGAGGGATGGGAAATCACTGGGCCATCCCAGAAACCCCCCGTGGATAAATAAGCTTATTTTGCCGGGCCACCCGGAACAAAGCTGCTGGACCTCGTGTACCACTTTCGCCTGTCTGTAATCCCACCGCTCTGCAACTCCCCAAGTCTACATCACATACCTAATCCAACGGAACAAAAGAATTCAGATCCGTCTGATCATAAAATGCCATAATTTATTATAATTTCTCTGCAGTGCAGTAGTTAGTTACAATGTAGACAACTCCTATATCTGATTCATCAAGAACTAGGTCTTATCAGAAGGCCCGCTACACTCATCGACTCCACACTGGTGAACCAGAGAACACCAAGCTGACCGGGGCTCAGCACAGTGGAACCACACAGATGGAAGGCACCTCCGATTCTCTAATTGCGCGGATCTGTCCACTGAGCCATACTCTATCGTTAGAGAGAAATCCCCGCAGCAGATGTCTCTAAACACATGGAGACTGAACCATCAGAGGGGTGCTGCTAATTCACTACTCGCTAGGATTCTACACGCTGGGTCTTGTGACCGCCGAGAGGACTGCAGGCAAGAATGCAGACAGACACAGCAAGGGTAATCTTTAAACTGGGCTCTCAGTGGCGGGGGGACTCCCGTCCTGAAGAGGGCTGGGGCATCCTGAACTTGGAGAGGTCCAGGTTTAGGTCTAAGAAGGTGTATGTGCTGTAGTCATGATGCTGAAGGTTCTTGTAGGTGGTGTTGTCAAACGGCTCTGTGGGAGCGGCCGACACAGGCTCTGCGGGGAAAACACAACACGGTGTAAGTGGGGAGCTTCTGAATGGGTCAGCTCTCTCTCTCTTTCACACACACCAAGCATTCTTCATAAATCCCACATGTAATAAATACATTGTCTACTTAGAAAAGCCCAGAAAGCAACAGTATCTTCAAAAGCAAAATAAAGAAACTCGATGAAAATTTACACTAAGCATGTAGGAGGTGGAATAGCTTTTCTAATGCTTTTCCATCTTTGTGTAGACCCTGGACTTCTCAGAATTTTGAAAATGCCATGAAGTTATGGAAGGATGTGCAGGTCATTTAAAGATGCAGGAAAAAAGCAGATCCATTAAAATCTAACAGCAATAAAACATTCACAGAAGAAAAATTTTTAAGTGGCAACTAAGTGAGACTTCTAAGTCTCCAAATACAAGAAAATCAGATAAAGTCCATTGTTTTTAATGATAACACAGTTAAGGGGAACTGGAAATGAGATGTGGAACTTTTGTTGTTTAACTTCTTCAAAAAGAAGTTGTTGGTAAACTTTAGATTCAGACTAAAAAGTACTTAGCCTTCTCTCTCTATGTGGAAGAAAGAAGAATTAGAACCCACACACCTACACAATTGCTGATCTTAATACCATGTGTGTGGATGAAGCAAAAGACACCCTACTTCCCTGTGATGTGCCCTGAGACATGAGGATGGCACTAGGGAGCGGGTATGGGTGATGGCTGACGCTGGACGGGGTCTCACGGGCCTGAAACTACTGTTCTCCAGACGCCGTTCACTGCTACTCATGCTGCAAGTAACTGCAATTTCCCACTATTTGAATTCACACCAAAGTTCTCATTTTCATACCAAAATGTTTTTCATTTTCTTAGTCGTGTTAAAACAAACGATGTCTTATTCAGAGAACTGATCTCTTTCCGGTCTCTTCTCGTGGGGACAGCTCAGGCAGATGAGTCCTCACAGTCCGTGTGTGTGTGTGTCGGGGGGCTGACAAAGGGAATCGAACCCCCCGGCAGGACAGGAGCCCGGTGGCTGGGTTGGGTGAGCTACAGCTCACCCCCTGCAGACACTGCCCTGAAAGTCAGCTGCACTCCGGGCAGCGTCTTCAGCCTCCAAAGGGCAAAGAGAATGTTGGAAAAATAACACAATCATCAAAAATTAGTCAAATTGTTTTTTTCAAAAAGATCTGCAATCTGAAAACTCCCAATTCTGTGTTACCCTGAAGGTTTGGCAAGTCTAGAGCAGAGTGACTACAGCAGCAGCAGGAAAGCAGTTTTTGGGGTCAGGAGGAGGCTGGCAGGCGCTGGTTGCAGCTTCGTGTGTTCATGAAAGAGGGAGGAAGGGGAGGAAGAAACACACAATAGTGTAACAGAGTGAGGCGACACAACAGTTACAGGTAACGTACACTAGCCTGACAGACAGGAAGAAGCGGGCTCTGTTAGCGATGGGTGCATTTCAAGAGCCAGATCCTGAGACTGGACACCTGCTTTCCCATTTTGCTGTGGTCCCCCTAAAGCACACTGTATTTTATGAAGTTCGATGCATAAGAAAGTGGTAAAATAAGAGGAATAAACAGTTTCCCTTAAAAATTGAGGGGAGCAAAAAAGCCCTTCATAAAAACTCAGTACAGAAAAACAAAGCAGCCTGCTGTCCTCTCCAGGTGTATCAGAGGACACGTCCAGGGTAAACTAGACTCTGGTAGTTCAGGGCTGCCTTAAGGTCCAGCTTCAATCCCTAAAGTGAGCTTTTTTTTCCCTTAGGCATAAAGATGTTAAACACAAAGGCCTGTTCAGCTCACCTGGGGAGTTTAACAGAACCCTCCCACCACGCCTCACTCAATGAGGTGTCCTGCAGGTTCAACACCCTCCAAAGTTAAGAATGAAGATGTTCAACTGCCTGTTCTACCGGTTAAGAAACACTCAGAAGCGCCAAGGGCAAACTTTCTCATTGTGAAATAAATCTGAAATGTTTCAGGAATTTCTACCCATAATTAACATACACCCCCCAGCTTATCTGAGACGGAGCTGCAGGCCACAGGCCTACTGGGGAACCTGATGGAGCGCGACACTTCTTTTCATCGCACCGTTCTTCAGAGCCTGACCTCCCCACCCAAAGGACAGAAAGAGCGCTGAACCCCAAGGCAAGGTGTACCCTGTGCGTGGTCCTGGCCTTCCACTTGAGCGGCCGGGTCCTCCACGATCCCTCCCTTTTCCTCAAGCTTCAGGACTGCGGGCTTTTCGTCCAGAACATCTTTATTCTGAACAGGGGCTGGCTTCAAATTTTGCATGGGTAGCTGATCTTCCAAAATCTCTTCCTCAGCCTTTAAGATTCCTTCTGCTGCCTGCTTTTCCAATTTTTCTGTTTTGAACAGGGGAAGAGCCAGCTCCCCATCTGCTTCTGGTACTTGTTTCTCCAAAAGGTTCCCTCTGGCCTCAGGAGGAGGGGCTGGAGGCTGCCCCCCGGCTCTGGTTCCTGTTGATGGGGTGGGCGCCAGACCGCCAGTAGGATGTGTGGACAATCCCCACGGTGTACGGTCGGACAAGACTTTTTTAACTTCAAGTGGCTTTTGGCTTTCTTTGTCTATTTTGTTTGATCTAGATATCTTCTGCGATTGTTTCTCCTTTACATTTTGCTTCATAGACTCCTCTGTGGCTTGTGACTTGGGCACTGCGGTTTTGGGTTTGGTGCCCTTTCTGTCCTCCAGGTGCTGACTGGAGGCCCCTTTTTTCTCTGCCTTGCGGGGCCTCCCTGCAGGGGTGAGGTCCAGGTGTGGCTGCTGCGACACTGTCTTTTCTTTGGCTGATATCTCAGTTTTGGGGGTTCTATCTGCAGAGGAACGTGAGGCCTCTGCTACGGGAGACCCTCCCCTGCGTTTGCTCTTCACCTGAGGACCTGCTCCTGAGCGGTCGCCCTCCTCGTCAGACTCTGAATCAGAGGAGCTGGATGAAGATGAAGATGAAGAAGAATCATCCGTCCCTCTCCTGCCCCACTGGGCTGCTTCTGAATCTGAACCCTGTTTTCTGAATGGAGACACGACTTTCTGAGGAAACTCTACCAAAGTCTTTCTTGACAAAAGCTTCGGAAGCCCTTGGTCTGTGTGCAGCACACTGGCATCGGGGTTAGGGCTCGCTAGCGTCCTGCTTTGGCTCACAACTGATGGGGAGGAAGTGGGTGCAGATAAGGTTTTGGACACCGCATCTGCTGTTGGGGGGGCGAGCTGCTGGCCCCTCTCCTTTGGTTCCACTACATCTAGGAAATGGCATAAAGAGGAATATTATTTTTAATATTGAGTAAAACAGTGTGAATTCATCAAGGTCACAGACATTTCATTACATATCACCTTGTTACTGACAGTATCTTCAACATCATCATCTTATGAACTGCTCCATGGAAACCTACTTTTAAGGGAAAGCCAAGCCACACAGAAGAACAATTAAAAAAAAAAATCGCAGATGTCTTTCTTGATAGCTGAAGATTTTTTTAAGATGGGATTTTTTTTAACAATAGAAGTAGTAACAATCTTATCTCCATTTTTCACAGTGAGAGCTTCCTGATAATAATTATTTTTTAAACTACTATTTCATCTCAATTTAAGATAAATTATAAAGATATTTTCAGATGATGAAGTTTTAGAAATGCCTGATTTCTCAAATCCTAAAGACATTGATGCCTCTCAAATATTTTAAAAATGACCCATATTGCATGAACTTGACCTTTTAAACAAAAGAACAAAGCAAAAGTAGAGAAGAGAGTCTGGTTTGGGTCTGGGGAAGCACATGCATGAGTTTAAGAGTGGGGGATGGGAGGCAGGGGATCCCCAAAGTCAAACGAAGGTGCCCCGAGAGGAACAAGAGTCCTACAAAATCACGTGCTTCAGGGGTTTCTTCTGCCAAGCAAAACTGTTTCAAGACCAAAAAAGTCTAAAATAACTTAGTGTCAGATGTGTCATTAGAAACAGTGAGTCTTAAACTGTTACAGTAAGTGGTACTGTAAGTCTTAGATGTTGTAGAGTCAGCTAGGAGAGAAAACGAAACCCCACAGAACATTCATTAGTTCTATTTTCACTCAATTGTCTCTGGTGATAAATTTTTTTTAACCATACAGATAAGAAGAAAAATACAGAACAAGTTTTTACAAATTAAAATTACTTTTCAAGTCTAAAGCAAAATTAAAAAAAATATATCACAGATGAGCAAACTCTAAATGCATTTATTTTTCAAGTCTAGCCTATTTTATACTAAAAAGTATACCACTTCTTTAAAGTGGAAAAAAATGTATTTCTAACTTTACCATTTTACTGGTATCCAAAAAAAATCTCTTAATTGTTTTCTGAGATCAGGGACTATATATACACACACACACATACACAGACTATATATATACGTATATATACATACACACAGACACACATATATACACATACACACACATATATACATACATACGTACATGCATATATATACATCAGAATGACAGAAAACGATCAAAGAAAACTGAGAAATAATCAGAAATGGGCCAGAGAGAAGTCAATGGGGAGTGTAAGAGGATACGACTGAACAGCCAGAGCCACGAGTGAGTTTAAACCCCTCCATGCCCTGTCTGAATCTGCAGCCATGCACCATCCCAGAATCTGCATTCTGACTGCAGGAACAGAACAAGCACAGAGCCCCAGGATCACATTAAACATAAAATCAAGGTAAATGCATGCACATGCACTCAAACTCTCTCATTCTGTCTTTCTAAACCATACCTGAAACAACACAAAGGCTCTGACAAGGCATGTGTAACATACACTGGCCTCCAAACCCTGCTAGCCTGCTCACCTCTATCACTGATCCACTTTTATGCTGAGCATGCATTTTCCAAGTGTGAAAAATTAACTTCTAATGAGGCTTATTTTAGATAGGCTACTAATTACAATACCTCACTCTTTCAAAATTTATTATGAAGATTTTTTTTAATGTAAGTAAGTTATTAAAACATTAGACTTATCACCTATTGAAAGCAAAAAAGAAAATCTCAGATGAAATAGTTTATTTTGTTTGAAAAAGGAAACTTTAGTCTACCATATTAAATAAGAATGCTTTAAAATATCTTCTATTCAGGCTTAGTTACTGGCAGAACCCCATAGACAGGCCAATAGCCTAAACCACAGTAACACAGCTGCCTTTCATCCGACCCTCTGCAGCGCAGGCCCAGCATCCTCTGTGACTAGGAGGGAAGCCTGCTTCGATGACTACAGCTGCCACCAGTGACCCCTGTCCAGTGCCGGCGGGGACACCACGTCTGCTCTCAGCAGTGTGGGATCCTGGCGCCTGGAGACAGAGCCGTGTGTGCAGAACAGTGGGCTCGCTCTGAACATAAGCATGACTTTACCTGCTCGTTTTCATGAACCTCTTGCGTTTCTAGAGGCGGATACCTGCATACTCTGACTGTGTTCTTGTTTGAGTGTGACTTTCCTTGAAAGACAAATATGCAAGACACAAAGCACCTAAAATAAGACCAGTCCCAGAGCCACCCCTCCCAGCACGAGAGGTGGACTTTCGGGGACGGGTTCTAATCCTCAGAGACTGTCACAGCCCCAATAAATAAAGGTCTGCAGACACAAGTCACAGCGCAGAGACAGCACTCTCCTACGGCTTCTGCGTCTCCTCTCCACTTGAATCTCCTCGGTATCTTTTCTCATTGAACAACAGGGGAGGGCTCGACTTTCAGCTTTTTCGCAGCACCCTAACTGAAAACGAAGGTGACTCAGGTGTTCCACACAGACGAGATGAGCCGCTCCACATCTTGTCAGTGGGTCACAAAACTAATTTCAGAAACAAAGGTACATTGCAACAGGACGCGAAACAGTTTTTTGTCATATGGTAACGAAAACTTCTTTTCACATGATTTTTACTATTAAAGAAAATAGTAAAGGGCTTTTTTTTTTTTTTGGCTTTAATGAATACACAAGAATTGATTTTTTTCCACAGGCAAGACAACATACTGCTTATAAATACAGACTGGGGATCTTACTGCTGGGGCTCAAATCAGGCTCCACTACTGACACGGTGTGACCCTCGGTGGCTCAGGAGTCTCTCCCCGCCACTTTATCATCTATAACACGGGGATGTTGGTAGTGCCTATTCACAGGGCTGAAGACCAGGAGGAACACATGGAGCACTTAAACAGCACCAGCAATGCTGGTCAGAATTAAGCATACCAAATCCCCACTTCCAGATTCCTCCCTTTTCAGACTGAAATAGGGACTTGAAGCAGGGAATTAACTTTGGCTTCTCAACAGATTCTTTAAAAGGTGACACAGGAGTTATTCAGTTGATGGTCTATTACTATTGTTGCCAAATTCAGCCTAGAGATGGAATTTACCATAACATTGAAGCTGGCGAGCCTGGTGGTTATGCAGGGGAGCATCCACGGGCAGACCCCAGGTTCTGATGTCTGTGTCCACCATGCTGGCTGCTCTCCCAGAAAGGAAGCCTGTGCTCCGAAGGGCTGGTGTCCCAGGTGAGAGAGAGCAGGGTGTGTTTACCCTGGACACAGACCCTGGACTAGACGTGACCCCAAGGCTGAGCGCTCAGGACGCCGTCAGCACCGCAGCAAGCCCCGCACGAGTTTCCAAAGCTGGCCCAGTGTACAGGCTTCGACCTAGCCATGTGCCTCTGGTGGGCCAAGGCCCTTCCGTATCTCGAGTCACCGATCCCTGACACCTCAGGAGAAAGACTGAGGACTGCACACGCTGACTTAGAAGCAGCATTTCTTTTCCTTCATGCAGGGATTGGAATTACTTTTTAAGTTCTGAAATACAAGTGTAAAGAGCATTAAAGACAGCACAGCTCCAAAAGCTGTCTTCCCACCTGACCGCACACACACATCACACAGGTCATCAGTCTCACACTGACCTAGCAAGACTGGCCCGCTGACCCTGCTCAGCACGGAGGGACTCAGAGGCCTGCAGCGCTTGCCGTGGCCAGAGGCAGGAGCTACGTGAGCCCAAGGCCAACCCCCAGCTCGGTATGCCTTTCTCACAACCGCACCCAAAACCATCACAAGATGAAGCATTCCATTTCTATTCACATACAGAAGCACATTTCTACAAAAGGGGATCTGTGGGGAAAAGAGCCTTCATGTTGAAGACTGTTGCTGTGTAGTCGCTAAGTCACGTCCAACTCTTGGCCCCATGGACTGTGGCCCGCCAGGCTCCTCTGTCCATGGGATTCCCAGGCAAGAATACTGGAGTGGGCTGCCATTTCTGTCTCCAGGGGGCCTTCCTGACCCAGGGATTGACTCCACAGTCAAACCCGCATCTCCTGCATTGCAGGCCGATTCTTTACCACTGAGCCACCAGGGAAGCCCTACGTTTAAGATGGATATTTTAAAATGTGTAGATGAAAATTGAAAAAGAACATGGGCTTTAAAAACGTGGCAGGTGCAGGACAGCAAAGAACAATCTTCCTGTTGAATTTGGGCCTCCAGTAGATGAGCACGCAGACACAGAGGGAGGGTATGTGTCCTTAGCCAAGATGGATGGCATGTGAAAGGCAGCTGAAGGCTCTCTCAACAACACGCCAATATTTTATAACCTACCTGTGTTTTTGTGTGCAGATGAAGAGGGGACAATAGCATCTACACACTTTCAAACACTCAAACTAAGGAAATAATATTTTGATGAAAATAAGACAAACTCAAACTATCATTCTAAACCCCACATAGTCAAAGATTTACAAAGAGACTGTACATTGTATATGTATACTAAGAGTTAACTGAGGTTTCATCAGTTAAGACTAAACGCAATGGGCCTCTTAAATAGTCCCCTGGATAGCAAGGATCAAACCAGTCAATCCTGAGGGAAATCAACCCTGACTATTCATTGGAAGGACTGATGCTGAAGTTGAAGCGCCAGTATTTTGGCCACCTGATGTGAAGAGCCGACTCACTGGAAAAGACCCTGATGCTGGGAAAGACTGAGGGCAGGAGGAGAAGGGGGTGGCAGACGATGAGATGGTTGGATGGCATCACTGACTCAATGGAGGTGTTTGAGCAAACTCCAGGAGACAGAGGAGGACAGGGAAGCCTGGTATGCTGCAGTCCATGGGGTAGCAGAGAGTCGGACTCGAGTGAGTAACCGAACAACAACAATGCTTCACTTCCTATTGCCCCCCATGAGCACGCACTACACTGGATTCGGGGAAACAGTCAAAACTGGCGGTAAAGTCAAAATGGCTACGGAAAGGGCTACAAGCAGATAAGCACACTTCGTTAAGGGCGTCTTGATGGAATTGGAGCCTACTCCTAACTCCCTTTCCACAGTCATAAAAAGACGCCTGCAGTCCCTGGCTATGACCAAGCAAAGCCTGGGAGACCACTGACGACTTTCAGAGACACGGAAAAAAGTCAGTCAGGGAGGAAAAACAGGCTGGGGGTCACAGCCACCCCACAGGAGCACGTGAGCACGGCCATCAAATACCACAAAGCCTGCATACTCTGCATCCCACTGCTACCCGTGGAGTCTGACGTTTAGAAAATACAGAGAACCAGTTCAGGGCTACACACTCAGTCAAAGACTATGATGTTACTGCCATGTTTGGTCTAAAACTAGTCACACATCTTCTGTCTGATTGTAATCTAGACACTCTTTAAAAATGAAGCATCAAATTATGTAGCTAGAAAATTCTTTCTAATGCCTAGGAAGCTGACTTATTCACTCTGCCTTCTCTCTCACTTATGACGACCATGAAAACCTTACTCTTTGGTGGGCTCTGCTTCTTGGGGTTCGGTGGTAATCCCTTTTCATTCTTTCCTGATTCTGCAGAGAGAGAAACTGCAGGAGCAACTCCTCGAAACACGCCTGCTTCCAGAAGCACAGTCTGACAAAAGAATGGCACAACAACAGAAATTTTAGAGTAACAGCATTTATAACCTCTATTACGGCATGAATACTATGTATTATTATGACATATAAATGCTGTGAATTCATATGGCATATTTCTAATGGTTATTATAATTTTCAGCATCTACATATATTATGGAAAGTTTGGAAAATACAAAAAAACTGCGAGCAAAAAACACCTGAGTTCAAGGACAGTCACTACTAACATTCGAGTATTTCTTCCAAATTGACTTTCTCCTAAGCAGAATTTTTTGTAGTCTCCAAATACCCTTCAATATACAAAATACTTTATTCTTTTCATAAAATGTTTTCCTGTGTTTAGAATATAAAGCAGAAGCACAATCTAGCCATTAAAAATGCTACTGAAGATGAAAAATAGTTGCTTCAAAACTGTCTACCATATACTGTAAGTGAACACGTCACAGAGTGTTCATTCACTCAGTATATACTAAGCCTACTATGTGCTGGACACAGAACACAGGCACCTACAGTACCCACATGAAGGTGAGCCTTTGCTTTTTCTGGTTATGACATCAGTTCAGTTCACTTCAGTCGGTCAATCATGTCTGACTCTTTGAGACCCCATGAACGACAGCACGCCAGGGCTCCCTGTCCATCACCAACTCCCAGAGTCTACCTAAACCCATGTCCATTGAGTCAGTGATGCCATGCAACCATCTCATCCTCTGTCGTCCCCTTCTCCTCCTGCCTTCAATCTTTCCCAGCATCAGGGTCTTTTTCAATGAGTCAGCTCTTCGCATCAGGTGGCCAAAGGATTGGAGCTTCAGCTTCAGCATCAGTCCTTCCAATGAACACCCAGGACTGATGTCCTTTAGAATGGACTGGTTGGATCTCCTTGCAGTACAAGGGACTCTCAAGAGCCTTCTCCAACACCACAGTTCAAAAGCATCAATTCTTCGGCGCTCAGCTTTCTTTATAGTCCAACTCTCACATCCATACATGACTACTGGAAAAACCATAGCCTTGACTAGACGGACCTTTGTTGACAAAGTAATGTCTCTGTTTTTTAATATGCTGTCTAGGTTGGTCACAACTTTCCTTCCAAGGAGTAAGCATTTTAATTTCATGGCTGCAGTCACCATCTGCAGTGATTTTGGAGTCCCCGAAAATAGTCTGACACTGTGTGTACGTATACACGAAAGCTTGAAAAATGAACTGGGCCAAGATATGAAAAGGGAAATAGCGGCCTCTCTCACAACAGATGCCCCCTCCATTATCTGTATTTTGCGACGATTACAATAGTTATTGCTTTTGTCATAAGAGTCATTTTTAATTTTAAATACAGTGAAGTGGACTTAGCTTTGTCCAGATGGAGAAAGTTCTTTCTCCTTTTCATTTCACAGATGAGGTAACCCAAGCTGGCTTCTTAGTGACTGCCTAGTTACCAGGTCAACCAGGTTCTTGAAAGTTTCCTCATTTCCTCTAGGGTTAAATAACAGTGACACTGTCCTCAAGGCTTCTGGAAGGGCTCCGCGCGGGACACCTGCGGCCTCTACACCTGTCCGTGGCCTGGCCGCACACCGGAGGCTCCTGGGGATCGGGGTCCAGAGGGGACGGTGGCCGGGGTCGCCGGGACCCTCGTCGCTCCCAGGCCTGGCTCCTGATGCCCCCTGGCCAGGTTCCCGAACCCCCACCCCAGTCCCAACCCCCGACTCCGGAAGCGGAGTCAGCGGCATCCCCGGACGGCTGGAGGTGACCGCCGGGGCCGCAGCCCTTGCCCCGCCCTCCACGGTCTCCCGGCGCTCCGCGAGCTTCCGGCCGCCGGTCTGGCCCTTCTTTACCTTCAGCGCCCCGGCTCGTCCTTGCCGCAGCAGAAGCGAGGCCGCCATGACTGTGACTCGGGCGCAGACAGGACGACCCTCCCGGCGGGCAGAGGTCGCACCAGACTGACGCGACGCGGTACCAGCACTGCCGCCTGAGGGCCCGCCCCTTCGTATGAAGGCGCCAATCACAGGCAGGGAAGGGGCGGGGGTGCGACAATGGCTGCTGCGCGCGCACCAACGCCGAGGACCTGCGCGCGCATCACCGCAGCCTCCAGGTTCCCCGCGGAGCGGCTCGAGGGCATGCTCCGCCGAGGAGCCGCCAATCACTGGCGGAGGATTTCCGCTGCCCGCGACCGCGCTTCGGGATGGGTGCTGGGACGCCAAAGTGGTCATTGTGGGTGTCACTTCCTGTCCTCAGACGGGTGTGGTCACCCTGCAGGGCAGCATCAGGTTGGATCGTGGACACTCTTTGACCTGTGAGCACTGTAGTTCCAGAGCCGAGGGAACGAGAAATGCAAGCATTAGTTTACCTGTTTATAGCCTGCGGGGCGGAGAAGGCGATGGCACCCACTCCAGTACTCTTGCCTGGAAAATCCCATGGACGGAGGGGCCTGGTAGGCTGCAGTCCGTGGGGTCGCTAAGAGTCGGACACGACTGAGCGACTTCACTTTCACTTTTCACTTTCATGCATTGGTGAGGGAAATGGCAACCCACTCCAGTGTTCTTGCCTGGAGAATCCCAGCGGCAGCAGAGCCTGGTGGGCTGCCGTCTGTGGGGTCGTGCAGAGTTGGACACGACTGAAGCGACTTAGCAGCAGCAGCAGCCTGCGGGGCAAACACTCTCCCCTTCCAACCCTCCCCTCTTAGGCATAAACCTGGGTGAAAGGTGAAAGTGAAGCCGCTCAGCCGTGTCCGACTCTTTGCGACCCCCCGTGGACTGTAGGTCAGGAGGCTCCTCCGTCCATGGGTTGCCATTTCCTTCTCCAGGGGATCTTCCCGACCCAGGGCTCGAACACATGTCTCCCCCATTGCAGGCAGACACTTTAACCTCTGAGCCACCAGGGAACCTCTAAAGTTGGGTAGGGGTAGTTAGTTATTGACCTCCTTCTCACCCTGTCGATCGTGCCTTCACGTGTCTCTGCGGCATGCCTGGTCACTGGAAGTATCCCGTTCAAGAGGAGCGGACCCCTACCTCAGCTCCACCAGAAGAGGCCCTCCACTTGGCTAAGGCTGGAGACTCATTCGGGTGGCAAGATAAATGGGTAAAACAGGTCCAACAGGAAATCCTGCCCCATTTGGTTAAAAAAAAAAGCAACCACATAGGATTAACAGAAACTGGTGACTAACAAGATTCTTGAGCTTTTCAGAGTAGCAGCTAAAGGAGGGACTTCCTTGGCTGTCCAGTGGTTAGGACTGTGCCCTTCCAATGCAGGGGGTGCAAGCAAGTTCCATCCTTGGTCAGAGAACTTAGATCCCACATGTTGTGGGCGTGCCCCCCCCCCCCAAAAAAAAAGGTAGCTCAAGGAACAGTTTGCTGAACGTTCTGCTTTTAACCTGCCTTCATTGATCAAGCTCACCTTAATTACTTTGACTCCTTTTTGTTGTTTTTCGGTGACTAAGTTGTGTCCGACTCTTTGTGACCCCATGGACTGCAGCACTCCAGGCTTCACTGTCCTTCACTATCTCTGGAAGTTTGCTCAAATGCATGTCCACTGTCAGTGATACTATCTAACCGTCTCATCCTCTGCCACCTGCTTCTCCTTTTGCCCTCAATCTAGTGGCTCAGATGGTAAAAAAAAATCTGCCTGCAGTGCAGGAGACTGGGTTCGATTCCTGGGTCCAGAAAATCCCCTGGAGAAGTGAATGGCCACCCAAATACTGAAGGTGATAAACCACAGGGTCTGAAATTGGAAAGTCCTCATCACCTTCATTCTTGGGATCCGGAGACCTCGGTTCTCTCTCACCAGCATTGGGGTAGACATCTGGCTTGGTTTCCAAGTGGCTTAGTGGTAAAGAATCCACCTGCCAATGCAGGAGACTCAGAAGACCTGGGTTCAGCCCCTGGGTTGGGAAATGGCAACCTAGTCCAGTATTCTTGCCTGGAGAATCCCATGACAGAGGGCCTGGCTGGCTACAGTCCGTGGGGTCGCAAAAGAGTTGGACAGGACAACAGCAGGCATCTTGCTGGAGTCCTAAGACTCAATAACAAAGAAAGCAAAAAGACCTCCTGCAGTTAACGAGGTGGGGTCATCAGCCAGAGTGGCTTGAGGAGGTGGTACTTTGAGGATAACCGTGCGAGGAAGTGACCCAGTGAGTTGGGGGGTGCATCTTGATGGTTTTTCAAAAAAGTGATATGATTATGTGTGTGAAGGTGACTATAGCAACTGTGTGTAAGATCAGTGCCGACTGGAAAATGAAAATGTACAACATGAGAGTTGGGAGTTAAACTTTATTTGGGGAAAATGAGTGTAGCCTGGGAGACAGCCTCTCAGATAACTGAGGAAGTGCTCCGAAGAGGTGGGGGGAGGTCAGTGTTACATATGATTTTAGTGAAGGGAGTTCAAGCACACATTTCAGCAGAGGCTCGCTGCTAGGGGCAGATGTCACTGTTAATGATTCTAGCACTTTTCTAGATACAAGGAGATGGAAGAATTGGGCTCATAAATTCTTCTCCTGAAAATATCTACCTACCCGAAGGCCTGTTCTGCCAGTTTTTCCTGGAGCACAGAGTGCCTTATTCCTGATCTGCACCCTGAACTACTTTCAGGGGGTATTGTGGCCCGTGACTTTATCTGTGTAGAGGTCGATGTCAAGTGACAATTTGTAGTGGGCACCAGTACCTAAGCCTGGGGACAGCAGGGCCTCATTGGAAGCTGCTGCAATCAAGTGAGGAGGCTGCTACATTTGGCCAAAAGGAACAGAAACCGCAGGATCGAGTGCAAGAGGCAAATAGAAAAATCAAGCGGAAGCCAGAGAAAGCACCAGTGGTTTCACAGGGATTTGTGAAGATGGGATTATATCCTATTTAAAGGTCAGCTGGAAAACTGTAGACTAGATTTTGCTGACAGTGGGGGCTCTTGCTCAATTGTTAATTCTCTACCCAGAGTCTTTCTGCAGGCACCAGTCACCTCTGCCTGAAGCTCTAGCAAGTGCTGACCCAGCATTTTTAGGCAAAACCTCAAAAATTGTGTTTGTCAATATTCCTTAATTAATCACATACATTCATTTCTAAACTACTAGAAATCCCACCCACCCATCTTAAAAACCATCAACATGCCCACCCCACCCCCTAATCACTGGGTCACTTCCTCCCATGGTTACCCTCAACGTACCTCCACTTCGGCTGATGACCCCAACTCATCAACTGCAGTTTTGTTTTGTTTTAAAACTTCTTAAGATAAACTAAATAACTGGAACATCACTTGGACTAGTGATGGATCCTGAACTCAAAAAGGTGTTTGGGCCAAAGAGGAAAATAAAAACACTCAGCTATCACACCTTCTGCATGCATGACCTCACTCTGCATTCTGAGTTTAGACATAGATGCTTGGTAAGCCCCAAAGGAAATATAATTTTTTAAATTGAAGTGTAGTTGATTTACAATGGTGTTAGTTCCCATTATACAGCAAAGTGATTCAGATATATATATATTCTTTTAAAAATATTCTTTTCCATTATGGTAAAGGAAATATGCATTATCCTATGTAAATAAATACAATTGAATTATGTGTCTCAGATGAAGATTATTTTGAAAAAGCTTTCAGTAGCTGTGTAGTTTTTCTTATTTATTTACTTTGATTGGAGTAGACTTGATTTACAGTGTTGTGTTAGTTTCAGGTATGCAGCAAAGTGATTCAGCTTAATGTGTATGTACATTATGATAATATAGGTATATTCTTTTTCAGATGCTTTTCCCGTACAGGTTAATACAAAATATTGAATATAGTTCCCTGTGTTACACAGTAGGTCCTTGTTGCTTATCTGTTTTATATATAGTAGTGTGTTTATAATAACTGTCATTTGAAACTATTGTTTACAATGATCACACATAATATGCCTTACTAAGTAAGATAATTTTCTTATTTTATTTATTTTTTGGTTCTGCTGGTTCTTCGTTGCTGCACGTGGGCTTTCTCTTGTTGTAGAAAGTGGGGGTTACTCTCTGGTTGTGTGTGGGGGCCTCTCTTTGCAGTGGTTTCCTTTGTTGCAGAGCACAGGCTCGAGGCACACAGGCTTCAGGAGCTGCGGCTTGTGGGCTCGGTAGTTGTGGCTCGTGGGCTCTGGAGCGCAGGCTCAGTAGTAACGGCACGTGGCCTTGGTTGCTCTGCAGCATGTGGGATCCTCCTGTACCAGGGATCGATCCTGTGTCCTCTGCATTGGCAGGCATATTCTTATCCACTGTTAACGCCAGGGAAGTCTGATAATTTTCTTTTTAGTAAAAGAATTTTTAAAAAGCAGGCTGCTCAGCAAACAGGAAAAGTAAATTGAAAAGCTTTTATATAAAGAGAAAAGAAAATAAGAAAAGTTGAAGTTAAAGTGCGTGCAAGCTCAGAGTCCAACTCTTTGCAACCCTAGGCCTTGCAATACTAGGCTCCTCTGCCCATGGAATTCTCCAGGCAAGAATACTGGAGTGGGTTGCTATTTCCTCTTCCAGGGGATCTTCCCGATCCAGGGATCGAACCCGGGTCTCCCACATTGCGGACAGACTCATTTCCGTCTGAGTCACAGGGGAAGATTATTGTAAATAATGCTGCATTGAGTAGGAGGATGCAGTCATTTCTTCAACACAGTGATTTCATTTCCTTTGGGTTTATTTGCAGAAGTGGGATGGCTGGGTCCTGTGACAGTTCTGCTTTTTATTCTTTGAGGAACTGTGCCAGTTTATTATGTTCCCACCAACAGTGTACAGGGGTTCCCTTTTGTCCACATCGTCAACAGCATTTGTTCTTTCTTTTCTTCTTGATATTAGCCATTTTACCAGGCGTGAGGTGCTGTCTCACTGTGGTTGTGATTTGCATTTCCCTGGTGATTATGACGCTGAGCACCTTTTGGTGTACCTGTTCGCCTTTTGAATATCTTCCTTGGAAAAATGTCTTTTTGAGTCTTTTGAGCATCTTTTAACCGGATTTTTCCCTGCTATTGAGTTGTATGAATTCTTTATATATTTTGGATATTAACCCCTTATCAGATGTATGATTTGCAAATATTTTGTCCCATTCAGTCAGTTGCCTTTTCCTTTTGTTGATTGTTTCTTTGCTGTGCAGACGTGTCTTAGTTTGATGTGGTTTGACTTGCCTTTTTTTTTTTAATTGCCTGTGCTTTTGGTATGAGCCAGTTAATCCCTTCCCAGACCAATGTCAAGGAGCTTCTTCCTTGGATGGAATGTTCTGTGTATATGTATTAGGTTCATCTGGTCTAAAGTATATTTCAAGACCTATGTTTATTTATTTGTTTTCTGTCTGGATCACCTTATCCATTGTTGAAAAGGGGTATTGAAGTTCTCTATTGTTATTGTATTGCTGTCCACTTCTCCCTTCAGATCTGTTAATATTTGCTTAATATACTTAGATGCTCCAATACTGGATGGATCCAAATTATATCTTTATTTCTACCTATATCTATAACATGTGTTTGTGTTGTATCTTCTTGATGAACTGACCCCTTTATAATCATGTAATGATCTTCTTTGTATCTTGTCACTTTCCTTTGTGACCTTGTGGGCTGAGATGTTCTCTCAGCGTGCTGCCTTAGGGAAGGAGTGATGCAGGTCATGTCAAACTGCTTCTGTTATCTTGTCCATGTCTTCGAAACATACATTTATTCACTCTAATTATGTGCCGGAACTCATGCACTGGAAACCTGGAGTCCTACAAAGCTATTTTTCATGGGTGATTATTTAAGACTGTTTTCCATGGCTCCCAGACCATGGTCAAGAGGCCACAGGCTACTGCAGATACCATAGCTGAGACTGAGGTCTGAATGTCTATTACCTGAGACCTGGGTGGACAAGACTTGCCTGGTTCCATGGCATATAGTACTGGATCCCAGTTTTTACAACAGCACTTTTGTCTCTAAAAGTGAAGTTGCTCAGTCATGCCTGACTCTTTGCGACCCCATGGACAGTAGCCTGCATCAAGCTCCTCCGTCCATGGGATTTTCCAGGCAAGAGTACTGGAGTGGGTTGCCATTTACTTCTCCAGGGAATCTTCCCGACCCAGGGATCGAACCCAGGTCTCCCACATTGTAGACAGACGCTTTACCGTCTGAGCCACCAGGGAAGTCCTGAATGGATTTGTCTCTGAATGGATACTAAATTTTTGTTGTTGAGCTGGGGGACACGATGAAAGATACTTTATTCAGCCCCGTTGCTGACATCCCCAGCAATGGGGAGTGGAAATGGCAACCCACTTTTTAGGGAGTGGAAATGGCAGCCCACTCCAGTATTCTTGCCTGGAGAATCCCATGGACGGAGCCTGGTGGGCTACACTCCATGAGGTCGCAAAGAATTGGACATGACTGAGCAACTGAAGAAGATGGAATAGCTTGGTAAAGAATCTGTCTGCAATGCAGGAGACCCTGGTTCAATTCCTGGGATGGGAAGATCCATTGGAGAAGGGATAGGCTACCCACTCCAGTATTCTTGGGCTTCCCTTGTGGCTCAGCTGGTAAAGAATCTGCCTGTGATGCGGGAGACCTGGATTTGATCCCTGGGTTGGGAAGATCCTCTGGAGAAGGGCAAGGCTACCCACTCCAGTATTCAGGCCTGGAGAATTCCATGGACTGTACAGTACATGGGATCGCAGAGTGGAACACGACTGAGCAACTTACACTTTCATTGGAACAAAGCACCACCTGCTGGCCTAAGGGAAGTGGACAGTTTAAAGGGGAAAAAGGCCTCTGGACTCCCAACTTGCTAAAGGCAGGCATAGTCTAAGACAGCTGCTCAAAGGGCACATTTTCCAAAGTGACCAAAAAGATGCTGGAAAAGGAGGGATATCCAGGAGGGCAGATACGAAAGTCTTGTTGGGTTACAGCTTGGGGAACACTCCCAGTAAGTGGAACTTGCTGACTCAGGAAACACTTCCTGTCCCTGTGTGCCCTGTGGTCATTTCCCTGGTGATTTCAGAACTGCTGCGGACCAGCGATTGCTCTGTGCATCCCTTTCCTCCCCTTGTCAAATGGAAGCATTTATCCTGGTTAGCCTTCCTCCTTTTGCTGCTATATTTTGGGCATGTGGGACAGACCACTCCTGTCTGTAGTCTGCAGGTCTCTGGACCAAGAGGAGCCACACCTAAGGACCAGCATCTGACCTAGTATAGATCACGATACCCTGCACTTTAAACCTAGTGCTGGGACCCAGATGAGACCTAGGGGGATCTTGGGCGGAGATGAGACTTCTTCAGTTGCAGGCATGTGGACAACTGAGGCCATAGAGTGGACTGTGGCAGATTTGACTGACAACTGGCCTTGGTCCTCCACTCTTCCCTCTGTCCAGGCTCTTGTGATGTGGCTTTGCAGCCCCTCTCCTCAGGACGGGGATTCATCCCTCCCACCCCTTGGATCTTGCTGCCCTTGTGACTTGCTTTGTCCAACAGAATATCAGAAGTAACAGTGTGGCAGCTTCAGCTCTGGGCCTTGTGAGGCTTTATGGGCCTTTTCTCCATTGGACCTGCCGCATAGAAAGCCCCAGTGTTCTTCTGGTGGATAAGAGGCCAGGTAGAGTAGAGATGAGCCACCCAGGCCATCCTAGACAACCTAGTTCTGTCTTCCGACCAGGAGGCAGGCCACAGACACATGAACCAAGGTGTAAACACCAGAATAATCTCCCAAAAAAGGGCAGCCCAAATGGCGAACCTACAGAATCATGACCTAAATAAATGCTTATTGTTGTAGGCCGTCCAATTTTGTGTTTGTTATGTATTATGGTAATGGATAATGGATTTGTTGTTGTTGTTCAGTTGTGTCTAACTCTTTGCAACCCCATGAACTACAGCACGCCAGGCTTTCCTGTCCATCACTGTCTCCCAGAGTTTGCTGAAATTCTTGTCTATTGAGTCAGTGATGCTATCTATCCATCTCATCCTCTGCTGCCCTCTTCTCCTGCCCTCAACCTTTCTCAGCATCAGGGTCTTTTTCAGTGAGTCAGCTCTTTGCATCAGGTGGCCAAAGGATTGGTGCTTCAGCTTCAGCATCAGTCCTTCCAATGAATATTCAGGACTGATTTCCTTTAGAATCTCCTTGAGTGCAAGGGACACTCGAGAGTCATCTCCAGCATCACAGTTTGAATACAGTTGCTAATAACACTGCTAACTGCTTTGAGAGAATTACCACACGAGATGGTAGAAAACTAAATGACACTCCATTTTTATCCATACAGTAAATGATCAATATGCCCTCATTGTTTTATAAATTTCAGAGAAGTAAAACTTGGTTATAATTTAGCCACATTAAGAAATTAATTAAAAAAAAAAGCCAAATTATCCAGAAGTGAAATTTGAGTAGTGAGTTTTGGGTAATATGCTAGAAAAGTTAGATAGTAAAATATCCAGGCATCATATTAATGATGAAAATTATAGTTTACTTATATATAAGAGCAGTAATGACAAAAGCCACTTAAAACAGTACCCTTATAGACACACATTAACATCAGATAGCATACAACAAAATAAATATAAGTAGCACCATAAGAGATGAAAAAAGTGTGAAAATAAAAATAAGCTGAAAAACATCTCAATTTAGATTTGATTAAAATTAAAAAGTATGGACCTAAAAAGCAGAAGATATTAAGAAGAGGTGGCAAGAATGCACAGAAGAACTATACAAAAAAGATCTTAATAACCCACATAACTGAGATGATGTGATCCATCACCTAGAGCCAGACATCCTGGAGTGCGAAGTCAAGTGGGCCTTAGGAAGCATCATTATGAACAAAGCTATTGGAGGTGACGGAATTCCAGTGGAGTTATTTCAAATCCTAAAAGATGATGCTGTGAAAGTGCTGCACTCAATATGCCAGCAAATTTGGAAAACTCAGCAGTGGCCACAGGACTGGGGAAGGTAAGTTTTCATTCCAATCCCAAAGAAAGGCAGTGCTGAAGAATATTCAAACTACTGCACAATTGCATTCATCTCACATACTAGTAAAGTCATGCTCAAAATTCTCCAAAGTGAGGCTTCAACTTTCAGATGTCCTAGATTTAGAAAAGGCAGAGGAACCAGAGATCAAATTGCCAACATTCGCTGGATCATAGAAAAAGCCAGAGAATTCCAGAAAAATATCTACCTCTGCTTCATTGACTATGCCAAAGCTTTTGACTGTGTAAATCACAACAAACTGTGGAAAATGCTTCAAGAGATGGGAATACCTGACCACCTTACCTGCCTCCTGAGAAACCTGTATGTAGGTCAAGAAGCAACAGTTAGAAGTGGGCATGGAACAACAGACTGTTTCCAAATTGGGAAAGGAGTACGTCAAGGCTGTATATTGTCACCTTATTTAACATATATAGAGTACATCATACAAAATGTCAGAGTGGATGAAGCACAAGCTGGAATTAAGATTGCCAGGAGAAATATCAATAACCTCAGATATGCAGATGACACCACCCTTATGGCAGAAAGCGAAGAGGAACGAGGAACTGAAGAGCCTCTTGATGAAAGTGAAAGAGGAGAGTGAAAAAACTGGCTTAAAACTACATTCAAGAAACTAAGATCATGTCATCTGGTCCCATCACTTCATGGCAAATAGATGGGGAAACAGTGAGACTTTATTTTCTTGGGCTCCAAAATCACTGCAGCCATGAAATTAATAGACACTTGCTCCTTGGAAGAAAAGCTATGACAAACCTAGACAGCATATTAAAAAGCAGACGTTACTTTGCTGACAAAGGTCCATATAGTCAAAGCTATGGTTTTTCCAGTAGTCATGTGTGGATGTGGGAATTGGACCATAAAGTTGAGCGCTGAAGAATTGATGCTTTTGAACTGTGATGTTGAAGAAGACTCTTGCTTGTCCCTTGAACATCAAGGGGACCAAACCAATCAATCCTAAAGGAAATCAGTCCTTTATATTCATTGGAAGGACTGATGCTGAAGCTGAAGCTTCAATCCTTTGGCCAGCTGATGCAAATAACTGACTCATTAGAAAAGACCCTGATGCTGGGAAAGACTGAAGGCAGGAGGAGAAGGGGACGACAGAGGATGAGATGGTTGGATGGCATCACCGACTCGATGGACATGAGTTTAAGCAAGCCCCGGGAGTGGTGATGGACAGGGAAGCCTGGCATGCTGCAGTCCCTGGGGTCACAAAGTGTTGGACATGACTGAGCAACGGAACTGAACTGAAAATGAAGAAGTAGGTATAGTTTATGAAATTTGACTTAGAAAATCTTGAGAAAAATAAGTCTTATTGGAACAAGTATTGATAGTATTCAAATTCAAAGTGTGATGCAAGTGATTTATCATCTCAAAAAGATCATAATGATTAAGTTTTGTTCACATCTGATGGTCAAGCACAGATCTTTAAGTTTTCATTTATACATGCTCTGAGTCCTCTGATATAATGCAGAATTCCTCTTAAAGTTTGGTCTCCAGTTATACTGTAGCTCCATAAAACTGTAATAATTTCTAATTTCTATAGGTTGTAGCCTATAACATGAAGATAATGAAGCTTCACTATCAGTTTAATTTGCTTGTGAGCCTGGTGATGACTGGCTGGCCGTCTCTGGTCTTGGTATTGTTATCCCACCCAGAAGAGAAACTGTAAATTCACTTGCATGCCTGAAAAATACCCCAGGCCACGGACTTTCACTGTGAAGCCTAGGTTAGCTGAATAGAAAGGATGTTTATAGCAGATTCATTTTCAGCAACACTGTGAAGTCTCTTGCTTCCTGTGGTTACTGCCTGGTGTCAACCCCTCACTGAAACTCCCTTGCAATGGTCTCTTTATTGCTCTCTGGTTTCTTCCTGCCTCTCCTTCTCTTCCCTTCCTCCAGCCCTTGTGTTCTCTGTTCTGTGATACACAGACTCTCTTCCATCTTCTGCCTCCATGAAAGCCCCCTCCCCTTTTATAAAATATTTTATTTTGTAAAACTTTTAATTTTATATTGAAGTATAGTTGCTTAACAGTGTTGTTTTACTTTCAGGTGTACAGCAAAGTGATTCTGTTATAACCTGTATGTATTCTTTTTCAAATTCCTTTCCCATTTAGGTTGTTATATAATATTGAGCAGAGTTCCTGGTGCTATACAGTAGATTCTTGTTGGTTATCCATTTTTAATGTAGCAGTGTGTACACGTCAACGCCAAACTCCCTAACTTTCCCTCTCCCCACCCTCCCCACCTGGTAACCATAAGTTCATTCTCTAAGTCTAGAAGTTTGGTTTTGTTTTGTATAAGTTCATTTGTATTATTTTTTAAGGATTCCACATATAAGTGATATCATAATATATTATCTTTCTCTGACTTACTTCACTCATCTCTAGATCCATCCATGTTGCTTCAAATGGCATTATGTTGTTCTTTTTAATGGCTTAATAATATTCCATTGTGTATATGTACCACATCTTGTTATCCATTCTTCTGTTGATGGACATTTAAGCTGCTTCCATGTCTAGGCTATTGTAAACATTGCTGCAGTGAACACTGGGGTGTGAGAACAGTACAGAGGTTCCTTAAAAAACTAAAAACAGAGCTACCATATCATCCTGCAATTCTACTCTTGTACATATAACCAGAGAAAAACACAGTCCGAAAGGGTACAAGCTCCTTTTACCGTACTGCCTTTCAGGAAGACTGGCTTTCCTCAAGCGTTTTGCTTTGTCAACAACAGCCACCTTTAAGTCTGTGTGTAAATTCAAACTTGAATCAATCCAGAGGTGGGATTTGAATCGGTCATAGTTTTCTATGCCTCATGCCTATCATGATTCCTTCACTTAATTCAGAAATAGCTGATCCTTTAAGACAACTGGGCTTCCCTGGTGGCTCAGTGGTAAAGAATCTGCCTGCAACGAAGGAGATGTGGGTTCAATCCCTGGGTCCAGAAGATCTCTGGAGTAGGAAATGGCAACCCACTCCAGTATTCTTGCCTGGGAAATCCCATGGACAGAGGAACCTCTCTGGCTACAGTCCATGGCATCAGAAAGAGTCAGACACAACTTAGCACACATAAGACAATTAGTTGTTCCATTTATTTACTTGGCAAATATTGATCGAGCACTGACTTCATTCAAGATTTTGTGGTGCAAGCTGGTGCACTGGCAACCTGCCAATTGAGTCAGCATCAGTCCCTGCCTTCATGGCATTTGTAGTCTAGAGACAAGATATTAAGCAGATTATCATGGGTGTAGTGCATATAAACAATGAAAGGCTTCCTTGATTAAGTGTTAACTCCACTGGAGTGAAACTGGGTGTCTGGAATTAACTAGGAGCATAGAGATAGGGTGTGGAGAGAATGTTTCAGGTGAAAAGACTAGCGTGTGCTAAGGTCTTGTGGTTGCTATTATCACTGTGCCAACGAACCTGAACGACAGTCATGTTTAGAGCACTGAGAATGAAGCAGACCTGGTAGGAAATGGAGCCAGACAACATGCAGTCTCATGGTGCAAGATCAGGATTTGTTTTCTGTACCGAGAACAATGAGAAGCCACTTGTTGATTTTAAGCAGGAGGATGAGGTGATTGAAACTGTGCTCTGAAATGTCTCTCTGTCTTTAGTATGCAGTGTGGATCTGCGGGGATGCGGGTGGGGGCAAGCGCGGACGTGAGAACAGAGAGCAGAAGGGTTGCTCTGGTCTGTGTCGCGGCGGAGGCCATGGACACGGGGAGGAGGAGCGTCTAGGGGGATTTCCGCGATCAGATGACCAATGTGGATGATGGGGGTGGAGAGTCCCAAGAAAGCATCCGGCAAACTGGTGCTGGTGGTGCCACTCGTGAGAATTAAGAACATTGGAAAAGAGCCCTATCTTGTGTTGAAAAATAGCAGTTTTGCTCTTCGGGTGTGTCTGGCTCAGCTTCCATCCGGCGGCTTCAGTTCTGCGCCCTCCTCAGACACCACGTTCGGGACCTAGATGCGAACTCAGACCCTCTCAGTTCTTGAAGGACCAAGTAGGTACCAGACCGGCCAAGTCGCCTAGCCACAGCGCGAGAAAGATCCAGAACTGGCTCTCTGCAGTCTGGAGGAAGAAACGAACACTAAACAAGCAAGCGGATTCCCTTCGGACAAAACTGATCAGCAACCGACCCCAAAAGGCGCGAACGCCGAATTGCCGAATGCAGGGAGAGAACACCTTCTGCGCATGCCCGCCGCCGGCTCGCACGCGGGGGCGATTCCAGATGACGTCACCTCGCGGCGTCTACGCCTGACGTCACTCTCTAGCGCGGGCCGGAAGAGGCGCTGGACGGCGCACGTGGGTGGAGGCGCGTTGGGCGGGCACATGGCGAGTTCTGCGGGGCTGGCTCTGTGCGGGCATGCGCTGGTGGTTCGGGGCGGTAGCCGGTTGCTGGCTACCTCCACTTCGAGCAGGTGAGGGGTCGTTCTGGAGCAGAAGGCCAGGTTGCGGTCGTGCGCCAGGGCCTTGAAATTCCTGTTCTCCCGTCCCGCCAGGGCTGCACCTGCCGTGGGGTGACCCTAAGGATTCCCGCTGCTCCCCGTGAGCTCTCCGGTGCCACTTGAGCCCGGCTGCGTGCCTGCGCTGCGGAATGTCCGCTCTCCCTGCCCTTCTCCCAACACCTGCCCAGGGCCCCGTGCCCTCAGCGGCGGGCCTGAGGCATTCTTTGCCGGTTCCGCTCCAGACACTTCCGGGCTCTGCGGGGTCCGGGGGACGCACTTCTCTGGCGCGTGGGAGGAAGACAGCTCTTGGCCTCTCTTGGGGAGAAGGGTTTACTCCAGGGGATCACGTTTATCGTGCTCCTGCACTCGCTTCCCTCTGCGTCGCTGCCTGCTTCCTCATCCCCGTCCACATCTCCTGACCCCGCTTTGCTTGCCTTTCGGGGCGAGGGTCTTACCTGACACCTCCTTGCTGGAGGGTATCCCCAGAACCACAGCCGTTTTCTCCCTAGTGGTCCTTTATAAGGTCGTCCTTTTGCTTTCTCTAATTTCACGCCCCTTATCGTCCCGGAATTTTTATGTTTGTTGGTCGACTAGTCTTGATCCAGGAACCTCTTGAATATTAGCAGTGGCCAGTTTCGGCCCCGTATTTCCTTTCCCAGCGTAGTTTTGATTCTCCCAAACTTGAGACAGTGTGTCTGTTAAATGTAAATGTGCGCTGTGTTCTTTGTTCAAAGTTTGGTTTCAGAGATTCAAAAAGATGTTAAGTGTAGATTTCACAAATTCACAAACCTGTTGTCCCAGGTTATTTTATTTTAGAGCCTTATGAAATCTAGCACTTGACACAGTGAGAGATGAGAAAATTAGACTCCATCTGGTTGATTCAGTTCACACCTTTTGAGGAAACCTAGTGGCTGGCTGGCAAGGTTTCTGACTTGGACGACTGCTGCTCATCCTACACTGCAGTGCTCCATATGAGAAAAGAGTCTGGCTGCAGTCACTTTAAAGGCTGTAAATTTGTTTGGGATGTCTTTGTGCCAGGCATTGGAGTAGGGAGGCTTAGGGCCTTGTAGGGAAAGTGGGTGGCTTCTATACTGGTAAGCGCTTGGCAGGCACTGGAGCTTTTCTGGGGGCAGATAAGACATTTTTCTAAACAAGTACCCCAAGTTTTAAACTTGGGTGCATCAGGCTCACTGAAAACTGAGTAACATAGCCATCATGCGCTGATTTTCTAGTTGTTAAAGAATGGTATGTTCCTGTTGAGTTTTTGTCCTCATTTATTTCACTTAACTGATTTTTATGGACAGACCATGACAGTTATGTGTAGTAGATACAATTAAGTTCGGCAAATTAAAGCTCCTTAGCTGTTCCCTGAAATACGTTATGGAGACAAGTTCTTGTGGAGAAAATCCTTACTGAGGATGCAAATATTTTTTTGATTCAGGTTTTTTTTTTTTAAAGTGAGCATTGTAATGAACAAAGTACTTCATTTAAAATATTGCTGTTATTTTTCTTTAGTGATGGCGACAGCCTCTTCATATATGATTGCAGCGCTGCAGAAAAGAAGTCCCAAGAAAATAAAGGGTGAGATGGTGGGGAAGCCTCATCGGGGCTGACTGGCAGTTTGAATAATGGGACTGTTTAGTCTAAGAAGTAAATTGTTGTTTTATTTGCTGAATTCTTCATTTCTGTTACCCAGCTGTGTGGATAAACCAGAGACCACCTCCAGAGAGAAATGTGCTATTGACTTTCAGACTAGGCATTAAGAATATGAGAACTTTAAAAAATACTTTAGTTTCTGTCAGTAATTAACTGTTTTATTGGTACTTTGAAATAAGGAATTTTAAATGCATTGAAAGCAGGTGTATCAAATAGCTAATTGAAAAAAGAAAATAGTCTTTAAAAAATGTTTTTAATTGGAGTATAGTTGATTTATAATGTTGTGTTTTGGGTGCACAACAAAGTGAGTCAGTTACGTGTGTGTGTGTGTGTGTGTGTGTGTATAAAATCTCCACTCGTTTTTAGATTCTTTTCCCATACAGGTCATCACAGAGTATTGAGTAGAGTTCCCTACGCTATATAATAGGTCCTTATTAGTTAACTGTTTTATATATCAGTTCAGTTCAGTCTCTCAGTCGTGTCCGACTCTTTGCTACCCCATGAATCGCAGCACACCAGGCCTCCCTGTCCATCACCAACTCCTGGAGTTTACCCAAACTCATGTCCATATAGTCAGTGATGCCATCCAGCCATCTCATCCTCTGTCGTCCCCTTCTCCTCCTGCCCCCAATCCCTCCCAGCATCAGGGTCTTTTCCAGTGAGTCAACTCTTCACACGAGGTGGCCAAAGTACTGGAGTTTCAGCTTCAGCATCAGTCCTTCCAATGAACACCCAGGACGGATCTCCTATAGTAGTGTATATATGTCAGTCCCAATCTCCCATTATATCCCTTTCTCACCCCGTTTCCCCTCTGGTAACCATAGGTTTGTTTGGTCATTCTGTATGGTGGTTTTCTTTAGAAGAATTGGACTTGGGATCCACCTTTTTTATGATTTGACCCCTGCCTCTAGTTGTGGATTAGTTCATGTCCTTGAGGGGACTGGTCCATAGGATCTCTGAGGGTCTTTCCAGCTTAGCCGATGGAATCCTGGTGTGTGTGCTGAGAGACTTTTCTGTATTAGCTCTATTCCTTAAAATTAGAGTGGTCTTGGTCTTCTCCATGTCCCTCTATATGTCTTGTATCCAGACTACACGAACCTCTTTGCACTTCTTACATCTGATCGTATTATAATCACACAGGACCAGCCTGAATGGCACAGCTTCAGTAGCTCAGGTAAGGCCTGACCTGTCTCCTCTCTTCCTCAGGGAGGACGGACAGCCCGTGGATCAGGGGAGTGACACCGTTCTGGCGTCCACCTTCTCCAAGTCTGGCAGCTATTTTGTTTTAACTGATGACAGTAAGCGTCTGATTCTTTTCCGTACAAACCCATGGCAATGTCTGAGTGTCAGGTATGAAATGCTAACGTTGAACTGTTAACGATGTTGAACGCACAGCTTACACTTGCATGCCGGTAACAGGCGTGATAGCAGCCGTAGTGTCGGTAGTTAGCACGCTGCACCAGCTGTGGCAGGCGCTGTGGCAGGCGCTGTTCTGAGTGCTGGGCTGGTATTAGCTGGTTTAAGTCTCATGGCAGGCCGATGAGTGGGGCTGGGGCATTGTTCTCACCCACGCTCCCTGGCCAGCAGTCACTCAGCTCAGCTGGGCCCTGTTCTGGTCTAACTACAGAGTTTGTGCTCCTGGCCACAGGGCCATTCTGCTTCCAAACAGTGTTGTTTCTCCAGCCCTGGAGAGTGTTGGGGGCTTTGTATAAGGTAAGGCACCTGGGCCACAGTTTTAACTTGGTGAGTTTTTTAAGACGGTGCACTTGCTCGAGTCTCTGAAAGGCTGGGGCTCAGTGTAAATGGGAGAGCATGTCACCTGCCTTTCCCTGGCAACAGTTTCGTCACCATCTGTTTCTGCCCCTGGAACGTGGAGTCCCCCTAAGATCACCTCCTGAGGCCATGAGGCTACAGGCCCTGCCTCTCTATGGACGAGGGTGAGTCTTCACCACAGGGGCTGTGCCCACTCTTTGGGCTCTTGACCCTCGGGTCCCTCGCTGGAAGACTGACCACTTGGGGAGGTGTGGGGCCACACGCAGGCCTGCTTCTCGAGGAGAGTGCGAGTTGGAGGCGAGCTTGCGCTCGCTCGTAGGCAGCTGTCCTGCACTTGCTAGAAGGCGAGCGCGTGAGGGACTCTCCCTTCTGTGTGCGTCCGCGGGTGGCGACTCACTCACAGGAGTGTCCACGCAGCCTGCCACAGTCCTGGGTCCTGTGGAGCTCCTACCCCTCGAGAGGGTGAGCGTCCTGGCTCATGGGTGCCCTGGCTGTTCTACAAGAGTCTGAGGAGGGAGGGAGGAGGGGTACGTGTGGCACTGGGCTTGTTAATGAGGGAGTTTAGGTGAGACCCCTTGAGTGCAGGGCAGGGCGGGGGTTCTTGGTCGCTGTGAGCATGCCCGGGTCTCTCCCCGAGGCTGTGGGCTGAGGGGAAGGTCCCATGTCGCGGGTTCTCTCCATAGGAGACCTGAATAACATGAGCTGTAGACCTTAGTGGTCTCGGTACCTGGTGGTTTTCTTGTATGTTTGCTTCTGGCTTTGAAGTTGATATCAGCAGAGAAACCTTGGGTAGGAGGTGCTTGCAGTAGGTGGTTGAGAAGACAGGTGATGTAACTTTATGATGTTGAGGAACCAGATTCCAAACTCCAGGGGCTCTGTCCTATTGATTGCTGGGTAAGGGGTGGGGCCTGGGGCGGGGCCAGGGTGAACTTCAGCTCTTTCCATGCATTTCCCTGGAGCTCAGCGCCTTCCCTCTGTTACTGGTGAAGAAGCGTTTGGAGAAAGGGAGCAGGATTAGTTTTATCACCGTAGAGAGGACAGTCCCAGCGGACATCATCCTGGAGGGGGCGCTTTACCTTTGGGGCACAAGCCCCATTGGGATCTGATGGACCCCTCAGAACAACACCCACCCTTGGTACATCTGACATCCAGTTCATCCACATTTGACCAGCCAGGGCCTTTGAAGCTCAGAGCTGGCTCCAGTGGGCCCTTTCTCTGGCCCTGGCAAGGAAGAGGGGCCCAGGTTGCCTGGGGGGGGGCCTGAGAAGAGGGTCCTGGGCTATGAACCCAGTGACTCGGTGGAGGCAGGAAAAGTGCTGAGACTGCAGTCCCCACAGAGACTGAAAATGGTGCCCCCAAGATTCCTCCTGTTGGGGTGGCATGGCCAGCCCGCCGGACAGTCCTATCTGATGACCTGTCCCCCACCTGCGAGCTGATGCCCTTGAACCTTAACTTCCAAACCCCGTCCGTGCAGCTCAGCTGCATCCTGGAATTGGTGTCAGGATGCGTTTAGCTTGAAAAGCTGGAAGCCCCTGGCTGGCGAAGGACCGGAGGAGGTATGGCGTTCCGCAGCTATGCAGATGGGGGGCTGCCATGGGGAGTGGACCAGCTTTGGAAGGGTCACTTCCTCCCTGGGCGGATGAGCTTTTTGGGACTCAAGCCTGTTACTGCTGGAGGCTGTCCTGGGCCGGTGCCCCCTAGGGTGCTGTGTCATGTGTCTCCCCCCAACCCCCTCTGGGGCTGTGCCTGGGCTCCTTGAAGCTGCTTATCAGCTCTGCGGATTCTGATTAATCCTGCCTGGAGTCTAATTACCTTTTTCTGTCATTGTTTTCCCCGAGTTGATTCCATTATGCCTCCTCGAGGGGCTGCACTGGCACCGAGGAGCGGAGATGGTCCAGCGACTGCCAAGCCCCTGGCAGCACCCCTGGGCCAGGTGGGGCCTCCTGCTCAATTCTCGGCCCCCTCATCCTTCTCCCAAGAGGCAGGCAGGGGTCTGATGGTCCCTTTGGGGGGAATGTAGTTCCTTTAAGCTTCAGTTTATGTCTCAAGCTGACACTTGGTGTCCTAGCTGCTGTGAGCCAGGATAGATGGCCAGCTGTTTTTCTTTTACTTAAAAAATTTATTTGGCTGAGCTGGGTCTTCATTGCTGCATGCAGGCTTTCTCTAGTTTTGGTGAGCGGGGGCTACTCTACTCGCAGTGCGTGAGCTTCTCACTGCAGGGGCTTTTCTTGTTGCAGAGCATGAGCTCCAGAGGCATTTGGGCTTCAGCAATTGGTGGTTCTCAGGCTCAGTTGCTCTGAGACATGTGGGATCTTCCTGGACCAGGGATAGAACCCATGTGCCTTGGGTTGCAAGGCAGATTCTTAACCAGCAGACCACCAGGGAAGCCCAGATATCAGCTCTTTATGGGGGCAGTGGGTCCCTGGCAGCCCTCGGTGATGACAGAGCTGGGCCGGCTCTTCTGTGATGAAGCCTCATGTATAGATAGATGGCAGGTGTTTGTGTGTGAAGCGGTGGCATGGCTCCTGTCTCATGTAAGATACCTCTCAGTAGAAACAGTGGAAAATGACAGCAGGAAGGAATACCATGACCCCCGGCCCAGGACGGGCAGTGGGCGGTCGGCCTGTGTTGGCACAGCTCTGGTTTTCTTCCTGAACCAGCTCGTGGGCGTGACACACCTCACAGCTCTCGAGGATCAGGGTTTGTGCCGGGAGCCGGTGGGGCGCGGTTCGGATCTGGGATGCGCCCCCAGGGGAGGGTCGCTCTGGTGTTGGACCCTCCTGTCCTCGGATGCTGTGCACAAGCAGACCCTCCTGTCCTCGGATGCTGTGCACAAGCAGCGCTTGTAGGGTCCTGGTCCAGGCGGCAACGCCAGCAGAGGGTGCGTGGGAAGCCAGAGGGCAGGGGCGTCCTCCGTGGTTTGGATTGTGGCCCAGAGCACGTTTAGTGTTTAGGAAACTGGCCTTGTCACCTCCACATGTACAAAGAGGCCAGGGAGCATTCTACCAGGACAGTCTTTAAACACAAGGCCAATTGAGAGGGTTGGACACTTAGATACTCACCATCCTGATCTTACCATTAGTACATTTTGAGAAGAAACAGCATCATAAAAGTAGATTTGTCTGAGGCACTGGCTCTGTTTCCATCCTCACAGTTGCTGTATGTTTTTGGTAACTGCCACGTGACAGGAGCCGCTAGTCAGGTGGCTTGCAGGTCAGCAGTGGCCCTGGTGCCGACCCCTGTAGGCCGACCTCGGGCGTCTCTGGCCTTTTAGGACCGTGGTGAGGAGGTGCACGGCCCTGACCTTCACGGCCTCTGAGGAGAAGATCCTGGTGGCGGACAAGTCTGGCGATGTGTATTCCTTCTCGGTGCTGGAGCCGCACGGGGGCGGCAGGCTTGAACTCGGACACCTGTCAATGCTGCTGGATGTGGTGCGTGCGCAGTGGGTTCACTGGCTACGGTCGGGATCAGGGTGAGAAGCGGGCGGGTGTGGGCTCTGCTGTGGCAGGGGCAGCCCTGCGGACCTGGGCATAGGGGCTGCGGGGGCGAGGTTTCGGAAGGTGAAGCAGGGTGAAGGAGGGCAGTCAAGTTAGGGGGCGGCTGGGTGGTCTAGTCGAGGAGGAGGCGTGTGGGGAGAGCAGATGTCCTCCAGTCCCCCAGCCAGGAGCTGCCCCCCACCCCACAGGCACTGAGAGGCCCGTGAGGGCTGGGCTGCAGCGGGGTGGTGGCTGAGCTGGTGTGGGGCCCTTCAGGGAAGTGGGGTATGGACCTGGTGAATGGCTGGACATGTGGACACACGAAGGAGAGAAAAGTGACTGGGTGGGAAGATGGGAGTGGACGAGGCTGGGCATCCAGATACAGCCGAGGCCCTTGGACACCTGAGCTCAGACCTGGGGAAGTAGGGTGGGAGCCAGCGTGCTGACCACTGGGTCTGCCCCTTCTCACCTCGTGCACAGGCCGTGAGTCCCGACGACCGCTTTGTCCTCACCGCTGACCGGGATGAGAAGATCCGGGTGAGCTGGGCCGCAGCTCCGCACAGCATCGAGTCCTTCTGCCTGGGGCACACCGAGTGAGTCCTCCATGCCCTGCAGAGGGAAGCTCTGGCTCTTGGCTGGGGAGGCCAGTGCTGAAGCAGGAGGCACCCACCCTGGGAGGAGGCGACTGGCCTTAGCGCCTGGCCTGCTGCCTCACGAGACCCTAGTCTAGCTCACCCTCTGATACCAGGGCCTTCAGAACTTTCAGAACCTCCCTGCCCATTCAGAACCTGTTTGCTGGAGGTTTTTGGGTAGCATCCAGGTCTCGGTCCCCAGCTCGCCGTCACTGCAGGCTGTCTGACCTTGCTGCCTGCAGGAGGCCCTTCCCCTGACAGCCACTCTGGTCAGTTAGGATCACCCGTGGTTTCCACACGGCTCAAGGCTTGTTTCTGGAAGGCATGTCCTTCCTCAGGGTCGACGGCCCGACAGCCCCAGGCAGTGGCCCACGGTCAGTGGGGGTGGGTGTCAGGGGCGAGGAACACGCGTCAGTCATTTCCCTCGTCCGGGCAGGTGTCTTCCGGCCCCCGCACGCCCGTTCAGGCAGTGGGCTTTGATGCTGACCTGCAGGAGGCGTTTCTGCAGACTGTCGTCCTTCTCAGGGACGTGGCTGATGGCAGTCTGCAGGCAGGGACAGCAGTAGAGTTGGCCCAAGCGTTGTAATGAGGCGGAGGAGGGACTGGTGGGTGCTTCGGTTCTCAGCTTGCTCCTGTCTCCTTGGTTTTGAATGGCCTTGAAGAAGGTCGCTGCTTGCTGAGTTTGTGAGTGTATTCTGTCTTGTAGTCATCCTCAGAGAGGAGTCACTCCTATGACCTGCCACCCCCACCCCCCCACCCCCCGCCCCTGGTCTCTGCTGAACCCGCCTGCCTCAGCGGGCACACTCTGCCTCAGGGCCTTTATCCTTGGTCTTCTCGCCTCTGGGCATGTTCTTCCTGTGGCTTGGCCCCTCCTTCATTCCTCTGCTCTCAGGACCCCCCATGTGAACGCCTGCCCCCCCAACCCCCTCCTGTTCTTTCTTCTCAGCCTTTGCTGTCAAGTTCAGAGCCACGAGCCACCCAAGTGTGAAGTGAGGTGTGCCATTAGTGTGAACAGGGGATTCCAAATGAAAGAACAGTGTAAAAACAGCTTGTCGTTAATTTGTTACATTGATGCGGTGGAGACGTAACACTTTGGGAACGCTGAGTTAAGGCAAAAACCTAGTGTTAGAATTAATCTTACCTGAGTCTGTTTATTAAAACTGGGGTTACTGGCAAAGGTGGCTCGCGTTGGGGCTGGATGGGTCGTTCCGAGCCGGTGCTGACCCCCAGGGGCTCCTTATGGCCTGGGCCTGTCTCTCCCCACTGCACCCCACCCCCTGCCTCCTGGGGGCGGGGTCTTCGTCAGGTCTGCGCCTTGCTGTCTGCAGCCCTTGGCACGGTGCCTGGCACGCAGTACGTGCTCAGTGGGTGTTTCAGTGAGTAAATGACCAGTTGTCGCTCTTGGTTAAGGCCCTGGAAACTGCAGTTTCCGCCCATTTTCTGTTGAGATGTTGAGGCAGCCCATACCCGATGTTATGGTCACGCTGTCGCGATAAACACAGGCCAAGTTCAGCATGTACTTTTGTTCCTTCTGGAGGGCCTTTGGGGAAGGCGGTCCTGGGGAGGAGGACTGGCCCAGGCCAGGGTGAGGCTCCAGGTGGCTGGGAGGGGGACTGTCGGGAGCCATGGGGGTCCCTCCTTGTCCAGGGGTCCCCGGGCACCCGAGTGGTAGATCATGTTAGAGATGGGAACACAGCAGGCAGCTTCGCCCCTCCCGGGCTGGGGGCTGGTCTCGGGGAGTGGGCTGCTCGGGTGTGGCGCAGTGGGTGCGACTGGCTGGTGGTCAGTGGTGCCGCTCCCCCTCAGCCGTGCTGGCACGTCACCCTGGTGTCTCGGACTCCACTGAAGTATGTGCCCTGGGGCAGCTTCCGAGCAGGCGGGCCCTCTGGGGCCTTCCTAGCAAGCCCACCGGAGTGATACGCACGCTCCGCACACGGTCACGTTGCTCCTCGTGGTTTCTCTTGAGGTCCAGGTCCAAGGATGTGGGCTGCACGGAGCCACAGCAGCCCAGCTCACCCTCTGCTTCTCCCTGTAGGTTCGTGAGCCGCATCTTCGTGGTGCCCAACCACCCCGAGCTGCTCTTGTCGTCCTCCGGGGTAAGTGCTCCGCTCCCCCGTGCACCCCCGGTGGCTGGGGGCGGGGCGTGGGTGCCCCAGGTGGGGTGGGCCCGCTGTGAGGAGCCTGTCTTGGGCTCCCAGCTGTGGTGTGAGGTCGGCGTGTGCTTTTCTTGAGTGGCCGTCCACTAGGTGGTGCTTGTGGCTCCCTGTAGAGCCGACTGGCTTGCTCCCTGCTTCAGGCTGTGTGCGTGTGTGCACGTGTGTGTGCGCTGTGCTGGAACAGCAGTGCGTGGATTCTGGTCCGAGGGGTCCTTCCAGCATCGTGATCTCAGTTAATGAGTTTGGTAGACGGTCCTTTCTGAATCCTAGAAGGACCTGGTTCTGTCCCGGTGCCGATGCGCTTGGCCCTTCTCCCTGACCCTTCTGTGGCGTGTGAGCGCGTGGAGAGGCCGTGCACTTGGCCGGCTGCCCAGTCCCGGGAGCCGGGGCCTGAAGGCTTAACAGCTGGGTGACAGGGGGCACCTTCCTCTCAGGATCGCTAAGCAGCACTTGGCTGAGGTGCAGGTCTGAGTCTTGCTTTCTCTTCAGAAGCTCTGCGCACAGCCTTTCATCTTTGCCTCTCCACCCCTTTAGCGTTTTCTGTACCTTGGGGGCCTGGGGAGGACTCGGGGCGCCTCGTGGACCCCCGACGGGCAGGCCTTCCGGGTGGCGACCAAGTCCTGTTTCTTTCTCCACGCGTGGTTTCTCTCAGGTTTTTACTTTTCTGTTCTCTTGTCCTGTTCTTGAAAGCTACGCATGGTCCTGTGAGAGTAAAGAGGAAAATAAAAGTGCCAGAGTTCCCAGTGGTAGCCAGCTTCTGGGGGTTTTGTTGTGAGCCTCTGATAATAAAGGAAAGTGCTCACGTGCATAGAGACATGTACTGACCGCCTTTGGTCTGCTTGCTCAGCTTTACCACGTCCAGCATCGTGCTTCTTTTCCTTTTCAAAGAGACACAGTAGTTCTGGCACTGGCCATCCTGGGGGCCTGCCCGCCCCCAGCTCTCAGTGGTCGGGCGGGTGGATGGGTCTCCGTCCAGTGTTTCCCTGCAGGTCAGGTGGTCGAACTCCAGGGTTTTCTCCCTCTGGTGTTCAGTTTGCTTGGTTTTTGCCCAGCTGCTTGTTTTCTGAAGTCCGAGGCTGTTGAGTCTGGGTCCTCTGTGTGGGGTCTGATCACCCTTCTCTCTGGATGCGTTTGGGGGCCTTCTCACCCCATAGTGTGAAGAACGAAGGAGCAGGGTGAGGGGGGCTCTCGGGCCCCTGAAAATGGCTGCACAGTCCGTGGCCCTTTTCCTTCTGAGTCTCAGGTCTGCACACCTGGGGGTTTTGGGTTCCTGCCTCTGGAGCCACCTCACCCCACTTGTCCTGGAAGCTGTATCAGGCGGGCACTGGCCCGTCGTCTCATCCTGTCTTTCCTTTTGCATTTCTTTTCGTGTGTTCCTGCTCCCCGTTCTACTCTGTCTTCCCGCAGGAGCGTTGGTTTCTGCTCTCGTCCTTGGAACATTCTTCACGGCCCTGTTCTGGCATCCTGCCTGCAGACCTTTGCACTCCCTGAGGTGGTGTGACGTGTGGGGTTTTTAAGGGACTTTCCTGTGTGTGTCCCCCAACCCCCACCGGCGTGTTGCTCATCTTTCGAGTTTTCCTCGATGTCTGGTGCCTGGGTGTCAGAGTTGGGCACCAGGCCTCGTCGGATGCCAGCGTGCACCCGGCTCCATCTCACTCACCATCTGGCCCTTCTCCGTAGATGTTTCATTTTGTATCCTGCCATCGTATGATAAGTGTTGTAGCAGATATTTCTTAACATTATCCTCTCTTTTTTACTTTATTGAGGTAATAGTTTATAATACCTACGTTTCATGTGCACAGCGTTGTATTTTGACTTCTGCACACTCTACAGTGTGCTCACACCAGCAGTTTAGTTTCTGTGCACTGCAGTACAATCCGGTTGAACCCCTTCACTCATCGTGCCTTCCCCTCTGGTCACCACTACTCTGTTCGTTGTATATCGGTGTGTGTTTTTGTTTGGTTTATTTTTATATCCTACTTAATGAGTGAAATCATATGGCGTTTGTCTTTCTCCACCAGACTTAATTTACTTGACATGATACCCTCTAGGTCTATCCATGGTTTTGTTGCAAATGGCAAGATTTCATTCCTTTTTTATGGTTGGGTGATGTTCGCGTGTGCGCGCCACTTTCGTCTGTTGATGGGCTCTTAGCGTCCATGCCTTGGCTATTGTAAATAATGCAGCAGTGAACATAAGGGTGCGTACATCTTTTCAAAGTAGTGTTTTTGTTTTCTCCTCAGGAGTGAAATCGCTGGATCATTTGGTAGCTCTGATTTCTTGCGAGACCTCCATAGGGTTTTCCACAGCGGCTGCACCAATTTACATTCCCGCCATCAGTGTACGGGGCCCCTTCTCTCTACATCTTCACCGACATTTGACATTTGTTGTCTTTCCCACGGCAGCCCTTCTGGCAGACGTGGGTGCTGTCTCACTGTGGTTTTGATCTCATTTCCCTTATGACTGGGGATGTGGGGTGTCTTTTCCTGTGCATGCTGGCCGTTCATATGTCTGTATTTAGCAGGATGTCTGTTTGTATCCTCTTCCCGTCTATAAAGGTTGAAAGGTGGCTGTTGTTGAGTTGTATGAGTTCCTTGTCGACTTTGGCCATTAACCACTTATCAGATGTATGATTTGCAAATATCTTCTCCCGTTTGTTTGGTGGTGCTTCTGTTGGTCGTTTCTTTTGCTGTGCAGAAGCTTTTTTGACCTCGTTTCATTTATTTTTGCTTCTGTTTCCTTTACCTGAGGAATTTTATTTGGAAAGATCTTGCCGAGACCAGTGTCAGAGAGCATACTGCCTGTGTTTTCTTATGGCTTCGGGTCTTACATTTGTTTGTAATCCATTTTAAGTTCATTTTTCTGCATGGTGTGAGATTGTGGTGCGGTTTTTTCCTTCTGCTCATGCCTGTTTTCTCCACACTTTATTGAAGAGACTGTCCTTTCTCTGTTGTCTGTTCTTCACTTCTTTGCTGTAGATTGTTCGTCTGTGCCTGCGTTTGTTTCTGGGCTTTCAGTTCTGTCCCATTGATACGTGTGCCTGCCTTTCTGCCATTACCATACTGTTTTGATCATTGTAGTTTTACAGTGTAGCTCAAATCAGGGAGTGTGACACCCTTCCCCTTTATTATTCTTCCTCAAGATTACTTTGGCTCTTCAGGTCTTTTGTGATTTTCATATACATTTTAGGATTTTTTGTGGTGGTGGTTGTTTAATGTCTGTGGAAAATGTCATTGGGATTTTGATAGGGGTTGGATTAAATCTTCAGCTGTTTTAGTTAATGATGGACATTTTCACAGTGTTAACTCTTCCAGTCTATGAGCACAAATATCTTTCCATTGGTTCATGTCTTTGGTTTCTTTGTCTTATACTTTTCTGAGTACAGGCCTTATACTTCCCTGGTTAAATTTATTCCTGGGTATTTTATGCTTGATACAATTGTGTGTGGGGTTGTTTTCTTAATTTTTCTCTTTTACTTTGTTGTTTCAAAACTCAGCAGAGTTTTGAGCATTGATTTTGTACCCTGAAACTTTATTCATTTATTATTTCTGGTAGTTTTCTGCTGGAGTCTTTAGGGTTTTCTGTAAATAAAACCACGACGTCTGCAAGCAGTAGCAGTTTTACTTCTTCCTTTCCAGTTGGATTCCTTGTTTTTTCTTGTCTGATTGCTCTGGCTAGGGCTTCCAGTACTGTGGTGACTAGAAATGGGCACGCTTGGCTTGTTCCTGGTAAACACTTTTTTTGCATTTATGTTATTTTTGGAGCTCACATCAGGCTGAACCAGTTGACACTCTCATGGGTAACAAATGGACGCCCTCTTTGCACCCATTCCTGAGCAGTAACGTGGACAGTTCTCAGTGCTCATGAGCCTCACATGTTTCTCCCTGTGCGGATGCACGCTCGTTGATGGAACTGTGTGTGTGCACGCGTGTGTGCACCGCAGTCCCAGCCCGAGCGCAGCAGGCCTCGTCTGTGACCCCTAGCACGACAGGGTGCCTTGTGTCCTTGCCCATTTAGCTGTGTGGGGTCCCTCGTGTGTTCTTACTGGTCTGTGTGGTGCTTTGCACAGTTGTCACTAAGCAAAAAGCCTTTAAGGGGGAGAGGTGCGCTGGCCGCTGCCTCCCGTGTTATCGTCCCCATGACCTGGTGAAGCCTGGATGCCCCACGGGGCGCTAATGTCCCTGGTGTCTGCAGGACTGCACCCTGAGGCTCTGGGAGTACCGAAGTGGCCGCGAGTTACACTGTTGTCCCCTGACCAGCCTGCAGGAGCCCACGGAGCCCTGGACTGACAAGGTAACCCCACATGTTTGTCTCAGGGCCTCTCTAGCTGCTGGGATCCTGTGGAAAAAATTCCTTTTACGTTGAAGAAGTTTCTTGCTGTCAGTGCAGACTCCCCCTTGGGTTTCTGCTGCCATGGTGCCCCCACTGGAGCCGTGGCAAACAGAGGCCTGTGTGTTCTGCTGCCTTCTTCACATCCATGCCCTCCTCAACCTCCTGACACCCCCAGATGGTGAGGAGAGGCAGGGCACAGAAGGGACTGGAGCGAGCAGTTCCTGATGCCGGGCCTGGCTGCACCTGCATGAGCCCGGGGCCGCCCCCCACCCTGCTCTGAGAGCTGTGTGTGGCCCGCCATGTCCCTTCCGCTCCTCCTGGCTCTGACCCCAGGTGCTTCCTCTGCCAGGACCTGTGGATGCTCACGTACATACTGTCCATGGTTATAATCCCCTCTTTTCTTCCTGTGTGCTCTCTGCCCTCCTTTTTGACCAATTCCGTTGGCCTTAGAGACGCTGCACAGGCTCCGTGAGGCCCATGTGTCAGCTGCCTGTGAACTGTGCCCTCCCTGGGGTCTGGAGAGTCCTGCAGGGTCTTCTCTTGCTGTGGTGGACCACACACGGGGACTGTCCGTCCTGCAGTGATGCCCGAAGTTAGAGCAGGGCAGCTGGAGTCCAGTCCTGGCCAGCTGATGTCACTGAGGCTGCTGCTTTTCCTTCCAGAGGTTTGCTGTGTCCAGGATCACTTACTGGAGCCAGGAGGACTGTGTGGCGCTCTCGTGTGACGGGTGAGCCCACGTGGATAGGGCGTCGCTCTTGGTTCCTGCAGGCCTGTGAGGGTGGGAGGAAGCTGGGGGATGACAAAGGGGTCTCTGGCTTGGCCTCGCCCTGCAGTGACCTCGACTCTCCCAGCCCCTCTGCTGCAGCAGGGGCGGGTTCCTTCCTGTATGCCAGCATCTCACTCGCTGCTGGTACCTGCCAACGTGAAGGCAGCCCTGGCCTCTGGCTGGCCTGTTGTGCAGGTGGAACCCCGGCTAACGGTCAGCTGTGGTAGGGCCCAGCTCAGCACGGGAGACCCCGGGGGCTGCAGTACAGACGAGACAGGCGTGGGGAGCACGATCGCCCAGCTGTGCCCTCCTGAGCATTGTCCACGTGCTGGGAAGGGGGTTGGGGGGCCTCCCACATTCTCACCTGTCCTGACGAGCACCCTGGGGTCAGCATCTGAGCTCATGTTAGAAAGGAAGACGCAGGATTAGAGGGTAAAATGCTGCCTGGGCTGGGGGTGGGGGGCTGAGCTCACCACTCGGTCCATGCATTGCTCAGTGGGTGGAGCAGCTGTCTCTGTGTGGTTTCGTCCCGGCTGTGTAATTAGCTGTTCCAGGACTTAAGGACGGGAACCTTGGTGAGGTCACAGCTCCTGGGGTCAGGGACGCAAGAGTGGCTGGGTGCTCGGGGAGTCATCAGGTGGCAGCTGAGACATTGGTGGGCCGAGCACCCCTTGGGCCACGGACACTGTCCTCACCGTCCCCTCTCTCCTGGCAGGCTGCCCGTGGTCTACATCTTCCAGCTGGATGCTGCCCAGCGACAGCTGGTTCCAAGGCAGCTGCTGACTTTCCAGCACCGGGTGTGGGATGCCGCCTTTGAGGAGGGCCACGGGCTGTGGGTCCTGCAAGACTGCCGGGAGGACCCTCTTGTGCTCTACAGGCCCGTGGGCGGCCAGTGGCAGGTAAGGGGGCTGGACCCTGCTATGCCCCAAGCTGGGAAGAGGGGAGACGGCTGCAACCCCTTTCAGCCTGATTACATCCATGCCAGAGGCTGTGTCCCGGGGTTCGGGGGGAACAGGAAGCTGGGGTGCCTGCCAGGTTCTCCAGTGTCCTGTGTCTACACTGGTGTTTTGGGGGCTGTTGCTGTCGTTGCTACCCTTTCCCTGTGACTGTCCTGGTCACACGTCTCTTTAGGAGAAGAGCCCACAGCCGGGGGGTCCTGGGTGGGTACCTTTTACACTTGCAGCCTTAGCACAGTCTTGCACCTTGGGTCCACTGGATGCCGAGGGGCCCTGTCCTCGCAGGTGGCTGGGGTGGGCCTGTGTGTCACCCCCCGGCTGGCCTGTGGCTCACTGGGCACCATGGTGAGGGGCAGGGGACGCTCACAGAGCTCTCTGCACACTTGCGTGTCCTTGTCGAGCGCTCAGGGCCGCCCAGCGGCTCGTTCGGGTGTTTTTATCTGAAGGGTGGGGGTGAGTCAGTGCCCCTGGCCTGTGCCTGCAGGCTCCAGGCACCTTTAGAGTCACCCTTGGTGAGGCGGCAGCGTGTGTCCCGGCTCTGTGTGACAAGCTGTGGTCACTGCTGTGCTGAACGGGCTGGGTGGACGGCCTCGCTGCCTCCTGGGGGTGTGGAGGGCAGGGCTTTCCTGTGCCTGTGCCGCAGCCTGGGGGTTTCTGTCCTCTCTCTGATGAAAGCTTTCTGTTCATCTCCTCAGTCTGCTCCTGAAAGTGCCGAGTTGAGGAGGGTCTGTGCTCACGTTCGCGTGAACTGGGCCATGTTGGAAGGTGAGCACTCGTCTTTGGCCTGCTTTTCCAGGGTCACGTTCCGCTGCGGCCACAGCGGGTCCTAGAGCGCAGTACCCAGCAAGGGTCTGCTTCTTGGGGTGAGGACGTGGGGCCTGTGGGCTCTGTGTCCCTTGCAGGGCAGGCGAGTGCTGTGAGGCAGGGCTGGTCGGTCCCTTTAGAGAAGTGCTGCCCTGGTCTCAGGTTAACCTCAGTGGGGCCTACATCCGGGCCACTTGGTTGGCAGGGTTCAGGTCCCTGCAGGTTGCTGAACTGGGGCCGCGTGTCTCCCCTTTGCTTTGGCCAGAGGACACCCCGGGTCGGGTGCCAACAAGATGCAGCCACAGCCCCTGCACCTGGTCTCCCAGGGACCCCGTGTCCTGTGAGAAGCGAGTCCTCGGTGCAGCCAGGCGTGGCCGTCAGGACGTGGGCATTCTGGGGGCAGTGCCCGAGGAGGCCCCAAGGTCCACAAGACCTGGGTGGTCGCCGAGTTCATTCCCTGCTGCAGGAGGGTCCGCCAGACCCCCCTTCGAGGCAGAGCCCTGAGTCCCCATCCGCACCCCGTGTCCTGTGAGAAGTGAGTCCTCGGTGCAGCCAGGCGTGGCCGTCAGGACGTGGGCATTCTGGGGGCCGTGCCCGAGGAGGCCCCAAGGTCCACAAGACCTGGGTGGTGGCCGAGTTCATTCCCTGCTGCAGGAGGGTCCGCCAGACCCCCCTTCGAGGCAGAGCCCTGAGTCCCCATCCGCACTCACGCCTGGTGTCACCCCTGGCACCCGGTTTCATCCCTCCTGCACAGGCTGTGCCGGCGTGGACAGTGGCTTCAGCAGCCTCTACAAGGCCACCTGTGACAACATGACCACTTACCTGAAGAAGAAGGAGGAGCGGCTGCAGCAGCAGCTGGAGAAGAAGCGGCGCCAGGCCCCGCCGCCCGGGCCCAACGGGCCGACCAAGAAGATGAGGGCAGGGGAGTTGGCGCAGGGCTGCTCGTCCTAGCACTCAGGGTGCCCATCGGGGAGGCACAGTGCTGCCCTCTCCCCTCCCACTCGCAGCTCCCTGACTTGGGCTGGGCGGCGGCGAGGTCCATCCCGGCTCAGCGGACCCCTGGGGCTGTGCCGGACAGCTGGACGGGACCATGGACCCTAGAACTTTCTGTCCCCAAAGCTGTGCCGCGGGGTCAGCGTCACTGGAGATGCTGTGCGAGAGTAGTAAGTACACCCAGCACTTCCCTTCCCCTTGGAGGGTGATCGCCTGTGGGCCTGGCGCTCGTCCTTCCTGCTCGTCCTGCAGCGCAGCGGGCTTCCTGTTGGGAGTCTGGAGGCCGACGTCTTTCCAGCAGTGCAGTGGATACCCACGCTGTTCTCCGCTTGCCCTTCTGGATGGTCTGCCACGCTGTCCAGCAGGCAGACGTGTGCCCCATGGGCTGTTAGCCCAAGAGGAGTAAATACTGGCTGCCGGTGCTCAGGCCATGTGGAGCGAGGAGAGCTCGTTGCCAGCGTTGGTGGAGACAAACCCGTTCACGGACGTGTGAGAACTGGGTGCCCCAGCAGGACACTCACTCACTCCGCAGGGAGGTGACTGGTGATGTGTATGTTTGATTTTGATCTGGACTTTGTGCACGTGCAGCAGAGCAGGAAAGCCAGCTGTGTGCTAATTCCTGATCAATAAAGATGAGTTTTTCTGCAGCTTCTGGAAAATTGACCAGCAACACATGGAACTGATTTCAAAATATATTGAGCAGAACTGTGTATGATGAGTGTGCTCTTTGTGATTGAAACGTTTACCTTTTGGTTTGAAGAAAGACGTATCTGTGGTGTGAGGGTGTTTCATGGGCGTTGGACACAGGTCGTCTCGTGTATCAAAACCTGAGAGGCGTCAGATTGTTCCTTAGTGCCTTGTTTTAATTTAAACGCTGATCTGGAAACAATACTGTTTGTAAACCTCTCAGGGTTGCTTCCCACGGGACATCAGGGACCGCCCCCTACCCCGCCCCACAGTGCATGCGTGCGCACACGCACAGACACACACTCAACCTGTACCCCCGGTCCCCCATCCGACTCGGTTGGCGGAGAGAGGGTGTACCTGCAGGGGTGGTGGGGTGCCATGGCTGTGGTCCTGATATGGAGTGTTCATTCCTAATATGCTCTGAATTCTTGGTTTTAGGAGAAATTTGTTTGTTCTTGTTGGTGTCTTTATTTTTGACCATGTTGCTTTTGGGATCTTCGTTCCCTGACCAGGGATTGAACCTGAGACCTCAGCACTGAAACTCAGGGTCCTAACCGCTGGGCTGCTGGCAGGTCCCTCTTCTTGGTGTCTTGGGCTAAGACGGGGCCAGCAGACTGGCCTGCAGGCCACAACCTGCCCGTTGCCCAGTTTTCTGTGGTCTGGGAGGTAAGCACAGTTGTTAGGTTTTTAAATGGTTGAAAAAAGTCAAAAGAAAAATGCTTCAATCTATGGGTGTCCATCAGTAAAATCTCACTGGGCCACAACCATGCCTGCGCGATTAGGGGTGCTCAGCACCAGCTTCAGGGCTGCAGCAGCTGAGTTGCGGGGTTGCCTGCACAGTCTGAAATACTTAGGCTCCGGCCCTTCACAGAGAGGTGGTCTGTCTCCCTTTAAGGTCCCTGTTAAATTTGTGCTGTGTTATCAGTGAGCTGGTTGAGTTCAGCATGTTCCTTGTGGTCCCTGAGGACCGATAGTTGGTGGTGTGGGCCTCTCTGAAACCCCGGTGCCCCAGCTCGGATGTACGCCAGCAGGTGCACCAGCAGCCTGTTGGGAGAGCAGGGCACGGGTGGGAGGGGCTGCGGAAACCTGAGTTTCCCAGGACTGCTGTAAAGTTACTTATGTTCTTATCAGAGCCATATACACATACGTTTGTATTTAAAGTGGTTTTTTTTTGGTAGACAATGCTTTTTTATCCTCCAAATACTGAATTTCAGTGCAAGTCCAACTGAGCCACATTTGTGATTTTATCTGTTTAAACACAGATAAAATTAATCTTGAGAATCAGATCAGTCGCTCAGTCGTGTCCGACTCTTTGCGACCCCGTGAATCTCAGCACGCCAGGCCTCCCTGTCCATCACCAACTCCTGGAGTTCACTCAGACTCACGTCCATCGAATCAGTGATGCCATCCAGCCATCTCATCCTCTGTCGTCCCCTTCTCCTCCTGCCCCCAATCCTTCCCAGCATCAGAGTCTTTTCCAATGAGTCAACTCTTCGCATGAGGTGGCCAAAGTACTAGAGTTTCAGCTTTAGCATCATTCCTTCCAAAGAAATCCCAGGGCTGATCTCCTTCAGAATGGACTGGGTGGATCTCCTTGCAGTCCAAGGGACTCTCAAGAGTCTTCTCCAACACCACAGTTCAAAAGCATCAATTCTTCGGCACTCAGCCTTCTTCACAGTCTAACTCTCACATCCACACGTGACCACAGGAAAAACCATAGCCTTGACTAGATGGACCTTTGTTGGCAAAGTACTGTCTCTGCTTTTGAATATGCTATCTAGATTGGTCATAACTTTCCTTCCAAGGAGTAAGCGTCTTTTCATTTCATGGCTGCAGTCACCATCTGCAGTGATTCTGGAGCCCCCCAAAATAAAGTCTGACACTGTTTCCACTGTTTCCCTGTCTATTTCCCATGAAGTGGTGGGACCAGATGCCATGATCTTCGTTTTCTGAATGTTGAGCTTTAAACCAACTTTTTCACTCTCCACTTTCACTTTCATCAAGAGGCTTTTTAGTTCCTCTTCACTTTCTGCCCTAAGGGTGGTGTCATCTGCATATCTGAGGTTATTGATATTTCTCCCAGCAATCTTGATTCCAGCTTGTGTTTCTTCCAGTCCAGCGTTTCTCATGATGTACTCTGCATATAAGTTAAATAAACAGGGTGGCAATATACAGCCTTGACGAACTCCTTTTCCTATTTGGAACCAGTCTGTTGTTCCATGCCCAGTTCTAACTGTTGCTTCCTGACCTGCATACAGGTCAAAGGCTTTGGCATAGTCAATAAAGCAGAAATAGATGTTTTTCTGGAACTCTCTTGCTTTTTCTATGATCCAGCGGATGTTGGCAATTTGATCTCTGGTTCCTCTGCCTTTTCTAAAACCAGCTTGAACATCAGGAAGTTCACGGTTCACATATTGCTGAAGCCTGGCTTGGAGAATTTTGAGCATTACTTTACTAGCATGTGAGATGAGTGCAATTGGGCGGTAGTTTGAGCATTCTTTGGCATTGCCTTTCTTTGGGATTGGAATGAAAAGTGACCTTTTCCAGTCCTGTGGCCACTGCTGAGTTTTCCAAATTTGCTGGCATATTGAGTGCAGCACTTTCACAGCATCATCTTTCAGGATTTGGAATAGCTCAACTGGAATTCCATCACTTCCACTAGCTTTGTTCGTAGTGATGCTTTCTAAGGCCCACTTGACTTCACATTCGAGGATGTCTGGCTCTAGGTCAGTGATCACACCATCATGATTATCTGTGTCGTGAAGATTTTTTTTGTACATAGAGTCCATTTAATCAAATTCAGCAGAAATAGTGTTTCCACGTATACTCTTTATAAAACCTATTTATGAGCAATTATACGTTCTACTTTTAATCCTAATTGTTAAAAATCTAATGTGTATGTTGCATAGGGCTTCTGTTTCAGAAAGCCTTAGGTAGCCCAGTTAAACTGTGTGAATGACTTGCTCTGCCCTTCCCAGTTCCCTCTCTTAAGCCTCAGGTCAGAGAGTCAAGAGTGAACCCTCGAAACCCTAGGCAGCTTCAACCCCAATAAAGGCAGCACCCCAGGCCCATGTGTTTGCATGCTGCTCTCCTGTTGGCCTCGTTGGGTGGCCCACGTGTGCTCCAGGACTGCGAATAATAAACCTCCTTCCTCAGAATTCCCCGTTGTTTTTTATTTTCTTTGGCCATGCTGTGTGGCTTGTGGGATCTTAGTTCATAGACCAGGTATTAAACCTGGGCCCTTGGCAGTGAAAACTTAGACTCCTAACCACTGGCCCACAGGGGAATTCCCTCTCTGATGGCTTTTGCTGCAGTGCATCCAGGGACCGCAGAAACCAGAAGGGCTGGTCCAGCCACAGCATTGGCCCTGGTGGGGGTCTGGGAGTTGATCTGAGTAATTCGGGTTATATGAAGCTTGCATGCAGTTATGTAAGAAAGCTCCGTACCATGTTCCAGAGTGGCTGTGTCACTTTACATCCTGTGAGTGCACGGTTGACCTGGTTTCTGCATCCTTGTCAGCATTTGGTGGTGTCACAGTTTTATCTTGAGTGAGTCTTGAGAGTTCTTTATTGAGTTCTTTAAAGAGTTCTTTATTCCTTGCAGATACGGTCTGCAGACATATTCTCCCGGCGTGTGATTGCTCTTTTCATCCTTCGAACGTGGGGTGTGTCGCACAGCGAACACAGTTACTATTGATGGGATCCAGTTTATCAGGGTTTTCCTCTGATGGACTTTTGGTGGCCAGAACCCTTTTCCCTGGCCCCAGCCCCTAAGGATTTTCTCCTATTGTGTTATAGACGTTTCATAGTTTGATGTTTTACACTTCAGCCCCTGGTCCATTGTGAGTGAGTTTGTATGTAAGGTGTGAGGTCATGGTCTCTGACTGTGAACATGCGCCTGCCCCAGCACCCCTTGTTGGAAAAGCCGTGAACTCCTCCGGTGAACTGCTGTGTGACCTTTATTGTGGAAGGGTGTTTTCATGGGACGTAGTTCTGGGTGGACATCTTAGTCCTCTAATTTTTGTTTCTTTGGAGATGGCCCTGCCTCATCTCCGTGGTACCTGTTTTCCTCTGTGCTGCTGGCCTTGGTGTCCACGTACAAAGTCTGTGCTTGGCTTCATGCCCTGGCAGCAGGTGTGGTCACTGGAGGGTGCTGGGGGGTAGGGGCACTGCAGGAGGATGGGGCTGCTGGAGCCCAGAGTCCTGCCTTCCTGGGCTCTGATGTGCCTGCCAGAAGCACAGGTTGCTCTGACACCCCACTGTGGCTGCCAGTGAGTGTCCACAGCACCCTAGCTGGAAGTGTCCTGGCATGTGCCTGGTACCATGCCCAGCTCCCAGGGAGCCTTTCTCCCCCTGCCCAAGTGAGGTGCTGAAACCCTGGCAGGGGCTCTCTGCTTACCAGCCCTGGCCTGCAGAACCTTGGCAGCTCCATCAGCAGGTGCATCACAGCTGAGCCCCTGCAAACGAGGTCTGAATTCCTCCGCCCCGCTGCCTCCCTGCAGGATGCTGCCATCCCCCAAGGTCCATGATGCCACGCTTCTCCCAGCTCGTTCCTTTTCGGACCCTCTGCCTCAAGCCTCCCATTCCCCTGTTTTTTAAAGTTCATTATACTTCAGTGCTTGCTTAGGCAGCACATATACTAAAGTCCTGTACACTTTAGTGGGCAGTCTTCTGTAACTGTGTGTAATTCCTTATATTGGAATTTTCCTCCTGTTATTGTGCGGCTTCTATTTCTTGACTGATACACCTTCTTTCCCCCACTAGATGCGATGCGCCTTCCTTTCCTAGCTTCTGAAGTTCTCTTCATCACTGGTTTTCTGTAACTTGAACATGATGTGCTTGGCAGGGAAGGTGTATGTTTACCCTGTTGAGGGTTGGTTGAGTTTCTTTGATCTGTGGATTTATCATTTTTTAAAATCAAATTAGGAAGTTTCCAAGTATTGTTTCTTCAAATATCTTTTTTCCCTTCCTCTGCTCTCCTTGCCTCCTGCAACTCCAGTAATGGTATTTCAGACCTTTTGACGTGGGCGCCAGGTCAGCGAGGCCATGTGATCTCCCTTCAGCCTTTTTCCGTGTGTGCTTCATTGTGGACGGTTTCTATTTCTCATCTTCAGTTCCCTGATCTCTTCTGTGGCATCTAAGCTGCTGTCCACTGAGGCTGAGTGTTTTCCGTATCAGATTTTGTATTCTTCATCTCTGTAATCTTGACTGAATTTTTAAAATCTTCCATTTCTCTTGTCATACTCTAAAAAAATACCCTCACACATGCGGTGCACAGTTAGAACCACTGTCTTTTGATTCCATCTTGTCTGTTGTTTCCGGTCTTCCTGCTGACTTACTTCCTGTTCACTACCTCTGTTTCCCTGCTACTGCGCACGTGCAGGAAGTTTTTCATTGGGCGCCTGATACTGTCATGTTTTCGTGGTTGGATGCTGAGCTTTATCGTCTTACTTTAAAGGATGTTTCTCTCCTGGCCATCAATTAAGCTCCTGTGGATGAAGCTGACCCTTTTGGGATCTGTTTCTGAGCCCATTGGGGCGGGTCTGGAGCAGCCTTTAGAAGGAGAGTGTCCCCCCCTCTCCTGAGGTCTACCCTCCGGGACATCCCTGTTTAATGCTGTGTTCATGAAGTTTCTCCACGCTGGGCTGGCTGGAGGGGCCTCAAGTGACTCTGGGTCTGCGAATTGTTCTGTCCTCAGAAGTGCTTATGTGAGCCTTGAGGACATCACCCGCATTTGAGCAGGTTGGTGTTGGAGCACAGACACCAGAGGGACACCCCTCCTGCCCTCCCCCCCCACACCCCCGGGCAACTTTCCCTCCCCTGGGCATCTCTTCTTCTGTAGCACCCTGCCCTCAACTCAGCTGCCCCACCTCCGAATTCCCCTCCACCTGAATCTCCGTCCCTTTGCTGCTGTGGCTGGAGAATTACTTTGGGCGCAAAGTCTCCAGGCCCCCAGGGCCTTCAGGCCCCCAGTCAGTCCTAGGGGAGGGTATCTGGACCCTCGTGCTCCTCAGGGTCTGCAGTCGGGTCACATTTGTCTTGTGATGTGTGAGGCCTCTCATCTCTGACCTGCCCATGAAGGTCCTGTGCCCAATTGAGAGGCAGTGTTTCCTGGGAGGGAGATGACTTGAAAGACATCTTTCTAGCCTTTTCTCTGTTATGTGAATCGCGCGTGTTTTCCAGTTTGACTTCCAGCTTTCTAGATGCTTTCTTTTTAATGTGGCCTTTTTCTGGTAGTCAGATTTATCAATATTTTTACGATTTTCGGGTATCATACTGTATTCGGTTTGTTGTTTAGTTGCTGAGTCCTGTCCGACTCTTTGGCGACCCCATGGACTGTAGCCCACCAGGCTCCTCTCTCCGTGGGATTCTCCAGGCAAGAATACTGGAGTGGGTTGCCATTTCCTTCTCCTGGGGTTCTTTCTGACCCAGGGACTGTATCTCCTGCGTTGTGGGCAGATTCTTTACCACTGAGCCATCAGGGAAGCCCTTCTCCACCCTATGTACCTTTGACATGGCTGGATTAGAAAGAGGAGGCAGAAGCATGGGACCAAGGACACGCCCAGTTCACCTGATGTGGGGAGGGAGGTGCGGGAAGACTGTGACCCCCCATGAAAAGCCTTTTAGTTTCCCCCCCACCCAAAGCCTGGCTTTTTTAGTTGTAAAATGGAAGCAAAGTGGTGGTAAGACTCACAGTGGGATTTGCCAGTTTTTGAAGCAGAAAATCACCAGCCTGACATTTGATGTTCTGTTTTGCTGGTTCCAATTCCATGACAAAGAAATGAAAGAACTAAAATAATAAAGCTGTGTTCATGGCTCCTCGGGGTGTTTTGTTTTCTGATTTTTCCTGGCCTGACGTGGCGGGAGGTGTCTGGAGGGAGAAGAGCTTGTGAGTGGCCAGGGTGGATAAGGGTGCGACAGAGGAGGTCAGGGCCCCTGGAAGCCGTGGTTCCTGACTCAGCATCTCTTAGGTCGCTGTTCTTTGAGGTTACGAGCTCAGACCGTCAGCCAGAGAAGTCAAAAGGCTACAAGACATGTTACAGCATCCTGGCCTGCAATGTCTGCTTCGCTTATAAAATCTTCCAATGACAGTGAGTTTTCCAGTGAAGTGGTTCTGGGACCGCTGCAAATGTGCTTCCTCATGCTTTTTTGCCATGAGTGGCTTGTTCGCACAGCAGACATGGCAGACAGTGCCCTTGACCTAGTTTTACGTGACGATTTACCTCAACTGTCCAGTTTTATCCATCTAACCCCAAGAGCAGACTTAGCGGCCCTGCAGCCATGAATCTGCCGGGTCGAGTCTGGCTGTGCTGTGCCGTGTGGTCAGGGCCCCTCTGCAGCTGAGCCTTGGGGTGAAGCTTGCTCTGAGCCTTAACAGAACTCAGTATTCAAAAGACCCTGAAGCCAGTGGCACAGGTGGGAGCAGGTTTGTCTAGTGGGTGCTCGTTGGACAGCTCTTCATATGTGGTTAAATGAGAATAGGATGTTCGTAAGACTCTTGAGAGTCGCTTGGACAGCAAGGAGATAAAACCAGTCAATCTAAAGGAGATCAACCCTGAATATTTATTGGAAGGACTGATGCTGAACCTGAAGCTCCAATACTTTGGCCACCTGATGCAAACAGCTGACTCATTGGAAAAGACCTTGATACTGGGAAAGATTGAGGGCAGAAGGAGAAGGGGACAACAGAGGATGAGATAATTGGATGGCATCATTTACTCAATGGACATGAATTTGAGCAAACTCTGGGAGATAATTGAGGGATGGGGAGGCCTGGTGTGCTGCAGTCCATGGGGTCACAGAGTCGAGTACTACTTAGCAACTGAGTAACAACAATGTTCATCAGAAAGTTACCAACAAACTACCCCAGAAAAGTCTTAGGCCCAGACATTCACAGGGAAATTCTACCAAGCTTCAAAGACCAGATAGTCCCAGAACACCATAAAGTGTTCAGAGAGTAGAAAAGGAAGCTTCCTAATTCCTTTTATGACACTATCAATATGATAATATCGGGACTTAAAACAGATAAAGACAATATAAAGGGGAAAACTTGCATACCAGTATCACGACAGTGCAGAAGTACTAAGTGTCAGCAGTAGCTGGCATCTAGCACAAAAATAATACATCATGACGGGTTTATTTTAAGAAGGTAAAGTTTGTTCATTATTAGGGAATCCATTACTATCATATATTACATTAACAACTCTAAGTAAAAAATTCATAGTTTTCTCCATGGATAGGTCTTGTATAGGAGAAGGCAATGGCACCCCACTCCAGTACTCTTGCCTGGAAACTCCCATGGACGGAGGAGCCTGGTGGGCTGCAGTCCATGGGGTCGCACAGAGTTGGGCACAACTGAGTGATTTCACTTTTACTTTTCACTTTCATGCATTGGAGAAGGAAATGGCAACCCACTCCAGTGTTCTTGCCTGGAGAATCCCAGGGACGGGGGAGCCTGGAGGGCTGCCGTCTATGGGGTCGCACAGAGTTGGACATGACTGAAGTGACTTAGCAGCAGCAGGTCTTATATAAAATTTAATATCACAATAGACTATTAATTGAGAAAATATCTTTTTAAAAAAATGGTAAAATATACATGCAATAAGCCATTGTAGCCATTTTTAGGTGCACAGTTCAGTGGCAGTGAGCACGTTCACGCTGTTTACAGGCATCTGACATGATGCACCTCAGTCCTGAAGCAGGTCGGTTACTTTATGGAGAGGCTAGAGGCATTTCCTCCAAGATCACTGCCGGGAGCCGGTGAGGCATTCCACTCGTGACAAAGGTCATGAGAAAGGAGGCTCGGCATACGCAAAGGCGGGATCGAGCCTCAGGAGTCCACCCGGATATTCTCGAGCATCTACCCCCCAAAAACCAGAGTCTGCCTACTTTATTGCTTTGTGCTCTCACCTCTGACTTTACTGGGGGCTGTCCCCTACCACCATCTCGCTCTCTCTGTCAAAGAGTTAACTTACAGCTCCAATTAATAAAGTTCCTGGGCAATTAGGAGTGTTTAAATCCAAACCCCTCAGATGGCTCTCTTACTCGCCTGACAAGTTTACCCGGACTCCTACAGCTACGCGTACGATTGTTTACAGTCTCCCAGCCTTGAGAGGCACGGGAAGCTTAAGATATTCAAATAGCTTAGAGCCTCTCAGAGAGTTAGAAACTGTCAGAATAAACTAGTAAAGGATTTCATTGATGAGCCAATGCTTGCTGCCAAGTTTTCACATCCCCTGAATTGTATCCTTGAATGTGTATTAATTAATATAGTTGGTATATAGAAAAAATAAGTAGTGGCCTTGGTGTTAGTAACTTTAGACCCTTAAGGTAATAAATTCTTTCCTTTGTTGTAAACCCATTACACATCCGCCCTATAGGAATGCAATTTTATCTTCGAAGGATGGCGCCAAACCTTAAAATAATTACTCTTAGAGAAAATAAATCTTTGTTGATAAGTCCTTGTCAAGAGTCATAAAATGTTAGTAGGCCTTCTGGCCAGAAGATGATGTAAATCACCTAAACCATTTGTATACGATAAATTTGCAGGAAAGAAACCCTGGTTTTTGATAAGAATCAAAGACTGCTGACTTTGCATCCCCTATTATCCTCTATGTGTAACTTAGGGTATAAAAACCCCTGTTAAAAATAAAGCTATGGGCCTTGCTCACCAGCGCTTGGTCTCCCCATGTCATTCTTTTCACATTCTGGCTGAAGTCTCCATCTGGAGCGCGGAACCCACCATGCTTACTAATTATGCCTGGGCTTCTAAGACCCACTCGAGAAGGTGTCTAGGGTGAGGCACCTTCCGCTATTCGAGAGGGCGCCTTCGGCCTACGTAAGTGGTGCAAACTTCTTGTCTTGAAGTTTTATTGGTCTCCCGCGTAAACCAAGCTACTCAGCCTCTTTTCTCCACTGAATTTTCCTACTGAGCTATCCTCATTCTGTTATTCTTTATATCTCTAATTAGCATATAAATAGTCGCCTAGGCCGTCTCTCCTTCGAATACCCTGGATCAGCCGGGGCAGGTCCCCGGCAACCTCCCCTACCATCTGCATGTCTCAGACAAGAGGTATAATAACAATTGGTAAAAAACAAGGAAAGCCATCTCTATTGCAGATGACATGACAATATATCTGGAAAATCCTAGGGGATCCATGATTTAAAGAGAAGGCAGTGAGGTAGCTTTACCCCAAGTTAACATTAAAAAGTCAGTAGCCTTCCTAGATATAAACAATAAACGTGAGACAGTCGAGAAAAATTTCATTTCCAGTTGGAGCAAACTACTCAGGAATAAATTTAGCCAGCAATGTACAAACCTCCACAATGACCATTTTAAAGCAGTCTTGAAAGATGCAGAAGTAGAGTTGAACAGATGTATAACCTCAGATATGCAGATGACACCATCCTTATGGCAGAAAGTGAAGAGGAACTAAAAAGCCTCTTGAAGGTGAAAGTGGAGAGTGAAAAAGTTGGCTTAAAGGTCAACATTCAGAAAACAAAGATCATGGCATCCGGTCCTATCACTTCATGGGAAATAGATGGGGAAACAGTGGAAACAGTGTCAGACTTTATTTTTCTGGGCTCCAGAATCACTGCAGATGGTGACTGCAGCCATGAAATTAAAAGACGCTTACTCCTTGGAAGGAAAGTTATGACCAACCTAGATAGCATATTCAAAAGCAGAGACATTACTTTGCCAACAAAGGTTCGTCTAGTCAAGGCTATGGTTTTTCCTGTGGTCATGTATGGATGTGAGAGTTGGACTGTGAAGAAGGCTGAGCGCCGAAGAATTGATGCTTTCGAACTGTGGTGTTGGAGAAAACTCTTGAGAGTCCCTTGGACTGCAAGGAGATCCACCCAGTCCATTCTGAAGGAGATCAGCCCTGGGATTTCTTTGGAAGGAATGATGCTAAAGCTGAAACTCTAGTACTTTGGCCACCTCATGCGAAGAGTTTACTCATTGGAAAAGACTCTGATGCTGGGAGGGATTGGGGGCAGGAGGAGCAGGGGACGCCAGAGGATGAGATGGCTGGATGGCATCACTGACTCGATGGACGTGAGTCTGGGTGAACTCCGGGAGTTGGTGATGGACAGGGAGGCCTGGCATGCTGCGATTCATGGGGTCGCAGAGAGTCGGACACGACTGAGCGACTGAACTGAACTGAACTGACTGAAAGACATCTCTTTGGATGGAAAGACTCAGCTTTACAAAGATGTTTCACAGCTTTACAAATTCAAAGTAATTCCAGTAAAAATATTAGCTGCTTCATGGAGTCAGGCAAGTTGATCCTGAAATTAATGTGGAAAAACAAAAATAGCTAGAAAAGCATGGAAAAACTATGAGGGAGACTGACCCAACCAGTATTAATGCCCCCCATCAAGCTTCTATAGAAAAGACTGGGGTGGCACATCGCAAAATTAGGGAAGAAAATGCAGAATCAGCCCCAAGTCTATGAGGAGCTGTGTGTGTGACAAGGGAATGACTCCAATTATGGTGTAAAGGTGAGTCTTTTAGAAAACCTGCTGGGACAATTGGATTGTCGTTTGGAAGAAAATAAAATTATTCCCATACTGCAAAGAGATCAAACCAGCCAATCCTAAAGGATATCAACCCTGAATATTCACCAGAGGGATTGATGCCGAAGCTCCAATACTTTGGCCACCTGATGCGAAGAGCCGACTCATTGGAAAAGACCCTGATGCTGGGAAAGATCGAGGGCATGAGGAGAAGGAGGTGGACAGAGGACAAGGTGGTTGGATGGCATCACCGACTCAATGGACATGAGTTTGAGCAAACTCCGGGAGAGTTTGGAATGCAGGAGCCTGGCCTACTGCTGTCCATGGCGTTGCAAAGAGCCAGACATGACTTAGTGACTGAACAATAGCATAACTCTATACACAAGAATAAAATCCAAGTAAATTAGGAAGTAAAAAATAAGGCCACACAAGGAATGGAAGAAAAGAGAGGTGGATTTGTTGTTAACTATGGTGTAGGGAGGGCCTCTGATGCAAAATCCAGAGGCAATAAAGGAAAAGGTTTGATACATTTGACTACATACAAATAAGAAATATTTGCATGACAGAAAACACCATAAACCAGATAAAAACTGAACTGAAAAACTCAGAGAAAATGTTTACAACATAGACTACAAAGAGTTGTCTCTGTCTGTCCCTTTATAGTACACTTAATGTATCAAGAGCTCTTTTAAAAATTGACAAAAGACTAAAAAACAGACAGGGAAAAGACCCAAATAGTTTGCAAAAAGATTAAAAAAAAAGACTCAAACATGAAAAAATATATTCAACCTTATTCATAACTAGAGAAATGCAAATTAAAACAATAGTGAGATACTATTTCTCACTTACCACACTGCCAAAACCTTAAATAATTGCACAGTAGGATGGGGAGGCTCTGGGGAAACGCCCTCTTGTAGGTTGCTAGAAGGCATGCAAACCTGCCCAACCCTTCTGGAGGGAAATGTGGCAATAACTAGCAAAACCACGCATGCACTCATGTCCTTCTCCTCCCACTTCTTGGGATCCATCCTGAGGATACTTGTCAAACAATATGAAAACACATACCTGTGAGGTTATTTATTGAGCATGATTTGTCACTGCAAAATGTTGGAACCAGTGCAAATGCCCACACAGGGAGGGTTAAATAAACAGGGTGTATCCACACGGTGCAGCTGTACCCATGAATGAAGATGATTTCTGTGAACAGAAGCAGAGTGATTACTGGGACATACTGATACATGTAAGGACTGCACGCATGAGTACATCTGTAGCATGGTCCATTCATGTAAGAAAGATGGGGGTCGAAGAAAAGACACAGACACCTGCTCACTTGTGCAGAGAAATGCAGGATAAACTAGCAACTGCAGAGGGTGTTTGGTTACCTGTGGGGGTGGGTGGGAGTGGGAGCAAATTTCATTCAAGGGTACTTTGGTTTTGGCTGCACCTCACGGCAGGATCTTAGTTCCCCGTCCAGGGATAGATGTATGTCCTTTGTGGTGGAAGTACAGGGTCCTAACCCTGAACCACTTTTTTTGGTTAAATCTCCCATTCTTAGAACCATAATCAGTTCAGTCGCTCAGTTGTGTCCTACTCTTTGCCACCCCATGGACTGCAGCATGCCGGGCTTCCCTGTCCATCACCAACTCCTGGAGTTTGCCCAAACTCATGTCCAACAAGTCGGTGATGCCATCCAACCATCTCATCCCCTGTTGCCCCCTTCTCCTTCTGCCTTCAAGCTTTCCCAGCATCAGGGTCTTTTCCAGTGAGTCAGTTCTTTGCATCAGGTGGCCAAAGTATTGGAACTTCAGCTTCAGCATCAGTCCTTCCAATGAATATTCAGGACTCATTTCCTTTAGGATTGACTGGTTTGATCTCCTTGCAGTCCAAGGGACTCTCAAGAATCTTCTCCAACACCACAGTTCAAAAGCATCAATTCTTTGGTGCTCAGCTTTCTTTATGGTCCAACTCTCACATCCATACATGACTACTGATAGCCTTGACTAGATGGACCTTTGTTGGCAAAGTAATGTCTCTGCTTTTTAATATGGCATCTAGATTGGTCATAGCTTTTCTTCCAAGGAGCAAGCATCTTTTAATTTCATGGCTGCAGTCACCATCTGCAGTGATTTTGGAGCCCAAGAAAATAAAGTCTGTCAATGTTTCCATTGTTTCCATGATGGGACCAGATACCATGATCTTAGTTTTTTGAATGTTGAATTTGAAGCCAGCTTTTTCACTTTCCTCTTTCACTATCATCAAGAGGCTCTTTAGTTCCTCTTCATTTTCTACCATATGGGTGGTGTCATCTGCATATCTGAGGTTATTATATTTCTGCCAGCAATCTTGATTCCAGCTTGTGGTTCATCCACTCTGGCATTTCACATCATGTACTCTGCATATTGGAGAAGGAAATGGCATATTGGAGAAGGAAATGGCAACCCACTCCAGTACTCTTGCCTGGAGAATCCCATGGACAGAGGAGCATGATAGGCTACAGTCCATGGGATTGCGAAGAGTCAGACATGGCTGAGTGACTTCACTCACTTTCACTCTGCATATAAGTTAAATAAGCAGGGTGACAATATACACCCTTGACATACTCCTTTCCCAATTTGGAACCAGTCCATTGTCCCATGTCTGGTTCTAACTGTTGCTTCTTGATTTGTATACAGATTTCTCAGGAGGCAGGTAAGGTGGTCTGGTATTTCCATCTCTTGAAGAATTTTCCACAGTCTATTGTGATCCACACAGTCAAAGGCTTTGCGTAGTCAATGAAGCAGAAGTAGATGCTTTTCTGGAACTCTCTTGCTTTTTTCATGATCCAACAGATGTTGGCAATTTGATCTCTGGTTCCTCTCTGCCTTTTCTATATCCAGTTTGAACATCTGGAAGTTCTCTGTTCACATACTGTTGAAGCCTCACTTGGAGAATTTTGAGCATTATTTTGCTAGAGTGTGAGATGAGTGCAATTGTGTATGAACGTTCTTTGGCATTGCCCTTTGGGATTGGAATGAAAACTGGCCTTTTCTAGTCTTGTGGCCACTGCTGAGTTTTCCAAATTTGCTGGTGTATTGAGTGCAGCACTTTCACAGCATCATCTTTTAGGATTTGAAATAGCCCAGCTGGAATTCTATTACCTCCACTAGCTTTGTTTGAAGTGATACTTCCTAAGGCCCGCTTGACTTCACACTCCAGAATGTCTGGCTCTAGGTGAGTGATCACACCATCATGGTTATCTGGGTCATGATCTGTTTTGTATAGTTCTGTGTATTCTTGCCACTTCTACTTAATATCTTCTGCTTCTGTTAGGTCCATACCGTTTCTGTCTGTTATTGTGCCCATCTTTTCCTGAAATGTTCCCTTGGTATCTAATTTCCTTGAAGAGATCTCTAGTCTTTCCCGTTCTATCGTTTTCCTCTATTTCTACTCTTACAAGCCAGGCCACATAGGGCCACCCAAGAACCATAGTAGTGCACCCTCAAATAAACAATGAAAAGCAACCATGATGAGTGGGGAAATAAAAACAAATGGTAACAAATGAACCTAACTCTTACAATGAGTACTGAGCCCCTGTGAAGGAGGTGGGAAGGGAAAGAACCAACAATCAACATCAGTTATTTTGGAGAGCAGTGTTTTAACTGGATACTGTTAAGTCTGGCTTCCCTGTAGCTCAGTGGTAAAGAATCTGCCTGTGATGCAGGAGACTTGAGTTTTATCCTTGAGACTTGAGTTTGATCCCTGAGTCTGGAAGATCCCCTGGAACAGGAAATGGCAACCCACTCCAGTATTCTTACCTGGAGAATTCCATGGACAGAGAAGCTTGGAGGGCTATAGTCCCAGGGTTGCAAAAGAGTTGGATATGACTTAGTGACTCAATGGCAACAACTGTTAAGTCAAAGACAAAGGAACTGGACAAAATACTGACCTTTAGATAGTAAATTTCTTTCTCCCAGGAACATGGGTTAGTAATACTCAAGTTATTCTGTGTCAATAAAGACCTTGAGACAAAGGAAAATGAAAATACAGACTTAAAAATCCAATGTCATGCTGTTAAAAGTTTTAAGAGGAAAGTTCATAGCAATATAGGCCTTCCTCCAGAAATAAGAAAACTGTCAAATAAGCAACCTAATCTACCACCTAAAAAAAGAAGAACAAACGAAACCAAAAGTCAGCAAAGAGAAAGAAAGAATAAAGATCAGAGAGGAAATGAATCCGAATTTTTATTTTATCAGAAATAAAAACAATATAAAAATAAAGAGCTGTTTTTTCTTTAAACATAAAAGTGACAAACTTCTAATAAGTTTCACTGAGAAGAAAAGAGAGAGGACCCAAGTAAACAAAAGAAGAAATGAAAGAGAATAGATAGACCCTTGCTCCCGCACCACCAATGACCTTTGTCCTTTTTGGCCTCTGGCCCAGGTGAAGATGTCAGGTTCACCCTGTGGGGAAAAGCATGGGCCTGCCTTGTGCCAGGAGGCTGTCTCTTCTGGCCCGTCTCTCCTGGCCTTGCACTGAAGGTGGTGTGGAGAGTACACGTGTGGCAACATTGGGAACATTCTGGGAGTAGAGTGACCACAGCTGGGGGGGCCAATTGGAGACAAGCCTGGAAGACGCCTTGTCTTACATGAAATTCCAACAGTAAATCCAACCCAGCCAGCCAATGAACTGTCATTCTGATCTGCTCTCTGGTCACCATCAACTGAGCATCGAGCTCTTGTCCAGTGTTCACGGCAGTGTGATGGGTGCTACAGCATCCCGAGAGATGGGGGATCAGCATGATGGCCTTAGGGAAGCAGGAAGATCTAGGCTGTTTCCAAGGAAACAGGTTCCCAAGAGCCACTGCACTGTGAGCAGTGAGGGCATTGACACCATTCACGAGGGCCTCACCTCCTAATACCATCACACCAGGCATTAAGATGTCAACGTGTGGATTGCAGGGAGATTCAGACATTCAGTCCGTAACAGGAGGCTTAGATGAGATGACGGGTTGTGATCGTGGGTGTTGCACAGCTCTCCTCTGCCACTGTGTCATCCATACCAGGAGGGCAGTAGCAATGCCACTGGTCAGAGCTGCGAAAATTACATGCAGGGGCAACTACACGTATTCATCCGTGTCTTGCTTACAGCAGGGCGTGTCATGTAATAAGCCCTTAGTAAATATTAGCTCAGGGACTTCTCTGGTGGTCCAGTAGCTAAGACTCCAAGCTTCCAAAGCAGGACACCCAGGTTTGATCCCTGGTCAGGGAGTCAGACTCCACATGCCACAGCTAAGAGTTCGCAGGCTGAAACTAAAAGATCCTGCTGCGAGAAAGAGCGAGGATCCCGTGTGCTGCAGCTACCACCTGGCACGGCCAAATAAATATTAAAAAAAGAAGTGACTTCTATCTTAAAAATATTAGCTCAGCTAGAGTAAGAAATGTGTGTTACATATGTGTGTGTGTGTGCTCTGTCATGTCTGCCTCTTTGCGACTGCATGGATTGTAGCCTGCCAGGATCCATGGAATTTTCCAGGCAAGAATACTGGAGTGGGTTGTCATTTCCTTCTCCAGGGCATCTTCTTGACCCAGGGATTGAATCTGTGTCTCCTGTGTTGGCAGGTGGATTCTTTACCACTGCGCCACCTGGGAAGCCTTGTGTTGTATATATTGCTATATTTAAAATTGTAAGCTGGAGGAAACTATATTAAGTCACTGAAAAAGTACTGAGCCCCCACTGTGTGCCAGGCTCTGAGGATACAAAGCTGGTCAGGAATACAAGCTTTTATATTACTGCTGCAATTCCATATCAGCTCTCAGTCTAAATGCATTGAGAGAAAGGAAGTATGGGTCACAGCAAATCCTGGAGAGGTGCCACAGACCTGCAGCAATGAACCCCATCTGGACAGACCACCCTCCATCCTCACCCTGACCCTTTCTCTGACTTTCTCCTGCTGAACATCAGAATGGGAACCCAGGTGGGAGATGCCCAGATAATCAGAGGTGACCTGCAGAGGGGTAGGGATTGTGGTGGTCCAGAGCTCAGATGTCATTTTTCTGAGGCTGCAGCAGTCTAGAACGGAGGACGATGCTCACACGAGGGCTGGCTGTCTGGTCTACGTCTGTTGTAAAGCTGATCATGTCTGCCTGAGCCCTTGGGACCATCCAGATCCATGCACCATCCGCCTGTCCCCTCTAATTGCAGAGCCAGCAAGCATCTGTGTCTCTCCTGGACCCTGCTGGGGCTGTGGGCAGTGAGGTTCACCAGCAGGTGTTCACCAGGAGTGCAGTACTAGCATTCAGCCCTTCACACTGCTAAATGCTCTCGGCTCCTAATCCAGAACAGCCTGTGCCTGTCAAATCCTGCTCACCAGCTCTTTCTACTCTTAGTTTTTATCCCGAAAGCCAGTCTGTCACAGCACATGGCAAGCTTGACTTTTCACCATCCTGGCCACCCATGTGATCCACTCCCAAGCCAGAAGACAGCATGCCAGCAGCAGGGGGAGCCCCTTGCCCCTGAGTCTTCTTGCACTCTCCCCTTCCACTCCCCCGATTCACAACCCTGATTTCTAATACCATGGACTGCTTTGCCTTTTTTTGAACTTGATGCACATGGAATCCTTTCTTATATTCTCGATTGTGTCTGGCTTTTTCATTTTGCATCACAGTGTGCAATTCATCATGTTGTTGGGAGGGTGCCTTGCCTTACAGCTGTGCTGGCTGGAGCGCTGGGCCACTGCATCTGAGTCTCTGTGACTGTCCTTGTGTGTGTCCTGCCTGATACACACCTATGTGTGTCCTTCACAGCGTGCAAGTGTGTCCACTGCAGGCATGGATGATTGAAAGAATCAATGATTGAATGGACGATTGATTGAATGATGAACGGACAATTGAATGATCAAGTGGATGATTGATCGAATGGGCAAATGGATGATAGAAAGGATGAATGGACGATTGAACCACCAAATGAACGAATGGATGACTGACTGAATGTAGACCTGGGTTTAGAATTTCAGGTTTCCGTGTTTTGGGTCTCCCCTTTAGTTCCTACGTCTTACCTAACCTTGGGCAGGTCTGGCTTGTCCCCTGGCAGGCATAGGGCACACCTCTGCTCGGGATCACAGCAGGCTAGAGCAATCTGTTCTGAGAGGTCACTCTTTTGATTTTGAAAATGGTTTCCCCTCTGAGATTTTCAGCTTTGGGGCAGAGTGAGTCTGAGGACTTTGAGGGCTGTTTCCATGGAGATAGGAAAAAAATGGTTTCCTGAGTGCTGACCACCACAGGAGGTGCTCTCCTGGGCCATTCTGCTGAATTTTCACAGCAGTTACTATCATAATGCTTTCTGGGTCGGGAGCCTGATACTCGGAACAAACAGAGCTGTGGACTCCAGGGTTACACAGCTGTAGGCACCAGAGCCAGGGGTTGCATCAGTTTTCCTGGCTGCAACGTCCAATTTCTCCCATGTCAGTGGTTGTCTTCTTGAGATAAGACACTGTTTCCTTCATCTTGATGTCCCTGAACTTCATCCGTTCCCATGTGTAGCAGGTACTCAGAGTTATGAGGGAGGATTCTGGGAAAAGGCCAGAGTAGGAAGCTGCAGAATCCGTCTCCCCACCTCGACCGTAGCTGCTGCTGCTGCTGCTGCTAAGTCGCTTCATCATGTCTGACTCTTCATGACCCCGTGGACTGCAGCCCACCGGGCTCCATGGGATTTTCCAGGCAAGAGGACTGGAGTGGGGTGCCATTGCCGTCTCCGTGGACCACAGCACTGGCCCTGAATGATGCAACTGCTTTTGAAATTGAGTCCGTTGAAGCCTTACAATTTCAAGGGGGAAGGGCTGGGTGGTAAAGAGCGGTTAATTTTGGTAAAATTAAGCTCTTGCACAGTAGCATCTACCGAACCCCCGTCTCTAGCCCAGGGCAGGTGGCTGTGCCCATGATCTTGGAGCCACCTGCATAGACCCTGGGAATTGATATGGGGAGTAGGACCCTGTCCTGCAGGTTTGGGGGATTTGTGTTCTGATGGCAGGTTGCTGCTCCAGTCACAGAGGTGCACCTTCCCATCACTGCAAGTCCCTCCCCCTCAGGCGGAAGCGACTGCCAGGGGACCTAAAGGCTGGCATCCCCTTTATATCCTCCTTCATTTTTCACTTTGTCCTTTTCTTAAAGATTAGAGATTAGAACATCCAGAAACAACTGCACATATGGGGAAAACTAGAAAGTAACTATATATCCAGGGAAATGCTCAGAAAGGACCTTAGAAGACTAAGTTTATGCCACAGGTATAGCACAGACAGCCTACAATAATTAAAAAACAAAATCAATAAAACAATCAACAGCAAAACCCTGGAAAAGAGGGAAAAATCTGAGGGGAAAGAGGGGAGAATATGATTTTCAGAGCTAGGACATTAGATTCAAATGTCCAGTTTTCAAAAAAAAATCACAAGGCATTCAAAGAAACAGGTATGTATGGTCCATTCAAAGGAAAAAAAAAATCAATAGAAACTGTCCCTGACAGAACTCAGGGCAGATCAACTAGGCGAAGACTTTAAATCAACTGCCTTAAAGATGAAAAGGACTAGAGGAGGATGTAGAGAGAGTCAAGAAAATGATATGAGAACAAAATGGAAATATCAATAAACAGACCTAAATAAAGACCAATAAAGAAAACCTAAAAAGAAACCAAAAAGAAATTCTGGAGCTTACAACTGAAATGAAAAGTTTGCTTGATGAATGCAGAGGCAGATTTGAGTGGGCAGAAGAATCAGTGCTATTTTGGATAAGACAGTTGAAGTTACCAAGTTTGAGTAACAGAAAGAAAAAAAGATTGAAGAAAAGCGAAGACAGCCGGAGGGCCCTGTGGGACACAGTGTATAAAGATGTAATTCCATGAAATTGCCAAGGAGAAGGCGTGGGAGTGGAGCTGTCAGGGAGCAGAGGTCTTGTATGTTAGTGAAGTCAAGCTGCCGGAAATTAAAATTAGAGTGCTATAACTTTAGGATGCTACATGTAATCCTCATGGTAGTTACAAGGAAAATAGCTACAGGATATATGCAAAAGGAGATGAGCCAGGCATTAAATATTTCCTGATGAGAAATCAACTAAGCACAAAAGAAGACAGTAATGCCGGAAATCAGGGATAAAAAAGCTATACAGCAGATAGAAAACATAAAAGTGGCAGAAGTAAGTCCCTCTTTACCAGTAATTACTTAAAAAAATTATTTTTGGCTAAGCTGGGTCTTTGTTGCTGCTCATGGGCTTTTTCTAGTTGCAGCGAGCAAGGGCTCCTCTCTGTGGTGTGTGGGCTTCTCACTGTGGCGGCTCCTCCTGTTGCAGAGCACAGGCTCTAGAGCATGCAGGCTCCAGTAGCTGTGGCTCCAGGCACCAGAGCACAGACTCAGTAGTTGTGGCACATGGACCTAATTGCCCTGCGGCACATGGAATATTCCCAGAACAGGGATCAAACCCGTGTCTCCCACATTGGCAGGTGGACTTTTATGCACTGGACCACCAGGGGAGTTCCATCAATAACTACTCTTAATGTGCATGGATTAAATTCTGCAGTCAAAAGAGCTTGGCAGAGTAGATGCAAATGACAGCTACAGGCTGTCTACAGGAGGCTTACTTTAGATTCAAAGATACAAATAGATTGAAAGTAAAAGGGTGGAAAAAGATACTCCAAGCGAACAGTAACCAAAATACAGCAGGTTGTACTAATATATATATAAAACTTTAAAAAAGACTGCAAGAGGCAGAGAAGGACATTATATATTAGCAAAATGTTCAGTTCAGCAAGAAGCTCTAACAGTTGTAAACATTTGTACACCTAATAACAGACCAGCAAAAGATATGAAGCAAAAACTGACAGAATTAAAGACAGTTATATGGTAAGGTAGACAGTTCTATGGTAATAGACTTCAAACCCCACTCTCAATAGTGGATAAAACAACTAGATAGAAGATAAGTAACGAAATAGGAGACTCAGTGCAAAAAACCAGCTAGACGTAACAGACATACACAGAACACACCACAGAACATACATTCAAGTACACGTGGGAGAGTCTCCAGGACAGACCATGTGTTAGGCCACAAATTAAGTCTCAATAGATACGAAAATATAGATATAATACAACAAGACTCGTCTCTGACTACAATGGGATAATGTTAGAAATTGGTAACAGAAGAAAAAACTGGAAAATTCATGAAATTGTGGAAATTAAGCAGCTCACTCTTAATCAATGGATCAAAGTAGTCATGAGGGAGATTAGACTATAACTAGAGACAGATGAAAATGAAACCACAACATACTAAAATTTATGGGATGCAGCGAAAGCCAAGAGGGAAATTAATAGCTATAAAATGCTTACATTAAACAACAAGAAAGATATCAAGTCAACAACCTTTCTAACTTAAGGAACTAGGAAGAAGAACAAATTAAATCCAAAGCTGCCAGAAAGAAGAAAGTAATAAAAAAATTATAACAGGGATACACTAAAATAGAGAATAGAAAACCAGAAAATTCATTACACCAAGAGTTAGTTCTTCAAAAAGATCAACAAAAATTGACAAACCTTTAGTTTGATAGACTAAGAAACAGAGAGGGAGGATTCGAATTACTAAAATCAGAAATGAAAGTGTGAACTTGACTACCAATTCTACAAATGACAAAGATTTTAAGAGAATATTGTGAATAATTGTATGCCAGAAAATTGGATAACTTAGATGAAGTAGACAATTGCTAGAAACACAAAACCTACCAAGACGACATCACAAAGAAATAGAAAATCTGAGTAGACCTATAGCTAGTAAGGAGATTGAATCAATAATCAAAAATTTCCCAACAATGGAAAACCCTGGACCTGCTGGCTTAACTGGTAAATTCAACTAAATATTCAAAGAAGTAATATCAGTCCTCAAACTTTTCCCAAAAAATTGAAGAGGAGGGAACACTTCCTAACTCATTCTGTAAGACCATCATTGCTCTGATGCCAAAGTCAGAAAAAAAGAAGCTGTAAGAGAAAACTACAGAGCAATATCCCTTTTGAAAATTGATGTAAAAATCCTTCACAAAATACTAGCAGACTGAATTCAGCAGCATGTTAAAAGGATTGTACACCATGACCAAGTTGGATTTATTCCTGGAGTGCAAGATAGTTTAACATATGAAAATTGATCAATGTACTAGACTACGTTAACAGAATGAAGGAACCTCCCCCACCATAATCATCTCAATGCAGAAAAAAATTTAATTAAACAGCCTTTCATGATAAAACACTCAACAAACTAGAGGGAAGCAACCTCAATATAATAAAAGCCATGTATGAAAATCCTATGGTGAAAACCACATTCAACGGTGAGAGATCGAAATCTTTCCCTCCAAGATCAGAAACAGGCAAGGGTGCTTTTGCCCCTGTTATTCAACTAGTACTAGAAGTTCTAAACAAAGCAATTATGCAAGAAAAAGGTATTGGAAGTGGAAAGGAAGAAGTAAAATTGTCTCTGTTTGCAGATGTATGGTATTATATGCCGAAATCCCTAAGGATTCCACAAAAAACCCCCAACCCCCCAAACAACTGTTGGAATTAATAAATGAACTCAACAAAGTAGCAGGATACAAAGTCAGCACACAAAAATCTGTTGCATTTCTATACACTAACAATTAACAATCTGGAAAGAAAATTCCAAAACAATTCCATTCATAATAGCATAAGAATAAAATACTCAGGAATTAACCCAGAAGGTGAGAGCATTATACAGTGAAAACTACGAAACATTTCTGAAAGAAATTAAAGAAGACATAAATAAATGGAAACACAGTCCATGTTCATGGATTGGAATGTCGAGTATTGCCAACATGTCAATATTACCCAAAGTGATAGATGCAATAACTATCAAAATTCCAAGAAATCTGGCGCTTCTTGCAGAAATAGAAAAACTCATTGTAAAATTCACACGGAATCTCGGGGAAGCCCAATTAGCTGAAATAATCTCAAAGAACAGAGCCAGAGGACTCACACTCCTTTATTTCAAAGCTACAGAAATCAAAATATTGTGGAACAGGCATAATGACAGACATATGGATTAATGGAATAGAATAACCCAGAAATAAACACTTGCACATATGGTCAAATGATTCTGATAAGGGTGCCAAGACCATTCAATGAGGGAAGGACAGTTTTTTTAACACGTGGATTCGGAAAAACTAGATACCCACATGCAAAAGAATGAAGTTGGATCCTTGCCTAAACCACATACAAAAATGAACTCACCATGAATCAAAGATCTACATTAAGACCTAAAACAATAAAACTCTTAGAAGGAAGCACAGGGGTAAAATTTTGTGACTTTAGATTTGGCAATGATTTCTTGGATGTGATACCAGCAATAAGAGAAAAGACACGGTCAACGAACTAGACAGATTTGACTTGGTGAAAATTTTGTGCATACTAACCCTAGCCCTTCAAATGAGAGAAATGTGAAGCAGGCTTTGCTACGAAGGATGGACCTCGGGCACACACGGGACAACGTGAGGAGATGGTGCCGTGTCGTGTGTGTGGCGAGATGTGAGCTCAGCTTATATTTCGGGCCACACGAAGGTGCGAAGCCAGGGCCCTCACCATGTCTGAGAGCTCTGCAACAGAGGTACAGGTGAGGTCTGCCCAATGGCAGCGGCAGTCCCCCTGCCCACAGCTGTGGGCTCCCTCTCGGGGGTGCCTGTGAGCTCTCGGCCACTTCCCTCCCAGCCCCAGTGAGCTCCAGGTTGGGGAGGGTGGGGTGGGGGAGAGGGGAGAATGGTCCCTTGGCACCATCTCCTCTTCACACCAGCTTCTCACTACTTCCCCCACCAAGCAAGGAGCCTCCAGAAGGGAGAGGAGGAAGAAACGTTTTCTTAGTGGAATTCGCTAGGTTTTAACAATGTGTTTCTCCTGCCGCTCTCTCCTCCCTATTAGACCTGGCCCCCAACATACCTACCCCCATACCTGGCGCCTGGACTGTGGGCAGGGGCATCAGAGGACAGCAGTGGCCACTGCCCTCACCCCTCTCCTGCTTGTCACCCCTGCCCTGTCCTTCCAGGAGTTTGAGGGACTTCTCCTTTGATGGTCCTTCTTGCTTACCTCCTTCCAGCACCCTGCTACTATCCGCTGCCCCTCCCTGGAGAGGCAGTGCTTCCCCCCCGCCCCCCCGCCTCCAAGGAAGAGGGGGAGAGGAAGGAGGGAAATCAGAGATTGTCCCACAGACGGGAAAGGTGAGATCTGAGAAAGGGCAGAAGCAGGGAAGGCCAAGGTGCGCCTGCATCAGGTGGGGTTGTTTGGGGTCAGGCCCTGAACATCATCCTGCTTGAGCATCTGTCAGGGAAAACAAGTCAAAGGGAGCAAAAGAAGGAGCCACTAGGGCCAGAGGTGGGCAAGGAGGTGGACTCTTAGAGGGTCAGGGTAAGTGAGGGGCGGTTCCAGGGTAGAGGTGCTTCCTGGGGGTGGGGAATGCAGCCACAGTGTCTCCCCCTTCTGTCTCCCACCCCTGCCCCCAGCTCCAATCCTGGCCGTTTCTTCTCATCCCTCTCCTCCCAACAGAAGCTGTGGCCCTAGCTATGGCATCGTGCTCCTGTGTCCCCTGCAAGTTCCCCACCTCTCACCCTCTCCTTTTGCATGGACCCCATTACAATAAGTTTTAAATAAAAACCTGAAAAAATTCATGCAAACGACACTCTCAGAGTAAAAAGGCAATTATGGAATGGAAGAAGATATTTGCAAATTATATCTGGTAAGGGATTAATATAAAACAAACAACGTGATTCAAAAATAGATGAAGGGCTCAAGTAGACATTTCTCTAAGGATATGTAATGGCTAATAAGCACATGAAAAGATGCTTAACATCACTGATCATTAAGGAAATGCACATCAAAACTGCAGTAAGATACCACCTCACACCCATATACGATGGTCGTTATAAACAAAATGAGCGAATGAAACAAGTGTTGGTGAGATGTGGAGAAGCTGAAACTGTACCTGATTTGGCCCATGAGAGTGGCTTCGACCCACCTCCTGTATCTCTCTGGCCGTGTTCCATCATTCTTTGTGCTCTCTCTTTCTGATACAAAAAGATTTCAGGCTCATCTTGCTCCTTTCTCCTAAGACTTAGCATCAGCTATTTCTCCAAGGGGTGCTGGTTCCACATACTGGAGAGGGGTATTTGGAAACCAAGATCTGGGCGCTGGGTGTGCTCATTGCTATAGAGGCCTCTCGGGACAGAGCAAGGAAATAGGTGCCTGAATACACACCATTCTACATGGGTGTGTTTCTATATAAGTACACGTTGCATGTTGGAACTCTGCATCAGGGCCCTACAGGGACCACACCCATGGCTGCATCCTCATTTTGTTGGACTCCAAAATCCTGTGCCAGGTTGCTGACACCATGGGCTCACCAGCACAGACCCCCCCTCCTCTCCCCGGATGGTCCCCAGATGCCCTCCTGTGCCCCTCAGTGTTGCCCTTCATGCACCCCCCCTCCACCCCACACACACACTCTGGGCTCCACCACTGCCTTGCCCAGTCTAATGGCTTTCAGACTTAATTATTAAGTGAGGGAGGGGAAGCAGCTGAGGATCTATTAATTTCATCCATGTATTTTGGCTTTTTATACTCTGAAAACATTTACCCAGCAGCTCACAAAGTTTGTCTTCCCTAAGGAATTGTTCCTTTTACTACCAAACAAGGACCTTCGTTATCTCTAGTTAGTAAGTGTCTTTGCTGCAAAGCCACTTGGTATCAACACTGCAGTATCAGCTTTCTTTCTTTCTTGGTCTATTTCCAACTCTTCCCTTAATCCTTTTCTTCATTATATTTTACGTAAGTCTCTTGTAAATAGCAGATGGCTGTATTTTTTCTACTCTAAGAAATCTGTCTTATAACTGACAAGCCTACTATATTTATCAGATCAGATCAGATCAGATCAGTCGCTCAGTTGTGTCCGACTCTTTGCGACCCCATGAATCGCAGCACGCCAGGCCTCCCTGTCCATCACCAACTCCCAGAGTTCACTGAGACTCACGTCCATTGAGTCAGCAATGCCATCCAGCCATCTCATCCTCTGTCGTCCCCTTCTCCTCCTGCCCCCAATCCCTCCCAGCATCAGAGTCTTTTCCAATGAGTCAACTCTTCGCATGAGGTGGCCAAAGTACTGGCGTTTCAGCTTTAGCATCATTCCTTCCAAAGAAATCCCAGGGCTGATCTCCTTCACAATGGACTGGTTGGATCTTCTTGCAGTCCAAGGGACTCTCAAGAGTCTTCTCCAACACCACAGTTCAAAAGCATCAATTCTTCGGCGCTCCGCCTTCTTCACAGTCCAACTCTCACATCCATACATGACCACAGGAAAAACCATAGCCTTGACTAGACGAACCTTTGTTGGCAAAGTAATGTCTCTGCTTTTGAATATGCTATCTAGGTTGGTCATAACTTTCCTTCCAAGGAGTAAGCATCTTTTAATTTCATGGCTGCAGTCACCATCTGCAGTGATTTTGGAGCCCAGAAAAATAAAGTCTGATACTGTTTCCACTGTTTCCCATCTATTTCCCATGAAGTGGTGGGACCAGATGCCATGATCTTCGTTTTCTGAATGTTGAGCTTTAAACCAACTTTTTCACTCTCCACTTTCACTTTCATCAAGAGGCTTTTTAGTTCCTCTTCACTTTCTGCCCTAAGGGTGGTGTCATCTGCATATCTGAGGTTATTGATATTTCTCCCGGCAATCTTGATTCCAGCTTGTGTTTCTTCCAGTCCAGCGTTTCTCATGATGTACTCTGCATATAAGTTAAATAAACAGGGTGGCAATATACAGCCTTGACGAACTCCTTTTCCTATTTGGAACCAGTCTGTTGTTCCATGCCCAGTTCTAACTGTTGCTTCCTGACCTGCATACAGGTTTCTCAAGAGGCAGTTCACGTGGTCTGGTATTCCCATCTCTTTCAGAATTTTCCACAGTTTATTGTGATCCACACAGTCAAAGGCTTTGGCATAGTCAATAAAGCAGAAATAGATGTTTTTCTGGAACTCTCTTGCTTTTTCTATGATCCAGCAGATGTTGGCAATTTGATCTCTGGTTCCTCTGCCTTTTCTAAAACCAGCTTGAACATCAGGAAGTTCACAGTTCACATATTGCTGAAGCCTGGCTTGGAGACTCAGCACTAAGGTTGTCCATCTTGTTTGGTGTTTTCTAGCTACTGCATCCATCTTTACAGGTCTCTCCTTTCACCCCCCTTTCCTTTAGATTGATTGGCTTTTTACCCATCTCTCCTCTCCCTTACAGGCACACAATTTCCCTCTTTCCAATATTCTGTTTCTCTTCTTTTAGCACCACAGTTTGATAAAACACAGGATATTTGTTACTGAAGGAAAACCATGGTGGGATAACTACCTCTTCCTCGCAATGAGTCACTCAGTCATGAAGATGAGAAGGACAGGAGCGGTCAGGCTCAGCATCGGTCCAGCCTCTCCTGCCGGGTGTGCGCCCTCCGCGTGTGCTGGGGGCTTGTTTCTTCTGCGTCCCCTAAAGGCAGTCATGGACACTGAGCTACAGCGGGTGGGGTGGGCTTTTCCAGGGAGCCTGAGGTAGTGTGTGGTATGTAGATGAATACACTTGATTGTTTCTCTGGCATAATCTCCTAAGGGGAGAAGGAACAAATGACTCAGGTAAAAAGACCCTATTAAAATGAAGATGGGGATTTGTCATTAAAGAAAAATGACATGATTTAGTGAGATGAATGCTCAGCAGCATATAATAAAAATGAATGTTTCTCCTCAGTGATGGAATCCTGATTTAGCTGGGCATGTGGCTGCCTAGCCAGAGGACTGCATTTCCCAAAAGTGAGAGGAAATGTTGTGTCCTATCCTCCTTTCTGGCATGCAGTCATGATGGCTGGTGCTCCAGCAGCCATTTTGGCCCATGAGGCACTGCACCAAGGATGACAGAGCAGGAAGATGCTTATTTAATAAACATGTAAAAAATTATATGTCAAGCCTTAATCTAAATGTTTTACAAATATTAACTCATTTTGTCCTCTTTAACCACACAAGGTCTGCTGTTCTTAGATCCACTTGCTCCGGCCCCAAAGTAACTCAGCAAGCTGCAGAAAAGAGGACCAGAGCAAGAAAAGCCAACGAACACTTCATTCCCCACTGGCTTTCCATTCATCATACTCCTCCCATACCACCTCTTTTTTTTTTTTCTTTCCCTTGCTCCTGCCCATCTTCAGATGTGAAATTTAAGTTTATTTTATACTTGGGTTCATTTTAAACTCCTCTTGCCTGATCTCTGCCTCATTCCTCTCTCTGTGGCTTTCCCACCACGCTCTGGTACTCATTTTAAAGCGCACAGAGAGAAAAGCTAAACGACCCTGACAGTAATGATGCACTAACAGTTGACGTCTCCACAGCAAAGGTTTTGTGTTAGTCACTCCGTCGTGTCGACTCTTTGCAACCCCATGGACAATAGCCCACCAGGCTCCTCTGTTCACAGGATTCTCCAGGCAAGAATACTGGAGTGGGTAGCCATTCCCTTCTCCAGGGGATCTTCCTGACCCAGGGATGGAACCTCCGTCTCCTACAATGCAGGCAGATTCTTTACCGTCTGAGCCACCAGGGAAGCCCAAATTATTTCACAAGTTTGCAGGGGGAAAAAAAGACATTTTCAAATGAAAACAAAGGGAGTTAACCATCAAAGGAGCTAGACAGCCAGAGGAAGAATGCTCAGGTGCAGAAAGAGAGACGAGAGGAGTGGTGCGTATACACAAGTAATGACTGTGAAAAGTAACAATGGTCACAGTCCACTTTGGGCTGTTAAAACACCAGAGTAGATTCCAAAACACTGGGCAAAAATAACACACAAATGAAAGGCGACATTTGGAGCGAAAGATCCCGAGGTGTTCACATCTTGCAGGAGGGCAGAGTTAGTAATTTGAGATTTTGTTAATCTGAGTGTACAGTTAAAAACACAATGGCACCACTGAAAAACTAGAGCAGGGTTAAGTATGTACCTCTCAAAGAGTAAAGGAGAAAGAAATGGAGGAAAAAATCTAAACCCAGAGAATAAGGAAAAGCACATACCTGGGAAATGTGCTCTTCCCAGGTATGGCCAAATTCCCAAGCAGGCCTTGGGAAAGAGCTGGGTCAGGGTCGGCACCTCGGCGGGCTGTCCTCAGCCAATCTTAGAACCGAAGTGACCAGAGAGGTCAGGCCAAACGGAGGGACCGAGGCTGCAGCTGAGGATGGGCTGGGGTTGGTGTTTCTCTTCATTGCTTCCTGCAGGAACAGACTGTGCACTGAGTCAATGCTTTTTCTTCTCAACTAGATTGAGTCTTGAGAGCAGAGACCACGACTCTCTGAAAATATACATAGCGATTAACTACTGGAACGAGTACAGCCACATTTAGTCCATTCAGTGTTGAGCAACTAACACCTCCTCTAGTTCCAAACATCTCACTGCCCAGAAGGGACCCCTGCACCCACTAAGAGTCACTCCCTGTCCCCCAGCCCCAGCCCACCACCAGGCTGCTTCCCGTCTCTACGTAAAGAGAAACTTCCACTTTTGACTCCCTACTCTTCACTCTGATGCCAAACACGTGGGTTTTTCCCCATTTCAACCAATTCTCCAGCTCTGACACCAGCTGTCCCACAATTCAACTCAGGTCTGACAGCATACAGCGTTAGCTGAGACCCCACAGATTAATGGCTCAGCCTCAAGAGACGAGCCCCACTGTGGATGCCAACCCCAAGGAGTGGGTCCCTGGTGCCCACACTTTGTCTGACCTGGCTATAAATCGGGGGGTCCTACAACCCCCTCCTTGGGCTCGATCATTTCCTAGAACAGCTCACAGAACTCAGGGAAGCACTTTACTTACATCTGCCAGTTTTTCATAAGGGCTACAGATGAACTGCCAGGGGAGGAGGTCCCCAGGGTGACGTCCAGAGGGGTCCTGAGCGCAGGAGTCTCCTCCCCTGTGGAGGTGAGTTACGTCACCTTCCCGCTGTTTGGTCGGGTTCGACCTGGAAGCTCTCCAACTCCTGTGGGTTTTTTTAGTCTGGCTTTGTCACTGAAGCATGATTGGTAAATCACTGGCCATTGGAGATTCACTTGCTCAATTCTGATGCAATTCTGTTCCCTCCTTTAAAGCAGGGCAGCTGAGGCCCTGGAGGTTAGCAATGCAGGCTAAGTCGCTTCAGTCACATCTGACTCTGTGTGACCCTATGGACTGTAGTCCTCTATCCACAGGGTTCTCTAGACAAGAATACTGGAGTGGGTTGCCATGCCCTCTTCCAGGGGATCTTCCCCACCCAGGGATCGAACCTGTATCTCTTATGTCTCCTGCACTGGTAGGCAGGTTCTTTACCACTAGCGCCACCTGGGAAGCAGTAATCGATCCTGAATTTGGACCTGGCTATTTGGCTTCCCAGGCAAAACCCATAATCCCAATAGAAGTCACTGCCCTGTGGCCGGTGCCCTGGGAGTCCTTCTTCACTACCTCCCTCCCCAGCGCCTTCCTACCACCCCGCTGAGGCCTCTTATTCTCCAAGTCAGTGGTTTCCCAAGGACATCACCAAAAGGTCATGCAAAAGAGATGTGTTTTCTGGCTCTCTCCAGCCTGCACTGGGACTCGATCTCTTCCTCCTAAAGCCCTCTCATCAGGTGCTGTGCTGTGCAATTAGTCCCTTAGTCGTGTCCGACTCTTTGTGACCGCAGAGACTGTAGCCCACCAGGCTCCTCTATCCATGGGATTCTCCAGGCAAGAATAGTGGAGGGGGTTGCCCTGCCTTCCTCCAGGGGATGTTCCCAACCCAGGGATTGAACCCAGGTCTGGTGTGATTAGAAGACTGATTCCCAGTGAACTGTCAATGATGCATCAACTCACCAACATTTCTTTTTCGTTAAAAAGCTTCCAATCCAATACTCTCCTATTCTGCCTTCTAATATTCTTGCCTCCAACTCTTCCATCAAATCAGGACCAGGCAAGACTTCCTTTCTACCCTGAGGTTTTTCCACTTTCCCTTCTCCCAGGATCAGAGGCACTTTTGATGTTTTTCTTGATTGGAAGTTATTGCTTGCCCCCTCCTTCTTTCCATTTTGCATTTTAATGATGGACGCTTCCTTAATGGGAAAAATAAGTGTCTGATGGAGGAATGCAAACAATTTTTTTTTCTGTGGGAGACTTGGTGGCAGGAGGACCCCAAGTATTCCCTGAGTCGGGTGGGAACCCGCATCTCACATGGAAGGAGCAGGCTCTGCAGATGGGGCTGCATTGAGGAAAGCGCAGAACAAATCACACCAAACAGAACCAGAGAGCACCTCCTAATCGTCCCAGCAGGTGGGAAAATGGAAAACCCCAGGGAAGGACCGGCGAGTGGAGAGCCCGTGTGTGTGTGCACGCACGTGTGGCAAACGTGTGACTGGGTGGGTGCACATGTGCATGTGTGTTTGTAGCATCTGGCCCCCTCACAGGGGAGGGAAGTGCATGCAATGGTCGCTCTCACTTCCTAAGACGTTGGTTGCAATGGACAGAAAGCTACCTGCCCCAGGGGCAGGGGTAGAGGGGCTGCCGAGAAGGCTGTGACGCCCTTTCCTGGCCTCTTTCGTCCCGTGTTTTCCCCAGTGAGGTTCATCCTGCTTTCCTGGCTGCCAAGGGACCCCATTTAAAAGCACACTCGGTCTCAAAAGGGCAAAGGACACGTTTTCTTGCATTTCTTCAGAATTTGCTGTCTCTCCTGAACTCAGATTTTTCAGCTTGAATTTCATTTCCTTGTTTTCAGAAGGATGTAAATTGCCCACTTCAAAGAGAGCGATTGCTGTTCAGTGGGGCCAACCTTCCAGCTCCGGGACTCCCCTTGAGTGTGGGCAGGACCCTCTGAGCTGCAGGAAAGCCCCCGGAAGGCTCAGACAGACCCCGCCCCCTCCTCTGCCCCACCAACCACCGTGATGTTCTCTTCTGCTTGAACTCACTTCTTGCTCTTGGGCAATTGCTAAAAGCCAGTTCTCTGAAGAGTCAATTTGCCAAATGACCAAATCCCTGAATTTATGGTGTCTTTGAACTATTCCGTTTTAGCTGAGCAGTTTTCAATTTGTGTTCATATCAGTATACTCAGACTGTTCTTCTATCTTTGTCTCAGTGCCCTGGGGATAGAAGGATATAAGAAATGGAGGGCTTTGGAGGAGACCCTGGGGAGTGTTTATAGCCTGTGACCTTGACTAGGAAGAGTTATGATCAACCAGCTCTTTATTAACGTAACTGTCATAAAACAGTTTATACTGAAGGATACATTCAAGACTCTGTTCAGTGATGCATTTTTCATAAATACACTTTTTAAGATAGATTTATTCTTCCATTTTTTCAATCTGAAGGTATAAAAGAGGTTGCCAGCTGCCTGTCCTGTATCCATTCTCATTTTATTTCCTTCAGCAGAAGGTCTCATTTTGAGGGAGCACTCTTAGGCCAAGGAAACAACTCCATTTCCCTGCCTCCCTGATGGTGGGGAGTACTGGAAAAATCTAAGCAAATGTATTTTGGAGGAATCTCATAATGTAAAGTCCTGCAAAGAGACTCACCCAGGAGACATCCTCTTTGACCTTCAGCTCATTTTCTTTCTGCCTAGAATGTGGTCACAATGGGTGGATCTACTGTCTTCATATTGGGACCATGAGATGACCTTGATGATGAATACCGAGAGACTGAATATATAAATGGACAATGGCCAGATCGTATATAGAAAAGAACTCTGACCCATAAACTATAGGAACCAATCCTTTTATCTTACAGATCAGATCAGATCAGATCAGCCGCTCAGTCGTGTCCGACTCTTTGCGACCCCATGAATCGCAGCACGCCAGGCCTCCCTGTCCATCACCAACTCCCAGAGTTCACTGAGACTCACGTCCATCGAGTCAGTGATGCCATCCAGCCATCTCATCCTCTGTCGTCCCCTTCTCCTCTTGCCCCCAATCCCTCCCAGCATCAGAGTCTTTTCCAATGAGTCAACTCTTCACATGAGGTGGCCAAAGTACTGGAGTTTCAGCTTTAGCATCATTCCTTCCAAAGAAATCCCAGGGCTGATCTCCTTCAGAATGGACTGGGTGGATCTCCTTGCAGTCCAAGGGACTCTCAAGAGTCTTCTCCAACACCACTGTTCAAAAGCATCAATTCTTTGGCACTCAGCCTTCTTCACAGTCCAACTCTCACATCCATACACGACCACGGGAAAAACCATAGCCTTGACTAGATGGACCTTTGTTGGCAAAGTAATGTCTCTGCTTTTGAATATGCTATCTAGGTTGGTCATAACTTTCCTTCCAAGGAGTAAGCGTCTTTTAATTTCATAGCTGTAGTCACCATCTGTAGTGATTTTGGAGCCCAGAAAAATAAAGTCTGACACTGTTTCCGCAGTTTTCCCATCTATTTCCCAAACCAGCCTGCTATAAGTCAGACAGGTAGTAACTCAGACTGCTATCTCTAGTAACCCATTATAGTCATGTTTCTAGAATGAAGCTGCTCAGTTGCTTCTACCTTTGTGACTGGAGGTAAGATTTGTGATGTGGAGCTGGGTGCCAACTGAAGCTTGGGTGTCTCTCCTCCTAGGAAACTGTAAGATGGTGCGTTATCCTCCTTGATGATGGCTGCATTTCAAAGAGACACCCTTGGGTCCTTGAGGAGTTGTGAGACTGGCAAGAGGCTTATTTCATGTTTGACCCACAACTGCCAATATCCAGACTTCTTCTTTTAAGAGATATGTTTGTATTTGCCTGGTCTTAGTTGCGGCATGCAAGATCTTCACTGAGGCATGTGGGGTCTTAGTTCCCTGATCAGGGATTGAACCTGGGTCCCCTGCATTGGAAGTATAGAGTCTTAGCCATTGGACCACCAGAGAAGTCCCCAGACTTCTTAACATGACAGAAAATAAGCCTCTATTACCTTTAAACCACTCCTATAACCAGTTTGGAATATCCAACAAAAGCACAGTTTTGTACATTTTTTCCAAGTCTAAAAAATTCTCTTATCTTTGAATATTGCCTCTTCCATACCCTCTTAGAAAATGTGTTAGAGCTTCTCATTGTATCTTCCTTGTCTAAAGTTTTCTTTAATAGTTTTCAATCGTTATCTGCCTGTGTTATAGATCTAGCCTCCAGTTCATTAATTCTCTCTTCAGCTGTGTCTGCTTTGTTGTATAATCATTGTGTTAATTTTTTATTTCAATGAATCATAACAAATAGATCTAAAATTTTTGTTAGCTTTTAAAAAATTCTGCTTCTTTAAAAAATATCCAGTTTCATGTGTTATGAGTGTTATTCTCTATACGCTATCTAGAAGTCATTTTAAGTATAAAGACAGATTGAAAAAGAAAGTGTTAGTCGCTCAGTTATGTCTGACTCTTTGCAACTCCATGGACTGTTACCCACCAGGCTCCTCTGTCCATGGGATTCTTCAGGCAGGAATACTGGAGTGGGTTGCCATTCCCTTCTCCAAGGGATCTTCCCAACCCAGGGTCTCCTGCATTGCAGGCAGATTTCACCGTCTGAGCCACCAGGGGAGCCCTAAGGACAGAAAAAGATATACTGTGTAGATTAAAAAGAAAACAGCTGGAGTGTTTTTTGTTTGTTTGTTTTTTGACCCTGAGAAAGGTTTATTGCAGGACCAACCAAGGAGAACAGGTAGCTTGTGCTCAGGAAGCCCAGACTCCATGAAGCGTTTCAGGGAAGAGTTTTTATGAACAATTGGAGGAAGGGCGCAGTGTGTGTGACCTTTCTCTGCCTGGTTGGTGGGGAGGGAACAGGGTGGTGTTCCCTGCCTCTCAGACATCAGGCTTCTGGTTCCAACCAGTCTGGTGTCTACACACTTGTTTAGTCACTTGGTTGTTCCCAACTCTTTGTGACCCTATGGATTGCAGCATGCCAAGCTTCCCGTCCTTCACCATCTCCTGGAGTTTGCTCAGACCCATGTCCATTGAGTTGGTGATGCCATCCAACCATGCTATTCACATACTTGTGCTCAACCTGCAGTCACCATCCTCCACCTGGGTGGAGGCCTTAGTTCAGTTTTAGATGCTATCACTTCCAAGGTTGTCTCCCAACTAAGTGTTGCTGCTGCTGCTGCTGCTAAGTCACTTTACTCGTGTCCGACTCTGTGCGACCCCATAGATGGCAGCCCACCAGGCTCCCTCGTCCCTGGGATTCTCCAGGCAAGAACACTGGAGTGGGTTGCCATTTCCTTCTGCAGTGCATGAAAGTGAAAAGTGAAAGTGAAGTCGCTCAGTCATGTCCGACTCTTCGCGACCCTGTGGACTGCAGCCTACCAGGCTCCTCCGTCCAGGGATTTTCCAGGCAAGAGTACTGGAGTGGGTGCCATTGCCTTCTCCTGTTAGTACCAAAAAAACTGTCACAAAGAAATGGCACAGAAGACGTTCCCAGTGGTGTTGATGATGAGCAGGAGTTAGCGTAGCTGATTTCAGGACCTAATGAAGCTCAGGTTCTTGACGTCTCATTGCAGAAAGAATTCAGAGACAAAGTGATAGGTAAGAAGTGGATTTATTTAGAGAGAAAAACACTCCACAGACAGAGTATGGACTGTTGCAGAGGTCAAGCGTGGCCTGGAGTGTTAATATCAGACAGTGTCGATTTCAGTGCCAAGACTATTACTAAAGACAAACATTACACAAATATGAAGGGGTCAAGCTGTCAAGAAGATACCACATTCCTAAATGTGTCAGTCCTAACACCAGAGCTTCAAAACACATGAAGAAAAGCCTGAAAGAACTGAACCTTGAAATAAACCACAATTACAGCTGGAGATTTCTGCGCCGCTTGCTGAGTAACCAATAGAATAAGTAGACAGAACTTCCTAGGCCTGGAAATTACGAGGCTCTGAGGTAACCATGGCAACAACACACCCCAACCAGCCAGGCTCCTGGCAGGATGGCTCATGCTCCACACCAAGGTCTGCAGGAGGTGGTATGGTAAGGATGTCAGTTTTCCCCAAGTTGAAGTATATGTTTAATGCAATTCTTATCAAAATACAGACAGTATTTTATAGATACAGAAAATATGATTCTAAAATGTATATAGAAAGGTAAAAAACTAGAAGAGCCAACTCACTGGAAAACACCCTGATGCTGGAAAAGATTGAGGGCAGGAGGAAAAGGGGGCAACAGAGGATGAGTTGGTTGGATGGCATCACCGACTCAAGGGACATGAGTTTGAGCAAACTCCAGGAGGTCATGGAGGACAGAGGAACCTGGCATGCTGCAGCCCATGGGGTTGCAAAGAGTTGGCCATGACTTACCCACTGAGCAACAGCAAAAAAGCTAGAATATGTATGTGTGTGTGCTCAGTCACTCAGCTGTGTCTGAGTGACCCTGTGGCCTGTAGCCCAGCAGGCTCCTCCGTCCTTGGAATTTCCCAGGCAAAAATACTGGAGTGGGTTGCCATTTACTCTTCCAGGGGATATTCCCAACCCAGGGACTGAACCTGTGTCTCTTGCATCTCCTGCATTGGCGGGCAGATTCTTTACCACTGCCCCATCTGGAAAGTACCTCAAAAAGCTAAATAGCTAAATATTTTTGAAAAAGAATGTCAGATGAGAGGAATCAGTCCATCTGATTTTAAGACTTATAGTTACAGTAATTGAGATTGTGATACTGGTGCAGGCATAGATGCAGAGATCGATGGAATGGAACAGAAAACCCAGAGATAGACCCACACGAATACGCCCAACTGACTTATGACAAAGATGTAAAAGCAATTCCTTGGAGGAACAATAACCTGGTCAACCATTGGTGCTAGAGCAATTGGACATCCGTGGGGGAGAGAAGCAAGCCTCAGACTAAGCCTCACACTTCATGGGAAGTTCAGTTCAGTTCAGTCGCTCAGTTGTGTCCGACTCTTTGTGACCCCATGAATCGCAGCACGCCAGGCCTCCCTGTCCATCACCAACTCCCGGAGTCCACCCAAACTCACGTCCATCGAGTCAGTAATGCCATCCAGCCATCTCATCCTCTGTCGTTCCCTTCTCCTCCTGCCCCCAATCCCTCCCAGCATCAGAAGGGGAACCCCAAATGGACCGGATTAAAATGTAAAACCATATGATTTTCAGGAAAAAAATAATAGAAGAAAACTTTCAGCATCTGGGGATAGGCAGAGAGTTCCTAGACCTTATGTCAAAAGCAAGATTGGTGACAGGAAAAATGGATAATTTGGACTTAAAATTAGAAATATTTGGGGACTTCCCTGGTGGTCCAGTGGCTAAGACTACATTGCAGATGCAGGGTCCCGGGTTCAGTCACTGGCTGGGGAACTAGACCCCACATGCCGCAGCTAGGAGTCTGCATGCTGGAATGAGAGATCCTGCATGCTGCAACTAAGACCTGTACAGCCAAATAAATAAAAAAATATTAAAAAATTAAAAATATTTGCTCTGTGAAAGATGCTGTTAAGAGGAGGAATAGATTGGCTGCAGATGGGAGCGAATATTTGTAAACTGCATATCTGACAGAATCTAGAATATACAGAGAACTTCCAAAACTCAACAATAAAAACAGCAAAGCCACAACAATACCCAAACAGCTTTGAAAGCGAGCCATATCCATAACACACATTTTACTAATGAGCGTACACAGAGCACATCTCTTCAGATGTGCTTGGCCATCACGGGCGTGCAGACTAGAGCCACAGTGGCCTCTCACCAAAGCAAAATTAAACAGTGGCAACACCAGATACTAAAGAAAGTGTGGAGGAACTGGGCCACTTGGCCATTGCTGGTGGAAAGGTGTAGGTATAACCGTTCTGGAAAATGATTTGACCGCTTCTTATAAAAGCAAATATACACTCGGCACATGATCTAATAAATACACTCCTGGGCATTCATCCTAGAGAGACGAAATATCATATTCACACACAGCATGTTGGTGAATGTCTGAGGCAGCTTTATTCATAACAGCCAAAAACTGGAATCAGCCCAGATGCCCTTCAACAGGCGAACAGTTAAACTGTGATGTACTCAGTTTGTGGAGCACGACTTAGCCATACAAAGGAACAAATTCCTGGGCTTCCCCGGTGGCTCAGCGCTAAAGAATCTGCCTGCTCGTGCAGGAGACATGGGTTTGATCCCTGGTCTAATGAGATCCCACATGCTGTGGAGCAACTAACCCCGGGCACCACAACTATTGAGCCGATGCTCTAGAGCTCCGGAGCCACAGCTACTGAGGCCCGTGTGTCCTAGAGCCCGTCCTCCACAAGAGAAGCCACTGCAATGAGAAGCCTGCACACTGCAGCTAGAGAACAGCCCCTGCTCTCTGCAACTAGAGGAAGTCCACATGCAGCGATGAAGACCTGCACAGACAAAAGTAAATAAACAAAAGTCTCTTAAAAAGGAAGAAATTCCCGATGCACACAAGCACCTGGATTAACCTGCAGGGAATGATGCCAAGTTAACTAAGTCAACCCCCAAAGACCACATACTGTGTGACTTCACTTATAGAACACTCATGATGCAATTATAGAGATAGAGAACGGACTACAGGTTGTCAGGGGGTGAGGCGAGGTGGAAGGAAAGAGGGTGAGGCTACGAAAGGGCAGCAGAAGGCTCCTCATGGGGATGGAATGCTGCGGGTCTGGACTGTGCTGGTCAACATGTCGACAACTGGGTGGTGATTCGGTACAGATTTCTATAAGATGTTACCATCACGGGGATCTGGTAAAGGCTACATGGGAGCCCTCTGTGTTCTTTCCTACAGCTGCAGGGGAACTTACAATTGCCTCAAAATAAAAAGCTTCATTTAAAAAATGATCATTTTGGGGGACATCCTTGGCGATCCAGTGGTTGGGATTCTGCTCTCACTGCCGAGGGCACAGGTTCAATCCCTGGTCGGGGAACTTAGGTCCCACAAGCTGTGTGGTGTGGTAAAAAAAAAAAAATAGTAATTTTTCTTGGCTGTAACATCAGAGAGAAGCTAATCTCATGGAGTCCATGTGGTTCCTGAGCATCCCAGAACTGGGAGAACTCTTGGCGAGGCAGACCAATTCTGCATCCCTTTGACCTTGCGGGGCACTGGCTGATCCAGTCAGGTCCTGTCTGTCTTGGCTGAACCCAGGGTAGACAAGGCACAGGTGGGGAAGCTGGAAGAAAACTCGAGGAAGCTCAGGAACTTGCAGACATGTTGATTCTCTCCTGGCTGGTGCAGCAGATGCAGCTGTAACTCGGACACACTCTACTCTCTAATGGCTAACACAGCACGAGACTCGTCTCTCCTACTAGAGCATCTCAGATGGTGCTTATATGGGGGCCACACCACCATGCACGTGCGTAGCGCCATAAATGATCTCAGCTGTTACATCACTATTTATAAAACGTGGGGCAAGAGAGCCTGACCGCTGCCATCTTGGCTAATTTGCTCTCTCCCTCTAGGCCCTCAGCAATTCAGGCTGGATCAGCCTGAGGCATGAATGTGTGAGCCCAGCAAGGCTCCCTGCAGAGAAAACCTTTCACCTGTTGGCTGTGAATGATGCTTCTTGAGATTTGGGCATGCTGTGGGCAGCCTGTGGGCTGGGAGGGTGTCCCAGGGTGAGGACAGGCCTCGAGCTGGAAAGCGTCTTGGGGACTTTGGACATAGCCTGTGTACTGATTGGTCACTGAACCCTCGGCCGTGATGACAAGAGTCTCCTGCTCTGTTCAGCACTGACTCTACTGGTGTGGCATTCAAAGGAACCACAGGAGATCCTGGGCTTCCCAGGTGGCTCAGTGGTAAAGAACCTGCCTGCCAATGCAGGAAACATAAGAGAGGCAGGTTTGATCCATGGGTGGGGAAGATCCCCTGGAAGAGGGCGTGGCAACCCACTCCAGTATTCTTGCCTGGAGAATCCCATGGACAGAGGAGCCTGGTGGGCTACAGTCCATGGGGTCGCAAAGAGTTGGACACGACTGAAGTGACTTAGCACACATACACAGGAGACTCTGCTGGAGGGGCTGGTGGGGGCCAGGCCCACCCCGTGGAGGCCCTAAGAGCTACGGTGCTGTGTCCATAGCCTTAACTGGACCCCAGAAAGACCAGACCCAGATGCCTCACCTTGAGTCGGGGGGCTCCCTCCAGGAAGTGGGGGGCTTCCTTCCCCAGGAAGCAGCACTCGGTGGAAGTGACCAACTGCACTGGCAGCAAGGGGTCTTCCCCCATCAGCCTGTGGACGCAGCCAGTGATGGATGATGACTCACAGGCCAGCTGCAGTCACCAAGGATGATACCCTGATAAAGACAGAAGCTCAGACCTCATGGGTTTACATCATCTTGCCCCTCTCCCTGGGGGCTGCTTGACTCTGTGGCAGCAGAGTTGTCCCCTCGGTTGTCAGCAGCCAGGTTTGGGATGCAGTGGCCTGAGCGGAGGCAGAGGAAGGTCCATTTCTGTTGCAACCACCTGCAGCGGCGAGAGCAGCTTTTGCCACTGAGAGAAACCTTTATGAACACTTTTTGGTCTTTCTGCAGTCATGTGTGCCTTCTTTACACGTCTTCATTTCTGAACAAAAGAAGACATGTTTTTCCTAAAGACAAACACGTGGAGAATCTGTTCAGCTGGAGCAGCAGATAAGCCCACCACAGCAGATCAAGAAAATGCCACGAGTTTTTTCCAGGGGTTTTTGTGAAGTCCTATCAGAAATGAGTGTCTCATCTTCAGGGAGATCCATGCATCTCTATTCTCACTCGCGCTTCCAAGCTTTCTTTAAGCCAATTTTAATGCAGGGCTAGTAACACTTTCAGAGGAAAGCTTGACCAGTAGACCCGATGATTCCACTAGCTTATCTGCATTAACAACATTCCTAGACTGCCTCTCAACTGTTCATTATTCATTCCCTCACTCGTGTCCATCAAGGAGCAGAGAATTTGCCTCCCTTGCATTTCCTGGTGCCGGTCCTCACCCCTCCCCCAACACTCAGGTGTTTTCTTGAGATACCAGTGAGGACAGCTTACTTGTCAGAGATTAGCTTCGGAGAACGAGATTTCTAAAAAAGGTTCCTAATGCTTATTGGACTTTTTCTTGCAATTCTAACGAAAGGGCTGACCTGACCTGACCTAGAGGGTGCTGGTGGAATGAGGGGTCTGACCACCTACTTGTATCAGGCAGGTGCCACGTAGGCTCAGAAGGTCATGAGCAAGGTTAAACTTCTAATGTGCCCAAGAGAATGAAAATAAATACAAGGCAGTTATTTAAGAAGCAAACTCAACCCTCATGTTTATTTCCACAAACTCCACACTTACCTCACTCATTTCAAGTTTGCATGATTGATTCTGGACAGTTAAACATCTAACTATGCACCAGTGATTCTCAGTAGAATTAAGCCCTCAACACCCACTCCATAATTACGCTCTCATTCAGGGAGTCCTGAGGGACACCCCTTATCTGCCGTCCCAGTGGGGAGTTCGGACTCCATGGCCTGCAGGGTCTCCAGAGTGGGGCTCCTGACCCAAGAGTGGGGCCGTTTTTACCTTTATGGGGCTGGGTTTCTCGGACAATAAAGATAAAGAAAACCATTACCACCTACTTAGAGGCTTAGAGATGCTCCTGCTGACAGCTCAGGCTCTGGGTTCCATGTACAGGGGCTGTGATCCAGTCTTGCCAGCTTCTTATCTACCATCTGCCCAGCCTCTGAGTCTTGGCCAAGTTACCCCATCAACATATAGTATTGTTCATGGCTATCTGCTGATGAAAAAGTGATACACTCTCATTGTAGAAAATGAGGAATGTGTGCTAGAAAAATACCGCTTGTCATTTCACCCAGAAGTGTGAAATACCTTTTAACATTTTTCTTTAACAAAATAGGGATTGGAATGTACAAACCATTTGTATCTGCCTTGCCCAATCTAACACTCTCTAATAAACACTTTCCAGTAAAACTAAATGCTCTGGAGACACAATTGTTCGGCTGCAGCATGTTAAAGCCTATAGATGTTTCCTGGTTTACTTGAAGTTTCTCCCTCTCTTAAGACGCTATTATCTGCTTGTCTTACAGCTGCCTGAAAACTCCACCTTGCCCTCCCACCATTTTAAAGGCCAAATATGGCACTTTTTGTGAGCCTTTAGGGGTTCAATATAAAATCTCACATTCATTTTTAAGAATCCCTTGATTACAGGCTTTTGTTGCAGGATAATGTCTTAAAATCCTCTACATTTCTATTAAGTACCCCTGGTGGCTCAGTGGAATAAACAAACATGTATAAATTCTGGTGAGATAAAGTAGTACTAGGCTTCCCTGATGGCTCAGACAGTAAAGAATCAGCCTGCAATGCAGGAGACCTGTGTTCAATCCCTGGGTCAGGAAGATCTCCTGGAGGAGGAAATGGCAACCCACTCCAAGTACTCTTGCCTGGGAAATCCCATGGACAGAGAGGGGTCTGGCGGGCTAAGGTCTATGGGTCGCAAAGAATCGGACATGAATGAGCAACTAACACACACACAAAATGGTACCAGATGCAGTCTGCTCTCAGGCTTGGCCAGCGGGGTGTAAGGCTTACCTGATTCTCATAGTTGGGACAAACAGACCCATCATTACTGGGTGTGCACTGATAGCAGAGCCCACAGTGGGACGGGGCAGTCACTCCAAGGACCACAGGGAAGCTTTCAAGAGCTTTATTAGTTGAATCTCGGCAATGGGCATTCTAGAATCACAGCCCTGGGATGTGACAATAATTTAGCTGCTCTCCACAGGATTGACCCTGTGCCTTCACACCTGAAATCAAGTAACTTGTGGGAGGGTTAGTAAAACTGATGGGGTGGGGGGCTTGGTGGTCGAGGAGGAAACAGGTATCCAGAGGAGCCTGGAGAATAATGCCAGCTGTGTTCTACACCGCAGTCGTCCCCGCTCTGGTAGACGGCAAAAGGCCCTGTGTTCTTGGCAACTCTGTCATGAAGAAAAATCTAGTTTTCCACCCCTTAAATCCAGTCACAGCCAAGTGACTTGCTGTGGCCAAGGGGACAGGGTGACTGTGAGGCTTGATCAGACTTGGAAAGTACTTGGGTCCCGGGGTTCACGCTCTCTCACTGCCGGGACCACATTGCTGCCATATCAACAAACCACACTTTGCTAGCCTGCAGCACCATGACAGACACGTGTGGCTGCAACTCCAGCTGATGCCAAGCACTGCCGGACGTGCGAGCAAGGCCATGTACACCAGCCGGCTCCAGCTGAGCTGGGACAGACCAGCCATCCTGTCTGGTCAGCCCACGAAGCCCTGAGGAATATTAATAATAAATGCTGTTGCTTCTCCTTTTCTCCTTATATAAACTATTTGTTTATGTATTTGGCTGCGCCAGGAGCAGCGGGATCTTCCCTGCTGCATGTGAGACCTTAGTTCCCAGATCTGGCCCCCTCTGCATTGGGAGCATGGAGTCTTAGCCACTGGACCACCAGGGAAGTCCAAATGTTGTTTCAAGTCGCTAAATTTTAGGGCGTTTGTTACACAGCTAGATCTAACCGACACACTCCCCATTTGTATACAGACGGTTGAAGGTGACATTTCAGGTTTGAGTTTGATCTAGCAGAGGGTCATCATTTATTTTCTTGGATTTTTATGGTCCATCCGTCCTTTTCATTCTGACCTGTTTCAACCAGTTCTCCTCTTTTTGAGTCACACTTTACTCAGTGCCCAGTCCTCTCAGAGAGACCCCACTGGCCCACCCCTGCCTCTGCCCTGGATCTGCCAGTCTCCTTTCCTTACAGGCACTTGCCTTCTGCCTTCTTTGACAGCTCTTTTGAGGGAGCCTGATCAAGAGAAGATTCCCCCGAGTAACAGAGCTACCCCCTGCCAGGGGATAAACATCATTGATGGCCTTCTGCAGTGATGCCTTAAGCCGTGAGACAGGCAGGGCAGGCAGCTCCTGAGGGTACCTGATGCTCAAGGAGAGCTGGGTACCAGAATGTGCAGAGCGCTTGGCACAGGCTGTTGAGTTAATTCTCACAACCAGCCAGAGAGGTAGAAATGGACAGATGGGAAAGCTCAGACTGTGAGGGCGTAGAGGGTGGAATTGTGTCTCCCCTCCAAGATCAAAACCGCTTGTTCCTGTGAGTGTGACCTGATTTGGAAATATCCTCACAGATGCCATAAGGGAAGGTGAGGTCAGCCTGGTTGGGCTGGGCCCTCATCCAACGGCTGGTGTCCTCGGAAGGAGAAGGAAAGTTGGGCAAGGAGATCAGAGGAGAAGGCCATGTGACGGGGAGACACATATTGGGGTGTTTGTTGCCCCATGAGCCAGGGACTAGCGAGGATGGCTGGCAGCTGCCAGACCTGGGAAGAGCTGAGGGAGGGTTCTCCCCTAGAGTTTGCAGAGCGACTGACCACAGCTCAATTTTGGATTTATGGCTGCCTCAACTGCGAGAGAATCAATTCTTGCTTTTTTTTTTGGCAGTGCTAGGCGGCATGTTGAATCTTAGTTCTCCAACTAGGGATCAAACTTGCGCCCCCTGCATTTGAAGTGCGGGGTCCTAACCACTGGACCCCCAGAGGAGTCCTTCCTGTTGTTTTTAAGTCACTGAGCTTGGGGCACTTTGCCACAACAGCTCCAGGATACAAATACAGGAGGTGGGCTGTTAGGCTCCACACAATTAGTGAGAAGAGGAATCCAGAAGGATTGAAACCCAATCCTGCCAGGTTCTTTTCAGAAGCAGGTAGCCTCTGGACAGTGGTCCATCCTGATGGTGGAAGCTGGGCCAGTGCAGGAGGGAGGAGCAAGCTGGCTTGGAGGAGGCTGGCTGGGTTTCTGGAAGCCTCGCAGGGCTTCATTCAGGGCAGATGGGCTTGTTGGAGCAGAGCGGGCAATCTATAAACATTAACGTTTCTGTGCAGTTCCTTGTCCGGAGAAGGCAATGGCAACCCACTCCAGTGTTCTTGCCTGGAGAATCCCAGGGACCGGGGAGCCTGGTGGGCTGCTGTCTGTGGGGTCGCACAGAGTCGGATACGACTGAAGTGACTTAGCAGCAGCAGCAGCAGTTCCTTTTCAATTAGTAGACCGTGGTCTGCACAGTGCATACATCAGCCCAGCAGGCAGCCTTGGCCTATGCAACCGGCAGGCAGGCGTTTCCATGGAGGTGGGTGCTGTGAGCCACGCTGCCCACCACTCCCCAGGGTCCATTAGTATCTGTGGGACACACATCGGCTATTTAAGGGCAGGTGCCTCTGGGTGTCTCAGCAGGAGTGAGGAAGGCAGCGGGGTCAGCGGCCCCAGTTACCAAGCCTCTCCTCTGTTTCACTCTAATCAGCACGTCTAATGCATTTTGATTCAAGGAGATCCAACCAGTACATCCTAAAGGAGATCAGTCCTGGGTGTTTTTGGAAGGACTGATGTTGAAGCTGAAATTCCAGTCCTTTGGCCACCTGATGTGAAGAGCTGACTCATTTGAAAAGACCCTGATGCTGGGAAAGATTGAGGGCAGGAGGAGAAGGGAACGACAGAGGATGAGATGGTTGGATGGCGTCACCGACTCGATGGACATGGGTTTGGGTGGACTCCAGGAGTTGGTGATGGACAGGGAGGCCTGGTGTGCTGTGGTTCATGGGGTTGCAAAGAGTCGGACATGACTGAGCAACTGAACTGAACTGAACTGAGTGCATCTTGAAGCTTTTGTAGAATTATTAATACTGTTAAGGAAAACAGCAGAAATTAGTCAAGAGTTCTCATGACCATGAATTATCTCAGGACACTGCCTGGAAGGCATGTCCCCCTCCGCTGCCTCTCTTCACACCTGTCCCTTTGTTCCTGAATGAAGCCCAGATGTTCCTGTTTTTACCCCGTTCACTGCCAGGTCTGAAAACTGTGCCAAGAGTGGATGTGTGCCATCGTTTCATCTTTGGGGCATTGTTCCTCTCAGCTGGAAGTGGGTTCAACATATGCTCACAGATGTGTGTACACACACACATGCTAACACACACACTCTCACACACATGTGCCTGCAAGTGTACCCCACCCCCTCACGCTCACACACACACACACACAAAGTCACACCCATGCTTACACAAACACACATGCCTGCAGGGGTGCCCCGTCCCCCCACCACTCACACACACACACCGTGCAGCGGTTTTCCTCTTAGTGATTGTCTAGGTTAATGACCACAAACTCAAAATTCACTCCTTCGATTGGTAATTGGTCACCAGAGTCTGTTAGTGGTCACCAGAGTCGCCCCAGAGTGTGTGGGGTCTTGGTAAACCATTTTAAAACAATGATTAAAAGTCCTTGGAAGCAACATGAGTCACCCCAAATCACTGGGGGCAGCAGGACCATGGGTTCCAGGCACCCTGTGTGCCACAAGCCGTGCACGGACCCCGGGGATGCTGGACGTGGCTCCTCTCTGGTTTCCCCGCTGGCCCGGAGCGCCGAGGGGGTAGACACCCAGGGGCCTCAGCGCACATGGAAGGGTTGGGGAGCGAGAGACAGGGCAGGTGGTGCCTGCAGTGGGGGCCAAGCCTGTCCTGCTGGTGCTGCCGTGAGGAGGTCCTGTTTTTTTCAAAAGGAAGAGCCAGAACGTAATCAGGGGAAGGAAGTTTTTCCTACTTGTGGATGTGAAGGTTTGGAAAATACAGTTTGGTCCCCAAACCCTGGGCACCTCTGTCACCGAGAACCCGGGGCCACTGCTTGGCTTTGGGGTCACTGAGAGTCCCGGGGTGTGAGGCAATGGGCATGTGTGTGGAGACTGAGATGGGAAAGTCCCTCTGCCCCTTATACCTCCCTCCTCGGGCACCAAAATGTCCCCCATGGACAGTCTTGCCTTTTCCATGCCCCATTTAAAAAATAAAATTTATTTATTTATTCTATTTAGAATAGTAAAACCAGTCACTGTAGAAAATTTGGAAACTACAGGAAAAATAAGACGTCTACCCGTCTGCCCGTTTCAGCCAGAACCTAAATCGGCTTCTGCAGCAGAGGCTCTGAGGCAGGGATTTGGTTTGGGCTCCTTGGCTGAGGACGAGTCAGGGGCCCCTGAGCAAGGAGGCCCAGCCGGGTGGACATGGCCTTGACTCCTGGGCACCTCCAAAGGGCCTCCTCCATCTCAGCACATCCATTGTTGTCCTGATGCCCTCAGTCCTGTCTCCCAGCTTGCAGGGCCCCTCGGGGCTGGGGAAGCCTGGCCAGGTGTCTCTAGGGGTGCAGCTGATGCCTCTGTCCAAGCGGACACCTCTGTGGAGGTCCCCGGTGCTGGACAGGCCTCTCCCTGGACAAGCAGTGTTCCGGAGAGAGGAGGGGCGGCTGCAGGGCTGCAGGACATTCAGGGGTCGCCCAGGGTCCCCGTTTCACTCTGTCTGGCTCTCCAGTGTGCTGGCCCCATGCTGGCCGCCTGGACACAGTGATGGGGGCTGTGTGAGAAGTCCACAAGGTCAAGGCGTGGACGGAGCTGATCCCCCCCAAGGCCTCTCTCCTGGGCGTGTGGAGACCGTCTCCTCCTGCGTCCCCACGTGTCCGTCTGTCCATCTGTGTCCCTCTGCGCGCATCTGTGTCCTCTTATACAGACACAGCCGTCGTGGATTAGGACACACGCCAACGACTGCATTTTAACGTAATTACCTCTTTATCGATCCTACCTCCAAATGCAGTCACTTTCTGAGGTGCCGGGGAGTGAGGGCTTCAGATAATAAATTTCATGGGACATAACTCAGCCTATGACAAGGGGACTCACCCCCCACCCACCACCAGAAGCTGTCTCCTACTGGAGGCACCCACCCCCGAGCTCCCAAGACTCTGTGGGACCCACTGGCCCTCTGTCTTCCCCGAGGTGGGTTGGAAACCCAGCCTGCCTCCGGGAAAACCTGCCTGAAGACACAGGGGACCCCGAATCCCTAGCACCCTTACCAGCCCCTCCTCTCCTGGTGGAGAACGTCCCCTCAAAATCCAGAGTGACGGTTTCACCTGCCCTTTATTCAAATTACAGTTAAATTCTTTTGATTTGTGTTGTAAAAACTCCCCTCATGATAACACTGGAGGGGCAATAAGAGTGGCGTGTCATGTCTGGGGCCCTCTCCTGAGTGCAGGTGGGGAACCGGTGCCCCTGCTGCTTTGGGGTGAGGATGGATGTGGCGACTCCCGCGGCCACTGACCCACCGGGCGGGGCGGCTCCGTGGTGCCTGGCCCCGCAGAGCAGCCGCTCTTCTCGCCAGAGGAAACCTGTGAGCCCACAGTTTCCACCAGTGGCTGTTTATCTTCCTCTAATGGCTGTTTATCCAGGATGAAGTACTGTGTGTGTTTAGTGTTCATTTAATCCTCCTGCTGAATGGATGTTCCCAAGTGATTTAGTTAAAGATGTCATTCTGGCTTCAGATATCATGGGTGGAGGAGAGCACGGATGGATGAGCCTGTGCATAGAGGAGCCCACGGATGGAGGAGCCCATAAATGGAGGAGCCCACGGATGGAGGAGCCCATGGATGGAGGAGCCCACGGATGGAGGAGCCCATGGATGGAGGATCCCACAGGAGATGTCCGTGGTCTGAGAGATGGGGTGGGGGTGTTCAGCTACAGGGACACCATGCAGACAGACACTTCTCCTTTCTCCCTTCTTGGTGACAAGGTCACAGCTGAACTCACAAGCAACTGCACGGCCTTTCTGACGGCATGAGCTTGGTTCCCCAGGCAGAGCACTCTCAGAACCAAGCCCCAGGATGGTGTTTTCCAGGAGGATTTGTTGGGGATTTATTGGATCCAGTGTTTGACCCATGCTTGGGGAAGTTCTTGGGGAGAGAAACCGTAGAAAATAGCGCTGTGTTGTCCGCTCGTATGAACACAGTGTGGTGGAGCTGTGACTGGGGAGCAGGACGGGGCGGTTGTCTCACTGTAGTGTGCTGCGTGCGGGTCAGGACACTGCTGTGTCTCCGCCACCTGCTCCCTGTGAGGCTTGGCTTCATCCTTCACTGAGATCAGAGGGAGGCCACCTCCTCCTCTCAGCCTGCACTTGGTACGTGGTCTCTTGGCCAGCATGTGGGGTGTCCCCGGGCAGGAGGCCTTCTGGGTCCTGGTGTGCAGGCTGACCTGGGTGGACAGGGCTCATGGGCTCTGGGGCTGGTCTGTGCAGTGGGGGGCTGGCTGGCAGCTTCTCTGCAACTTAAAGGGAGGGGGACGTCTCCGTATAAGAGGAGACTCAGGAAGGGGCCTCAGCAATCCCATGGCTCAGCTCATGGGGTAGGATCTCCCTACAGTGTGGAAGCGCTTCCGAAGCAGAAGGCTGGGGACAGCATCCAGTGGGCCCCTGATTCTCTAAGGCAGTGGTCCCCAACCCTCTTGGCACCAGGATGGGTTTCATGAAAGATGATTTTTCCACGGACTGGGGAGGGCAAGGACGATGGTTCAGCATCACCCACCGCTCGCATTCTGCTGTGCGGCCTGGCCCCCTGGTCTGGGGGTCGGGGCATGCGTTAAGGCATCCCATTAAGGACGCCAGGCTGTTGACACAAACACCTGGGCTGTCACAGGCGCTGCCAGGACAGTCTCTCCTCTTCTTTCTTGACTTCCCTGTTCCAGGACTTGGTGTAACCTACACCCAGTCAGGCAGAGGAGGTGTGTTAAAGTGTGTATACACACAAGTGTACATGTGATTGTATGTATATAAATGTATATGTGTGCATGTGTACACACACATGTACAGGTATGACCATATGTGTCTGGACATCTGTGATTATGTATATGCATGTGTGTGTGTGGACACATGCCTGAGTATGATCACATGTCCATGTCTACATGTGTGATCATGTTTACAGTGCACACCTGAGCATTATGCGTGTGAGCACCTGTGCATATGTGTGATTGTACATGCATATGTTTATGTGTGTACGCATAGATCATACATGTGATTGGATGGATATGTAAGCATGTATGTGTGTGTTGTATATATGCTACACATACATGTAAGCACATGTATGAGGCTTCAGTGTATATGTAAGCATGCGTATGTTGCATGTATATGTAAGCATGTGTGTATGGGGCCTCCGTGCATATGTAAACATGTGTATGCATGTTGCACATATGCTACGTGTATATGCAAGCATGTGTGTACAGGGCTCAGTGTATATGTAAGCATTGCATGTATGTCGCATGTATACGTAAACATGTACGGGGCCTCAGTGTCCATATGTAGACACGTGAATATATGTATGCAAGTATGTGTATGCTTATGCAGCCGTGTGTGTGGACCTATGTGTGACTGTGTGCACGTGTGTGCACAGTGTTACCTTCAGTAATCACCGTGGGAAGCTTGACTGAGGCAGAGTTTGGTGAGGCAGGTATTCCGCGTGCAGCAGACAGAGGCGCTGTTCAGAGCACGGCCTCACCGAAGGGGACAGCGGATGATAAAACGCCAGCACAGGAGGACACGCAGGCCGAAGGCATCTTATCTAAATGCCTGCTGAGTTTAGATTAACTCAGTTGTACAACTGGGTTGTAGTTTAACCTAAGCTGTGGTGTGCAGTGGCTTTAGCAACATGAAAATGATAAACAAAACTAAGAAGAGATGTGGAACCCAAGGTCCCTCTCTGGTACGGAACTGAACTCAAGAAGAGATGGAACATTTCACAGCCCCAAAATGAATTATTCAAAGAAGTAATATTCTGGAGTTCACCAGAGGGAACAGATGCTCCAAGGAAACTGAACCAACACATGAATGAAATGTCCCCAGAGCTCAGACTATGCAGACGGCCCCTAAAGTCAGTTTTTAGAGCAGGTGTTACCAGGGGGACAGAGATGGAACCCACAGCTCTGGGGAGAACTGAGGGGTCTAAATGCACATGGGGAGGGGGTGTCTGGACTGTGAACTGGATGGGGCTGGGTCTCCCCTTGTGGGCGCCAGTCCACCCAGAACATCCTCAGTGCTTGTCCCTAAAACAGAAGCAGCAGCAGGAGGACCTGAGATGGGGCCCATCGTTCCCTGAAACAGGGATCTTGAAATGTGCTGAGTAAATAGGCTCCTTGTCCTATCTGCTCATTTTGATGTGGAATCCCCACCCCTGGAAACAGGCTCAAGCCTGTGGTTGTCTGTGTCCCACATGGATTTCTTGGCTCACACCACCTGCAGCCTGACCAAGCCACCTCCAGTCCCGCGTCCCCGAGCACAGCCACCAATATCCCCCTAGCAACTCACAAGGAGGACACGCATGTCCCCAGTGCTCTGGGCACTGAGCTGACATCTAATGCCGAATTACATGGAGGCACTCAGCAAGTCACTCAGGCCATCGTTCTAAGACACACGGGTGAGGAAGGCACAGTGTTCTTGTCTCAGGTGGGCACCGGGGAGATTCCTGAAGCAGCCCAGGGTACCCAACTCCACCAAAAAAAAGCTCAGACCCATTTCTGTATAAGAATATATTATTTAAAAGACAGTTTAAAAATAAAAATTCTGTACAGCTTGTGAAGTCCTGTTTTTTTTTGTATCAGTGAACAAAATGGTTCTTAGAAAACGATCTCGTGGTGGCAGGCACTCAGGACCACTTTTTCCTGCATGGATGATCCTGCGAAGCTCGGCCGGCTGGGTCCAGAGGAGTAGTCTGCAGCTCTCTGCTTTCTTCAGGCACAGTCTGCTTGGAAAAGGGAAAAGATGCTGGTTTGTGTTGGTGGGATCAAAAATGCTCTGCCAACACCACAAATCTCATGGCATCACATACAGTGAGCGATTTTTCTGTATCAGAATTTTCTGCTTGTTGAACAGCTAAAACAAGAAGAATGGGATTATTACCTTTAGTTTAGAGATTGGGGCTCTGCGGCTCAGAGAGGTTGAGACACCTGTGGGTGTCACTCAGCTTGTAATGAACAAAGCCTGGACTCATGTGGTGTGACCAGACCCCATGGAGACTGAATGAACTGGTTTGCCTTCTGCCTGGACTGAATGAATAGCCAGGATCCACAAGTGCAGAGGATGTGCTTGTAGTGACATAAGCAAAGACTATTTCTGAGAAGCTTTGAAAAATGTTTTCTCTTATAAGTGGTACCTATGCTAATCAGGATGAGATGGTTGGATGGCATCACCGACTTGATGGACATGAGTTTGAGCAAGCTCCGGGAGTTGGTGATGGACAGGGAAGCCTGGTGTGCTGCAGTCCACGGGGTTGCAAAGAGTCAGGCACAACTGAGCGACTGAACTGACTGATGCTAATCATTGATCTTTTTCTGTTAACTAAGGTATGACACCTTCTTTCAGAGCCTAATTGTAACAATTATATGCTAGGAAGAGACATTCCATTTAAAAACATTTGTGCATACAGATTTCTTCCCTTCCTTCCCTTCCTCCGTCCTTCCCAGTTTTTCACACTGTCCCCGTTTCAGTCTGAAAACTAGTCAATCCTAAAGGGAATCAAGCCTGAATATTCATGGGAAGGACTGATGCTGAAGCTGAAGCTCCAATCCTTTGGCCACCTGATGTGAAGAGCCAACTCACTGGAAAAGACTCTGATGCTGGGTAAGACTGAAGGCAGGAGGAGAAGGGGATGATAGAGGATGAGATGGTTGGATGGCATCAGCGACTCAATGGACATGAGTTTGAGCAAGCTTCGGGAGAGAGTAACGGACAGGGAAGCCAGGTCCGTTGCAGCCCATGAGGTCGCACAGACCTGGACACAACTGAGTGACTGAACAACAACCGAGACATCACTCAGAACAGCGTTACCTTCGCTCTGTCGCCCGAGGTCTCTGCTTTTCTCTCTTGACGTGGCGCTCCCAGACGTCAGGCTCTCAGCCTTCTGCTATGACCAGGACAGAGCACACAGGAGGTGACAGACAGTGAGTGAGCGACTGCCTTCTGCTCAAAAGCTTCCTGGGACAGGAGGTGCTAAGACATGTGAGGAGACGTGCCCCTGGGGGCACCTCCCAGAAACAGCTCTGCACGGTCTACCTTCCCGGCCGTTGGAACCTCACCACGTGGCCTCCGTTTGGTCTTGGACAGTGAGCTCTTGCTGGCTGCAGGGGCAGCCCCAGAGAACTGGCCATGGTGGATGCTGAGTCCATGGCCCCATTACCTCTTTTGTGGGTCAGCTCTTTCTGGGGGCAGGAAGGGGCCGTGGAGGGTCCTACTGGCCGTCTGGGCAGCCGGCCTGGGCCTGGAGACTGAGGCCTTTGCAGTGACGGCTCGAGGCTGGACCAGGGGGGCCAGGCCTGTAAGCCCTCCTGTCAGAGGGCGTGGCTGGGGGACGCCTCCTCTTACATCTGTTCTGTGCATCATGTACTCTTAGGCTTTTGGGGTTGTGTGACTTCCTGGGAGGAAAATCCGACTAGAGAAATCGGTTGCCGGCCGGGATTGCCTATCGACCTGAAAGCACCACAGTGTGTCTGGCATCGTACACAAAGGAGGTTGAGAGGAGAGCCGCCGGAGGCTCAGCAAGGCACTGTGGGAGTTCCTGGCTGGAAGGCAGGGTTGAGGCCCTGCCTGCAGTGAGTATGAAGAACAAACGGCATGGGAGGGGACCCTGGGGTGTGGGCGGGGGAGTGCCAGGCAAGGCCCAGTGGGGACCAAGCCCGCAGCAGCAGGGGTGCACTGGGCACCCGAGAGAGACGGGGAGGGAGGGTGGATGGAGGGGAGGCCACACTTGAGTGACTGGACGTCACAGGGGCACATCCCAGGGTTCCCAAGTGGCAGGGGGCCCTGAAGCAGGTCTGCACCCTCTGGGGTCCTGCTGGGGCCAGACCAGCTCTTGCGGCTTCTCTGAAAGCCTCCACCCCAGCTCTGAGCCTCCCTGAAACACAGGACCAACCCCAATAGCCAACTAGAACCGGATTGGGTCTTTCGATCCTCCTCAAGGTGCCAGCAGAGTCCCATGGCTGGGTGTGGTGGTGGCTTTTCCAGAGACAGGGAGTCTCTTCCATGGCCTTGCTTCTGAATAAAGTCGGCCCTGGGAGGAGGGGAGGGACCTGCACGGGGCCAGAAACCCGCTCTGAGGGGACGCAGGTGGCAGAGGCAGTGATGTCCTCGAACCCCATTGGATGACCACGACCTCAGGGCACAGACTCCCCCCAAGGCTCTGTGCCTCCCATGCTGTGAGCTCCCTGAGGATAGAACACCTCTGCATCAGGCCTGGCGTCTCTGTGGGACAGATGCGCTCGGTTGGAGGCCCCCTGGGTGGTGTGGCCGGGCGGGGTGGGGCCCGTGGATCCCAGGCCTTCACAGAGGCGACTCACCTCCCTAACGGCATCGTCCATCTGCTTCAGCTCCTCGTAGCGATCTCGGGACTCCCACAATGGCTGCAGCATGAGCTCCTCAACCACGGGGAAGAGCTGTGAGAGAAAAGATGGCTGTCAACAGGCTGTCATCCTCGCGGGAAGCGCATCGTGGGAAACCAGCCGCCCTGGAGACATGCTTCCGTCCAGGGTCACGGCGGGGGCAGAATCCAAGGTGCTCCAGGCACGAGGCTGGCTGCTCAACGGCTCCTGGGAGCCTGCGGGGACAGAGCACCCACCTGCCTGTTCTGAGTCCCGCTGTTTCCAGCTCTCACACTTCCCACGAGGACTGGCAGAAGCCGCTCCCTCCTTCTGCCTCCCAGAACCCCAACATCCCTCCGCGGACTCTCTTTTCCCAAATGCCAACCTCGCCAACCTCACCCCGAAGACTCCGGGCAGCCACGGGTGGGGGGAGTGAAGGGACCCCGCACATGGCCCGGGACCCCCTCTGCCCGCACCACACTGGGGCCTGGATCCCCCTGTGGCTCTGCCTCTCGCCTGCAGTGCCCACGGTCCCAGGTCCACCTGGTGAGCATACTTTGTCTTTGAGACTCAGCTCTGAGGGGGCTGCCTCTCCCTCTGAGGAGCCCCCTCCTCAGTCCCAGGAGGCACATCCCCTGCCTCCCTGCCCCCTGGGGCCCTGTGCACACAGCCCCCAGCCCCAGCCTGCTCCTGCAAGGGAGGAGGGCAGGCCCACCATCGCCACTGCTGGCTGGCACCTGCCACCTGTGGGGTAAGAGTGCTGTGGGGCTTGAGGAAGGGTGCGCTGAGGTAGTTCTGGAAGGTTGCTGAGAACAGCAAGGGGGGCCCAGGCCAAGGCAGGCTGGGCTTAGAGCTGGAGACTTGAAGAAGGTGGGACCAGGAGCCACGGGCCTCTCCGGTAAGGCAGAAGTGCCCAAGAGGATGGGCGACGGCCCAAAAAGGCGGGTGGTTTGCCCTGTGCTGGGGGCAGTGGGGAGCCATGGAGAGAGGCAGAGGCTGTCTCCTTCCTGAGGATTAATGTGGTGATTGCTGTGGGGGTGGGGGAGACAGGGGCGGGCAGGTCAGAAAGTTCTTCTGAAGGTAGAGATGAGAGGTGCTGACAAGGCCCTGATGGTGCCCTGGGTGGGGGGGTTGGGGTGGCTCCAGAGACACGGTGCAGGAGGGCCGCCTGGCCCAGGAAGGGGCAGCGAGAGGCTCTGTGGTTCTGTGACTGGGTCACTGCTTGGGCTGGGGGGTGGGCACGGAGGCCAGGAGGGGTGGGGGGCAGTCTGTTTGAACACTCGGGTGTTAGGTGTGGTGGGCTTCGGGTGAGTGTCAGGTAGGCGGCTACTGCACATGTGTGTATGTTTGAGTGTGTGTCCATGTGAGTATGTCCGTGTACCTGTGTGAGTGTGTGTCATGGGAGTGTGTGTCTCTGTGTGTGTCCATGTGCCTGTGTGAGTGTGTGTCTGTGGGAGTGTGTGATGTGAGTGTGTCTATGAGGCTGTGTGTGTGTGTGTCCGTGGGAGTGTGTGTCTGTGTGTGTCCATGTGCCTGTGGGAGTGTGTGTCTGTGGGAGTGTGTGTGTGTGTGTGATGTGAATGTATGTCGTGTGTCTGTGTGTGTCCCTTTGTGTGTGTCCATGTGAGTGCATGTCTGTGAGTGTGTGTGTGTGTGTCCATGTGAATGCACACGTGTATTTCTCCCTGCTGGGTCACCAGCTTGCAGAGGTGGTCATTCACCTTGGTCACTGTCTCAAACATCGGGATCAGGACGAACTTGATGAAACCAATCTGGGCTGTGGCTTTGGTCACTTTGTCCCGGTCCATGAATGGGGCCACGGGGAGGCCCTCTGACTTCTCGCGGTCACTCTGCAGGGAAGGTACCAAACATGATGTTAAAGAAAGAAACACTCGTGGAATCTGGGAGCTTCAAGGATCACTGCTCTCAGAGGAAGAGAAAAACAGCCAACATGCTAGCAGAATCACCCCCATCACAGATGGTAGTGAGCGCGTGGGAGATGAGGGCGCTGTAAGTGCCAACCAGGGGCCTCCGAGCCTGCACGGTGTGTCCAGGGGCGGGGAGGACGGCTCCAGGCCCTGCTGGCTGCTCAGCAGCAGAGCAGCTTGTAGACCAGCACCCCCCACCCTGCAACCCCTCATCCTGGCCCCAGGCTCATCAAGCTGCTCTAGCGAGAGGCTTATTGTCCCTTCTGACATTTTCCGTCTTAGGCTGGCTTTGCTTCCTATCCCAGAGTGTCCCCAGCCATAACTGTTTGGTCTCATGCACCCAGGGGCCCCCATTGGGTGGGGGGAGTTAATCAGTAATAACAGGGGTGCTAACACGGTGACAATTTGACATCAGCTTTTCCTGCTCGTCCCTGCCTTGTGTGTCTCAAATTACAACCCCACGCGTTTCTGGCGTGCCCCTGCTGTGAAGGCTTCTAGAAGCACTGACACTGGCCACCTTGGTGCCTCTGTCACATTTCAAACAGGAACCCAGTTAAGGGGCTAAAGAGCCCCAGGAGGCGTGGCCTGTGCGACGCTTACCTGCATGAAATATTCCTCCAACAAACAGTCCACCCACGGTTCTGCCACCTCCATGGGGCGGACCTCGTTAGAGATGTCACAGCATTTGATCAGTATCATCTTCAGCTGAAAGAAGAGATCTGGACTCAGCTGTGCAGCAAGGGACGCACCTTGCTGGGCTCTGGGTCTGGGCTTGCCATCACAGGCCAGCAGGGGGGAGGGTAGGCAGTGCGTGTGGAGAGGAACTGAACTTTGCTGTGACCCCTCCCCCAAAAAGGGCACACTTCCCACTGCAAGGGGAGGAGAACGGGGCATCACCACACTCTTTCCTGGAGGCGCTTGAGTAGCAGGAAAGCCCCTTGAACACATGGACATTTTGTCTTATGAACCACATACTGCAAAGCTCACAAGTATCTCTCTGATGTTGACGATACATAAAAAACATAGACAGACAGCGCTGTCAGGAGGCAGAGGTTTAAACGGTCATGAGAAGAAACCCTGTGGGCCTGCTGAGCACTGAAGAAGTGCGTTAGACACACAGGGCGAAGGTGACCCTCACAGAGCAGCAGGGAGCGTGCCCACCGGCCTCGGTGACAGGGACAGAGTAAAGGGAAAATGTGTGATTAAACAGTTAATTCCCAGGGGGCTCAAGTGCTAAAGAATCCATCTGCCAATGCAAGAGATGCAAGAGACATGGGTTTGAGTACTGGGTCGGGAAGATCCCCTGGAGAAGGAAATGACAACCCACTCCAGTATGCCTGGAGAATCCCATGGACAGAGGAGCCTGGCGGGCTACGGTCCAGGGGGTCGCAGGGTCAGGTATGACTGAACACGCGCATGTGCGTGCACACACACACACACACACACACGCACGCACACACACGCTCTAACGGATTATACATAGAGAAAAAAATACGCAAGACCCCTGTAAGTTAATGATCACGCAAGAAGTGAGTTTTCTTTACCATAAAACCAAGCAGGCTTGCTTAGCAAGAAAACCACGTGATAGAAGCATGGGGACATACCCTCAACCACAAACAACGGTGGCGAGCGACCCACTCCTGCCCAGTGAGCTCAGTGAGGTAATGCCTCCTAAGACATACTCTGCACACGCAAAAGACAATAATTCATGGAAAGGTGATGTCTTAGAGTGAAAGACCCTCGTTGTACTGTGACCTGAGATCATTCTTCCGTGCTGCCATGACAGTCCCGGCTTAAGCACATAGGGACGAGAAAACTCCCCCCACCCCACCTGACGTGGAGGAGGAGCTCATGACGGAAGCGCGATGTCTACTCAAGAACCAGGAAGAAGGTGGTCTTTTCTGCTCTCCCTACATTTCCTTTGACTATAGGACCGAGCCCACCAAGTTCTCAGGGTGTGGCATCCTCTCACCCACCCACTTGTAAGCCTCACACGCATCTTGTTCTAATCTCTTATCCATGCCTTTGCCTCTCATTGGATTCTTTCTATGCTGAGACACACAGGACCAAGGCTACTTGGAGCCCCTAGAAACACCACCTGGGGTTTCATCAGCACCCCATGGTCTGAACACCACAGGGGAGGCAGGGGTGGGAACCACAGCCCTGCCGGTTGACGGGGGTGTGGTGGGCCTGTGAGAGCACAGTCACACAAATGTCGGGGCAGCCCTGGATTCTGCCCTCTGTTCCCAAGCCTGGCATTCCCCTGCGTTGGCCGGGCCTCTGCATTTGGAACTGCCTTCGCCCACTTATCACATTCGAATCCAAAGGAGATGGAAGGATGGGAAAGGAATTCCTTTAACCAGGAGAAAGGGTCCTACTGGGGGTTGGGGGGCTTTCCCTGCTAAGCGCTGAGACTTTGCAAATTGGTGTTACTGATACCTCACTCCAGGTGAGGGTATGCATTTTCCTTTGGTTTCTTGGTTCCCAGTCTGAGCTGGGGGGTGGGGCTCACCCACCAGCCCCCCAGAGAAGGAAAAAAAGCCCACTCACAAGGGTCATGTGCTCCTTGTTGCTGTAGTCAAAATTCTCCATTTTTTCTTTGAAAGAGTCCATGATTTCCGCATGCCTTGCCATGTCAGTGGCCAAGATTAACGTGATCATTCCCTGAGAAGTGAAAGCCAAGAGTTAACACAGGGCATAATTCCAATAATTACTCAGTGAGCACCCACTGTATGCGGAGCCCTCTGCTCACGTCACTTCATTCAGACCTCATGCCAATGCCAGGGGTGGGTACTGTCCTCGTTTTATAAAGAAACTGAGACTTGGAGAGGCTAAGGAGCTTGCCCAGGTCACAGCTGGCGAGTGGAAGGCTGGGGTTTGAGCCCAAGGATGCCTGATGCAGGCTGCGTCCCCAGAAAAGGCTCTGAGCCCAGGCCCACTAGGAGCATTCAGCTGCAGAAAAGAGGCTCAGCGTGTCTCCTTGTGAAGTCCAGTCTATTTTAGCCAAGGACAAATGTTTCCTGCCAGTTCACTAATCTAGATATACGGTTTGTTCTTCCTAGATCTTGTTGCTGGAGGTCAATGACCCATTTTCCAAGAGTATTTTTTTCTTATTATCTAATCTGTATGTGACTGTATGTGCATATCTTGCTTGGGAACAAAGTCTGATGATAAATAATAGCATTCTTCTATTAACAAATTTGTAAGCAAAAGTGAAATGTTTTTAATACAAATATTTTATGATCTTGTTAACCAAATGTTGGTTTAGTAGACGTAATGTAATTTGAAACCATGGCCATCCATCAACCTACACATCCACCCATTAATTTATCTGTCTACCCATCCATCCACTTGTTCACTCATCCATCCATCCATTCACTTGTTCACTTAGCTATCTGTCCATCCATCCATTCACCCAACTTGTCCATCCATCCATCCATCTCTCCATACATCCATCCACTTGTTCACTCATCCATCCATCCATTCACTTATTCACTTAGCTATCCGTCCATCCATCCATTCACCCAACTTGTCCATCCATCCCACAAATATTTATAGGGAACACCTCTGTGCCGGGTATGATGTTCTACTTCTCTAAGAAAACACCACCAGAAACATCAAATATGGAACTCAAACCAGTCAGTACAGATAAAAAAATGTACTTGGGGAGAGGGCATCACTGGCCTTCTGAATTGTGCAATTTCTCGGTAAGGATTTAATTATTAGTGAAGGATCTACTCTCATGATGAGTTCTCTCTCAAGATATTCAAGAACAAAACATTATTGAAAACTGGGACAATGGATTTTACCCCCCAGAAAGTGTTAAAGTCAGTTAGGTGTCCGGGGCAGAGGCAGCAGTGTGTCCCCGTGTGGGCAGCAGGAGGCAGGGCGCGTCCCCTCCTGCTCTGACTGCTCCTCACACGAGGGGAGGGGGCCAGCTGCCTGGATGCTCTGAGCTGAGTTCCTGGCGGGGCTCCTCACCTGGCAGTCATCAGGGGCGGCATACAGGAGGGCCCTTTCTTTAAGACTCGCCCCCTTACCTGCTCCACAGAAAGACTCTATAGCAAACAGAAAAACACAGAGCAGGTGCCTGCCATTTCTGTGGGTCCATACACGTGGAAGGGAGGCCAGAAAGCCTGGTGATAACTGCACCAGGAATCGGTGACTCATCAAGGCCTGCCGTTAAGACCTGGCTGAGCGCTGATTTCCTGGAAGCGAAAGGATGGGAACAGGACTGCAGCCGTCTGCTAAGGCGAGGCTGTCGGTTCTCCAGGAGGAGGCATTCGTCCTGCCCTGGGCTCTAGCGTGTCTTTATCAGGTGCCTCTGGAAGCCAGGCCACTGAGACACTGTGTGGACTCCCACATGGAGGACGTGGCTCCCACCTGTTCGAGTCCCTGGGCTGCCGTGCAAAGTGCCAGACGCGGGGGACAGAGCAGCAGGAAGGCATCTCTTCATGACTCTGGAGGCCACAAGTCTAGGAACCAAGGTGCCCCCTCTGGAGGCTCCGGGGACAGTCCACTCCCTGCCTCTGGCTTCTGGCAGCCCCTGGGCTCCGCGGTTTGTGCCCACACCACTCCCGTCTCCACCTCTGCTGTCACACGGCCTCTGTGTCTCTCCTCTGTGTGTCTCTTATACGGACACTTGTCATTGGATTTAGGGTCCCTGTGGATAATCTGAGCTAACCTCTAAAGATCCTAGTTTAATTACAGCTACAAAGATTTATTCTAAATAAGGTCACATTCGCAGCTCCTGGGGGGTCAGGAGGTGGACGTGACTATTTTTTTAGCTGGAGGTGGCTATCATTCAACCCATTTCACCCCTCTGGGATCGCTCTGACATTGTCCCTCCTCTGAACATGCCAGAGGGTGGGGCACAGGGCTGTGCTCAGTGAGACCTGCTGTGGGTGTGCAGGGGGTGTATGTGTGACTTTGGTGACTTGCAAGCCTCTGTCTCTGGACAGGTGGCCGCCCCCATCCCCCGCCCCATGTGCCCCCAGGAGCAGAAAGGTCTCTTCTCTGAAGTGGGATGTGAGGCTGGCTGGTCACGGGGCAGCGGGAGACAGGAGTAGGGCCTAGGGGCAGTGGTCGGGGTTCTGCCGGGCTGGATGTCCCAGACGTGTCTGTCCAGGACCTGCTTCCTTGGGTGAGTGACCTTGTCTGTGTCAGCCTCAGTTTCCTGGGCTGCGAGATGAGAAAGGATGTATCTCAAAGGGTTAAATTAAATGGTAGTCATGACCTGAAGGTCCATGGAACACTGCCCATGCAGGCCAAGCACACACCTCTTCCTGGGGTGTTGTCACCTGGCCTTGGAGAAGGCGTGGAAGGAGGGTCGGCCCCCCAGGATCCTTGTGGGAGACTGGGAGCTCCTGGGAGCCTCAGGCACAGGGAGAGAGGGTGTCTCCTCTCTGGTGGGGCTCACTGTCCCCCAGGGACCCCCACTCCCCAGTGGGCGCGGCATTGCCCCACACACCTGCCTGATTTGCTTGAAGCCCTCCGGCGACACGTTGGAGAAGATGTTGCACTCGGGCTGGTTGAGAATCTGGAAGGCCACGGCACAGTGGTGGTTCTCCAGGGGCGAGATGTCGTTGTAGCGGACGGCCAGCTCCGTGCGGGCGTTGATCTGGTACCTGGGGGTGGACAGCAAAGGGACCCTCGGGTGCCTGCACTCACATGCGAGTGGGCACAGTGGTGCAGGGGCGCGCGTGCTGGTGTAGAGGTGGAGGCGATGGGGCTGCTGGAGGGGACCCACTCTGCTGTGCCAGGAACTTACTCCTCCCGGCTCTCCTGGGTCTCAGCTGCCCCTCTGACCAGATACTCCCAAGTCGTTACAGTCCTAACGGTGGACACCACCAATGAACCTCAGGTCCTCCCTGAGGAGGTGCCCTCAAGGTGGTCAGGCCTTTGCCAAGGCACCCTGCAGACACCGTAGGATGTGGGAGGAAGGCTAGATGTTGCGGGCACGGGCCCCTGGCTGTCTTGTGCTCAGCGCAGCATCTGAGTGTGAACTGAGGGGGTGCACACCTCCTCCTCCGGGCATGGACGTCCACACCCTGGAATCCACTCTGGTCCTGAGTAGCAATAGCATGCTTCCCAGACAGGTTGGGCATCATCGCCCACATGGGAAAATTCGACACACAAATACACAAACTCCACAGAACAACCAAAGTATCACTATGAACACAAACCAGCAGCACTGGGCCTGGACTCTGGCAGGGACATGGGGTAGAACTCTGTCTTCGCCCCGAGGCAGGAGTGGATCAATGTTCCAGCAGAGCCTGGCCCATCTTCCTGGCCCCACGGCCTGCCCTGGACCCTCTCTGCCTCCTCGTGTCCATACCCCTGTTCTTGCTGTCACTGCCCTTGTTCTGTCTCATTCCTGCTGGAAGCAGGCTGGTGAGGCTGCCCTTAGGGGAGTGAGATCCAGAGACTGGGTGGAGGTCCGCCCCTCCCGGTCATGGGTGTGTGAACGTCCTTCCCTGCTGCAGGGGGCGGGGAGCTCTGCTGCTGCCAGGCCCTGCCGTGTAGACGTGCAGACGCAGACCTGCAGCCAGGACCACAGAGGGCTGAGGCAGTCCCCTGGGGTCTGGGATCCTGCTGGGAAGGCCTGGCCCTGGACAAAGTCCTTGGTGGGAAGGCTGCGTCCTACAGAGGTGGGGTGGAGCTGGGGGCTCAGGAGTGCTTCGCTGACAGCTCCCGCTGGGAACTGGCAGGGGGTTGAGCTGAAAAGCTCAACTCTGACACCCAGAGTGCCCTTGATAAGAGAAAAGGACCATGTACATACGTGTTGTTGTAGCCTGGATGATCCAAGTCGTGGCAGATGGCCGCAGTCATCAGGACCAGGATGTCCATTTGTGAAAACTTCTCCTGGATCAGAGAGAGGATTTGGTGGGTGAGGAGGGGGCTGGCAGGGGGGTGGGGCAATGACACAGGGGGATGAAGCTCCCCCAGCTCTGGCCTGGTGGGGGAGGACGCGCCTCTCCCTGGGGTGGGGGGTGGGCACCCACTTGTTAATTGACAAACTGGAGGGGCGGTGTTTCCCCAGGTGGTGGAGGAGCTGCTGCCCCGAGCTCCCCTCCAAGTGGGATGTTCCCCAGACCTACCCTAAGCTCCCCACAGGTGGGATGCCCCCCAGACCCACCCTAAGCTCCCCTCCAGGTGGGAAGCCCCCAGACCCATCCTAAGCTCCCCTCCAGGTGGGATGCCCTCAGACCCACCCTAAGCTCCCTGCAGGCAGGATGACCCCAGACGCGCCCTAAGCTCCCCACCAGGAGGGACGCCCCCCAGACCCGCCCTAAGCTCCCCACCAGGAGGGACGCCCCCAGACCCACCTGCAGCCTGCAGCACCAGATCATGCTGTACATCATCTGGGCGACGCAGAAGCAGTGCCGGAAGTTGTGGAAGGGGTTGTTCCGGTAGTTGTCCTGCACGCACAGCTGTGGGACGAGACGGTCCGCCCTGTGCCCACTGCCCACCCTCCTCAAGCTCCCCGCACCTTCTTCCCGATGCCAGCTCTCGACTCCCACCCGGTCCTCATCCAACTGCATTCCTGCTTCCTGGGGTTGAGGATGAGGGAGGGGCCCAGGGGTGTCCAAGGGCCACATAGGGGAAGGTGTCCCCAGGGGACCCACAGTGGGGTGTGAAGCTGGGGGGAGGGCAAGGGGGCTGCGTGTGGGTGCCAGGTCCCCAGCCACCATCTAACCTTCCACAGGCTTTTAAAAAACCTATTTGTTTATTTGGCTGTGTCAGTAATTGTGGCATGCATGATCTGGTTCCCTGACCAGGAATGGAACCCGGATCTCCTGCACTGGGAGCAAAGTCATAGCCACTGGACCACCAGGGGAGTCCCTTTCCACAGCCTTCTAACATTTGGCTCTGAGCAGCATTTTATTAAAAAGAAAGATCTGTTGAAAAACATACACTCAGTCACACATGCACACCCCTCCCCCACATGCACACCTCACACACACACACACTTACACATGGACACACACACAGCCCCTCTCCCGCATGATGCAGGCACCAGCACTCACAAATGAACACACACACACGTACTCCACACACACTGGCACACACATGTATACACCTGCATAGCACCCCCTCCCTCCCCGCACACATGCTGCTTAGAACACACTCTTCACACGACTCTCCCTGGTTCCTACTATTTTCTCCTAAGACAGAAGCTTAGGAACAGAGAATGTCTGGTTGGGGATGGGTCCCCGCAGGATTCTCACAGGAGTGTGGCCTTTGTCTGCAGGAAGCCCAGGCCCAAAGGAAGGTACCCATGGTCCATTCCCAGGAAACCCGATGAAACTGTGCTCAGGGGCCGGCAGGGGCCCGACACTCACCAGCCACCTCTTGAGCGTGATGGGGTTGATGCTGAAGTCCCTGACCAGGCCCAGGTCATGGTACATGTGCTCCAGGCAGCTTAGCATCTGCAGGCGCAGGAGCAGAAGGACAGTCAGCAGCGTGGCGGGCTGGGCGCCAGGGGAGTCCTCCCCTCCCGGGGGGCCACAGGAGCAGAGGGATGGTCAGCAGCGTGGCGGGCTGGACCCCAGGGGAGTCCTCCCCTCCAGGGGGCCCCAGGACCCAAGCCTGCTGACTAGGGGGTTTCAGCACCCCCAGAAGGGGTGTGGGGGCTTTGAAAGAGCAGTCGGGGTTAGAAGCCAATGGCATTCTCTACAGGAGGGACAGTGACCAGATGACGTGACGCTATCCCCAAATGACCACACTGGAAGTGACTTGACTTATTTATACACACAAGCACCCATCTCGATGGGTCAGGATCCTGGCCTGAGGTTCTGAGAGACACCTCCAATTCCCGCAGACCCTGCAAGAGCCCGAGGCTGGGAGCTGAGGAGCCGAGGAGCGGCGTTGACAGATACTCATCCATCCCAAACCCGTCTCTTCGGGCCCCCAGGGGCCCTGCTGGGACACACTTTCTTATGCATGAACCAAAGTGTCTGGAAGGCAAGCTTCCTTCTGGGGAGCACCGCCTCCCAAACCTCATTTCACTGAGCTGCCTTCTACAGAAATCCCCGTTCAACTTGATGTTGATTTTGCTTCCAGGCCCAGAGAGGATTTACTGTCACGGTTGCAATCTATTTAAATGCCACTCAGAACTTTGAAGCTTAATCAAGCCAAGAAGATTAAATGATCTTAAAAAAGTGAGAGCTTGACAAAGTGGGCTCTGCTTTCTGGGAGAAGAGCCCAGGGAGACGGGAGGTCTCGGAGTGGGGCTGACTTAGCATCACCTTAGCAGGACACCAGCCCCCGTCCCCCAGCTCCCCACCCTGGGACCCACACCGGTGCCCCTCAGCCCCAGTGCCGGCCCTGCCCTGGTGTCTGCACAGACTTCCCGTCTGCTCTGTTCACCAGGCAACCTTCTCTTCCCAAAAAGGGTGTATTAAGGACTGAATCATGACCCTTCAATCAAGCTGTCGAGGCCCTGAGTTCCCCCGTGACTGTGTTTGGAGAGAGGACCATTAGGGATATAATTGAGGTTATGCAAGGTCACTAGGGCAGGCGCTAATCTGCTAGGACAGGTGTCTTTATGAGAGGAGATCAGGACACAGACACGCACAGAGGGACGCCCGTATGAGGACACAGGAGGAGAAGGCTGTCGACACGCGGAGGAGAAAGGCCTCGGGAGGGACCAGCCCTGCCCGCACCTGGATCTCGGAGGTCGAGCTTCCAGACCGTGAGAAAACAGGTTTCTATTTAACCCCCAAGTCTGCGGCATTTGCTATGGCAGCCCCAGCAGACCTATTCAGGGAATACAGCTGAAAATCCACTTTTTCTTGTTACAAAATATATGAGAACTAGAAACACTGCAATTTAGAAGTTTTGCAAATCCAATCCTACAATGAAGGGTCAATGAGCTGGCCACGGAAGGAACACCTCTGGAAGCAAAGACTTGTGTGGCATCACAAAGAACCCACTTAGGAAACTGGAAAACGCCCCAGCCCTGCAGTGGGGGCCCGGGAGGATGTCCAGACGGAAAGTCCTTGAAGGGGCCACATGCTGGTCTTCCTTGAGGGGACAGCCCAGACACAGACTGGGTGCCAAGGTTTGGAAACCGGGGCTTTGAAGGAGCCCTTGACAGGACATGGGGAGTGCAGGGTCCTGGCGTGAGGGCAGGAGGGCTGGTGTCCAGGCTGGTGGCTGGGTCACCCCAGCTTGGCTGGCAGCATGAGCACCTAGTCAGGGTCTAGCCATCCAGAGCTGCTCATGCCCTCACCGTCCTGGATCAGAGGGGCTGTAGCTCTGACACCCCTGCTCCCCGCCACACCGGCCCATTCGCGGCTGCAGGCAACCCCGCAGAGCTGAAATGTTTGCTGTGAAATCAGAGTCAAGAGGCGGAGGTGATCAGCAGATGAAACCATCTGGCGCCACTTATGTGGTGGCTTCAGAGCAGGAGGGATGCGTCTGTACATCTGCTCCCATTACGGCAGCTGTGGACGCTGCAGCAGGTCCTGGGCTGGCAGCTGGGTGATGGTGAGCGTGGAGGACACATGAGATGACAGCGAGGTCCTGCAGCCTTCAAGGCAGGGCTGGGCAGATGCAGAGCTGTGGGGGCGCTCAGAGGCTGGCCCTTGAGAGAGTGGAGCAGCGTGAGGTCATCTCCCCGTCTGGTCTGTGATCAGAGGATGCTGGGCTGGGCCCTGGGTGATGCAGGGCGCATCACCCCTGCGTGGAGGGGGGTCAGTGAACCACCACCACCCGGGAGCTCTGATTTCTCGGGGGGTGGCCAGATGCAGTGCTGGGGGCCACTCGGGCTGCTGAAGCTTTCAGATGTGTCCTTGTACCTGTTCATCTTTGCTGCTCATTCTCCAAAATTCACGGCACCCCCAGAGGCCAGGGCTGCTGTCTGTGAGCACTTCTGGTTTGCCACCTCGGGCAGGGAGACACTTTACAGAAGCAATGGAACCCTCCCCAGGCTCCCTGGGGGCGTGGAGGTGTGCTGGTGAAACCCTGGGGCTAGATGACGGCCACTCAGGCCAAGCACACCTGCAGGGGGTTGCCTCCCGCCCCTTAGCCCTGCCCTGCCAGCACCTGCGCATACATCCCACAGGTGGAGTGACGAGGGCAGAGAGGCGGCCTCCCCCTGGTGGATGCGGGGATCCTTCCACCTCTGACACAAAGGTGGAGCATTCCCTCTCTGGCCACAAGCAGCCTGTGTTCTGTGGAGACAGGAATGGCAGGGTTCTGCCATCAGGGCCCCAGCTTTGCTCTTTCTCCCTGTGGGCGGAGGTCAAAATGACTATGCGGAGCGTGAGATGTGCTCAGAGCAGCACTTGCCCACCTGCTGGAAACAGGGGTGCGTGTTTGAAGCTCCCATGGGCCCACTTGCTCGTGGACAGGCCAACAGGGTCCCCTGTTCAGCGCGAGCTACTGGGACAAGAGGTCTTCACGCTTTTCCTGGAACACCTGACTCTTCTCCTCCTGCCCTGCTTCCCTCCATCACGTCCGTCTTCAATCAAGCACTGATCCGGCAGGTGACACTTACAATAGCCCCTCCTCCCTGAGCCCCCAGCTCCAGTCCTGCATGCTGGTTGGTTGGACGTTTTGGAGCACCCGTGCCATCCAGCTGCTCTTCTCAGGGTGGACCGGGTTGGGTGGAGGCGAGATCTGTGCTTCCCCGCCCCTCTTGCTGGGGCTTTTCTTATCCCAGGAGACCACGCGAGTGACAGTGGTTCACGCAGGAGAGTTCAGGGTGCATGATCCATTTCCTGGACCTGCAGGGAAGTCGCTCTGCCGCTCTTGTCCAAGAGCGTGAGCCTTTCTGCGCTCCTGCATGACCGAAAAGCTGGCAAGAATCCGCTGCTTTCAGCGGCCTGAGGTCTATGTGGCTTTGTGATTTCTTAGGGTTCAGAGAGAGGAGGGTGTATCTGACATTATTAGGTAATAGACTAAACAAATGACAATCTCCATGCCTGTGTTTTCTCAGCAAAAGGGAAATTTAAAAGAACTGTCATGCTGTAAGAAGTTACTCTGAGTCCTTGAAGGCTTCCCTGGTGCCTCACGTGGTAAAGAATCCACCTGCCAATTCAGGAGACCCAGGTTCGATCCCTGGTTTGGGACAATACCCTGGACAGAGGAGCCTGGCAGGCTGCAGTCCATGGGGTCACAAGTCAGACACGACCGAGTGACAGATCATGGGTCCTCGAGTCCTCATGGCTCCCCAGGCTGACCACTCTCAGCAGGACCTCAAGTGGGAGCCCCCTCCTGAAATAATCCCGAAGCCTGGAGGTTCACTCCCACGGGGGCTCGGCAGCTGCCCTGGGGGATCAGGATGCGGCCCGGTGGGGGGGTGTGGGGGCGTTTCTGAGCAGCCAGATCCTGGTGTGAGGCACCACTGCTCACGTGCTCCTTGGTTCTGGCTCAGGGCCTTCCCAAGCCCAAGGGGCAGCCTGGCTGCAAAACTGGGGAAGCAAGCTAAAAGGAAGAGAAGATAGAGGAAAAGAGGGATGGGGATGCCTCCCATCTGGTCCCTGAGGCTGGCGCCCATTCCGCTGACTCTCGCACTCACCTCATTGGGCTCCCAGAGCCAGACGTCGAAAGTGGGCTTCCGCAGGGCGTCTATGGTCTCAGGGGACAGCAGGTACTGGAGGGACAGGGAGCGGTGTGAGCTGGCTCCGGCCTCTGTGCTGGACAAAGGCCTGCCACGCCTTCTCCATGTCGTCCCAACCCATCTCAGGACACCTGGGTCCATTCTCAAGGCCACACCCACGAGAGTTCTGGAGGGGACGACGCTACAGGGACGGACACCCCACCAGTGGGGGCTGGGGCTGGGGGAGTGCTTCAGGACTGACCGAGCAGGGGCCGAGGGGGCATCTGGGGGAGACACAGTGTTCACCCCTGATCGTGGTGGAGGGCATGTGACCATGTAAGCCTGTCATCCTTGACAGTGCTCCACACCTGCAGAGGGTGATTGTGACTGCGTGCTAGTGACATCCCTAGAAACCTGACTTTAAAAAATACAATAAAGTGAAATTGAGGGGGGAAAAATGGGCATACATTCACATACTGGCTAAGAAGCTATTCTGAGGTTTGTTTTTGGAACCTGTCACTAGTTCAGCCGTGGGCTGTAACAGCACAGCTTGTGGGTTCTATGGAACACCAGAGTTTAGGTTACGTTGTCAGAGGAAACAGCAGACCGTAGACACGAGACAGTCACGGTGTTTGGGATTAAATCCAGTCATCGCCCAGGTCTTTCTCTTTGTGTTTTTAGAAGGAACTCCTGTGGAAGATGGGTGCCTTTTGTTCAGGACCCAGGCTGGGCCTTGTGACTCCCAGGGCAGGGTCCCAAGGCGTGGGCCATGTATTCCTGTGGGAAAGGGCACTTGGGTCCACGTGATGACCTCGGACAACATTCAGTGTGTCTTTCATATCCGAGTCAGGGAGACCCTTGGCAGCTCTGGAAGGCTCTTTGCTGCTGTGGGAATGGTGGCGGGTTGGGGGTTTGGCCTTGTGCATGGCCGGCAACCCCAGGCCCCTGCCCCCGTCTGGAGGATCTTGGTCTTGGCAAAGCCCAGATCTTAGTGGGCAAATATGTAAAACTCAGCTGGGCCAGGATCCTGCTCAGTCTCCAGCTGAAGGCATTGTGAGATGGAGGACCACCATCATGGGACCCGTCTTTTGTAGCTGTTTTGAAGACCTTCCCAATTTCCAGGGCATTGCCTGCTCTAATAAGGGCCTCTGTCCTGTAACTGATACATCCTCTGTGACCCAAAAGCAAAACTTCTCATACTAACTACATATTGTTCAGGGACGGGAGATGCAATGAAGCAGATTATAAATAATTTAGTTAAAAATGAAAGTTCTTTCAAGTAACATTTGAGTGTCAGAGCCGTTTGTTCACCGAGTTGGCGATGGGGGTTGGGAGGAGCTATGATCTCCTGGCAGTAAGCTGTGGTCTGGGACCAGTTCTGCTAAACAAATGTCAACGAGAAAGTATATTCTGCCTAAGAATAATAGAAGCGTGCTATGGCCAGGGCCCTGGCGAGAGCTGGCTTTGCAAACGTGCAGACTGCAGTGGGGCTGGGAGGCCAGGGCGGCCCTGGATGGGGCCAGAGGTGGTGGGGGGGTGTGCCCTGAGGCTGTGGACACAGACGGTGGTTTCTTCACAGGCAGGCTGTCATCTTACCTTGGGGTAAGAGGGGACATCGCGTCGAGGCGTCAACTTCTTGTTGTTATCCAAAAAACTGTACTTGCAGGGACAGCTGGTCCTGAAGAGAAAAGCAAAGATTACCTCTGGCACCGCCACCTTGGCCTTGGTGTCGCCTGGGCAGCTAACTGTGGGGACCTCATTGGAGCCCAAACAACAAACCCCAGAGTTGATGGGCGTGCACACACTGCTGAATTTAAAATGAGTAACCAGCATGGTCCTACGGTATAGCACAGGGGACTCTGCTCAACGTTACGTGGCAGCCTGGATGGGAGCGGGGGTAGGATGGATATATATATGTATGGCTGAGTCCATTCGCTGCTCACCTGAGTCTATCACCACACTGTTAATTGGCTTTACCCCAACACAAAACAAAAAGTTTAAAATACATAAAAAAAGAGTTAGTACATGAAGAAAACCTAGCACAGTGACCCGCACATAGTAGATTGTAAATAATATAATTGCCACTGCTAAAAAACACCCCAAACTCAATCCAACCTGAACCCCACAAACGCCTTTCATCTTATTTGTTCCAGAAAAATAAGCCACAGAGCCAGAGACGTGTCACTGCTAAACCCCAAGGACCCCTGCTGGACCTCTTGAGATGATACTGAGCTCTCAGAAAACACGTCATCTTCACTTTAGAGAGGCTTCTAAAAATCTTTTTCTCATGATGTGGGTAAGACACGTTTAGTCTAAAAAGTTAAAAAACCATAGAAGTAAAGTTAAAAAACTAGGAAGTCCCATTTTACCCACTTCTTTCCTCTAAATCTCACGCCTGGAAATGCCTTCTGTTAAGTTCGGGGCATCCTTCCAGAACCTTCCTCGGCATGGACACACACGGGCAGCCCCCGGTCCTTCTCGACAAGGGTGGAATTGAACTGAGCTCGCTCTCTGGCAGCTTGCCTTTTCCACTAACGTGTCACAGACGCACTGCTGATGTTTTAGAGAGCTCAACCTCATCCAAAAGCACACCCTCCTTGGGCGCCAGGGTGTGGTGGACCACAGGCCATCAACCCCTCCCATGAAGGACTCTGAGGATGCCCCGCCTTACACACACGCTGAATGTGCTGTCTGACTCCGTTTCATCATTTAACGTCGAGGCAACAAGAACGGAACAAATGGAGCCCGCTGGTTTTGGAGGGAAGCCCCCTTCTAACGTCAGGGCCGAGTGTGCTGGCCTGTGGGGACACATCTGGGGGCTGCAGGTGGGGGCTGCTCCAGGAGACCTGGGCACCTTAACTCCTTTTGAAGGAACTCCCAGTCCCCCAAAAACAGGGAACCTGGGGGGTGTCTAAACTCTGCCCCTCTCATGCCTTGTGTGAGAGTCCCAGACAGGGGGCGGGGCCAACACAGAAGCCCGTGCAGCTCTATAGATAACGTTTCATCTCCTGGGAGAGCAATTCATATTGTATTGTAAAAGCCATAAAGAAACTCATATCCTTTAAGCCGCAAGCCTCTGCTGGGGAATTTACTTTAAGAAAAGAATTAGATGCAAGCAAAGGGCTCAAAGGTAGTCACCACAGCGTTATCTATTGCTGCAAAAACCAAAGTAGAAGCTACCTGAATGTCCCCCAGTGGGAAATAATTTAAATCATTACAGTACCTCGACAGGGAGGTCTGTTATGTCATCTCTAATTACAAGTATTATGTGAAGCCAGGGAATTTGGGGTGAAAAGGGAAAAAGAAAGGTTGCCTACAGTATATCCTGAAAAGTAATAGAGAACAATTTACCAAGAAAAGAACCCATTCATTTGGTGAATGAGAATGAGTGCTGGACCAAAGCCTTCAGAATGTCTGAGGCTGCATTTTGATCTATTGATTGTTTACAATTCTGTAAGTGTAAAAAAAATTACAACGCGGTATTTCATAGTTGTTTTTCAAAACTGGGTCTCTGTACACAGAAGAACATCTGGGAAGCTCTGGACTGGATTTCAGCTGGGAGCACTGTGGTTGCTGCAGTTATTACCGACTCTTCCCCACCACCAGTATCGTCTGCAGGTTTGACGAGGAGGCTACACCACGTGCAAACTCAGAATAACACGCCTGCTCCTTTTTGGAAAAAGAGGCTCAGTGTGATCTTCTCAGTGTCCCACTGCTTCTTCCCTCCACCCGATGCCTGGGAGAATCATCCAAGGTGCTTAGGACAGCTTCGTGTGTGGAGGGAGATTTTAAGACAGCCTGAGCAAAAGAGCAACAGTGAACCAGGAAAACGCGCCCACCAGACGATGTCTGGGGTCGCCCTTGTACACGAGAACTTCCACTGACACACGTCTGAGCAGTGAGAGCTGGTCTATGCTCTGAAGACCACACGCAGCATTCTCATTATTCTTCTTGTGCTTTTAACCTCTTCTGAACCAACATCTGCACGCGTGCTGGGCAGGCTGGTTGTGCACCTTTCCCAGGAGGGCTGCGTGAGCTTTTGCCATCCAGGATGGTTTGACTGCTGGGATCTCTCTGCTTGCTCGAAAACCCCAGCATTGGGAGGTCCCACCAGGGCCTGCCCACGTCAGCAAGGTGCCCCTGCCAGCTCCCTCTGTGCCCGTTGCCACGGGAACCAGCATCCTCCAGCTGACAGAGCCTCTGGCATGGTGTCTCTCCTTTTCCATTTGGGGCTGGTTTTTGCTTTTGTGTTCTGTGCTCCCAGCCCTCCCTCTCCTGGGGCTCAGCCCAGTGGTCAAGGCCATGTGTTTGGGACAGAAGCAAAGACGGTGGGCTCCAGGGCCCTTGGATGCTGCCCTGAGGGTTCCCGCAGAGCCCCGTTGGGATGAATCTTCCGCTCCACTCTGTGGACACGTGCTCAGCGAGGTCGGACCTTGCCCTACAGCTGGGCGGGCGATTCGCCTTCTTTCCTCTTGGGGAAAAGCCAAGAGAAACCCAAGGCCTGGGTCTCAGGGGACTCTTGCCCGCTCCGAGGGTGTCTGTGGGTCTGAGTCTGATCCAACCCAACCACTATCCTGTTATTCCCTGGGGAAAGATGGTTTTGGTCCATGCAGACCCCTGGCTCCAAGGCCACACTGTGGTGTGCTCATGGGTGGGTGAAGGTGGTCATCACTTCAGACTCACTGACCACCTGAGCGGGTACAGAGCTGGGCTCACCCAGACTGGGATCTTTGTTCCTCTCTCAGCCCTGCCATAGGCAGGACCACTTCCCAGCTGGGCTGACATCGTCAGAAAGAGCTGCTCAGCCATGTGATCCCAGGTAACAAAGCTGGTCCCAGGTAACAAGCCAGGTCCCGGGACACTGAATGGCCTGACCCTCTGTGTGATTAGTTAGGATGGAACCCTGCCATCAACAGAGACTGAGGAGGGCAATGCAAACGACTTACCCTCTGTCTGAGTCAATTTCTCCATATAGAAAAGGGCAGGGCTGTTTGTACAGGGCACAGGAGGCCGCTGGGCTCCTGGGCCAGGGTCCCAGGTGGGTGATGCTGCTGTGGATCAGACCTACGCCCAGGAGGCTAGATTTCCTTCTTCCAATTGTGTTGCAATGTTTGAGACTTTATGCTACTCTATTTTTGAATGAAGAGTTACAATTACTCGTCTCTCACCAACATGGCTGCTGTGAAAACCGCTGGCGGAGATGACATCGCTCTAGACTTGGTTATGACACAGGGAGGGCGCCTCTTCGGATTACCGCAGCACTGTGAGCTCCAAGAATGCACTTCTGGCAGGGGGCGGCATACGGAAGGGGCCTCAACACTTGGATGAGCCCAGCTCTCTCTGCCCCAGAGGGGCACCTGCAGGGGACATCTCATCTCCCCTGTGCTCTGAGATCAGGCGGGTCTTCTCCACGTGGTGTGTTTTGTCCCCTTTGTGTCCTCATACCCTGAGGTCCTAATAGCACCTGTGGCTGTGACCTCATTTGGAACAGGGCTGTCACAGATGTAATGAGTTCAGATCGGCCATGCTGGAGGAAGGTGACCCCTCACCCAGTATGACTACTGTCGTTTAGTCGCCAAGTCATATCTGATTCTTTGCCCCCACCCTCAGCCCCAACCTCCCCATCGACTGAGGCAGGCCAGGGTTCCCTGTCCTTCACTATCTCCTTGAGTTTGCCCAAGTTCATGTCCACTGAATTGGTGATGCCATCCAACCAACTCATTCTCTGTCACCCCTTCTCCTCTTGCCCTCAATCTTTCCCAGCATCAGGGTCCTTTCCAATTAGTCAGTTCTTCGCATCAGGTGGCCCAAGTATTGAGCTTCAGCTTCAGCATCAGTCCTTCCAGTGAAAATTCAGGGTTGATTTCCTTTAGGATTTACTGGTTTGATCTCCTTGCTGTCCAAGGGATGCTCAAGAGTCTTCTCCAGCACCACAGCTCATAAGCATCCATTCTTCGGGACTCAGCCTTCTTTACTGTCCAGCTCTCACATCTGTGTGAGTTGACGGGTGACAGGGGACACTTGGACAGAGATAGACACACACAGAGAAAGGCCATGTGGAGACAGAGGCAGACCCTGCAGTAATGCCCTGCAAGCCAAGGAGCCCCAAGAATCACCAACACCCCCAGAAGCTGGAAGAGAGGCCTGGAACAGGCCTTCCTGGGGAGCCTGGCCTTCCTGACAGCTTTGGTTCAGATTTCTAATGCTCAGAACTGTGGGAAAAGAAACTACCGTTTTCAGCCCCCCGTTAGTGGTACTTTGTTACAGCAGCCGCAGGAAACTAACACAACCCGGGTGAAATTCTGAATTTTCTCTTGCCATCCGAATGGCCAGTGCATGTCAGGGACCATACCGGAAGCACTGCCTGGCCCCTGCCCTCACTGGGCTCTGTATAGACGAGGGCGCCTGCAGCCTGGCGGGGGCTCATGACTCACCCCGGCTGTTCCAGGGAGGTGGCAGGAGTCAGTCATTTGAGAAGGGATGAGAGGCTGCATATAAAACCCCTTCCTACCATGTGCACCTTCAACTAACCTGTGTGCTCAGCTGCTACATCATGTCTGACTCTTTGCAACCTCATGGACTGCAGCCTACCAGGCTCCTTTGTCGATGGGATTTCCCAGGCAAGAATATTGGAGCCGGTTGTCATTTCCTTTTCCAGGGGATCTAGTTTGGATCTTCCCGACCCAGGGATCAAACTTGCATCTCCTGCGGTGCAGGACTCTTTACCGCCGCGCCACCTGGGAACCAACTATACCTCAAAAAAGCCGACCTGTCTCGCACAAGTGCTCTGTGGGCTCCATGGATGCAACATGTTTGTGGGTGAGGCGATTCCACAGAGGGAAGGTGGGGGACGGGGCCCAGAGCACACCCTTGCCCCCTCTCGCTGCAGCAGACATGGCACTGGGCCACAGGCAGCCGGTCCCAGGCTGGTCTCAGAAAATCCAAACTGATGACAAGTATGACACGAACATGGTGTGGTCCTGGGAAGACGTGCCCCCGAGCCCACCCCGGGGCTGCCAGCCTCACCACTCTCTGGCGGGACCACCAGCTTCCCTGTCCCCTCCTGGCCCAAAGACCCCGCACTCAGCCACCCTCCCCACTAAGCAGGTTGCCCTCAATTTTGAAAATTCTGACAATGACCTTCAGGGTGTCAGGCGGCCTTGTAAGACGATCCAGTGTGTTTGCACAGGGCTGTGAGTGGGCCCAGGAGTCCTGCTAAGTCCCATTAGGCCCAGTGTAACCTCAGGCACCCTAGTGGCATGGCGTTCTGGGGGTGACAGGCCACATCGTCACCACGCGGGCTCTGGACAGGTGACCGTGGGCATGAAGCAACCCCAGAGGGCAGACAGGCGGAGCTGGTCGCGTCAGAAAGCAGCTGGCACAGCCCTGCACACAGTCCACACTCCATGCGTGCACCACATCCCGCGTCATCTTGGCCAACGGGGCATCTCCACCCCCAACCTGAACCTCTGCTTTGACCCCAGTTTGGCCAGGGGTCCCGCTGCACCCAAAACCCCACTCTCCAAGAAGTGCTTGGGGATTTTTTTTCATGGATTTCGGCGCCTTGGCTCCCCAGGGGCATGCATGGAGGGACACTCGTTCCGAGGGACAAGTGACTTCTGTGTCCAGACTGTGGTATTGCTCCCCCGACTGGCCACTCTGTGCTGTTGCTGCTAAGTCGCTTCAGTCGTGTCCAACTCTGTGCAACCCCCTAGATGGCAGCCCATCAGGCTCCCCCGTCCCTGGGATTCTCCAGGCAAGAACACTGGAGCAGGTTGCCATTTCCTTCTCCAATGCATGAAAGTGAAAAGTGAAAGTAAAGTTGCTCAGTTGTGTCCGACTCTTAGCGACCCCATGGACTGCAGCCTACCAGGCTCCTCTGTCCATGGGATTTTCCAGGCAAGAGTACTGGAGTGGGTGCCATCGCCTTCTCCGACTCTGCGCTGTGGGGACGTCCATATGGAAGCGGGGCCTCTGAGGCCCCAGGACACGCGTCCTCTGGAAGCCAAAGACCCTTCTCCTTTAATTGGTCCCTTTTTCAAAATAATCGATGTCGACTTTGTTCAAGCTGAGAGTGTGAATCTTTACCATTTTCTGTAGGACGCTTCCTCTCTTCTTCTGTGACGTCATCCTCCCCGCCTCCCACGGCCATAAACTCTCTTTTATGAGAAGAAAGCTGTGTAACTGAAAAGCAGATCCCAGACGGTGCCCACTCAAGCCCAGCTGAACCAGATTCTTCAGCCTCGCTTCTGGGGAAAAAAAAGCCCAGGGCCCCCTCCACCCCATATGGCTACGCAGTGCTCTCCCCCAGCCGTCTGCCTGCGCCTCCCCCGGCGCAGACCTTACCTGTTGCTTCTGGCTGCCAGCTCCTCCCTCATCTTTTTAATGTCACTCTTGCATTTCTCAATCTCCACCACTTTTAGTCCTTCCACTGGGGACCAAGAGAAACACGGGGTTACCATGGATACATGCGGAGGATGGGGAGGCTGGTAACTGGGGGTTCGCCCACGGCTCCCATGTCCACTGCTGGGCGGGAAGGAGGGGAGGCTGGCTCAGACACTGGTTCCCACTCCCGCCCACCCTGCTGATTCTCTGGCCTCCCACTCACTCAGCTGAAACACAGCTGCCCCCAGACACACGCCTGTTCATCGCATTCAGGCCCATGGGCCCTCTAGGATGGAAGCCCCTCCCCCGCCCCTCTCCATGAATCTCCACTCTGCCCTCACCCACTTCTTGCTTTCTCTCCATATCCCTAAGCACCAGCTGAGGATCTGGGACACAGCGTCTTTTATCCCCCAAAGAAAAAGGGGGTTATGTGTTCCCACGGTATTAAAATGCAATGGAAGTTTCAGGGGGCAAAATCACAGCTTCCCAGCAAGAATGGAAATTTCATTAAGATAAGGAGCTTTGCACTTTAAGATCCTGTAGAGCAGTTAACCAGGAGAAGTCCACACCTGAAATGGTGAGAAACGAACAGGCCAGGAGGACGACCCCAGACTTGGTCATATTTCCGGGGTGCTGTGGCGAGGAGGGGTCCCTTATGTCAGCACACTACTAATTTGTTTTTCATCAAAGGATGAACTGGCGCTTACACCCACAAGCGAGTATTCAACTTCAAGACATACACACTTGGCAGGTGCATATTTAGCCCAGAAATGCTGCCAGCTTTGGAAGGGCTTTCAGACTAGAGTCAGTTCATAAGAAATAAAAAAGATGAGCTTTGTTACTTTGTAATCACACCTCAATTTTTATGCAAAAAGATACTACCCAGGATGCCACTCATCCCCCTTTTCAGGGAGTGTGGCTCTGAATATGGCTAAAAATAAAATGCAGATGATTTCTAAAAGAAAAACAAAGCAGCTCGGTGACTTCCGCTGGTTTCCATTAATCCCCTCCCGCCGGGAGGAGCTGTCAGCAGCTCTGGAGCTCATGGGGGTGGAAATTTTCCCAGCACTGCCCTGGGCAGACAGGCAGGAACTAGAACCTCCCTGGGCAGGTTTTCTAAGCATTTCAGGGTCAGGGGCCAAGCGGGGGCCAGGCTTTGTGAAACCACGGCGTCCTTCCGTTTATGTGGCAGGAATCTGGAGGATCTGATCTGTGAATCAGGTCCTGGTGACCTGCTTCTCTGCCATGTGGGATGCCAAGGCAGAGGCTCAAAAACCACCTCCTCCCTTTTGTACCAGGACGCGGGGCAGTGAGGTGGAGGGGGTGGAGGAAACGACATCAGTACTCTGAGCTCCCTCTGGGACCCCGCATCCTCCTTTGGGGTAGGATGCTCTCAGTCGTTTCTTGCACCACGCTGTTAAGAGATGGATGGAGGCTTGGGTCCACTCCCAAGAAGAAGTGTAGCAGCACACGTCGTAAAGGTTTGCATTGGGACCAGGAGTGTGCACATGCCCAGGGCACTCCTCAGCCTCAGTCCCACTGCAAGACGCTCACCCCTCGGAGGAGGGGACCATGTTGCAGCCGTGTCTGTCACTGGGACATACAGTGGAGTCAACATCAGTGGCAGGAAGGGGCCCAGGAAAGGGTTGCTAACACGTGAAGGGCAGAAAATTTCAGAAAGGGGAATACAGCTGGAGAAGGGACCTGGCATGTGACACAGACTTGGATCCAAAAAGGGAATCCATGTGGGGAAGAGACAGACCATGCTGTATAGTCCAAACAGGGCAGCAGTGCCCTGCCAGTCAGGGTCCATGGATACACTCGTTATGTTTCCAGCATCACTTTTCTGAATACAAAATAACCTATGACTACTACAGAAAATGGAGCAAATACAGGGCCTATCAAAGAAGAGTATTTAAAAATGTATCCATGAGCCCACTGGGCCAGAAGAGAATTCATTTACTATTATATGGTGTTGGAGAAGACTCCTGAGAGTTCCTTAGACTGCAAGGAGATCAAACCAGTCAATCTTAGGAAATTAATCCTGAATATTCATTGGTGGAGAAGGAAATGGCAACCCACTCCAGTATTCTTGCCTGGAGAATCCCATGGATGGAGGAGCCTGTTGGGCTGCCGTCTATGGGGTCGCACAGAGTCGGACACGACTGAGCGACTTCACTTTCACTTTTCACTTTCATGCGTTGGAGAAGGAAATGGCAACCCACTCCAGTGTTCTTGCCTGGAGAATCCCAGGGACGGGGGAGCCTGTTGGGCTGCCGTCTATGGGGTCGCACAGAGTCAGACACGACTGAAGCGGCTTAGCAGCAGCAGCAGCATTCATTGAAGGAACTGATGCTGAGGCTGAAGCTCCAATACTTTGGCCACCTGATGCCAAGAGCCAACTCAGTGGAAAAGACCCTGATGCTGGGAAAGACTGAAGGCATGAGGAGAAGGGGATGACAGAGGATAAGATGGTTGGACGGTATCACCAACTCGATGGAGATGAGTTTGAGCAAGCTCCAGGAGATAATGAAGCACAGGGAAGCCTGGCGTGCTGCAGTCCATGGGATCGCAAAGAGTCAGACACGACTGAGTGACTGAACAACAACAACAATATATTATATATGTGTGTGTGTGTGAGTGTATCCTTCCAGGCATTTCTCTCCCATCCCCATGCATTCTTAATATCTATCTATTTACTCTTATTTTTAAAAAGACAGGAGATTTTCCTGTCAATCCAGTGATTAAGGCTTCGTCTTTCAATGCAAGGGTCCCAATGCAATGCAAGGACCTGGTTGGGGAGCTAAGATCCAATATACCTTGAAGTCAAAAAACCAAAACATAAGATAGAAACAATACTGTAACAAATTAGATAAAGACTTTAAAAATGATCCACATCAAAAAAATTTCTTAAAAAAAAAAATTGGGGGATCATGCCGCTCTGTTTTCTCATTTGCTTTTTTCTATCATCAAGGTCAAGGATGCTCCTGTTAGCAGCTGCCCACTAGCTCATGGCTCTTGGTGGCTGCCTGATGTTTGATCGAATGGATATTGGAATTGATGTAGATCAGATTCCTTGGCCATTTATTGGGGGTGATGTTAAGATTCAGTCTTTTGGGCTACATGGTATGATATCACTTATCTGAATCTCAGAGATTCAGAATTTACGGCAAAGATGTTTATGAAATGAAGCCTGGTTGCCGAGGAAATTGACGGTGAGCAATGAGATGGCAAAAAGTGCATTCATCAATGGACGAGAAAACAACATGTCATGGGATTAAAGGGCCAGAGCACAGGGAGGAAGCCGGGAGGTAGCAAAGCTCCAGAGCACAGGGAGGAAGCTGGGAGGCGCTGGGCGGATGCAGGCACGCATAGATCTGGGGCAGCCCCTCCCAGGCCTCGCTGGACACCAGGATCCCTTTTGGAAGATCCTGGGGGAGCGAGAAGGCCAACTGTGCTGGGCCTCCCCCAGGTCCTGTGGCCACCCAGTGAGGCCCCATGGTGGGGATGGATGTCAGCTACCCACATCTCGGCCCACTCATCAGTCCCAAACCTTAAACACAGGTGGCACAGACCAGAGCCCCAGACTAGTGGCCTGAGCATCACATGGACTCTGCTGGCCTCTCTTGGACTTTAGAAGTGGCTCCATGGGCCTTGGCAGGTCACAGCCACCCTGGAGGAGAATGTTCAGGAATGATTTGCTAAGAGGGATGCTGGCTTCAGGAATGGGGCCTCAGTGGGCAGGAGCAAGAGGGTGGTCACGGAGGCAGCTCTGTCCTGTTCTCTCCTCCCTCCAGCCCCATCGGGCTCTCCTGAGAGGCTACTGTGGGCAGGCCAGGCCCTGGTGAGGCTGCAGAGCTTTGAAAATTGTTTACAGACATGTAGGAATAGAGCCGTGTTTCAGCATTTCTGCCAAGAACTCTGCTAAGGAATTTGCATAACGCACATTTCCTGAGTGACAAAAAGAAAAGCAAGGTTTGCTTTCAGTCTTCTGGGTTGTTCGCTTGACCTGGCTGTAAACTCAGGCCCCTGGGGCCAGCTCTCCAGTCTTTAGGTTTGGGGCCAGGCCTGGGCAAGGACTGGAGACCGCCAGGCTCCTCTGTCCATGGGGTTCTCTGGGCAAGAATGCTGGAGTGGGTTGCCATGCCTTTTTCCAGGGGATCTTCCTGATCCAGGGATGGAGCTCGGGTCCAGGTGGCGCTAGTGGTAAAGAATCCAGCTGCCAATGCAGGAGACATGAGACACAGGTTTGATCCCTGGGTCAGGAAGATCCCCGGAGAAGGTAACTGTCACCCACGCCAGTATTCTTGCCTGGAGAATCCCACGGACAGAGGAGCCTGGTGGGCTACAGCCCATGAGGTCGCAAAGAGTCAGACATGACTGAGTGACTAAGCAGGTGGCACGCACGGGCAAGGATAAAGGCTGGATGGGAGCAGGGCTGCCCTGTGCCTGCAGGGTGCCTGGGCCTGTCCTGCAAATAAGAAGAAAGGGAGGGAGGGAGGGGGGTGCCCTGGACGGTTCACCTCCAGCCGGGAAGCAAGAGGAGGCCCTGGGTGTCCTGTGTTTACAACACCCTTCCACCTAAGCCAGACCCCAGCCTCCCAAAGAAGGAAAACATTCTGTAGAAAAGGAAGGAAAGCCTTGAAGGTGAATTAAGAGCTACAGAAAAGTTTATATTTGACTCCAAAAAATTAAACACTTGAGAAGGTTAAAAAAAAAAGCAGGAAATTCCATTCAAACACAAGTCAAACCAATGTAACGTGGTTTACAGATAGGCAGTTCTAGCTGGTCCCTCTCTGGACCTCAGAAGCAGAGAACAGTCAGCAGCAGCTCAGACACACCAGACACAGCGCGTATGCATGTGAGCATGGCGCACATGTCTGTTCATATGTGTATGTATGTAAGGGTTTGTGTATTTTTGAGTATATGTGCCCCTGTTTCTGTGTGTGTCTACATGTATGGGTGTGTGTGTGCCTCTGTGTGTGTGTGTGTGTGTCCACGTCTGGCCGGGCCAATTGGAGCAGCCTGGCAGCCTTCACAGCTGGCTTGCTTCTGGCGGCAGTGCAGGGTCGGGACTGACCTTCTGAGAGGCTGGGGTGACCAGTTCCCCAAGTGACCGATGGCAGAGGTCTGAGTGCCGACCGTCCAGAGGGCCTCCGCTGTCCACTTCCAGGGTCCCTGTGATGTCTTTGCGGGAGGCACAGATGCTACGTCTGGGCGGCTCTTTGGAACTCATACCCCCCTGCCCCCGGGGGCTCAGCTCAGGTGAGGCAACTGTGGTCATTTCCTTGTTAACGGTGGAGCCTGGCGAGCCTGGGAGCAGTCAGCCACAAGCACCAGGAGAGGCCGGGCCTAAAGCCAAGTGGAGTTCAAGCGGCACAAGAACCACCTCCTGCAGTGTGTGAACCCGCCACTCCTGTGCACGACGGGCAGCCAGGAGGAGGTGAGGGTGCTGGGGGCTGACATGGGGACAGGTACTAAAATGGGGCTGGGGTAACCCGCCGCCCAGAGTGCCCCCCACCCCAACGATCCAGCTGACCAAAGCGCCTAGAAGCCTAACCCTGACCCTCTCTTCCCCCTGAGAAATGCAAGCCCCCTCCATCCCTCCCATGCAGGGCCCAGGCCTCTGGTGCTAGGATGAATACAACTAGTAAAAACACGAGTAACCGTGATGTCGTGGAGCTGGACCGCGTCTTCCAGGTCACCTGTGTGCATGTGTGTGACTTCTGTGATTCACACAAGAGCCCTAGGAGGAGATTCGAGCTAGTTCTGGAGGATGTGGGGCACGGACAGACCAGGGGAGACGGTTCCCAGGGCTCTGTCCTTTACCGGTTCTCAATCCACGAGCCACCTGAAGGCAAAATACAGACACTTCTCTGCCCGATTGCTGCTCTCACGGCCAGAGACCGGAAGCCCTCGGTCTCACAGCGCTCGGCAGGAGTTCTGAAAATTAATTAACGGCCTCTTTAACCCGCCAGTGTACAAAGAATGGAAGGCCTGGAGCTGGCTTCTGTGCAGGGAGGGGCCAGTGGAGCTGGAAGAGAGGAGGATGAAGCAGGAGGCACCTGCTGCCCCCCTCCACCCGCCAGGCATCTGCTCTCCAGGTGGTGACTGGAAGACGGCTCTTCTCTGTAAGTGCAGGCAGTGACTCAGCAGTGAACGCTTTTTGTGATCTCTGGCTGAACCACTTCCCACGTGTGGACAGTTCTACCCCATGGGGCTTGGTGGGAAGTGGGGCTTGCCTCCCACTGCAGAAGATGAAACAGCGAACGCTCACAGCAGTGGGTTGAATTGTGCCCCCGTAAGAGACAGGCAATGACATAGGGAAAAGCTATGACGAATCTAGAGAGCGTAATAAAAAGCAGAGACATCACTTTGCCGACAAAGGTCTGTCAAGTCAAAGCTATGGTTTTTCCAGTAGTCATGTACGGATGTGAGAGCTGGATCATAGAGAAGGCTGAGTGCTGAAGACCGATGCTTTTGAACTGTGGTGCTGGAGGAGACTCTTGAAGGTCCCTTGGAAACCAAGGGAGATCAAACCAGTCAATCTTAAAGGAAATCAACTCTGAATATTCATTGGAAAGACTGATGCTGAAGCTGAAGCTCCAATCCTTTGGCCACCTAATGTGAAGAGCCAACTCATTGGAAAAGATCCTGATTCTGGGTAAGATTGAAGGCAGGAGGAGAAGGGGATGACAGAGGATGAGAAGGTTGGATGGTATCAACGACTCAATGGACATGAGTTTGAACAAACTCCAGGAGATGGTGAAGGGCAGAGGAACCTGGCGTTTAGCAGTCTATGGGCTGCAAAGAGTCGGACGTGACTGAGCAACTGAACAGCAACAACAAAGGGAGAGGCTCACATCCTGATCCCCAGAATGCAAGTGTGACTCTGTTTAGGAAACGGATCCTGAGATCAGATCGTCCTGGGTGAGGGTGGGCTCAGAATCCACAGAGAGGTGCCTGATGCGGGAAGGTAGAGGGAGACCTGAACACAAAGGAGGGCAGGGGGAGGCTGAGTGCAGTGACGGCCACATGCCAAGCCCGCGGGCAGCCTGGGAGCCACAGCAGGCTCAGGACAGGGCCCCTCCGGGAAGAACTGGCCCCGCGGCACCGTGACCTCAGCATCTGGCCTCCAGACTTCGGGAGAATTCATTCCTGTTGTTCCAACCCCCTAGTTTGGGTGCGTTGACATGACAACCACGGGAAACAAACATACTCAGTTTCTCTGGCCTTCCCTGCAGTGGGCAGGGGTAGGGGGCGGGGTGTGTGTGTGTGTGTGTGTGGGTGTGTGTGTGTATGTGTGTGTGCATGGGGTCCACTCTGCCCAGACTCTGGATCTGCAGCTGGTGAACAGAGAAGAAGCCTGACGTTTGCAGCAGTGGCCATGAGCCGTGGGGGTCCCAGCACTGACCTTAGGGTGCTGGGGATACTGTATATCTGGGGCTCAGATCTGCCAGATTCGAGTCTTCACATCATCAGCTCTATGTGGCGTATGGGGCACTGCTCCTGATGAACAGCTACTGAGGAGCCTCGTCCTGACACTCTCAGTGCCCAGGGGACCCCCCTGCTAATCCCTAGGAGGCAAAACCTCTTTTCTGCTCGATGCAGCCATGACCAGTGTCCGTGGCAGTGGGTACAAGGCCAGCTGCCTCAGCAGCTTTCTAACCTGCTCTTCCTCAAGCCTCCCCTCAAATCCCCAGCTCCTCATGGTGAAAGGTGCTGATGAAAGCCCTAGGACCTCAGGGCTTGTTGTTCAGTCTCTAAATTTTGTTCAACTCTTTGCAACCCCATGGACTGCACAATGCCAGGCAACCCTGTCCTTCACTATCTCCCGGAGTTTGCTCAAACTCATGTCCATTGAATTGATGATACCATCCAGCCATCTCATCCTCTGTTGACTCCTTCCCCTCTTTCCCTCAATCTTTCCCAGCATCAGTCTTTTCCAGTGAGTCAGTTCTTCCTATCAGCTGGCCAAAGTGTTGGAGCTTCAGCTTGAGCATCAGTCCTTCCAATGAATATTCAGGACTGATTTCCTTTAGGATTGACTGGTTTGATCTCCTTGCAGTCCAAGGGACTCTCAAGTCTTCTCCAACACCACAGTTCAAAAGCATCAATTCTTCGCTGCTCAGCCTTCTTTATGGTATTTACTTTTCCAATTTGCTGAATGAACTCAAGCAGGTCACTTAATCTCTTTGGCTTCTTCACTGTCAGTGGGGAAAACAGAACTGTTTTGCAGCTCTAATGATCAAATGGATTTAAAAAATGCCGCTGCACTTTGAAGAGGGTGACTGTAAATCACGATTCAAGTTCTTTAGGCGAACTGGTTTTGGACACAATCGTGATTTTTTTTTTCTTGGAAAAAACCAAGCAGTTCATACAAGGTATGAAAAGTGACCTTCAATGAGTTAGCCAGGTAGAGGCTGTGATGCCATCCCGATAGCCTCACGTCTGGAGTCTGTTTACTCACTCCGCAAGTCAGTAAATGCAGTGCCCAGGAGCCATTAACCTTGACACTGGCCTTGACACTGACAAAGAGCCATCTCTTTGGGCCCTGGGCGGGGAATTGTGGACCACAAGGAATTCAAGCACTGCCCCTTATTTTACGGATGGGACACAAAGGGTGACTGAATGGCAGCTGTTATCTTCTGGAGTTTTAGCTACTTGGTCACTGAGTCAGGACTTGGTGGTCATTAAGTAGACATCTTCCCCTAAAACTGTGAAACCAGAGAGTATGGGTTGGTGTGTTCTCATTTATGTAGAAAGGGACACACACAAGCTGTTCTGCAGAGGTTCCTCTCTGGGGGGGCCCGGTCTAGGAAGCCCCGTGGTCTCCTCTGTGCTCCTCTGTGCCACCATGACACATACCATGTGATGACATGCACCGGATTGCAAATTACTGTGTACTTCTAACACGTTGCGAGTTACTGGGTTACTTTTAAAACAGAATAAAACGCTTAAGATTTATCACTCTTCTAGCCTTCGTTAACTTCAAAGGTAAGTACTGAGTATTTCACAAAGACAAAACATTCGTTCTCAGCCTCACCTCCCCTGCCACCATCACGCACCACAGCTCAAGTGGCTTAATTTAAACTGAGGTTAAAAGACACATCAGCGAAAAGACATCAACATGCCACTCACATTCGACGCGTTTCTCTAGCACTGCCAAGTGATTTGCAAATTCAGCTTTCAGCTCATTGATTTTAAAAGCTCTGGGAAGGAAAAAAACAAAACAACATAACTCCTCAAATTCTCCAAGTTAAAGTGGGTTCAGTCAACATCTGCCGGCTCCTTGCCACGGTGAGGCCCACAGGTGGGCTGGTAAGGGATCCAAACAGAGGAGTTGCTTTTAAGGAACTGATGGGAGGCAGTGGGGAGGAGGAAAAGGATACACTCTGGAATTATCTCGAAGGTGTATTTTCCAAGACCAGAACCCAGAGCGGGCATGATTACTCCCCATACCTGGCCAGTGAGCAGATACTCTCTGGGGAGGACCTGGGTTCTCTGCTCACCACTGGCATGGACCAGCACTCACCCCTCCACACACACACACCCTGTCCCGCTGGGCACAGACCACCTTAGGCAGCTGGTGTGCCCTTCTCTGGGATCTAACCCATTCAGTTCAACAACTCTTGGGCTTTAAGGAAATATGGCTTCTCCCCATTTCAACTACCCGAGGGGCAGTAAGATGCCATGGAAGGTGACTGAGAAAATGCAAAGCATTGACTCCAGAACCGGCAGCATAACTCAGAATGAAGAGTGAGCCAGAGATCCACACAGGATCTCTATGCTGCCAATTCCCGTAGGCTGAAGTCCTCGCCCCAGAAGAGCCCCTGAGGACATTCTCAGCAACACGGGTTCTTACTCTGAAAGCACCAGCAGGCGAGCATTTCCTGGACCCCATGCATGCTGGCTTAGTTACAGAATTCCCCAAAGGACCCCACCGGGCAGGTAGCTTCTCTGGGGAAGTGATGGATGAGAGCCCACCGGCTGAGATAGCCTCACGGCAATGGGCCCACCCGCCAAGAAGAGAAAGAGTACCCAGCCCCGGAAAGGATGCATCCAGAAGATTCTGTACCTTGAGAACTGCTCCGCCACCTGGGTCAGCACGTTCTGGATCAGTTCTTCTTTCTCTGCAGATGAGAAAAGAAAGACTAATGGAAAAGGGTGCACTCTGTGGACCACGGGTTGAACCCCAACACCGTGCCCAGGAGCTGCCTGGGTACCTGGGGGAGGGGTGCTCAGGTCACTGGTCGGCAGCAGGGCCTTTCCTGGGCCTCGGGTTTCCCGTCCAGCTTCAGATGCCCTTTCCCCCTGGGACAGCTCTCAGTGGTGCCTCAGCAGAGTGGCCGGGGCTGTGATCTTCCTGCAGTCAGCACCAGCCATAAAAGCAGGCAGGACTGGTCTTTAAATATGGGACGCTTTCATGCAATGCCCCGGACCATTTTATGGGGGCAATTACTATGACAGAAAGTTCAAGGCATATTTTGAGTGCAACACACACTGTTCTCACGGTAGGTCCCAGAGAGAGGAAGCAGCTGGGGTGAGCGAGTTTGTCCCTCTGTTGCCTGGTACATAAAACTGGGCTGGGCGGCTGGGTTTACAAGGTCCAGACCCCAGGCTGTATGTAGCTGCCCATTTTCCGGTTTCCTGGCTGGGCCCAATGCGGGATGCCTCATAGAAAGGTGAGGAATGCACGGCACCGTTCCAGCCACTCTGTGCTCTTGGGAAGGGCGGGCTCTCCCCTTGGTTCCAGGTGGCAGTTTAGCTCACACCTTAAAATTCTGGGGACCTAAACAAGGCTTCCTCCTGAACTCGCGTAAGCTTCCATATAGACTCTAAACCCGACACAAATCAAAACCGAGCCAAGCGTGTCCAGACAAACAAAACCCCCCCGATAATCCAATTTGGCAACAGGGCTCCAAAGCTAAACATGTTCACGTGCTCTGATTTACTGTTTCCAGTTCTAGGAAAAACCACATATATGGACACAAAAGATGTTCATCATGACGTTATTTAACGCAGTGAAAACTGTGATGGACATCACTTATACCATTTAGATGTGGTGTGGTGCATCTGTACTGTGGAAGCGTATTCTGCTACTAGGAATAATATCTTAGAAAAATGTTCATGCCTATTATAAAACTAAGAAAGTCATAGTACAGTGTGATTCCATTTCTTAAAACTTGGGAGAGTATACTCCAAAATAATAATAGTAGTTACTTTTTGGTTGTAAGATTATTTTTGTTTCTCTATATCTAATATACTTCTATAATAACTTATGTTAATTTCACAGAAGTATTTTAAAAAATAATCTAAAATAACCTCTAGGACCTCATTCCTTCACCTGCCAAAGGAAAGAGTAGACCAGATGACCCAAGGTTTCCTCTGGCTTTAGCATCCTATGAGTTGATGAGAAGAAGGAAAACGATGTCCCATCATATCTCTTGGAAATACAAGGGTAAATATGTCAGCCAGGAAACTTTCTTGAGCCACATGTTGAGCTGATCAAAGTTCTATCCTTCAGAGAGGACCAGACCCCTCAGGGGAGAAAAATGGTGGCTCCATTGACAAGACCCACCAGTGAGAAGGCTTCACAGGCTTCTTTGGTGAACTTAGCAGTATTTTAGATCACTTACTCTGAAATCTTGGGCAAAAGTGTATCATACAACCTTTAAGAGTTAGTGGCCTGTCTCAGTCTTGAGATATATTTAAAAGTCCATCAACAGTTGCAGAATGCACATTCTTTTCAGGTGCCTATGAAGTGACGTGAAAGTCGCTCGGGTGTGTCCAACTCTTTGCGACCCCATGGACTATACAGTCCATGAAATTCTCCAGGCCAGAATCCTGGAGTGGGTAGCCTTTCCCTTTTCCAGGGGATCTTCCTAACCCAGGGATCAAACCCAGGTCTCCTGCACTGTAGGCAGATTCTTTACCAGCTGAGCCACCAGGGAAGCCCTGTGCCCATGAAGCATATACCAAAGTAGACCATAGGTCGGTGCACACACACACAAAACCCACAACAAATCTGAAAGAACCACAACCAAATAGAGTATGGTTTATGACCTTTAAGAGAATCAAACTAGAAATCAGTAACAGAAAGATCTTCAAACACTTTGAAACTAAATGACACACTTCTAAGTAATACATGGGTCAAAGAGGAGGTCTTAGGGATATAAAGATAGACACTGAATGATAATTGCTTCACAGAATTTTGCTGTTTTCTGCCAAGTAGAATGAAAATGAAAATACAACGCATGAAAATTTAGCTGTGGGACACAGCTAAAGCAGTGCTGAGAGGAATATTTATAGCACTGTATGCTTGCATTTGCAGAGAGGAAAACTCTTAACTCCATAATCTAAGAACCTAGAAAAAGAAAAGCAAAAATAAACCCACAAGAACAGCAGAAGGAAGGATACAATAAAAAGCAGAAATCAATGAAATAGAAAACAGAAAAACAACCCAGGAAATCAATGAAACAAAGGACTGGTTATTTAAAGATATCAATAAATTGACAAATCTCTGGCAAGACTAAGAAACACAGAGAGAAGACACAGATCACCAGTATCTAGAATGAAAGGGGAGACAGCATTACAGACCTCACAGACCTCAAAAGGGTAACAAGGAAACACTAAAAACAACTCTAAGCACATAATCTTGACACCCTAAATGAAAATGGACCAGATCCTAGAAAAGTATGAACTACCACACTCATCCAATATGAAGCACACAATTTGAAAAGTCTGCAACTATTAAGGAAATTGTGTTTATTTAAAAAAAATCCCTCCAAAGAAATTTCCAGGTGCAAATGGCTTCACTGGAGAATTTTGCCAAACATTTAAAGAAGAATTAATCAGTCCTTCAAGAATTAAACAATTTCTTCTAGAAAATAGAAGGGTACACGTTTTGATTCACTTTATGAAGCTAGTATTGACCCGATACCAAATCTAACAAAGACAACAAAAAAGGAAAACTGCAAGTCAATATCTGCCATTAATATGAATGCAAAAATTCTTAACAAAATATTAGCAATTAGAATTCAGCAAAATATAAAAATAGAACTAACAAGTGAGTTCAACATGGTCATAGTATACAAGATAAATATACAAATTGACTGTATTTATATATACTAGCAATGACCATGTAGACACTAAAATTAAAATCACAGCACCATTTACATACACTTTAGTTCAGTTCAGTCGCTCAGTCGTGTCCGACTCTTTGCAACCCCATGAATCGCAGGATGCCAGGCCTCCCTGTCCATCACCAACTCCCAGAGTTCACCCAGACTCACGTCCATCGAGTCAGTGATGCCATCCAGCCATCTCATCCTCTGTCATCTCCTTCTCCTCCTGCCCCCAATCCCTCCCAGCATCAGAGTCTTTTCCAATGAGTCAACTCTTCACATGAGGTGGCCAAAGTACTGGAGTTTCAGTTTTAGCATCATTCTTTCCAAAGAAATCCCAGGGCTGATCTCCTTCAGAATGGACTGTTTGGATCTCCTTGCAGTCCAAGGGACTCTCAAGAGTCTTCTCCAACACCACAGTTCAAAAGCATCAATTCTTCGGCACTCAGCCTTCTTCACAGTCTAACTCTCACATCCACACGTGACCACAGGAAAAACCATAGCCTTGACTAGATGGACCTTTGTTGGCAAAGTACTGTCTCTGCTTTTGAATATGCTATCTAGATTGGTCATAACTTTCCTTCCAAGGAGTAAGCGTCTTTTCATTTCATGGCTGCAGTCACCATCTGCAGTGATTCTGGAGCCCCCCAAAATAAAGTCTGACACTGTTTCCACTGTTTCCCTGTCTATTTCCCATGAAGTGATGGGACCGGATGCCATGATCTTTGTTTTCTGAATGTTGAGCTTTAAGCCAACTTTTTCACTCTCCACTTTCACTTTCATCAGGAGGCTTTGGAGTTCCTCTTCACTTTCTGCCATAAGGGTGGTGTCATCTGCATATCTGAGATTATTGATATTTCTCCCAGCAATCTTGATTCCAGCTTGTGTTTCTTCCAGTCTAGCGTTTCTCATGATGTACTCTGCATAGAAGTTAAATAAGCAGGGTGACAATATACAGCCTTAATGTACTCCTTTTCCTATTTGGAACCAGTCTGTTGTTCCATGTCCAGTTCTAACTGTCGCTTCCTGACCTGCATACAGATTTCTCAAGAGGCAAGTCAAGTGGTCCGGTAATCCCATCTCTTTCAGAATTTTCCAGTTTCTTGTGATCCACACAGTCAAAGGCTTTGGCATAGTCAATAAAGCAGAAATAGATGTTTTTCTGGAACTCTCTTGCTTTTTCCATGATCCAGTGGGTGTTGTTAATTTGACCTCTGGTTTCTCTGCCTTTTCTAAAACCAGCTTGAACATCAGGAACATACACTTAAAAAAACTCAAATAAATGTAAATAAAACATATGGAGAAGTTGTGTGTTGAAAACTACAAAACTCTGGTAAAAGAAAAATATAAATGGTGAGACCATTAAGAGTCTTGTGATGAGGGTGAAAGAGGAGAGTGAAAACGCTGGCTTAAAACTCAACATTCAGACTAAGATCATGGCATCCGGTCCCATGACTTCATGGCAAATAGATGGGGAAAAAGTGGAAGCAGTGAAAGATTTTATTTTCTTGGAACCCAAAATCACTGTGGACAGTGACTGCAGGCATCCATGGAGTTAAAAGACATTTGCTCCTTGGAAGGAAAGCTATGACAAACCTAGACAGCATATTAAAAAACAGAGATATCATTTTGCTGACAAAGGTCTGTAGAGTTAAAGTTATGGTTTGTCCAGTAATTATGTATGGATGTGAGAGTTGAACCATAAAGAACATGAGCACTGAAGAACAGATGCTTTTGAACTGTGGTCCTGGAGGAGACTCTTGAGAGTCCCTTGGACTGCAAGGAGATTAAACCAGTCAATCCTAAAGGAAATCAACCCTGACTATTCACTGGAAGGACTGATGCTGAAGCTGAAGTGTCAATACTTCGGCCACCTGATGCAAAGAGTCAACTCATTGGAAATGACCCTGATGGTGGGAAAGATTGAGGCCAGGAAGAGAAGGGGGTGACAGACAATGAGATGGTTGGATGGCATCACCGACTCAATGGACATGAGTTTGAGCAAACTCCGGGAAATACTGAAGGACAGGGAAGCCTGGTATGCTGCAGTCCATGGGGTCACAGAGTCCGACATGACTTAGGGACTGAATACCAACAACAAATGCAAAGTGGACTCTGGATGTAAAATAGGAAACTATAAAATCTAGAAAAAAATAGAGGAAAATCTTCAGATTCTTGGGCTAGGCAGAGAGTTCTCAGACTCGACAACAAAAACAGTCCATAAAAGGGAAAATTGATAAACTGGACTTTATCAAAAGTAGAACTTTCCCTTTGGGAAAAATCCTGTTAAGAGATAAAAAGGTATATAGTCTGGGGGAAAAAATAATTTGCAAATCATGTATCTGACAAAGACTTGAAAATAGACAATGAAAAGAACAGTAAAAACTCAACAGTAAAAACACAGAACAATTCAATTTGAAAAGGGCAGGGCACAGACATTTACTCATCTGCTTGTTTTGGCTTGTGGGATCTTGGTTTCTGAACAGGGATTGAATGCCAGCCCCCACAGTGAAAGCCCTGAGTCCTAACCACTGGACCGCCAGGGACTGCCATGAGCAGACATTTTACTGACGAGCATATACAGATGGATGACAGGCACATGAAAAGATGCTGAGCTACATGAGTCATTGGGAAACGCAAATGAAAGCACACTGAAATATCACTGCACACTTATCAAAAAAGCTAAAAAAAAATTTTAAAAAGTGACAACCCCCAATGCTGGAAAAGATGTGGAGAAACTAGCTTACTCACACACTGCTGGTGGGAATGTAAAACAGAACAGCTATTCTGGAAAAGGGTTTGGCAGTTTCTTAACAAAACTAAACATACAATTACTGTATGACCTGCACTTGCCCTCTGGGACAGAGAAGTGACAGGTTATGTTTACACAGAAGTCGGTACACAATGTTCAGAACAGCTTTTATTTTTAATTGCCCTAAACCAGAAACAACCCAGATGCCCTTCAGCAGATGAATGAATAAACAGTGTCCCGGACACACCATGAAATATTACTCAGTAATAAAAAGGACTGAACTTGTGATACACATAGTAGCCTGGATGCATTTCTAGAGAATTATGCTGGGTGAAAAAAGGTCAGTCTCCAAACTCACTCATACATAGAACATTCTTGAAATGACAAAACTATAGAGATGGAGAACAGATTAGTAAGTGTCAAGGGTTAAGGGGCGGTGGATAAAGGGATCTGGATGATGCTATAGAAAAGACACTTGCTCCTTGGAAGGAAGGCTATGACCAACATAGACAGCCTATTAAAAAGCAGAGACATCACTTTGCTGATAAAAGTCTGTACAGTCAAAGCTATGGTTTTTCCAGTAGTCACAAATGGCTGTGAGAGTTGGATCAAGAAGAAATTTGAGTGCCAAAGAATTGGTGTGTGGTGCTACAGAAGACTCTTGAGAATCCCTTGGACAGCAAGAAGATCAAATCAGTGAATCCTAAAGGAAATCAGTCCTGAATATTCACTGGAAGGACTGATGCTGAAGCTGAAGCTCCAATACTTTCGTCATCTGATGTAAAGAGCTGACTCCTTGGAAAAGACCCTGATGCTGGGAAAGACTGAAGGGAGGAAGAGAAGGGGGTGACAGAGGATGAGATGGTTGCATGGCATCACCGACTCAATGGACATGAATCTGAGCAAACTCTAGGAGATAGTCAAGGACAGCGAAGCCTGGCATGCTGCAGTCCGTGGGGTCACAGACAGTTGGAGACAACTTAGCCACTGAACGACATAGAAAGGCAGCACGAGGGCCCCTTGGGGGATGAGATGCTCTGCGCCTGACTGCAGCAGCGTCTGGGGTGAGCTCTTACTGCAGTCTGAAGGATGTTACCACACCAGCAAAAAGGGTAAAGGGTGCCTGGGCCTCTGCATTTTTTCTTACAACTGCATGTGATTGTATTATGACTTAAAAAACATTTAACAAAAAATGTAATAGATTGAATGGAAAGAAAAAGTTAAGGGGGAATTTTCCCTTGTTTTTTGAGGTGGGCTCCTTTGAGCATTACAGGATTTTTTTAAAAGATTTTTTATTTTGATGTGGACTATTTTTTAATTCTTTATTGAATTTGTTACAGTATTGCTTCTGTGTTACGTTTTGATTTTTTGGCTGAGAGGTGTGTGGGATCTTAGCTCTCCGACCAGGGCTCTAACTGCACCTTCTGCATTGGAAGTCTTAACCACAGGATTTTGATGCTGAAATTTAATTTCTACCCCAAGCACTTCATCCTATACCTTCCTTTTCCTGACTGAATTCGAGGCTCGGATATTCATATTCCGGTCCACGTAACAGCTACACCTCAGCCCATGTGCCACCCATGTCAACAAATCTGATGTCTTCAGAAAGGGCACAGGCACAAAGGTAAGCTGGCAGGCAGAGAGCCCCAGGGCGCCGGTGCCCAGGTCATGGCGCTCATTCTGCTGCCATCTCTGTAATTTCGCCCTGAGCTGCTTCTTTAGATCCTGCACAATCTGCATTCTTGTGCAAGGGGAAACGGCAAAAAAAATGCCTCTGTGCAAAAGGCCAACCACACCCACACATCCATAAACACAGCCTGTTCAGGAAGTGGGTGCCTCCCCCGCCCCAGCCCAGTACACTGGAATTCCTGCCCTGGGCCACTGCTTCCTCCCAGGGGAGTTCTGAACTTAAAACAAATTGTGTGTAAAATACGCTGGGCAGAGCCTGGCCGGTGGTGCACAGTCCTGCCTTAGCCATCACCACTGCTATTACATCACAGGTGTTACTATGTCACTAAGGGTTGCCAACAGCCACAGGTGCTGTCGTTCTGTCACTAAGGGTCCCTGACAGCCACAGGTGTTGTTACGTCACTAAGGGTCACCAACAGCCATTGTTGTTCAGCTGCGAAGTTGTGTCTGACTCTTTGCTACCCCATGGATAGCACGCCAGGCTCCTCTATCCTCCACTATCTCCCAGAGTTGGCTCAGATTCATGTCTATTAAGCCGATGATGCTATCTAACCATCTCACCCTCTGCCACCCCCTTCTCCTTTTGCCTTCAACCTTTCCCAGCATCACAGTCTTTCCAGTGAGTCAGCTCTGAATTAAGTGGCCAAAGTACTGGCGCTTCAGTTTTAGCCATTAGTCCTGCCAATGGATATTCAGGATTGATTTCCTTTAGGATTGACTGGTTTAATCTTGCAGTTCAAGGGACTCTCAAGAGTCTTCTCCAACACTACAGTTCAAAAGCATCAATTCTTCGGCGCTCAGCCTTCTTCACAGTCCAACTCTCACATCCATACATGACCACAGGAAAAACCATAGCCTTGACAAGACGAACCTTTGTTGGCAAAGTAATGTCTCTGCTTTTGAATATGCTATCTAGGTTGGTCATAATTTTCCTTCCAAGGAGTAAGCGTCTTTTAATTTCATGCAACCTAAATGTCCATCGACAGAGGAATAGATAAAGAAGATGTGGTGTGTGTGTGTGTGTGTGTGTGTATACACATACAGTGGAAGACTACTCAGTCATTAAAAAGAATGAAATGAGGCCATTTGCAGCAACGTGGATGGACCTAGAGAGACTCATACTGAGTGAAGTGAGCCAGACAGAGAAGGAGAAATATCATGTGGCATGCCGCATATGTGGAATCTAAAAAGTAATGATATAAACGAACTTAACTTACAAAGGAGAAAGAGACTTATGGACTTAGAAAATGAACTCATGGTTGCCGGGGTGGGGGTGGGGGGAAGGGATAGTTGAGGACTGTGGGAAGATCATGTACACACTGCTATATTTTAATGGATAACCAACAAGGACCGACTGTATAGCACATGGAACTCTGCTCAATGGCACATGCCAGCCTGGATGGGAGGTGGGGGAGAATGGAAACATGTATATGTATGGCGGATCCCTTCACTGTTTACAAGATTGTTAATTGGCTATACCTCACAAGAAGATTGTGGGGTATATCACAAGATTGTTAATTGGCTATACCCCAATACAAAATGTTTTTGTTGTCAAAATAATAATAATAATAATAAAAGAATAACCAGCCACAGCCAGGGATGCTGGCAGTTCAAGATTGGACATGACTGGGGGGTCATGCTGGTGTCCGACTGGACTGTTGAAAAACCTTTGGAAGTTTTTGAGATAACTGAGAGAGGAAGTAAGACTGAGAACAGGAGTCAGCAGAATGCCTGCTGGTTCACAGAATGGAGGCTGCGGTGGAGGCGGCCCACGGCCACGGGTGACCCACGTGTACTTCAGGGAAAACTCTGCTCTGTGAGAACAGCTGACGTATCATCAGAAGTGTCCCCAGGTCTAGGACATTGTACTGAACGTCAAGGATGCTGCTCCAAGCTCACCACGATTTAATGAGTGCCCACGGCTTTAACTAAGGCAAAGATTTAATGAAGGCCAAACAGTCAGCCGTCAGCACAGAGGTCTCGTCATCAGCCTCTGCAGGTCTAGGGTGCTCTCTCCCTGCTCACACCTGGGACAGGCCTGACTTAAATATGCTGGTGGCCTCATCCACTGACCTCTTGGGTAATGGGCCCTGCCAGGTAGATGCCGGGGCTGGCAGAGTCTCCCACCTATCAGGGAACAGTTGCATTTAGTTCCAGGACCATCTTGCAGTCTGGCAGCATCTGAACTGGGTTTTCTGGATATTTCCAGACTGTGGCTCTCTACCAGGGTGGCCCTCAACCTGTCCTGGGCCAGAAATGAGGGGTCAGGAGCAGCCCACCCGCTGGAGATGGGTGCAGAGTTGCCCAGTGGGGGTTGTGGGCAGGACTCTGCCTGTCGGCTGGCAGGATGGGCACCCTTCCCCATGCTGTTTCTTCAGCTGCCCCCACGAGTGGCCAGAACAGAACCTGCCTTATCCCGGTGCCAGAGGCTGTTGCCCGACTCTGCTGCTGTGCATGCTTCAAGGAACCCGCCTCCGCCTCTCCCAGCCCTTCCAGGAATTGTTTATTTGTTTCAGACAAATCCTGCGTCTCTGCAGTGCAGAGCGACATAAAAGTCAGGTTTAACTGATCGACAAGACAGCCCAACCCTCCAATTCCTACTTCAGAGGTCAGCTGAAGGCGATGCCGTGGCCAGCTAGGCCAGTCAGCGGACAGGTACTGCTCTTTTCATGCCGTGCTGGACAGCACAGAACAGTGGACGGAACGCTGGACTGTCCACGGCCATTCCTCCATCCTCCGCACACCCAGGCTGGTTGGCACACGTACCATCCTCCCTGAGGGCAAATGGGAGACAACCACAGCCCTAGTAACACTCTGGCCCCACACCTGTGCCTGCAGGGAGGAGGCCTGGGGACATTGGCACGGTTCTGGAACCTCAACCCCCAACAGTGTCATGAGTAACACCTGTGGGCATGTGTGTGCTGCCTGGAGTCCACCGTGAGTCCCAATCTCTCCTGATACGTCTGTATAACTGTTGCACGATATTTTTACTGTGTCTCCATGCTGTCAGTATGATACACAAACTGTCTGACTTTATCCATCTCACCCAAAGCCCTGCTGCTGCTGCTGCTAAGTCACTTCAGTCGTGTCCGACTCTGTGTGATCCCATAGATGGCAGCCCACCAGGCTCCCTCGTCCTTGGGATTCTCCAGGCAAGAACACTGGAGTGGGTTACCATTTCCTTCTCCCGTGAGCATCCTTCAAAAAATATACTTAACTGACTCCCTCCCAAAGCTTTTTCTAAAAAATACATGGATATTCCTTCAAAAGGGCATGTCTTGCTTTTGCATTAGAGAAAATCACCCCATCTGAGACCCTGAATATTGGGGGTGCATTTATTTCCAGAGCTACATGTAGGTAGGGCCAGGAGGGGACTCCCTGTGTGTCCCCTCCCACCCCTCCTTCTGGGGGTGGCACTGCCCTTCTCCAGGGAAGAAGGGGGGACTCACCTCTGCTCCACTTTTGCTCTCCTGGCCCCTCCAGCCAGCGAGGCCATTCTAGCCCCAGGCATAGTCATGGCAATTCACTGTTTATGGAGGTCATAAAACAAAGAGCAGAAGGAGGGCGCTTCCTTTACAGCCCAGGAGCACAATAAAATGGGATGATGAACAGTGGCCTGGCCTCGCTCCTTAAAGGGACAAGCACCGTTTCCAGGGTCTGTCCTGCCAAGAAATCACCCTCGGCTATTGGCGGCCAAAGGGATGTTCCAGGTGATGCTCAGTGTGGCTTCAACTAGATGCTTTCACTTCCTGGTAGCCATTCTGATGAGACAAAGAAAGTGAAGGGGACCCTGGGGCCCTGGCGACCATATCTGATGTGGGGAGAGAGTGTCTCCTACATAGCTGTCTTGGCTGAGCCCTTGCAGGCTCGCTGCAGACCCGCCAGCCCTCGGCGGCAGGAACTGGACTGTGTCCCCTTCTGTTCTGGAGCTGGGAATTGAGGTCTGCATAGCTGAGTCTGACCTCAGATGTCTGGGCACAACTCCTCCCTCTGCCCTCCTCTCCCTTTAGGCTCAGTTTTTGAGAAAAATGTCTCAGAGGGAGTAGCTCCTGGGACAGACAGCAATGCAACTTTATAGTATCATGATTGCAATAACCACGGCAGTCTTTATGGAGCACTTCCTAGATTCCAGGCACTGTTCTGAATGGTTTGTACATGCTGATCATGTAAGGCTCCTAAGAGCCTGAAGCGGCTGCTGATGTAGCGAGAAAGCCTCGGTGGGACTTGGCCAGACCCCCCCGGTGCACCCCAGACATGTTCCCACGTGGGCTGCAAAGACGGGCAGTGTCGCCTATGATTATATGTCTTTTTCTTTTCCCTTATATTTCTTCTGATTTTTGCTTTATGTATCTTTGTTTCTCTGTTGTTAGGTGTTTCATGGTTTATGATGTCTATCTTCTTTGTGAATTGTACCTTTTATCATTAAAAATGTTCATCTGTTTCATTTTAAAAAATTCAGATAGAGAAAAACAAATATTGTCTATTAATGCATACGTGTGGAATCTATAAAAATAGATGAGCTTATTTGCGACGCAGCAAGGGGGGGAAGGTGGGGTGGGATGAAACGGGAGACTGAGATTGACACATATACACTGCTATGTAGAAAATAGGTAACTAATGAGAACCTATTGTACAGCACAGGGCACTTTATCAATGCTCTGCGGTGACCTAAATAGGAAGGAAATTCAAAAAAAGGGGATATATGTACACGTGCGACTGATTCACTTTGATATACAGCAAAAACTAACAGCATTGTAAAGCAACTATACACCAATAAAAAAATTAACAATAAAAATTAAAAGGCATCAACATAAAAAAAAAAAGATGGGCAGTGTCTCGCTGACCCATGAGGGCAAAGACATTCTGCATACTGGCCTCCTCTCTGAGAACAGACCCCCACCCTCCGCCACCATGGCCTGATGAGGAGGTGGACTTTTGAGGGAGAAGGACACCCTCAGAGGAATCTGAAGCTGAGAACTGGCAGCTGATTGACGGTGCACGCTGGCGGGACTTTGTCCATTATGTGATAACCTCATACGTCTTGGTGATAGGACGCTCTGTGGGAAAGTAGAATTACGGTGAAGCCAAAGGGAGTCCACCCTGGACCACTGTGTCTGGGCTTTGATGGTGTGCGAAATGACCCCAGAAGATGGGTGTCAGGAAGAAGTCTCTTAGGGTCAACTCTGATCGAAGAAGGTGATGGATGATGGAGGCCTCATTTGACAGGAGGACTCTTGCAAAACTCTATCAGAAACTGAGCAGAACCAAAGGTTCCCCTCCATCAGCTGCATAATCGTAGAGGCTGCACAAGATAAACTAAAAATAAAACCCCAGATGACACAGAGGTTGAAATGAGAATGTACTTACAATTGCCTTTCATGTGGCAATTATAAGTATTGGATTAGTTAGAAAGTTCATGGAAGTTTTTCCATAACATCTTACGGGAAAACCCAAAAGAACTTTTTGGCCAACTAGGTGCTGCTACTGCTAAGTCGCTTCAGTCGTGTCCAACTCTGTGCAACCCCACAGACGGCAGCCCACTAGGCTCCTCTGTCCCTGGGATTCTCCAGGCAAGAATACTGGAGTGGGTTGCCATTTCCTTCTCCAACTAGGTGGCTCAGCGGTAAAGAATTTGCCTGCCAACATGGGAGGCAGGGGTTTGATCCCTGGGTTGGGAAGATCCTCAGGAGGAGAAAATGGAAATCAGCTCCAATATTCTTGCCTGAAAAATGCCATGGACAGAGGACTCTGGTGGGCTATAGTCCATGGGGTCACAAAGAGTCAGACAGGACTGAGTGACTGAGCATGCAATACATCCAAAAACTAAAGAAAAAGACGCTAGTGAGTGGTAAACAGATAGGGGATCTTAAGAGGAAAATCTACAAACAAGAATACGACATTGTTGAATTTAAAAATATATCTGACATTAAAAAATCATGGATGGGCTTATAGCAATTTGAAGAATAGTCAGGGAAATTGAGGATCCATCATCATGAACTCTCCAATCTGAAGAGTGGAAAGAAAAGAATATTAAAAAAAAAATAACAGAGCCAGTCACTTGAGGGATAAGAACAAATGTTCTAACTACATGTAACTAGTCTCAGAAAGAAAGGGGAGAGAAAGGAGCATAAAATACACTTAATGAAGTAATTGTGACAATGTTGACAAATTTAATGAAAACAAATTTATACACCATGGAAGCTCAACAAAGAACACCAAGGAGGATAAGCAAGAAGAAAATGAAGGCAAAGCAGGGTCAAAGTGCTGAAGCCCATGGATAAAGGAAAACACCTTCAAAGTGTCCAGAGAAACGGGACACCCGTGCAGGGGAACAATGACAGAAGATGAGATAGTTGGATGGCATCATTGATTCAATGGACATGAGTCTGAGCAAACTCAGGGAGACGGTGAAGGACAGGGGAGCTGGCTGTCCTTCACCCCATGGAAGCATGCTGCAGTCCACGGGATTGCAAAGAGTTGGACACAACTGAGCAACTGAACAACATCAAAATGCAACAGTAAAAGCTGACTTCTCATCAGAAACAGTGGAAGCCAGAAAAAAAAAAAAAAAGGACATCTTTAGATTCCTTCTAAATACAAAAACAAAACAAAACCCTGAATACAGCAACCTATACCCTGAAAAAGATTTCAAAATGAGGGCAAAACAGAGACAAATTCAGAGAGGCAAAAGCTGAGAGAATTAGTCACTAGCAGTTTGTACTTCAGGAAATGTTAAAAAAGAAAAATTTCAGGCTGAAGGGCTGTAACACCACTCAGAAGTTGGAATCTACAGAAAAGAAAAAAAAGCAGCAGAATTGGCAAAAAGTTATCTTTAAGTTTCTTTTAATCATTTCTTCAAAAGACAGCTGGCTGTTTACAAATCTTAATACTGTATTATGGAGTTTATAATGGATGTAAATTGTCTTAGTTGCTCCGTCTGCTGTAACAGACGACCAGAGACTCAGTGGGTTGTAAACAACAGACATTTGCTTCTCACAGTTTTGGGGCTGAAGTCCAAGATCACGGCACCAGCAGAGTCAGTGTCTGGGGAGGGCCCACTGCCAGGCACATACATGGCCATTGTTCCACTGTCCTCACAGGGCAGAAGGGACGAGGGAGCTCTCTGAGGTCTCTTTCATTGTTTAGTCACTAAGTCATGTCTGACTTTTTGTGGCCCCATGGACTGCAGCCCACCAGGATCCTCTGTCCATTGGATTTCCCAGGCAAGAATACTGGGTCTCCTTTATAAGGGCACTAATCCTATTCATAAGGGCTCCACTCTCATGACCTACTCAGCATCCAAAGGCCCCACCTCCAAATGCTATCACACTGGCGGTTAGGATCTCAACATGTGAATTTTGGGGGGGACACAAGCATTCAGTGTATAGCATAGGTCTAAAGTGAACTGTGGCAATAGCTCAAAGGTTGTGGGGAGGAATTCTACTATTGCAAAGTGCTTACTTTTTATGTGAAGTGGTACAACGTTAGTTTTAAATAGACTAAAAAGTTAAGGATGACTTAAAAAATGGGCAAAGATCTGAAAAGACAGTTCAAGAGAAAAAGATATCCATGTGGCAAGTAAACATATGAAAAGATGCTCAATGTCATCAGGGAAGTGCAAATTAAAACCATAATGAGATACCACTCACACCTATTAGAATTGAAAAAATAGCAAAAAAAAAAAAAAAATCAAAAACACCAACACCACCAAATGCTAGTGAGGATGCGGGGCAACAGGAACTCTCATTCATGGCTGGTGGAAATGCAAAATAGTACAGTCACTTTCGGAGAAGGCAATGGCACCCCACTCCAGTACTCTTGCCTGGAAAATCCCATGGATGGAGGAGCCTGGTGGGCTGCAGTCCTGGGGTCGCGAAGAGTTGGACACGACTGAGCGACTTCACTTTCACTTTTCACTTTCATGCATTGGAGAAGGAAATGGCAACCCACTCCACTGTTCTTGCCTGGAGAATCCCAGGGATGGGGGAGCCTGGTGGGCTGCCGTCTGTGGGGTCGCACAGAGTCGGACACGACTTAAGTGACTTAGCACAGTCACTTTGGAAGGTAGTTTGGTGGTTTCTTACAAAATTAAATGCACGACTGAGCAACTGCACTCCTGGGTATTTACCCCAAACAGTTGAAACCCACGAGAAAGCAGAAGAAAAAGAATCCTGGATCCAAGATCCATAAAAGACAAATGACTGGGCTTCCCTGGTGGTCCAGTGATTAAGAATCCACCTGCCAATACAGGGAACACAGGTTCAATCCCTGGGATGATTCCACATGCCTTGATGCAACTAAGCCCACGCACCACAACTACCGAAGCCGGAGCACCCTAGAGCCTGTGGCTCTGCAAGAAGAGAAGTCGCCACAATAAGAAGCCCACACACCACCGCTAGAGAGTAGCCCTCTCTCATTGCAAATAGAAAAAGCCTGCACGTAGCAATGAAGACCCAGTGCACCCAAGAAGGAAATAAGTACACGCAAAAACAAATGGCAACATTCACCCAAATGTTTACAGCAGCTCTGTTCACAGTTGCCAAAACTTTGACACACTCAAGACATCCTTCAATAGGTGAAGGAATAAACAAACTACAGTATATTCATGGAACATTAATCAACACGAAGAAGAAATGAGCTATGAAGCTATGACCAGGTAGAAAGGAAACTTCCTCAGTGAAGGAAATCAATCTGAAAAGGCTGCAGACTGTATGATACCAACTACAGATACTCTGGAAAAGGCACCACTATGAAGACATTAAAAAGATTCGTAGTTGCCAGGGTTCCAGGGGAAAGGATAGACGAACAGGTGAAGCACAGAGAATTTTTAGGGCAGAGAAACGACTCTGTGTGACCCTGCAGCGGTGGATGCAGGTCATTACGCATCTGAAAACCCAGACTGTCTACCACAAAGATTGAACGCTGATATTAACCATGGACTTTGGTTGACAATGACGCGTCAGTGTTGCTCACTGATTACAATGAATGTAAAGCTCTAAGGCAGGATGTTGATGGTGGGGGAGGCTGTGTGAGTGTATCAGGAGGGAATATGGGGGAACTCTCCCTGCTTTTCACTTAACTTTGCTTTTTTTATTGGATCTCCAAAAAAAGAAAGCTTGTAATTAAAAAAAAGAAAAGGTTAAGGATACATAGTGAAATATAGCAACCAACTAAAAGTTATGCTAAAAAGTAGAGGTAAAGAGTCAATAGAAGAAATAAAATAGAATACAAAATTAATCCAATGAATCTAAGAGAAGGAAGAAGAGAAGGAACAGGAAACCAAACTCAACATAAAAAAAAAAAAGTAACATGATAAACCTAACCTTGAGCGTATCAAGAAATACATTACACACAAATGAATATATGTATTCTTGCCTGGAGAATCCCAGGGACAGAGGAGCCTGGCGGGCTGCTATCTATGGGGTCACACAGGCTCGGACATGACTGAAGTGACTTAGCAGCAGGAATAGCAATACCCAAATTACATCAAATCTTTTAGAAAATAGAGAAAAAAGCAAACCTCCCAATATATTTTATAAAAACTTGACAAAGACATCACAAGAAAAATGGCATAAGCCAGCATCCCATATAAGCATGGATACAAAACTCCTTAACATATTATTACAAATAAAATATAGCAATATATAAAAGGAGAATACATCTTATATCAGAGTAGACGGTCTGTATACCTTTTGTTAAATTTCTTCCCAAATATTTTCCCAAGAATACTTCCTGAGAATACAAGTGGAATTATCCCAGAAATGCAAAGCTGTTTTAGCATTCGAAAATGAGTCACTATAATTCACTATCTTAACAGAATAAAGGAGAAAAAAAACCATGTCATCTCAGTAGATGCAGAAAGAACATGTAACAAAATCTAACACTTGTTTATATTGAGAAAACAACCTTTAGAAAACTAGAATAAAAAGAAACTTCCTTAACCCATCTCAGTAGGTACACAAAGAACATCTGGCAGAATTTAACAGAGAATTTTGTCAAAGACCATTTGACACAAAAACTCTTGGCAAACTAGAACAGGACATCCTCAATCTGATACAGGACATCTACAAAAGGTCTATATCTCATGTCACATCCAATGGTAAAAAAGTGGATGCATATTCCTTAAGGTTGGAATGAGGTAAGGATGTCTGCTCTCTTGTATTGCAGTTTCAACCAATGCAATAAGACAAGTAAAAGAAATAAAACCCCAAAAGACTGGAATGTAGGAAGTAACACTGTCTTTATTATTAGAAGGTATGATTGTTTCTATGGAAAAATCCTAAGATTCTATAAAATAACTACCAGAAATAACACATGAACCAATGAGCAATGTCATAAGATCCTATGTCAGTACACAAATATCTACCAAGGAGGAAGGGGTGTGTGTGGGGGATGAACTGGGAGATCGGGATTGACACATACACAGTATTGATCATTGCTGTTCAGTCTCTAAATTGTGTCCGACTCTCTGCAACCCTACGAACTGCAGCACACCATGCTCCTTTGTCCTCCACTGTCTCCTGGAGTTTGTTCAAATTCATGTCCGTTGAGTTGATGATGGTATCTAATCATCTTATCCTCTGCTGACCCCTCTCCTTTGGCCTTCAATTTTTCCCAGCATCAGGGTCTTTTCCAATGAGTTGGCTCTTCGCATCAGGTGGCCAAATATTGGAGCCTCAACATCAGTCCTTCCAATGAATATTCAAGGTTGATTTCCTTTAGGATTGACTGGCTTGATCTCCATGCAGTCCAAGGAACTCTCAAGAGTCTTCTCTAGCACCATAGTTCAAAAGCATCAATTCTTTGGCGCTCAGCCTTCTTTATGATCCAAATCTCACATCCATACATGACTACTGGAAAAACCATAGCTTTGACTAGATGGACCTTTGTTGGCAAAGTGATGTCTCTGCTTTTCAATATGCTGTCTAGGTTGGTCATAGCTTTCCTTCCAAGAAACAAGCATCTTTTAATTCCATGGCTGCAGTCACTGTCCACAGTGATTGCGGAGCCCAAGAAAATAAAGTCTGTCACTGTATCAATTTTTTCCCCATCTATTTGCCATGAAGTGATGGGACAGATGCCATGACCTTCGTTTCTTGAAAGCTGAGTTTAAAGTCAGCCTTTCACTCTCCTCTTTCACCTTCATCAAGAGGGTCTTTAGTTCCTCTGTCTTTCTGCCATTAGAGTGGTATCATCTGCATATCTGAGGTTGTTGATACTTCTCTCAGCAACCTTGATTCCAGCTTGTGATTCATCCAGCTCAGCATTTCGCATGATGTACTCTGCATAGAAGTTAAATAAGCAGGGTGCCAATACATAGCTTTGTGTACTCCTTTCCCAATTGTGAACCAGTCAGTTGTTCCATGTCTGATTATAAGTGTTGCTCCTTGACCTGCATACAGGTTTCTCAGGAGACAGGTAAGGTGGTCTGGTATTACCATCTCTTTAAGAATTTTCTATAGTTTGTTGTGATCCACACAGTCAAAGACTTTAGTGTAGTCAATGAAGCAAAAGTAGATGTTTTTTGGAACTCCTTTGCTTTCTCCATGATCCAACAAATTTTGGCAACTTGATCTCTGGTTCCTCTGCCTTTTCTAAATCCAGCTTGTACATCTGGAAGTTCTAGGTTCACATACTGTTGAAGCCTAACTTGAAGGATTTAGAGCATTACCTTGCTAGAATGTGAAATGAGTGCAGTTGTGCAGTAGCTTGAACATTCCTTGGTATTGCCCTTCTTTGGGGTTGGAAAGAAAACTGACCTTTTCCAGTTCAGTGGCCTCTGTTGAGTTTTCAAATTTCTTAGCATACTGAGAGTAGCACTTTAACAGCATCATGTTTTAAAACTTTAAATGGCTCAGCTGGAATTCCATCACCTCCACTAGCTTTGTTAGTAGTAATGTTTCCTAAGGCCACTTGACTTCACATTCCAGGATGTCCGGCTCTAGGTGAGTGACCGCATTATTGTGGTTATCCAGGTCAAAAGGTCATACCTTTTTCTGTATAGTTCTTCTGGGTATTCTTGCTACCTCTTCTCAATCTCTTCTGCTTCTGTTAGGTCCTTACCTGCTTCTGTTTCTGTCCTTTATTGTGCCCATCCTTGCATGAAATGTTCCTTTGACAGCTTCAATTTTCTTGAAGAGATCTCTAGTCTTTCCCATTCTATTGTTTACCTCTATGTCTTTGCACTGTTCATTTAAGGAGGCCTTCTTATCTTTCCTTGCTATCCTCTGGAACTTAGCATTCAGTTGGGTACATCTTTCCCCTTTTCCCTTTGATACTATATACAAAATAGATAACTAATGAGAACCTACTGTGTAGCTCAGGGAACTCTACTCAGTGCTCTGTGGTGACCTAAATGGGAAAGAATTCAAAAAAGAGGGGATATATATGTACACAGAGCTGATTCACTTTGCTGTATACTAGAAACTAACACACAAATACTGTAAAGCAAGTATACTCCAATAAACATTTTAAAAATACACAAATATCTCCTGTAGTTTTCTTTCATAAAAGAGGAGCAAACAAATGGGAAATTAAATAAGATCCCACTTAGAATAATGCCAGAAAACAGAGAATGCTGAGAAACAGATTTAACAAGAAGTATGCAGGACCTTCATTCTGAAAGCTCTATGTCTGGCTGAGTGGAGGGATGTACCATGCTCATGGTTGCAAGACTTAATATTGCTTAGATGTTATTGTTCCCAAATTAATCTACATATTGAATGCAATCCAAGTCTAAGTCAGAAAAGACTTTTTGAAAGAAACTGACAAGTTGATTCTTTATTCTAAAATTTGTAGGGAAAAGAAAATGACCCAGAGAACCAAAATAACCCCCAAAGAAGTACAGATGTGGAAGATTACTGGATTCCAAGCTCTAGCAATTGAAGCAGTGTGGTCTTGGTGTCAGGACAAACAGATGCATGAAACAGAACAGAGTCCAGAAAGGGACCCACACGTGAGTCGATTAATTTTCAACAAACATGCCAAAGTGGTTCAATGGAAAAGGAAAGTCTTTTTAAACAGGGGTGCTATGATAACTGGATACATGTACGGAAAAAAAAATACTATCGACCCCTTACTTCACACCATACACAAGATTAATTTTAAATGGGTCACAAATTAAAATATAATAACTATAACCCTAAATTTCCAGAAAATGTATCTTCATGACTTGGGGTAGAGAAAGGATTCTTAAAGAAGACACAGGAAGTATTATACATCAAGAAAACTTGTGCGATTGACTTCATCAACTTAGAAACTTCTGCTCATCAAATGACCTCTTCAAGAAAATGAAAAAGGTAAGTCACAAATTGGGAAAGATACTTGCTATATACGTCTCACAGATTAACTGCATCCAGAATATATTGTTTTCCATGAACCAGTGGTAAACACCGGGGCTTCCCAGGTGGCTCAGTGGCAAACAATGCCTGCGATGCAGGAGATCCAAGTTCCATCCCTGGGTTGGGAAAATCCCCTGGAGAAGGAAATGGCAACCCACTCCAGTATTCTTGCCTGGGAAATCGCATGGACAGAGGAGCCTGGTGGGTTACAGCCCACGGGGTCCCAAAAGAGTCAGACACGACTGTGCGATTAAACAAGTGATAAAAACGAATACAACAGTCTAAAAAATGCACAAAATGCTTGGAATAGACCTTCACAAAGTAAGATATTCAAGTACTCAACAAGCCCAGGAAAACATGCTCAGCAATTATTAAGTCATCTGAGAAATGTAAATTTAAACCATAAAGAAATAAGATTTTACGCCTACTTGAATGTCTAAAATTAAAAACACTCAGAATGCCTGGTGTTAGGTTGGATATGACAATCGGATCACTCATACACTTCTGGTGGGAACATGAAATAGTACTGCCACCTGGGAAAACAGTTGGCCATATGGACTAGCATCACTTCTAGGTATTACCCAAGGTAACTGATGAATGTGTGTATAATAAGACATTCAAATGCTCACTATAGCTAAACCCCAAACTGGAAATGTCCATCCACAGGAGAATTGCTGAGCAGCTATGGAGCGCTCATGAAATAGAATACTACTCAGCGATACAAGGAGATCAAACCAGTCAATCCTAAAGGAAATCGACCCTGAATATGCATTTAGAAGGACTGATGCTGAAGCTCCAATACTTTGGCCACCTGATTCGAAGAACTGACTCACTGGAAAAGACCCTGATGCTGGGAAAGATTGAGGGCAGGGGAAGAAGGTTGTGACAGAGGATGAGAGGCTTGGATATCATCAATGGACATGAGTTTGAGCCAACTCTGGGAGACAGTGAAGGACAGGGAAGCCTGGCATGCTGCAGTCCAGGGGGTTGCAAAGAGATGGACATTGACTTAGGGACTGAACAACAACAGAGATACAAAGTAAATAAATTACACGTGTGAATCTTAAAAACACGATCCTGAGCGAGAGAATGCAGGCACAAAAGAGCACACTCTGTGTGATTCCATGCTCGTGAAATTTAAGAACAGGAAAGAGCAATCTGCCTGTGGTGAAAGAAGTCACACAGAGGTTTCTCATGGTGTGTGGGAACTGACTTGAAAACAAGCACAAAGGAATTTTTCTGGGGCGATGGAAACATTCTTCGTCTTGGCTGGGGTGGTGGCCATGCGCATGCGTACTTTCATCAAAGTTCATCACAGAGTACCCTTCACATGTGTGCACCTCAGCGCACAGGTAGGGAGACACGGATGTATGCGTGGGGTGTGTGGCTGTCACAGATGCCTGGAGGCAGACAGAACGGTTTGCCTCCCGGAGGTACTACACAGTGGCTCCTCAGTATTCGCAGGGGATCGGTTCCAAGACCCTGCCCCACAAGGATACCAAAGTCTGCTGATGATTTTGGTATCCTGAGTCGGTCCTCAGCATCTGTGGATGTGGGACCCGTGGACACCACCTGCCAACTGGACCAGATTCTCTTGCCATCACGTGCAGATTCTGTGTTCAGTATCCCTGTTTGCTGCCACACCCCTGACAGTGATGTGCTCAGTGTTCCTGAAGCCGGCTTAGACCACCCCACAGATTGTGTGAACATGCAATTCCATAAAGCTACAGAAAACAGCAGTGGACTAAGCTCAGAAATCTCACAGGAGGGTGGTAGCATTTCATTTCATACGCTGAACCCTTTTTGTTTTCAAAAGAATGCAAGTAAAGATGACCATGAAATTGCACTAAAAATAGAAAATATTATTAAGAACCATTATTACTGCTTCTAAGCAACACGCTTGTGCTCAAATGTCAAGTGTTAACTTGACTGGCAAGGGAAAAGGGAGCCAGCCCTCCGTGCGTAGTTTCAGGCCTTAGAAAGCACTCCTGCTCTATTAAAATTCAACAATTCCAGAGAGATGCAGTCAGCCATGCAAACATGCCCTTTAGGGCATTTTAAATGATAGCACCATTTAGCGAGTGCTCCCGAGTGGCAGGCACCGTGCTGAGCAGTTTGCGTGAATTACTTCATTTTTCCTCAGAAGAACTGTGCATCCTGACATCTGCTTTGCAGGGAAACGGCAGTGCAGTGTGGTTGGCTCGCTTTTCCTGAGGTCACTTCACCCAACTGACCACTGAATGAGGGCAGCTGGGCAGTCCTTGTTTCTTAGACTGGGATCCTCCAAAGCCGACCTGCAGACAAAGACTCGGGCGCCAGCAGGGCACTTGGAGGTGATCCCAGGAAAGCTGGGGGGGTGGGGTGCGAGGAGCAAAGGCAAAGCTGGGAAATGTGAGTGGAGGAGTAGGTACAGGAGAGCAGCTGAGCTCATCGCTTTGCATCCCTTTGGGCAACTGCGTATTTGGTAGGTATCTGTCCCCCAGAGGGGCGGTCCATCGCTTCCTCTCTGACCAGGAGGACCCTTCTTGGGGTGTCAGTCCTCAGAAATTATAGTCTTCCCCTTTGCAGAGAAAGTCTGCAGTTAGGGGGCTCAGCTCAGAGAAGGGAGTCCTTAGTTCACACATGCTCTTATCTCAGACCCTTCCTCCAAGGTGGCTAGGCTCTTTTGCTTTTTTAATTGATAAACTTTATCCAACACAACTTATCTCAAAAATACCTCATTTCAACACGTACCATTCCCTGGAAAATTTGCTCACAAATGTTCACAGTTGCATCATTCACAGTAGCCAAAAAGTGGAAGCATCCCAACATCCATGAGCTGGTGAGTAATAAATACCCCGTGGCTCTTCCACAAGACGGGATGAACGCTGACCTTCACTGCAACACAGAAAAACCCTGCCAACATCAGGCCAAGTGAAAGAAGGCAGGAGTAAAGGACCACATACTTCAAGATATGACACGTCCACAACAGGCCTATCCGTGGAGACGGCAGGCAGACGAGCGGTTGCCAGGGTGAGGGGACAGGAGGAGCTGCTGGAGGCTATGGGGCTTCTGCTGGGGGCGATGGAAACATTCTGGCATCTTGTCCCATCTTGTCCCATTATGCTGGGACAAGAGTGAAAACGCTACAAACTACTGAATTTGTGCATTTGAAAATGGAGGATTTCATGCTATGTGAATTACATCTTGATAAGAAAACATGAAACATAAACATTATCCACGACACATCTTATATTTCTTTTCTCCATACTGGGCCTGCAAAATTCTGTGTGTAGTCTGCCTTTACAGCACATCCGCCTCTGGATGGTGGCTGGCTTTCTGATACGTGTGGTCCCCTCCCGGCGGCCCATGCATCCTGGGGGCACCACCGGGGCCCCTCCCTGAAACCCTTTCAGCTTCTTGTTTAGTCCTGACTTCAGTAAGGGGCTCCGGCAGCCTTCAGTCAACAAGGGAAAAGGTCCCTCCTCTCCAGGGACCCATCCTCCCCATGGGAGCTCTGATCACGGGGTTAAGAATGCAGCTGCCCTACTCCAATGGTTATCTGCCCTCTTCGCTCCCCACCGTTAGGTGGGGGTTCACAGTGGGTGCAGCGCATGGGTTGGAGGCTATAGTCATGTATTCCAGATTTAGGAAAAGCCCACTGTTTAATCTGCTCACATCATATAAAAATGACAAATAATCTGATGGTTTTCAAAAGAAACAGTGCTGTCATCATAAAAAAAGATGCATGGAAGTTTTGTAGCTGCCGTTAACTTTTATTTTACTCATAAAAGGGAAAAACAGTCTCTCTGTGTGACTGTCTCCCAGGATGTGGCAAAGAGAACATTTTTCTGAAACAGAGTTTGGTAAACACAAACCTTCCCAGTGTACGGTGGTGGCAGGGGTGTGGGTCGTGTGGGTCCTCTGTTCTGGAGGACGCGGCTGTTCCACGGCCCTTCCTCGTGGGGGGGGCTGTTTCCTGCTCCTAAGACAGGCCCTGCAGCCCCTGTCTCTTTTATGAAAAGCCATGTTTTGCACAATACTCTTCTCTACACTGTTTCCTAATATCTAAATGGGCTTCCCTGGTGGCTCAGATGGTAAAGAATCTGCTTGCAGTGCAGGAGACCCGGGTTCAATCCCTGGGTCAGAAAGATCCCGTGGAGAAGAAAATGGCTGTGCACCCCAGGATTCTTGCCTGGAGAATTCCATGGATCGCAGGGCAGCAAGATTTGGGGGGCATTTCTGCACTGCCTGCCCCACCAGGACTGTCAGGAGCATTTACGGAAATGTGTGACTCAGCAAAGATGGCGGGGGTCTCTGGACAGGACAGGCCCGGAGGCCCGGTAGCTGCCCGTGAGTCTGGGCACAAGGCTCCCGCGTCCTCTCCCGGGGTTCTTTTTCCCGCCATTGTGTATGTGGGCTGATGACTAAAGGGCAAATGGGGCTCCTGACAGGTCCTGACTCAGGGCTGTGTGGCCACGACCGGTCACCGAGCCAGGGTGAAGGCTGGAGGCCGTGGGCAGCCAGTTTGGGTGGTACTGGATGGGAGGTGGAGGCTGTTTGCACAAGAAAGCCAGAGTCAAAACTCCCACAAGCAGGCTCCAAAGGGCAGAGAGTCACACAGAAATCCTTCTGCCTTCTTCCCCTAGAGACAATCCTGCACATACCTGACTACACTGGCAGGTCCCTGTCTTCCCTTCCTGAAGCTCATCCCTATCTCATCCACCTGCTCTTGTTTTTTTCCTCCTCTTTTTTCTTAAAAGGCCCCTCTTCTGATGGTGTCAAGTCGCGAGTATCCTTCCCAGGGAATCCAGTCCCCAGGGTGGGGCCTCAGGGCTCAGGGCTCAGTCCTTTCCTCCCGAGGGAGCTCATTAGGTCCATGGCTGCAGAACACCACCCACGCTGAAGGTCCAGTGCATGTCATCACATCCAGTTCAGATGTGACAGCTCCCCTAGGCACGTCTACCAGATACTGAGGTCCAAGAGGTTAAACCATGTTCCCCCACCCAGACTGACCCTCAGCTCACGCTCTCAAGGGGCTGCCGTTCCACCCTCTTCATGTTGTTGCCGTTCAGTTGCTAAGTCGTATCCAGTTCTCTGTGACCCCCATGGACTGCAACATGCCAGGCTTCCCTGTCCTTCACCAGCTCCTGGAGTTTGCGCAAACTCATGTTCATTGGGTCAGTGATGCTATCTAACCATCTCATCCTCTGCCACCCTCTTCTCCTCTTGCCCTCAATCTTTCCCAGCATCAGGGTCTTTTCCAATGAGTCGACTCTTCGCATTTGGTGGCCAGAGTAGTCGAGCTTCTGCTTCAGCATCAATCTTTCCAATGAATATTCAGGGTTGATTTCCTTTAGGATTTGCCGGTTTGATCTCCTTGCTGTCCAAGGGACTCTCAGGAGTCTTCTCCAGCACCACAATGCCACCCTCCCTGTGGCTCAGGCCAGAACTCAAGGCTTCTCTGATAATTCGTTCTTTTACATCCCACTTCCAACCGGCCAGGAGATAAGCATGACTCTTTCCTCAGAACATGTCAGAGTCTGGTCACTCCTCACCTCCTCTGCTGCCCTCCCCACACAGGAAGCAGGGCAGCAACTCCTCATGGGCCTCCAAGGCCCCCATGACCTTTATCCAGTGTCCCCAACCTCATTTCCAAATATCTGAGCTCCAAGGAGCTGGAATGCAGAATGCGTGGTGGTCAGAGGAGGTCAGAGGAGATCCCATAGGGATGGCACCTCAGCCACCAGACGGAACTCTCTCTGGAGCAGTGGTTCTCCAGAACTGACCTAGCAAAGCTAAAAAACAAGTCTCAAAGGCATCAAACCCACTGGTAAGTATCTCAACTGTCTGCCATGACAAAGCCCATGCTCTCTAGTGGGCGAAAACAAAATCCAGATGACCCAGAACAAAACAAAAAATGCAAACATGGATATACAAAGACATGAAAGAAAATATAATTGACTATTGAAAGCAAAAAATGATAACCATGTATTATGGGGTTTAGAACATGTGTAGGAGTAAAAAGTATGACATAAAGCACAAAGAATGAGGCAGGAGAAACGGAAGTTCACTGTTTTGAGAACCTTCTATTCTTGTGAAGTGGAGTAATATAATAAAGGCAGACTGTGATGAGCTGATGCTACATATTGAACACAAGAACAGCCACAAAGAGATAAAACTAAGAAGTACAGCTCATAAGTCAAGAGTGGAGGAAAAAAATGGAATTAAGAAATGTTCAGCATCAAAAAGTGTAGAAAGAGAGGAAAATATCAAAAAAGAAAAATGAGACCAATAGAAAATGAATAACAAGAAAGTAGATTTAAACCCAACTATATGGATAATTACATTTAATGTAATGTGATTACTCAAACGTAATGTGTAATTACACAATTACACAAATGTAATGTGATGTAAATGTAAAGCTTAAAAACTTTCAGTAGATTTAAATCCAACTATATGGATAACTGGGCTTCCTGGGTAGCTCGATTGGTAAACAATCTGGCTGCAATGTGGGAGACCTGGGTTTGATCCCTGGAGGAGGGCATGTCAACCCACTGCTGTATTCTTGCTTGGAGAATTCCATGGACAGAGGAGCCTGGAGGGCTACAGTCCATGTGGTCACAAAGAGTTGGACATGACTAAGCCACTAACACACACACACACACACACACACACACGTATGGATAATTACATTTAATGTAAATGGCTCAAAAACTTAACCAAAAAGCTGAAATTGCCAGAACTAATAAGAAATCCACTTCAAACATAAACATGTTAAAAGTAAAAAAGAGGGAACGGGATATAACTAGGAGTATTGAGTACAGCAAAGCTAGAGTGGTGATCGTAACTTGAGGTAAAGAAGACGTCACCAAAAAGCACCAGAAATAAAGCACACATTTTTATAAGAATAAAGGGGCTGATTCATCAAGAAGACACAACAATCCCAAGGACGTACCCAATAACAGAAACAGGAAAAGCATGACGCAAAACCCAAGAGAACTAAGAAATGAAACCACATATCCACAATAGGGTTGGATATTGCAATTCTTATCCTTCAGTAATGGACCGGTCAAGTAGACAAAAAATAAGTAAAGATAGAGAAAATTTGAACTACACACTATCAACCAACTTGAACTAACTGACATTTATAGAATCTTTCACCCAGCAACAACAGTACACGTTGTTTTTTAAGTGCACGTGCAACAGTCACCAAGGTGGTGGTGTTAGTTGCTCAGTCGTGTCTGACTCTTGGTGACGCCATGGACTGTAGCCCATCAGGCTTCTCTGTCCTTGGGATTCTCCAGGCAAGAATACTGGAGTGGATTGCCATTCCCTTCTCCAGAGGATGTTCCCAACCCAGGGATCAAACCCAGGTCTCCTGCTCTGCAGGCAGATTCTTTACCATCTGAGCTACAGGGAAGTCCCAAGATACACCATGTATCTCAGTAAATCAAAAAAGACTGAAGTTATATGGTCACAAAGGATTGAACAGAAATCAATACCAGGGACCTTCCTGGTGGTCCAGTGGTTAAGAATCTGTCTGCCAATGCAGGGGCAATGAGTTCCATCACTGGTCCAGGAGGATTCAACATGCCACAGGACAACTAAGTCTGCAAGCTGGAACTACTGAAGACCGTGCACTTAGAGCCTCTGCTCTGCAGCAAGAGACGCCACTGCAGTTAGTCCACGCTGCAACAAGAGAATAGCCCTCACACAGCAACGAAGACCCAGCACAGCCAAAGATAAATTAAAAAAAAGATAGAAATCAGTACCAGAAAGATGACTGGAAAATACCCAACTATTTGAAAATTAAGTAATATACTTCTAAATAACAAATGGATCAGAAAAAGAACTACAAGGTAAATTAGAAAATATTTTAAGCTGAATAAAAATGAAAACGCAATACACCAAAATTTGTGAGATATAGCTAAAGTATGCTCTGAGGGAAATCTCTAGCTTTGTGTTATTATATAAAAAAAGAAAGATCTATATTAATGAGCCAAGCTTCCTCCTTCAGTAGCTAGAAGAAGGAGAGCCCATTAGATCTGGATCATTAGAAGGAAAGGAACTGCATGGAAGTATTTTTTTATAAAATGAAACGTGTACTAAACCACATGACCCAGCAATCCATTCAATCCCACTGACTCCAAGGGAAATAAAAATGTTGTGTCCCTGTAAATGCTTGTTCTTGGATACTCATAGTTGCCTTATTCATACCCCAGCTGTCCTTCAACAGGTGAATGGATAAACACTGCGGACCAGCCACACCTGGAATGGTACTCGTCAATAAAAAGGAAAGAATGACATATACAACATGCGGACGAGGCTCAGAAACAACATTGGGTCAAAAAAGGGTACGTTTTATGTAATTTCTTCTCTGCGAAAGTCTCAAAAAGACACAGCTAACCTGCGGTTTCAGAGAGAGGGTGTGGTTGACACAGACCTGTGACAGAGGGGCCGGGGTTAAGCGGGAAGAGGCACAGCACATTTTTAGGTGATGGAAACGTTCCAGGTCTTGGTTTTGGTGACAGTTGACAAGGATGAATAAAACTTTCAAAGCCTTATCAAAATACACACTTGAACAGGAGCATATTATTACACATGTCATACATAAATAGGAGTGATCCAAGATCCAGAAGGCAATGGGACTTTAACAATCAACACCACTGAGTCTATGAGGCATCCTGAGGGCTGGGCTTCTCGCGTTACAGTCTGAATGGACAGCGCAGGTAGTGGCCCAGGGAGACAGGAGTGGGGTGTCACCCAGCGTCTGCTAGGTTGTCAGGACAGGGCATTCTGGGGGGCTGGGCACTTGGGGGGTTGTGGAGGACACAGCATGGCTGCCTTAACAGCAGTATGTGACTTTACATTCTGTAACGGCACCGGGCTTCAATGCTTAACTCATACATATTCAATCCAGGGGCAGCCTACAGCTTCCTGTATTTTTTTAATTTAAAAAAATGATAGCAAGGCCTTACCAGAGAGTTGCTTGATGGCCACGGGTCTCACTTTGTAGGGAGTTCTGCAAGAGAGAAGGCAGTTCCACTGTAAGACGCCATCAAAGACGTCCACACACATCTGGCCCAAAAGATAAGCACTTGGGCTGAATTAGAATTTACCAGTGAATTAGGTCTTTTAAAAAAATGAGCTTCTTTGGTGGTTCTGAGCTTCTTCATTCAGAGAAATTCTCAACACTTTAAATATATTATTTAAATAATGGACCCCCTCTGCCATGTTCATATTTGGTTAATAAAACAAGCATGTTGAATGCAGCTTGGATGGCAGAGTTGCCTTGGTCTGCCTTGACACCTGGCTGATGCAGGAGGCTCTCCCACTTTGACTTGGTTTGAGCTCTTGCCGACGGCATCCCCCACGTACACAAGACAGGATGGTGTCAATAACTCAGGCGAAAATGCACTGGCACCTTGGTGATGTCATCACCTTGGTGATGCACCTTGATGATGTCATCACCAGTAATCAAGAGACCCACAGTGGTGGGGAGAGGATACTGGTGATGTCAGCACAGATTGAAGGTCATGGTCCCTGACATACAAGGACCCCCAGCAAAGCTGGGGATGGGGGAGATGATTAAGTCAATGGGAAACAGGCAAAAAATAGGAACAGGAAATAGTTGACAACAGTTAACAAAAATAAAGAGAGGCACCCCAACAAAGAGGCTATTTTTTAACCCAACGGTTTAGCAAAATTCTAGAAGCAGATGACCAGAGTGCTACAGGGCACAGGGAATCAGACTCCGACAGGTACTGCTGGTGGGCGTATGGACTGCCAGCACCCTGGGGACAGCAACCACGGAGTCAAGTTTAAAATCCACGGTCTCATCAGGTGAACCTGGGAACGACAGCAGTAACGCCTTTGATTCTCTCTTACGGCAGCGACCCCCCCGCTTCTGGCCCCAGGGCCTGGTTTCACGGAAGACAGTTTTCCACGGACGGGGGAGGTGAGGGGGTGACTCTAGGATGATTCAACTGCGTTACATTTATCATGCACTTTACTTCTAGTATTATTACATCTGCTCCACCTCAGATCATCAGGTATTAGATCCTGGAGTTTGGGCACCCCTATCTCACCGGGGTATCTTCATATGCCACTTATTCATTCATTCAGCACATTTTTTCACTGAGTGCTCAGTGTGGTTGGGTTCTGGTGACATAACAGCGAGCCAGACAAAAAGGCTTTGCCCTCACGGACCCAACGTTCCACGGTCAAGTACACCTTGAAAGGACATGGCTGCTGCCTTTTGAATGGCTAAGAAATACTCAGGCCCCTCTCCACTGGGGGTGGATGATGCCTCAGCTGAACTGTGGAAGGTTGAGAGGTTGTTAAAAAGATGGAGACAGTGTCCAAGTACCGAGGTGGAGGGATGCCCACCACACTTCATTAGGAAGATGGAGCAAGAGACAGGGTCACAGCCAGTCAGCCAGCTAAGCCCTGGAGGAAGAAAGCATAGGTGCTGGAAGGATGCACACCAAACACCGAGCCTGGGTGTGAGCTGAGCCACTTCAGGCACGTCTGACTCTGTGCGGCCCCACAGACCGAAGCCCACCAGGCTCCTCTGTCCGCGGGATTCTCCAGGCAGGAATTCTGAAGCGGGTTGCCGTGTCCTCCTCCAGGGGATCTTTCTGACCCAGGCGTCTCTGGGACGTCTAACTGCATTGGCAGGTGGGTCCTTTGCCTCCAGTGTTAACTGGGCTCATACCTGTGGTTTAATGGTTTCCAGGCCACAGAAAAAAATTGTCTGCAATGTAAAATGCCGATAAAGTATAAAAATAACAGCCGCGTGGCACTGTGGCTGGTGGACAGACAACTCCAGGAGCCTCTCAGACCTTGGCCTCCCACGAGGGTCCTCCTGGGAAAGAGTACGGACGGGCAAGGCCCCCAGACCTCCTCAGGGAAGCACCTTGCCTAGAGAAAGGGCCTCTTCCAAAGACCCCTGGAAGCTGGTTATTTGGGATGTGGGTACCTTCACTACAGAGGCTTCACAGTAATGGTATTCGGGTCCTGGCAGATCACAGAGCACCCTCCTCAGAACCCACGCAGCGTGAAGCGTGGTCCCAGCTGCTGAGCCCGTGGCAGGGAGGGCTTGGCCAAGGTAGTACCAGCAGTCTTGGTCTTCACACTGACAAACTGAGCAGGGTGACTCCATCTTCCCTGGTTCCCCCCACCCTAGCAGGCATCAGCCTCATCAGCTTGCAGACTGTGGGAGGCAGAGCTCCGGGAGGGGGAGCTCACTGAAACCCCCCGAATGTGCGTGGAGCTGACTGTGAACCAGCTGTGGCGTGCTCCGAGCCATGTGTTGGCCCCACCCAGGAGAGGAGTGAGGGGCTGGGGTCTGGGTAACCAAGTGAGAGGGTGGAGAGCCACGGCAAGGCGACCGTCACCACCCCCTCTCCTCCTCCCTCCGCACCCCTCCCCCATAAGCAGCACTGACACCGGGGCCGTGGGGAGAGAGGGAGCCTGGCGCTTTCTCTCCCTCCCCCTCATCCCTGTTTCTCTTTTCTCCCCCTCCTCTGCAGCCACAAGACTGTCTCTCCTCCCTTCCTCCCCACAGACCTGATGCAGGTGTGGGAGGTGGTAGCGAATCAGAGCAGGTGAGGGAGGTGGGTGGAGGGAGAGGCAGAGCTGTGCATCCCAGCACACTCAGACCACAGCTGGGCCCTGCAAAATGGCACTTGGCTCCTCCATCCTTAATCCTCTTGATTCTCAATGGCACGAATGTTCTCAGAACCAGTCACAGCGTTTCCACGAATGAATAAACTCCTGCCTCAGCCCGAAAATGAGTTGCAGCTTCATTACTTCTTCCTCAACAACAGGACCAACATAAACCACTTTCCACTTGCCTTGAACTTGTATTTGTCTTTTTCTGAAATGTAACTATGTCTTTTCAAACATGTTTAGTGGGAGCCAGGATGGAATCCAGGAGGCATTTTCCCAACTGGCGTACGTGGTCACATACACCACCCATGCAAGTGCTCAGCCATTTCACGCAGTGGGCACCTCACGTATCACAGCTTGGCTAAAACTGGAACTAAAGGAGTGATTATGTCACACGTGTGCTGTGCCCTCCTGGCTCTTCCCTCTCTCCACATGCTCTGCCCTGCGCCCCATCTTTCCCTGAACTATTTAAGCGCCTGTTTCTCTCCTTTGATGAGGGTCTTGAAGCATTAATGGCAGAAACAGAAGGTGTTCTCAGGAGGCAACATGCCTGTCAGTGGGACACCATGGGATCCAGAATGTCCCCAGTCCAGCAAGGACCAGATGCTCGGTCCCTCTAAGCAGGATCTGAGCAAAGTTGGGACGTGTCTACTTGCATTTGCTGGTTTTCAGGAATCGGGTGGTTAGCAATCAGCTTTCTTACCATTTCCAAAAGAAAGAGGAAGCCACTCAGCCCACTATTTGATAAGAGCCCCTCTGACTTAGGTGAGTATACGCCAGGTTATTTAAACTGATGGTCTGAAACATTCGCTGATTATTAAGACAAGAAGTATTTTGAAGACAGAGTCAGAAGGTCATGAAATTTGGCTTGAAACGACCTGAAAAGATTAATATAAGAGATGGGGCACCCTGATTTCTGATCGGTATCCAGCTGATCACCGTCAAGAGTCCTTGGAATTTGGAGAAAAGACTGTGAAAATGCCCCATGAGAACATGACCTGGGCAGAAGGCAGGTGAGGTGGACCATCTGATGCCCCCAGGGAGCCCCTCTTGCAAGGTGGTTCCTGAGTCTGAGGCTGGCGGGGGTTGGGGTGGGGGGTGGACAGGCACTGACCAGGCTGGCAAGGCTGAGGGGCTGCAGGGTCTTCAGAGATGGAGGAAGCTGGAGGGACACAACCTGATGTGACTGTCTTCTGAGAAGAAGCAAAATTAATCCAGCACTTACCAAAAAGGGAAACCCTGTGTCTGGTGGGCATGACCTTCTGGTCACTGCTGGGGTCAAGGGCAGTTTCCTAGGTTTCCCACACTTTACATCTGTGATTCTGGTGTCACATGTTCAAACCACCTTTGTTGTGGTTAGCCCCTCAGTCGTCTGACTCTTTGCGACCCCATGGACTGTACCCCACCAGGCTCCTCTGTCCATGGGATTCTCCAAGCAAGAGTACTGGAGTGGGTTGCCATTTCCTTCTCCAGAAGGTCTTTCCGACCCAAGGATCGAACCTGGGCCTCCTGCACTGTAGGTGGATTCTTGACCACTGAGCCACTGGGGAAGCCCTGGAATCACCTGGTGAGCTTTAAAAATAAATCCCTCACAAATTTGAATTTACTAGGTCCTAGGGGGGGACTGGTCATCAGCACCTTTTTGAAGATCCCTGGTGGTTTAAACCTTTAGTCAGGGCTGACAGTCACTGTTCTGTTGGGCTAGATCACACTATGCATATACAAAGTGGGCAGGACAGCCCAGTGGCAGCTGGAACGGTGGTACTGGAGAGCAGGAGGCAAAGGAGCAGATGGGAGGCCTGGACGGGGGCTTGGGTGTGAAACCTCGGGAATACTGCCTCCTCAGGGCTGAGAGCAAGAAAACAAACACAGACGGGGAGAAGCTGGAGGCGGAAACTCCAAAAATGGAAAAGGTCCACAACCCCAAATGCAGGGAGTGGGTGAAGGCAGCAGACAGAGATGCTCAGTGGTCAGAATGGTGATCAAGGGGGTCCCGGCCAACATCACCATCACCTGGGAACCTGCAGAAATGCCAGTTCTGGGGACCCACCCCAGACCTAGGGAACCAGATGGAGGGGTTGGAGAGCAGGAGGGAAGAGGCTCTGCTTCAACCAGCTCCTGGGGATGCACACGAGGCTGGTGGTCTGGGGGCAACGTGTAGGTCTGCAAAGAGAAAGTTGTGGGGACCACTAATACCAGTCCCCAGCCTCTGCGCCATTGACCTTTGGGCAGGTGAGTCTGGGGTGGGGGGTGGGGCTGGCCCTTGGCTCGGGGACATGGAGCAGCAGCCCTGGTCTCTGCCCTCTGGGTGCTAGACACCTGTCCCCGCTGTGGCAGCCAAAACATTAGACTTCCCCCAGCGTCTCCTGGGGAACAAAACTGCACGCCATTGACAAGGGCTGGCACAGAATAAAGTGCCAAATGAGATATGATGAAGTGACAAAACAGAATAGACAACCTACAAACTGCTTTAACTAATTCAGGAAACACGCAGCTTTGCTCCATCAGAGACCAGATCACATGGACAGGACACTTCCCCTCTGATGACATCATTTTATCTTGTGGACATCAAGGGTGACAGGTCACTCGTGCCTTTTCTCATGAATACAGATCTGGGTCAGGCTGGAGCTGGTGCTGCAATTTACAACAATGTTCTTGGAGTCTTTGGGGATTCAATTAGCATTCTTCCTTCCGGGGAGCCCGGAGCCGATAAGCAGAGCGTAATCAGCGCCAGAGCACGTGGGAGCAGAAACTCCTGATGATGAAATTAAAAATTCAGGAGACTGATGGACACAAAAGGAGGGGGAGGGGAGGCCTGGCAGAAGCACCCAGTGCTCAGGGCAGGACAGTACTGGCCGCCCACCACTGAGCTCAAAGGACAGTGGAGGTTGTTCGAATGTTCCAGGACTTCGTACCTCCTGGGGTTTGTTACTTCCTCGGCTTTCTGCACCAAAGCCTGGCAGTTCTCACTGGCAGTCCTTGCCGGTGACTGGGTGCCCTGCACCCAGGTCCGAGTGATAACTGACGTTTGCTCAGCTCAGATCTGCACGCACCTTGGGTCGGGGGAAACTTTAAGGCACTTACATCGGAGGTCCCAGGGACCGCATCCCAGGAGCCTAAATATTTCCACACTGCCATCAGGCAGCCAGGGGCCCTCCGGTGGCTGGGACATGAGAGGGTCTGCCTGGACACGCCCCCTCCTGCAGGCTGGAGCAGCTGTATCAGTCCACTTGGATGGCTGGGTTGACCCGTGTTGCTCAGAGGGGGATGCAGTGAGCGGCAGGAGCAACAGGCAGGGGTCCCCAGGGGTACCCCATGCCCAATCTCGCTCCCGCTCCCAGCCTCGCATGGAACATGGTTTGGATTCTGCCTGGCCCCACTGAAAATATAAAGTGGGGACCGCCAGGGACTCTGGCTGCTGGGCAGAGGGCCAGGCACGAGTGGGAGACTCTGCTCAGTTCTCGTCTTCCCTCTGGCCACAAGCGGCCAGGCTGTTCTACTGATGTTCACAAATGTGTTTACTGCCCAAGCCTCTACCTCTCCGGCCTCTCCTGGTTCCGTTCCTCCAGCGCCCAGGCTTCCTCCCATCACTGGGCAGAGCAGCCAGTGGGCAGCACTTGCTCAAGGGGTCAATGCCCAGTGTCACCAGGTGCTCTGGTCAGGGAATCTCCCGCTCTGATGGACAGGGGCCGGCTCTGCTGCTGTCACTTAGTCCTCGGCTTCCCCCTCTGTAACTACCCCCTCAGAGGGCTCCTGTGGACCCTCAGCAAGGTCCCTGGCCACGCTCAGAGCTGCCGCTTTCCTGGAAAGTGACAAGTTCTGGACAGTAACCGGAAGCCTCTACCCAGACTCTCCCATCTTTGGTTTAAACGCGGATTTCCCTGCATCTGCACATTAAGAAAACAACCCTGGAGACCCCAGCGTGCCTGCAGAGAGCAGTCAGACATGGCGAGAAAGAGCTGATGAAACCTGCCAGCCACTTACCGTTCTGAATTGGCGGGCATGGTGGGGTCAATGGAGACCATGGCATCATCCGTGGTCAGGAGGGAGATGGTGGTGTTCCTGGAAGACAGGAGAAGCCGTTGTCTTCACCCTGATGTTGTCTCCTGGGTGCACACTTGAATCTGGGCCTCCCTTGAGGTAGGAACCTGAGCACCAGGCGGTCCTGCCCAAGGGGCTCTGAGTGGTCAGCCCCAAGACTCTGGCCCTCAGCTTGGTAACAGAATTAAGGGTTGCAGGTGCACTTTTAAGTGCTCAACAGATGTGTAAGTCATTTGAAATGGGAATTGGAGAGAGTCTAATTTGTTGAGTTGGGAGGCTCAATAAAACTGTGGTAAAGTAGAAATGAACATTTATATCAGCCGGTAATGAATTCAGGGTTTGCTTTTCCCTTTCATTTCCTGGGGGAGTCCATCTAAACAGGCAAAAAGCTCTCCTACTAAACAGTTTTAAGAGGATAAGTTGAATCTTCCTCTAACCTCCATCTCTGGGGGGCCTCTCACCCAAGGTGTTGCCTTAATCATACGACTTAACTCTGGTTTTCAGTTGTGTATTTTTAAAATCTGTGCCGTGGCAGTGACACCTGAATCGCAGGGTTGTTCTAAAAAGGAATATATATTTATTTCTTAGCACACTGCTTATCAAAAGATGCCCCAAACTGTGGGCCAGTTCTTGCTGCTCCAGGCTGCCACTTGCTGTAATTTCAGGCATGTAACCTATTGCCTAACTCTCCTTTTCTCACCTGACTCTGAAAGGTCCTGACTGTCCTTCCTTCTCACCCTCCTTGACCTGGGTCGTAACTTTAAAGTTAACTGCAGGTCAAAGTTATTCCTGATTACTCTCTATAGTCACGAAGTTAGGACAGAAAATTCACTTGCTAGAACAAACTGCTGACTGTGGTTCTCGAGGGTAGGTTTCTGGTCTTTTCAACTTATTTCTGATATCAGTTTTTTTCTTAAACGTTGATCTGGATCCCTGGGTCATCTGGGGCTGGGGGATCACAGCCTAAACATTACCACCCTTCTTTATCCTTTCTCCCAAAACAAAGGAATAAATGAAAGAAAGAAAAAAAAGAAACTTTTAAAACAGCAGTTTCTGCCTAATCCTGCCCAACGGTTCACTCCACTAACACAGCTATGATTGTTGGTGGGCAGCCGGCAGCGGTGGCTGAAACCTCCAGGGACTCATCCATTGATTCGAAAGGTCCCATGTGCAAGGTGCAAGGTGAGTCCATCAACCCTTCCAGGCCTCCCATCCCCTACACTCAGCCACTCGGCCCCCCAGGTACCTGCCCCTCTGGGTGAATTTAAAGGCAACCCTCTGGTGGGGTGACTCTGAGTCACTCACCGAGGCAGGCCGGTAGCGATGCAGAACAGGTCCATAATATCACTGGAGTTGCAATACTTGCTAAAGACCACCTGCAAAAACAGAAGCACATGGCTGTGAGGGGCGGGCAGGAGTGGGGCAGCTGGTTTCCACGGTGATGTCAGATTCCAGGGGGTTATCTCTGCTCCCGACCTGCAGGTTAATCTTACAAAGAAAAAACCAAAATCACCGTGAGCTCTGGAATGCTACATGCACATCTCATTGAATTGACTTATACAAGTTGAGGAAAACGACTCTCTTGTTCGTTGAAGAGTTGTGAGAAACAATGCTGTCACCCAGGTAAACACACTGGCAGGTGACAGGCTGCCCTGTGCCCCACTGGGGACGTTGATGTACCACCCACAACCTCGGCTTAATCATGCCCCATCTTGCGGGGCGGGTGCGGGAAGCTCAACGACCTCTGGGGCCATTATGTTAAAAAACAATTTCAAGGTCATCAGCTTAAAAATAAAAGATTGCCCTTTAGGATTTGGGGACTGGGGCTGCAGGACTAAATCAGACAGGGAATCACAATGAGAAAGGATGTGGTTGGAACCGTGGGTCCACACAGGGAACAAATTTCACGCAACGCAATTAATTCTGCACCCAGCCTGGGTGTCCAGTCCTGGCTGGACAGGAGAGAAACACGTTCACACCTGCACCTTTTGTCCAAGGGGTCTTGACTGTGAGTGTGGGCTCCAGAATCACCCCCTGGGAGAGGGGGCTTCAAGTACAGCCTGCGGTTGTTCTCCAAGGCTGGATGGTGCATGGACAGTCCCCGCCAAGGCTTCTGTTTTCATCACAATAGCTGTTTTCCTTCAGTGTTCTCCCTGGAATGGCTGTAAGGCCCCTCTGCTCACCAGCAGGAGTGGGCAGAGCCTCTCCACTGAACATGGGCAGAGCCACGTTGAACAGAGTGGGGATTTTTCAGTGCCCAGAGCACTGTTTTTTTTCAGCCAGATCAGTCTGCATCTTTTGTAATTGGAAAGAGTGAAATAGAGCAAGCAGATATTTTCCCCACAAACGTGGCTGTTCCCTGACTACCACAGCTCCTGTGTGCCACTGGCCTGGCAACGCTGAGACAAAGCCAGCACCCCCGTCCAGGCTGCCCACTCCATCCCCCACCCCAGGCGGTGTCTGCACTCCCCAGTGACGGGGCCATTGATGGGCACTGTCCACCCGCGGCCACCATCCTGGCTCAATGCAGGTCCACCAGGACCCCTGCAGCACCCCCGCATTGGCCCTGCAGGCTCCCGGCCCAGCACCCAGCCTCAGTTTCTAGAACTCAGGCCTGGTGGTGCTGCCTTTCTGTGCAGAAGCCTTTGCTGCCCTGTGCGTCCACGGTGGAAGGAAGGTCCACCTCCCCGCTGGGCTCCTGAGGTTCTGGAGTGTGTCCCTGGAGCCTGTGTCCTGGCCAAGCCCTCAGCCCGCCTTCACTCTAGTCCACGGGTACCCCTCCCTGCCCTCTTTGGTTCCGGGGCCCCGCTTCCCAGGGGCTCTCCTCCCCTCTCTTCCTCCCAGCCATCAGGACTTGGCGCAGCTCCTCCACAGGGCCTCCCAGCTCCACTGCCAGCAGGCTCTTGCCTTCATCCACCGTGTTCTCAGGACAGCACACCTCCAGGGCCCCCGGCACAGGCTTTCATTCTCACTTTGGCTTCTAGGGCTGCGCCTGTGTGGGGTGAGGTATGGAGTCTGGCCATCCCACCACTGACGAGGGGCCATTTCTGACTTTCCCGTTTGAACCTTTCTGAAGTTCATGTCCATTTGGTGCAGACTGACTTTGTGGGTTTTCTCCAGACCCCAGTAAAGGGCAGGGGTGGGTGGAGGTGGAGGGTACGGCAGCTTTGTCTGTGAACATTCGATTTGCCCGAAGATTCCAGAAAGGGGTGAGGCGGCTTGCAGGTCATGACCAGATACTGGTCAGGAGTGGAGCATGGCTCCAGGAAGTCACGACTGAGCAGGCCCTCCCCAGGGAAGACAGACCCAGTGCCTGGAATATCTGGGGAACCTCGACAAGAAGTGAGTCTGCCCAACTTTATAAGCACCGCTGATGAAATCTAGAGGCGAGTCTTTTGTGATGGTTTCCTAGCCTCAGGATAGCGAATAATAGAAGCTGTAAAAAGTCCAATTATGAAGTCTTTCAGTAAAGCAAGTCCAGGAGCGCCCAAGGGGCTCACTGCCATTCTCGCTGCCCCTTGTGACTGATTCAGCTCAACCCAGGGAGGGAGGCCAGCCTTCTCCTGTGTCCAGAACAGGCTTAGAGATTATTTTTGACACCAGGCTGGAGGGTAGGGGGCTGGAAGGAAATCAGGAATAAACAGAAAAGACTGCATTGGGTGTCTTCCATTGCAATGGAAAATCATGCTGTGTCCACCGGTAAATCCATTTCAGCAGGCCTCTACTGTACAGAAATGCCCGGTTCTTTGATTTCTCTTTTGAACCAGTTGTGACTTCTTACCAGTTTCCTTCTTCGGCTAAGACATTGTTAGGGTAAAATTCTTTGATGTGTGGCCACTTTACATGTGTGTTTGATCAGGCTTTCACCTTATTATTAATAGTTGAGAAGCCTTTAGTGGGGACAACACAGGTGAGAAGCTAGGGCTGGAACATCACATGAACCCTAACATCAGCAGCACGTGACTCTAACGTGGGACACGCCCAGACAGCCCAGCTCTTCGCCAGGTGCCAGAAGAAGCTTCCGGCCTAGAAGGATTATTCCTGGCGTGGGAAAGCAGCCCATGCCCCACAAATGCGTGGTTGGCGTGGGAAGATCCCCCAGCAGCCTGGTCAGGGGGGCACAAGGCTCTCTGTTCCCACGCTGAATCATTCTGCAAATCCTTTATCCTCAATCCAGAAATAAACAGCAGTTAAAAAAAAAAAAAAGTGTTGGTGAAATGAAACTTATAAGTGAGATGTGGAGACAGCAAGATTAACAGAGGAATAAAGATTTTATATTGCCATCCGACTAGAGGCAGAACCGGCTGCCGTTCATCAGTAAGCACAACGGATCACCCCCTTCCATGGGGTTTGACTGGCAGCTCCGCAATATGAACACAAGAGAAGAGAAACAAATGAGAACCCAGAGGCCTCTCGTCTGCAGAACGCTGATCGTTCCATGTATTCAGCCGGGACCTGTGAAGGTCACAGGGAACTCTGGTGCTGGAACCTACTGGTTGCCTGCAGAGTTGGACACTCAGGGAGCGCCAACCACCTGCCAAGCCCCGTTCCAAAGGGCCCCCAAGGGAAGCAGCACACAGAGGTGGACAAGGCTCCCTTGGGCCCAGCTGGCAAGTGGTCAGGGAGCCAGGACCACAGCCCAGGTCTCCCTCTGGTCAGTGCACACGTGACCCAAACACAGGCTCTTTGTGTGTGTGTGTGTGTGTGTGTGTGTTTAGTCGCTCAGTTATATCTGACTCTTTGCAACCCCATAGACTGTAGCCTGCCAGGCTCCTCTTTCCATGGGATTCTCCAGGCAAGAATACTGGAGTGGGTTGCCATTGCTTCCTCCAGGGGATCTTTCTGACTTTACTAAGCAATTTGGAGCTGGTGGCAATTGGGGTGAGTCCCAGGGTCACGGGACCCAGGCCAACCACACCGGCCACCAGTGAGATCACTGTGGGAATGGCCCTGGAGAAGAGAGGGGAGGGAGGCCAGACCACAGGGGGCAGGGGGAGGGGCAGGAGAGCCCAGCATCTTGAGTTGGCACCAGCACGGTTCTGTTTCTTGGTACCGACAGCACATCCACCAACACACTTAGAAACCAGGGCTGGCGACTGTGTGACAGATGGTCAGAGCGCTGCCAACCAGCGTCCAGGTGGGCTCGGGGCTAAAGAGATGGGACTGCAGTTTCTAAAGGCTTGGGGGTGACTTCTTATTCATTCTGAGTCTGGAGGTCTCCTCCAGGGACGGGACTCTATTGCGTTTTCATCTCTCTCCCCTGGGAGACCCCCTTCAGAGGTTCATGGAGGGGAGGATGCACAAAGTGGCTCCCGAGTTCCCGTGTTCCAGCCACACACTGCTGTCCATGTGTCAAAAAGCAGGTGGACGGATGGTGTCCAAGCCCCCAGGCAGCTTAGATAATCGAGTTTCTGGTTTCGAGGTTAGGAGGATGGAGATTTGATCATTGCCCAGCGGGGCTCCTGGCGGGCACTCTGTGGTCTTCCTGCAAACAAGCCAGAAGGGAGGGGTTTCATGTTCCTCGGGAGAGGTTCCAACCAGGACTTCTTGCTGAGAGACATGGCTACGTGTTTCAGCACTGGGACACTGTACAGGAGAGGGGACCCGCGTGAATACAGAGTGGCTGAGCTGATCCAGAGTGGAAACCGATTATGATGGGGTGGGCGGGAACCAGGACACAGGTCACCCAGCAATGGGGAGGGGTGGGACTCTAGGCTTCAGAGGGAGCTGCACAGGCCCTGAGGTTCACCCACAGATGGGGGCAGCCCCACCCATGCGTGCTGGACCTGTTCCAACAGGGAGGATCTTTCACCTCCTGAGAGGGCCCTGCGTTCACTTCCCCAACTTGGCTCATGGACCCTTCCAGGGCTCCCCCAATTCTGCCTCTCCATTCAGGCTGTGATCTGGCTCACCTGCTGTGTTTGTGTGTGTGTGTGTGTGTGTGTGTGTGTTAATCTGAAGGGTGCAGAATTAAGCCCAAAGTGTACTATTTTTCGGGCTTCCCTGGTGGCTCGGTGGTAAAGGATCTGCCTGTCAATGCAGGAGACATAGGAGATGTGGGTTCGATCCCTGGATCAGGAAGATCTCCCAGAGAAGGGAATGGCAACCCACTCCAGTATTCTTGCCTGGGGAATCCCATGAACAGAAGAGCCTGGTGGGCTACAGTCCACGGGGTCACAAAGAGTCAGACGTGACTGAGCGACCAAACAGCAGCAGCAGCAGCAGTCTGGTTCCCAGTTTGGAGTGGCTGGTGCAGTGAGATATCTCTGGCAACCAGCCCATCCCTTCAGCAATGGACTCTGCTGTGGGGAAACCTCCTGGACTGTGACACACAGGGTTTTATGCAGCTCAGACTCTGTCCCCTGGGTCTCTGACTTCACTCCCTGCCCCTGTCTGTGCATCCGTGACCGTGGTACATGGCCGGCCAGCCCCATGAGAGTCGTGGCTGCTAAGAAAAGATGCTGTGTTCCATCTTCACCAGCGTCAGCTCTGATTTTTGCAGTATGCACTTGAGGGTTATGGCCCCGACACTCACAACTTGAAATCCACATGTAAAATTCACATAGGTGAACTTCTTAAAACAAAGTTTCCCAAAATGCTGGTATTAATGTCCATTACCTGCTCTCCTCTGTCTTTTTGCTTCCCCCTCTTTAAGGTGGCGGATGAAGGAGTCCAGGGTTGGCTCCCAGCAGTCCAGGCACAGAACGAGCCTGGAGGCCGTGGCTGGGGCATTCAAACACAAGAAAGATCGGGTGTAGCATCCTTCCATTTGGTCTCCACAGGTGAAAATGACTTGTCATGGTCCCTGCCCCATTTATTCTGGCCATTTCAGCATCTACTCAGCCCAAATGTGGCTGCTGAGTAAACTATTTCCCTTCTGAGTAACTGGGAGCCCACATGGGAGGGCAGTGGTTAAGAGAGCAGAGCAACCTAGAAAGCTGAGAGACAGCCAAGACAACCTTTGAGCACCCTCAGGGGCTGCGATGATCGCCCTTCCATATCTTGGTGCCCTGAGCTCTGTTTCCTAACTCTGTCTGAGGCACTTCCTTGCAGCTGCTGAGAACATTTCTTGCTGGGTTTGTCAAACTCTAGTTTGGGTTGGCTTAAAGTCAGTGACCACTGGAAGCTGTGGGTTTCTCACTCGACATTTGTGGCTCCACGCTGTGAAACACTCCCAGTCCTGGACAAATGAGATAACCAAGTGGCAATTTAGGTTTGGGCTGAGTTTTGCAGTCTGGGAAGCCAAAACCTACTGCGATCACAAAAGAGGAGTTCAATGTGTGGATGCTAGGCAGGGACCAGGCACCAGGCGGGACGACGGCTGGTCGGAGACCTCCCGAGAGAGTAGTGCGTCCCTGGGAATTCTCTCTGGGAGGCCGGCTACAGTTTTTTTCTTGAGAGAGACATCTCACAGGGCTCATAAACCAGGATGGCATTACTTCCCTTTCAAAGTCATTAAACATTATCTGTGTCAGTTAAGTTGTGCTTTTGGGGTTGGTTGTAAAACATGCAATTACGTTCATCGTCTTGCTGTGATGCTCACACTGAATGTAAAATTTTTTATCAACTGCCTTAGCAACAAATTTCACAGAGCATCTTTGAACTTGGAGTAATGAATCTTGAGCAAAATCTTCTTAATTATAATTCTAGTGCAGTTTTTTTTTTCCCCAGTGATTTTAAATGGCTACAGCTGAAGAAGACAGTGATTGAGGTGGGGAGGTCTGCAGACACCAGGATGTGAGGTCCTGAAGGAGGGAGGGGAGAAAGGCAGGTTGTCCTTTTGGAGGGCACATGGCGAGCTCTGCTGCTCCAGGTGGTTCCCAAGCTCTGCTTCCTCCTCTGTTGATCAGACCTGGAGGCTCTGGTCCCCTCCTTGCTCCATCCACGTGGACTATGGATCTCAGCCCCCAGCATCTTAAATCTAACACTTCATCACAGCTGTATTTACTCTTGTATCTTGATGATGATGAATTATGCATATCCCACTGACATCAGAAATCTCCACCCAACCAAACGAGGGTACTGACTTCTAAAAATAGCCAAACTGGCCTCCAAGAAATGGAAGGAAAATCATCACACTGGCAAGAATGACAAAGGGACGGAGAGCCCAAATCTGGAAGCAACCCAGATGCCCTTCAATGGGTGAATGTTAAACAAACTCTGGTCCATCCGCACTGTGGATGAATTATTGATCTAGACAGCTGAGATGGATCCCAAGAGATGTACGCTATGTGAATAAAAGTTAACCCCCAAAGCTTACTACTGGATGGCTCCACTCATATGACATTTCTGCTATGACAAAGAGAGAGAGAACAGACAGCACTGGGGTGGGGTGGGGGTGGGGGTGGAGGAAGGAGGTGGGTGTGGTCATGAAAGGGCTGGACTGTCTTCTGCCGTGACTGTGGTGGAGGATACCAGACCCTACGCATGTGATTAAATTGTACAACTCCATATACGCCCTCAAATGAGCACAAGAAAATGAGGAAGTCTGAATAAGGCGGGGGACTGTCCCACTGTAATATCCTGGCCATGACCCCAGACTATAACTTTGCAGGACGTCACACTGTGGGGAACAGGGTGAAGGGCACACAGATCCTTCCGTGGTATCGCTTACAACTACATGCTAGTCTTCACGTTTCCCCAAGGGCTTATCTGAATAAACACACCAGCTCTGGCTGGGGGTGGAGAGAGGGACACCCTTTGAGGAACATGTACCCAGGTGGCCCTGCTGGGAAGAACTGCGGCCACATGTGTGCCCTCTGACCCAGTATCCTGTTTCCAGAAACAGATTTTAATCTAAATTTTAATTTTAATCTAAAACTAAAACTAACAGCAAACTTTAATAATAATAAGAGCATTCATGGGGACATTCCTGGTGGTCTGGTAGTTAAGACTCCACACTTCCAATGCTGGGGCCGTGAGTTCGATCCCTGATCAGGGAACTAAGATCCCACATGCTATGCTGTGCGGCCAAAAAAATAAAAACTTTTATGAAGTGCTAGACTGTGTTCTGGTCACTTCCCAGGCTTGGGTCCAAACCACTGCCCTGCACGGGCCCTTTGCAAGCAAAGAGCTAGTGGAGGTGTTCCTCTTGTGTTCATTACTGCTGAGAAATGGAATTAAGCTAAACATCTCAAAACAACAAAACGATTGCATCTTAAGTAAGTCTCCACGATGGAACATTATATAGGCACTAAAATCATGATTTTGAACACTGCTGCTTCTGTCATGCTGAGTGACAATGATCAAAAGAAAAAATTATGTTAAAGAAGATGATCCTGTCCCTCTCCATCTTGCTGACAACACCAGCAGGAGAGGTCCTGAAATGTTCGCAGCAGTTTCTCCTCTCTGGTGAGCTAACGGGTTCTTCTCTTTTCTTTTTTATACTGCTCTGTAGTTTTCAAATATTCTACAAAGAATACATGGGGCTTTTGTAGCCAAAAGGGATCTAGATCTAGAAGCTGATGTTAATAATCGATAACAGAACTGGCTTATGAATATTCCCTCCTAACAGCAGGCTGCATTGCATTTACATAAGAATCTTGGGAGAGGGAAAAAAAGGTCTTTACCATTTTTATTTGGAAAGAATACTCTTTGGCTTTAAGCCAAGAGGATGAGAAAATTAAATGACAGTTAGCCAGAGGACAAAATTCAGAATTTAAATAGCATTTGGCCAGGAATGGGGGGAGCTGCTGTGTGAGTTGGAAGCACCGGAGAAAACCAGAATGGAGAGAGAGGCAGGGACCCTGTGGGTGGGGGGACAGGGTGGGGAGGATGAGGCCGGACACCTCCCGGGATGGACAAGGAAGCAGGTCCCAGGGTTCTGTGCCAGCTGCAGGGACTCAGGCTGAGATGGGGCTGGAGGGACTGTCCATGGCCCCTGGGGGACCCGAGGCCATGCAGGCAGAAGGGGCTGCAGAGAAGGTGGTCCCCACCACCCCCACCACCACTGCCCACCGGTTCCAGTTAAGACTCGCCGCCCACACAGCGGGACTTCCTGGTGAAGAATTTCTACAGCGTCAGACCCTAACCTAATGCCCGTCACACCCCTGCATCTTCCAGACCCCACCCAAGTGAGGTTTTCAGTGACCAGGACGGGTGTAGGTAGAGTCCTCCTAGGGGGCTGCAGGGAGCCTGGGCGGGTCTCCCAGGGGTTCAGACAGCAGGTGGGGCAAGACCATCTCCGGGGGAGCTATGCCCCGAATTTGGGAAGGGGGTCTGATTGAGCAGCACTGCTCTGGAGTGAGGGCAGGGGGCGTTGGTCTGCCAGCGCTGCGACAGGTTTCCTTTCTTTAAGTACGTCTCTGTAAACTAATTATAAAGCAACTGTGTGTGTGTGTGTGAACTGTGAACTTCCAGATTTCAGGCTGGATTTAGAAAAGGCAGAGGAACCAGAGATCAAATTACCAACATCCGCTGGATCATTGAAAAAGCAAGGGAGTTCCAGAAAAACATCTACTTTTGCTTCATTGACTACGCCAAAGCCTATGACTGTGTGGATCACAACAAACTGTGGAAAATTCTTCAAGAGATGGGATTACCAGACCACCTGACCTGTCTCCTGAGAAATCCGTATGCAGGTCAAGAAGCAACAGTTAGAACTGGACATGGAACAACAGACGCGTTCCAAACAGGGAAAGGAGTATGTCAAGGCTGCATAGTGTCACCCTGCTTATTTAACTTTTATGCAGAGTGAGCGAAAGTGAAAGTTGCACAGTTGTGTCTGACTCTTTGCGACCCCAAGGACTGTATAGTTCATGAAATTCTCCAGGCCAGAATACTGGAGGGGGTAGCCTTTCCCTTCTCCAGGGAATCTTCCCAACCCAGGGATTGAACCCAGGTCTCCAGCATTGCAGGCAGATTCTTTACCAGCTGAGCCACAAGGGAAACCCTATATGCACAGTAGATCACTCAAAATGCCAGGCTGGATGAAGCACAAGCTGGAATCAAGATTGCCAGGAGAAATATCAATAACCTCAGATATGCAGATGACAGCACCCTGAAGACAGAAAGTGAAGAAGAACTAAAGAGCCTCTTGATGAAAGTGAAAGAGGAGAGTGAAAAAGTTGGCTTAAAACTCAACATTCAGAAAACTAAGATCATGGCATCTGGTCCCATCACTTCATGGCAAATAGATGGGGAAACAATGGAAACAGTGACAGACTATTTTTGGGGGGCTCCAAAATCACTGCAGATGGTGACTGCAGCCAAGAAATTAAAAGACGCTTGCTCCTTGGAAGAAAAGCTATGACCAACCTAGATAGCATATTAAAAAGCAGAGATACTACTTTACCAACAAAGGCCTGTCTAGTCAAAGCTATGGTTTTTCCAGTTGTCATATATGGATGTGAGAGTTGGACCATAAAGAAAGCTGAGCACTGAAGGATTGATGCTTTTGAACTGTGGTGTTGGAGAAGACTCTTGAGAGTCCCTTGAACTGCAAGGAGATCCAACCAGTCAATCCTAAAGGAAATCAGTCCTGAATACTCATTGGAAGGACTGATGCTGAAGCTGAAACTCCAATACTTTGGCCACCTGATGTGAAGAACCGACTCATTGGAAAAGACCCTGATGCTGGGATAGATTGAGGGCAGGAGGAGAAGAGGGTGACAGAGGATTAGATGGTTGGATGGCATCACTGACATGATGGACATGAGTTTGAGCAAGCTCCTGGAATTGGGGATGGACAGGGAACCCTGGTGTGCTACAGTCCATGGGGTTGCAAAGAGTCAGACACGACTGAGCGACTGAACTGAACTGAACTGTGTGTGTGTGTGTGTGTGTATTAGTCACTCAGTCGTGTTCAGCTCTTCGCAATCCCATGGATGTAGCCCACATCCTCCTCTGTCCATGGGATTTTGCAGGCAAGAATACTGGAATGGGTTGCCATTTCCTTCTCCAGCAGATCTTCCTGCCCAGGGACTGAACTCTGGTCTCCTGCATTGTGATGGATTCTTCACCATTTGAGCCATTAAGGAAGCCCCTCTAAAGCAAGTTACTCAGCTGTAATAACTTAAATACCAACACATCTGGGGAGGGAGATGTCATCCTGGGTGTCAGGTCCACACAGTCAGCACCCATGAGCCTGCCCATGACTGCTGTCCTGAGACCCTAGTGGCTCGGATCTACACGCCTCCTGGCCGGAGAGTTGTAGGGCCGCCCTGCTGGGGTTTTCAGGCCTGTCCATGGCCGCAGGATGGTCAGGCCAGGGCCCTCCTCATGCAGCCTTCTGGGGGTCAGTGAAATGAGCTGAAGCTCACTGGTGCTGATGCCAATGTAAGCCTGCAGCTGCCAGCCTAAACCCCAATTCCAAACTCAGTGCTCACACATGAAACCTTTCTGTTCCCACTAATTCTCCAGTGGGGGCTGTACATTTGAATTTACAGAATAAATGAGTACTAATACAGTCAGTTAACTGTTTGTATAAGCTTTACATTATAGGACTGTATGTAAAATTTTTGAGAGAAAAACAGTTCTGTTGCTAACGTTGTACAAATCACTGCACTGACTGTTGGCCCTCAGGGCAGAGGGGGCACCTGAGAGCAAGGACAGTCAGTGAGTGACTGCCCTTAGCTGGCTGCCTCTGATGGAGTGGGCCCTGGATTGGCTGCAGCCCCTGAGGTTCCCACAGTCTCACATCCCAGGATCGCCCTGAGCTGGTGCCAGGGTTGCGCACTGCTCCAGTCACATGCAGAGCAGAGGGGTGGATGGGGAGGAGTCAGAGAAGTGACTTCAGGCCCAGTTTCTCCTTTTCCAGCTTGACCCAGGGCAGGATGCTTAACCTTGAGGTTCTGACTCTTCCCCTGCAGAGTGAGCATTGTCACACCAGGGTGAAGGCTTCATCATGACATACAGAGAGCCCGGTACACAGTAAGTGCTCAGCTAAGTGGCAGCTGTGATTACAGGAGGGCCCCTTGAAATTCACAGATGTCTTCCCTGGAGATGGAGAGGCACCCCCTTGATGTACCAAGGCCACTTTCACAAGCAAGAGGCACCAAGGACACACAGCCTTGACATCAACATGTCAGCATCTCTGGGTGGTTTCACATGTTGGGATATCGGGGCCCAAGCATCCTTCTGCGTCAATAAGCTGAGGCCAAACTCTGCACCTGCTGGTTATAGGTGAACAACCACCACTGCCATCACCTCCACCATCACCCCACCTCCACCGTCACCACCATCCTTTACTCCATCACCATCACCACCGCCACCTCCACCGTGACTACCACCATCTCAAACTCCATCACCATCACCACCACCACCTCCTCCTCTGCCTCCACTGTCACCCCACCATCCCCACCGTGACTACCACCATCCCAAACTCCATCACCATCACCACCACCACCTCCTCCTCTGCCTCCACCGTCATCACCACTGTCCCCACCATGACTACCACCATCCCTTACTCCATCGTCATCATCACCATCCCCACTGTGACCACCACCATCCCTTACTCCATCGTCATCACCACCACCACCACCTCCTCCTCTGCCTCCACTGTCACCAACGCCATCCCCACCGTGACCACCACCATCCCTTACTCCATCACCATCACCACCACCACCTCCTCCTCCTCCTCTGCCTCCACCGTCACCACCACTGTCCCCACCGTGACCACCACCATCCCTTACTCCATTGTCATCACCATCATCACCACCACCTCCTCCTCTGCCTCCACTGTCACCACCACTGTCCCCACCGTGACCGCCACCATCCCTTACTCCATCGTCATCACCACCACCACCACCACCTAACACAGTTGAGTCCACGCTCTGGCCAAAACCTGAGCCAAGTATCTTTACACCCTGTGACCTTGGGTCCTTGGAGGGACCTCCTAAGCATGGAGTATCATCATCCCCTCAGCTCTCAGATGAGAGCTCTGACACAGAGAGAGAACCTGGCCTGGCTAGGTCTGTGTGGTCCTGGATATAAACCTGGCCCACCTGGCTCCAAGCCCAGAGATGTGCACAGTGCTGAAATCAGACTTTAACGGTGGTCCTAAGGGGAAGCAGAGGTGGTCACTTGGCCTCTTTTCTGCTGTCCCTCCCCCTTAGCGGTGTCTATATTCTGTCTGCCTTGTTCTTAAATTACTGATATTTCTGATCACCTACTTGGAGTGAATATTGATTTGGACCCCACGCTCAGAAGAAGACAAACCAATCCAAATTCCTTTCCTTTGTCTATCAGACCATGAGTCATTTTTATAGCTTTTATAAACTATTAAGCTTTTATACGGCTGTGTCTTCCCTCAAAGTAAACCAGAGTATTTCAGTCTGGCCCCAGTACCTATGCTCCAGCTCCACGAGTTAGAACTCACCAGGCCAGCTGTCAGGACAGCTGAACGCCAACTCAGTGGTGGTTTTGCTATCTTTGGGGGAATTAAAAGCTGAATTTCTATTGCTTTTTCAGCACCTGGGAATTATGAGTGTTTAATATATAAAACAAACAAGCTACAAAGAGACCAAGACCCAAATCCCATATTTAACTTTCTTTTTACTATCCCTCAAGAAATACACATTTTCACCAAAGGAAAGATTGTAGGCTATCTCCCCATCCACGCATGTATATCTGCAATTCCTCTGCAGTCTACCTCAAATTATAAATTACATACATAAAGGTGAATATAATGTTCATTTCATCCTGCCCCTTGTTTCTAGAACATGTTACAATAATGTCACATTCAGAATGGATCACTGCTAACCACCAGGCAGGCAATCACGGCTTCTTTGTCTAAGATAAAATCTGAATTAGGCTTCATTTCTCTCTCCAATTTAAGAGGTATTTTTCTGGCCCTGTCATTTGAAAACATATAAAATAAAAACAAAAACTACCATTTATTACTATGAACCGGGCACATTACGTACATTCCCTAAAAAGAAAAAAAAAAAGAGAGAACTTTTACACATAATGGAAATGCTCTGTTACTACAAAAGCCAAAGGTCTGGCATAACAGAACCTCAGTCCCCAGCTCCCAGCTTCCACAATTAGCAACACAAGATCCATCCTGCCTTCTCTGTCTCCCAACTTCTCCCTCCATCAGGGTTATCTGAAAGCTCATTTTAGACATCATATTATTTCATGCTCGTATTTCAGCGTGGATCTCTAAAATCAAGATCTCTTTCTTAGGGTTTAAGATAAGCCACAGTGCTACCGTCAGACGCAAAGAAAACTGACAACAATTTCCCTTATTATTTCTCAGATGTCAGAGATCTATCTCCAGGGCATGTTTTGAGGACCGTAAGTAATATGTCTTCCTAGACAAACAAATGACAAGGAACGCAAAGGGGATGGAAAAAATGGATAGAAAGAGGCCAAGGGTGACAGCAAGTAAATGTACCCTGTGGATCCTGACTTGAAAACAAGTGTGTGTATATGTGTGTGTGTGTGTGTAAGAAAGAGAGAATGGTCCCCTTTTCTTGCCACTTATTTGTCTTCAATTCTTAAAGCAAGCTTTAATGGTGGGGACTATTATTCCTATCTTGCAGATACTAAGGTTCAGAGAGGGGAGGAACCCTTCTTCCGAGGTCACACAGCAAGTGAGCAGGATGAAAAGGAAGGGCGACTGCCAGTCCAGCGGCAGGTGATGGTCAGAGCGAGGGAGAGGGGAGGAGCTGGCGGCTCAGTGTGATAAACCATCTCAGCTGATGGAGACCAGGGCTGGGTGAGGCCAGGAATCATGGATGCGCTCGGGACGCAGCACACGCCATGCAAAGCCTCTTGGAGCTGTGACAGGGTGAGTCTGGGGTGAATGCAGAGAGAGGCCCCAAACCCCAACCTCGTTGCAGAGCCTGCAAGGCCGGGAGGAACCAGCCGAGGAAAAGCCTCCAGGCTGGGCATCAGGACCTGACTCTGTTCCTTCTCGAATAAACTGTGCACCACAGGCAAGTCTCCCAACACCTCTAGTCTCCGACATCTCATCCTCAGAGTGGACAACACCAGCTCCACCTGCTTCATGGTGTTGGGGGGCTCCCTTGGGCAGCCTCTGCCCCAAGCCCCATACGCTGGGATGACCACCTCCCCCCACGGGTGAGATTCCTTCTCCCCGAGAGGCACAGTCACCACACGGGCCTGAAGTCAGCCCTCCTGGTTTACCGGCTCTGCTTCTCATGGACTCTGGGATCATGGGCAAATGCCTTACCCTCTTCAATGCATACCTTCCTCATCTGCTATGTAGGGAAGATACACAGCCTCTATAGAACACTTCCCAAGACTTCTAGGGTGTGTTAAGCATGATTCAAATGTGTGCCAGGCAGGTACCAGCCCTATTTACAGATGTGAAAACTAAGGCCCAAGATCATACAAGCAGCATGGGATACTGGTGGAGGCAAACCCCATTCTGCTGAAACCTGGGCCATGGGAAAAGCAACCCAGGGGGAAGGAGGGTGACTTGAGGCTGATGTTCTGAAGCACATCACCTCCCTAGCATCACCTTCTCTGGGGTCCAACACACAGGAGGCCTTCAATAAACGTCTGTTAGGCAAGAGCATCTGAGAAGCGCATTGGTCTCGCATGGCATGAGTTAATACAATCAAACGCAGAGCAAGATCTGCTGGGGGAGCAGCAGATCTTAGAGAGACATCTAAGCCCCTCCTGTCACCTGTGCCGGTGGCAGGGGATGCGGGATGTTCACAACACACAGGAAACTAAAGGCAGAAGGGACATGTCTGTGAAAGAAGCTCGGCTGGGAGGGTCGGGTGGACCACAGGAGCAGAGGAACGGGCTGGGGCTGCAGGGAAGGTGCGACCCCCTTGCTCTGCCCCACGCATACTCCAGATCAGCGATCCCGTGGGGTTTAGGGCACAGCGACCACATGCAGAGAGCCTCCGGAGCCCAGGAAATGTGGGGCCATCTGGAGCTGGAATGTGTTTACAACCATGTAGCTGACATCCCTGCAGTCCCTGAATAATGGCCCCCTCCATCCAGTATTCCTGCCTGGAGAATCCCATGGACAGAGGAGTCCATAGGGCTAGAGGAGCCTGGAGGGCTACAGTCCATAGGGTCACAAAGAATTGGACACGACTGAGCAACTGAACACACCCCACAGATTGTTGTTGTTTAGTTGCTAAGTCGAGTCTTTATCATCCCATGGACTGTAGCCTGCCAGACTCCTCTGTCCATGGGATTCTTCAGGCAAGAACACTGGAGTGGGTAGCCATTTCCTTCTCCAGGAGATCTTCCTGACCCACGGATCAAAGCTGAATCTACGACATTGGCAGGCGGATTTATCGCTGAGCCGCCTGGGAAGCCCATGCCCCTGAGAGATACCCTCCCCCTAACCCCGGGAACCTGTAAATACTGCCCTATAGTCTCTGCAGTGTGTGCTTAGATCAAGGCTCCTGAGACGATCCTGGATGATGTAGGTGGGCCTAAATGAAATTACACAGTCACCAGGGAGGTGGGGTGAGAGCTAACAACACACAGAGGAGAAAGTGATGTGAAGAGTGTGGGGCAGATACGACCTGGAGGATACTGGCCTTGAAGACTGGAGGGCTACGGCCATAAGCAGAGGTCCACCAGCAGCCCCAGATGTGGGAAGAGGCAAGGAATGGATGCTCCCCCAGGGCCTCTGCCAACACCTTGACTCTGACCCCAGTGAAGCTCAATTAGGACTTTCAGCCTCCAGCACTGTGAAAGAATACATTTCTGTTCTTTTTTGTTATTCTGTTTGTGGCAATCTGCTACAGACGCCCCAGGGATCTGGCACACCTTGACCTTCATTCTGAGATGGCTGGAATCTCTTTTGCAGGTGATAGGAGTCCTTTAGACAGCTGGACCATAAAGAAGGCTGAGTGCCGAACTGATGCCTTGGAACTGTGGTGTTGGAGAAGACTCTTGAAGAGTCCCTTGGACTGCAAGGAGATCAAACCAGTCAATCCTAAAGGAAATCAACCCTGAATATTCATTGGAAGGACTGATGCTGAAGCTGAAGCTCCAATACTTTGGCCACCTGGTGCAAAGAGCTGACTCAATGGAAAAGATCCTGATGCTGGGAAAGACTGAGGGCAAGAGGAGATGGGGCCAACAGAGGATGAGGTGGTTGGATGGCATCATCGACTCAATGGATATAAGTCTGAGCAAACTCCAGGAGATGGTGAAGGACAGGGAACCCTGGTGTGCTATAGTCCACGGGGTTGCAAAGAGTGGGACACGACTGAGCGACTGAACAACAATGAGGAGTCCTTGACGCTATGTGAAGTGCGGAGTGCTTTACAGGCCTGGGATAAAGCTTTAGGACAGGACCAGGGAAGGACAGGTTGAAGACAGGAGACACTGATGGCTTGGAGGGTCAAAGGCTGCAATTCCCCCACCTCCCGTAAGAGCTGCTGTGGGTGTGGGGCAGGGAGGTGGAGAGGCTGGAGGGAACAGAGCCCAGTTGGAGGAATTCCGTCCTGGTTAGTGATGTTCACCAGCAGGACTCGGCCACCCAGTCGCTGTAAACCCCCGCCTCCTCAGGCTCAGTGGGATCTCAGGGCCCATTTCCCACCCAGTCAGCAGCCGCCTTCTCCCATGAAACCCGTTTGTCACGGCTGAGCCACTCAGCACCTTGTCATCTCTCTGGGTTACTCTGTTTTTTTTTTTTTTTCACTTCTGGTGTCTTCCCTGTTATAAATAATGGATCACAGGCGACTGAAAATGCAGAAAGCGACGAACTAAGAGAATAAGAAATGTGCTGAGATGGGGCTGGAGGTGCAGACGTTTCCCAGGGTTTCGAACCTGCTCTCCTTCTCGAGCTCTAACCCCAGTGAGAGGCGGCTCGTGACCCAGAGCCCAGGGCTCTGCTGCATCAGAACTCTGAATGTGGTCCCGGGGATCCACTCCAGGATCAGGGCTCCTGGGTGTCCCAGGGCAGGGAAGGGTGCAAAAGGGAAGGTGCTGGGGAGGACCTGGGGCCCTGGGGACCATCCACGGGGAGCCTGGTCCCAGCACGCAGCCTCTCCCACCCTGTTTCAAAGCAGATGAAGAAGGTGGAGGTTGGGCGAGGGCAAAAGACAAGAAGAAACCACGTGAAAGTGAGACCTAGGACCAGAAGGTGGGAAGGACCCCTCCCTCCAGCTCAGGTCAGACCTCAGTAGACCTGGGAAGCAAGCATCCGGCTCCATCATCACTTCCTGGCAGGAATGAATAGGGGATCCAGGGATCTGGTGTGTCTAGGGAAGCTGTGCCTTTCAGCCTTTTCCAGAGAAGGGTCCAGGCTTTCCAGGCTGTATTTGGAGAAAGTCTTTAAGGAGGTAATTAAGTTAAAATGAGGCAACGGTATGAGTTTCCTGGGGCTATTGTATTAATTGGCCAAGAAGATCTTTTGGGTTTTTCTGTACAATGATGTGAAAAACCCAAAGGAAATTTTTAGTCAGCCCAATAACAAGATACCACAAAAGGGCAGCTTAAACCCACAGAAGTTCATCCTCAACTCTGGAGGCTGAAGTCTGCAGTAGAGGTGGCGGTGGGTTTGGGTCCTTCTGAAAACTCTCAGGGAGGATCCATGCTGTCTCTCTGCAGTTTGGAGAGTGGCCAGCACCCCCGGGGCTCCTTGGCTTGTGTATGCATCAGCCCAGGCTTTGCCTCCACCATCTGTCCTCTGAACGGGCACACCTCCCTCTTCTTCACGGACAGTCAAGTCCAGCCCCGTCTCATCTCATCTTGGTTACATCAGCAAAGAACCTATTTCCAAACAGCCCATTGACAGGTTGTTGGGCGGGGGCGGTCAGAACACGGGCATACCTTCTGGGGGGGGACACAATTCACCGAAAACAGTGGGAAGCCCCAGGAACAAGGCAAGATGAGGTGACAACGTGGGCAGACAGGAACCGGCCAGAGGAACCTGGGCCATCAGACACCCTGGTGAGCAGCGGTGATCACATGGAGATGGGAGGCGGGGAAGGAAGGCTGCTGAACAGAGCTGGCCGTGGGGCACGGGGGAGCCAACGAGCTTCCACGTGCAGTGGAGAGAGGCCTTCCTTCTTCCCTCCATGGCCCCCTGTGTTTCCTTTTCTTTTTATTGTTTGAAATTTCATTAGAAAAATTGAGCATACAACGTTATGTGCCGCCTGGATGGGAGGGGAGTGGGGAGGAGAATGGATACATGTACGTGTATGACTGAGTCACTTGGCTGCTCACCTGAAGCTATCACAACATTGTTAATCAGCCGGCCTCCAACACAAAATTAAAAGAAAAAGAAAAATAGTTTTCCTGTGAGAAAACAAATGTCTCTGGGCATGGGCAATGGTAGCCTCGGCGGGGTCCAACCCCACCGTCCAGCTTCTTATCCAGCCAGAGGCCAGTGTCCACCATCTGGAGAAAACCCCCAAGGGCCCCCCTACGGCTGCTCCAAGTGCCTCCAAAGATCGGGGTTTCTGCTCAGTGCTGCTGGACTTTCAGGGGTGCTTGTCCCTGAGGTAACATCGGCCGGGGGGTGTCTCCGGGCCACACTGAGACCCACATTGTCCCAGGTTGCACGGTACCCATGTCACCCAGCATGTGGAGGCCGTGTGACCCAAGCAGCCTCTGCACTGAACCAAACAATTCCTCTCGGGTACACTGCTCTTAAAGTCTGATGCCTGGGGCTCAGGGCACTTGGTTGAAAGCCTATACCCCCATGGCTCCTTCTTCCAGAAGCCAAGCCTGGTGTTTCAGAGCAGGGTGGGAGCTGGAGGGGTCACCGCAGGGCTGGAGACGGAGTCAGAGACCCCAGACCCAGAGAGGGCCCCGGCTACAGCACCAACACGAGAGACCCAGGGTCCTCTATCCCGAGAGAGGCCCTGGGCTTCGGGGAAGGGACTGGAAGGAGAGCGATTGTGCATAAAATAAGATGAGTGGGGAAAACCAGGGTGTGGGGCTCCGCACTCCATCATGTTCTGGGGGGAAATGTGGGGGTGCAGGGAGCAATGGTCAGGTGGAAAGAGGTCTCAACATGTCTGTACTTCAAAACATCAGCTGCGTCTGGCAGTGCATGAAGCCCACACCCTCCAGGCTTGTTTACCGAAGCCCACAGACTCGGACCCCGATGATCAGAGCTTAACACCCTAGGCGCCTGGATAGGCACCAGAGTCTCGCGCTGAGAAGGGCCTCCCTCGGCCTCCGCCCACCCAGAGGGCTGCTGCTCCTCCGCCACCCAGGCGTCACCTGCACAGGTGTGTGCTCTCCACTCCCCGAGGCTGCGACCCGTCTCACCCACCTTTTCTGTCAGTGCCACCCAGCTCTGCTTCAAGAAACATTCCTGGAGGAAATTCACTGCTTCTACACGTTTCCCCATTATAACTTGGCCACCAGAAGTGCCCTCCACACCCTCATTCCTTGGAACATTCTGTGCGTCTCTGCCCAGAGGGCATAGATGCCATCTCTCATCTCTGCTCTTTGTGGCTCAGCCTTCAAAACACCTCATGCAGAATCGGTCTCCCATGCATGCTGGGCCACGGCTGCACATCCTGGCAGCTCCAGGGGGCGTCCTGGGCCATCCCTGGAGTCACGAGTTTCAGTGCTCCTTGTATTTGCTCCCAGCTTTGGATTTTTCTGTTATTAACAGTGACGGTAAGACATTTGAGGCTTACATAAGAAGCTTCATTGAGAGATTTTTTTAGAGTATGTATGACCATTAATTTTGAGTCTTTAAGCACTGCCCATATCTCAACTTTTCCCCATGTGAAGCTTACATAACACAACTCTGAGCGAAAACATCTTGGGGGCTGCTCCCCAAAGCACCCTGGAACTGGGGCGTGCAGCAGACAGGCTCCAGACAAGCCACCAGCCACACCCAGCTGCTGCGGCTGACAGTCAGCCTTTACGTAACAAGGAACGACGCTCTGCGTGAGCTGCTTTTGCAAATGTAAACTGCAGGTGGAGAGATTCCTGAAGATCTCTAGATGATCATGTCAAATGCACGGCCTCTTTTTCTGTGATTTGTAACACTATGAAAGCAAAAACAACAATAACAAATCCCCAAGGCAGAAGCTGTGAGGATAAAGGCAGCCTGAGCCGCTGGGTTCCGCTAACTGTTCTGCTTACAGGATGAATCAATATGACGTGCAGCCAGCCTTGGGGATGCCTGAGTCCCCTGGACAGCACCCGGGTACCTGGAGCCTGCGGGACTGGGCGTGGTTGATGGGAGGGCGGTGGCCGCTTTGCCTTGTGGCTGTGTTCTATCTGGGCTAAACCGAGGAGGATCTGCCTGCGACAAACAGTCCTGACTCCCAGCATCCACGGGCGGGCTCTGACTTTGTCTCCCTGAAGCTCCCCTGTCCCAACCCCCCACAGGACCAGGTAGCTCTCCCAGGCTGCACACGAGGCGCGGAGGGCCTGGGTTGGGGGGGTATAGCCAGTGGACAAGGGACAGACAGCGAGTCCCTCCAGGCTACAGAGGCCAGTGACTGGCCAAGCATGCTCCACACACGGCTCGCTTCCACAGGAAAGCTTCCTCCGCCTATAAATTACTGTTAAGTGTTTGTGAGTATCTCTACAACTCCTTCCAACAGAATAAATGAACCAGAGGCCTAGAAACCCTAATGCAGCTGGAGCGTGTACAGACACGCAGGCTGCCCCATGTCACTACCCGGGCTGGTGGTCCCGGTGCATCCAAGCCGAGAGCCTGCACTGGGGGGTCACGTCCCATCTTCCCACCCGCCCTCCTCACTGCAGTCCCCACAGAGCGCCGCCTCAGAAACAGTCGGAGGAGAAATAAAAGGCACTCCCGGTCTTGTCTTTCCTGGAAAGAATGGGGGAAGGAGTGTGGACTGGGGACCAATCTGGGGAACACAGTCAGCAGTGTCATTGAGCGGGACGCACCCGTGGGGCTGGCCTGGCCTTCGTTCCATACAGCATGCCTGGACACAGCCCTGGGCCTGGAACGATGGGGAGATGCACAAGGCCAGGGGCCTCGGGAAGGCTCCCCCAACAAGACACAGAGATCTGGCAACTCAAATCCGTGACACAGATAAAGAAAAACAACATGACCTTACAGAGCACACACCATGCACCACCCCATTTCAGCACCGGACATACACACTTGAAATTCATCACAGCCACCCTGTGAGGTGGGCGCTGGCTTTCCCCCAGCACACAGATGAAGACACTGAGGCACGTAACCTGCCTGCACACTCACGGGTACAAACGCACACAAACCGATCCCCTCCCTGAATTGATGCTCTTGACGCTGATGTCACACTGCCGGTAAACGGACTGAGGGAAATTGCATCGGAAAAGCATCTGTCTTCCCTGAACAGTCTACTCTCATTCCCGCCTGCAATACATCACACTTCAGGGCCCTCACTGCAAACACCCACCCGAGATGAACATAACCAGGTCTGGAAAACGGAGGACTACGGGAACACAACGTTTTCCAGAAGACACAATAACGCAACACTGCAACAGACCTACTCTTTGCAAACTGAGGGGAGAACAGTGGAAATGATTCAGGTTTACAAGATAGCAGGCAGATTCATTGATGAATAAACGGGTCAGCAAGGTGTGGTCCATCCACACAGGGCAATCTGACTCAGCCTTAAAGAGGAAGGGCATCCTGACACCTGCCACAACTTGGATTGGCCTCAAGGACGTGATGTCAGGGAAGGAAGCCAGCCATGAAAGGACAAATACTGTATGACACTCCCCCTCTGGAGGAGGTCCCCAGAGAAGTCAGATTCACAGAGACAGAAGACAGTCATTGGTGCCAGGGTCTGTGCAAGGGGACAGAAAGGCAGTGTTTAGTGGGGACAGAGTTTCATTTGGGGAAATGAGAAAGTTCTGGAGATGGATGGTGGGGATGGTTGCACAACAGTGTGAATGAATTAATGCCTCTGAACTGTACACGTAAAATGGTGAAGATGGTAACATTGTATGTTATGTGTATTTTACTACAATTTTTAAAAATAAAAAAAATATATTAGGCAGGGAATCTGAACCCAAAGGAACAGAACATTCAGGGTTTTCTTTAATCGTGTCTAGACTGAGTTAAAAAGCAGAGACATCACTCTTCCGACACAGGTCTATACAGTCAAAGCTATGGTTTTTCCAGTAGTCATATATGGATGTGAGAGTTGGACCATAAAGAAGGCTGAGCGCTGAAGAATTGATGCTTTCAAACTCTGGTGCTGGAGAAGACTCTTGAGAGTCCCTTGGACTGCAAGGAGATCAAATCAGTCAATCCTAAAGGAAATCAACTGTGAACATTCATTGGAAGGTCGGATGCTGAAGGTAAAGCTCCAGTACTTTGGCCAGCTGATGCTGAGAGCTGACTCACTAGAAAAGACCCTGATGCTGGGAAAGATTGAGGGCAGGAGGAGAAGACGGTGACAGAGGATGACATGGTTGGATGGGATCACCAACTCAATGGACATGAGTTTGAGCAAGCTCTGGGAGTTGTTGATGCACAGGGAAGCCTGGCGTGCTGCAGTCCATGAGATCACAAAGAGTCAGGCAGGACTTGGCAACTGAGCAACAACAGACAGAGTCAAGCTGCTGAAAGTTTCTGTTTAGGCAAAAGTTCCCACTGGGTGAACAGCTCTGGGAATCGAGAAGGAGATGTGGTACCTGGTGGAGGTGATGGAGCCGGTGCAGGGGACAAGCAGGCAGGAGTAGGGTCAAGGCACGTAACCACACCATCGACTGCAGATATTACTTTTTTGAGACTGAAAATGCTTGGTGCCATCTCCAAGGCAGCTGAATGCACTGTGCAGTGACCCACAGCACAGCTGTAAACTGGTGCCCAGGGAGACATGCGTGCACATTTTAGACTCCTGCAGCTGTATCTTCAGGTGCGCATGGTCTTAGAATACACTGTTCTCAGAAAGATTCACAACCTTGGAAATGCAAATAGCCACAAAGCATGAGGAAACAGCCCGGCGAGCCAAGCAAGAGGCTCCATGTCAACGCCTTTCGAGCTGGGCCACTGATGTGCCCCTTCAATTGGCTGTGAGCCATCCCCGCTTTTCCCCTACCCAGGCAAGGGCTGTGGGGGCCCTCTTCCATCTCATGGCCTGTCTGTTCCGAGTGGGGAGGGGTGGAGATGGAGCATGGAGAAATCCTTCAGTGGGGTAGGACTGGGCTACTTGTCACAAGGACAGCTGAGGTCCCTCTGAGTCCTCTGGGGACCCACTTAGACCTTCTTGCCAAAGTCTGCCCCCCTCCAGGCCCCAGGAGTGCAGCCTGCCAATCGCAGACAGTAAACCCAGGACAGGGGTGCAGGGTCCCAGCCTGTAGTGACTCTAGGCTACCTGTCCACCCAGCTCCCGCTGCCCACAGCCGGGCTGGTGTCTGGGCCCCCATGGCTGGCACAGGGCTCAGCATCCTGGAGGCATCCCTTTCATCTCTCATCTGCACGTCGGTTCTGATGGGGCGCTCTGCCCGTGCTCTTCTTCCCTGATCCCCAGGGCTGCATTCGGCATGTTTCTGAGGCCAAGCAGCCCCTCAGCCCACAAGGGCTCTGGTGAGACCACTGGTGCCCTAGGTCAGGGCATGAGGTAGACCTGCTGCCAACAGGCATCGCCTCTGCCAGGCTGGAGAAGGAGTTGCCTGGGCAGTGGGCCCCGGGGTCTCAGGGCCTTGGCACTGCCCCCTCTTTGTGATTATTTGTCGTAGTGGGCTCACAGATACAGAACTGAGGACACCGAGGCACTGCCAGACTCCTTCCAGAGTCTCCGAGGGGATAGGTCCTGGGCACAGGGAGTGGGGCCAGGGGACAAGATGCACTCACTGAGCCTCTGCAGGGGGCCAGCTCTGCCCTGGGCTCCATATGGGTGGTGTTCAGAGCCATATGCATCACCCCAGGGCGGGGACGCCAGCATTGCACCCACCTCTTCAAGGAGAAGGTGACCTCCTTGCGGGCTTCCCCTGGCAGAGCCAGGCACTGAGATGCTGTGTCCAGCACCATGGCCTCAGCCCACCACATAGGTGACTGTGGAGAGCAGCCCTGCTCCCTGCACTCGGCCTACAAGGTCTCCACATCATTATCCGTCAACCCCAATGGCGTTAGTGGGGTTCGGGTCCCCAGCCAACCCCCTCCCAGGGCCTCCGGGTGTCAGGAAGTGTCTGGCTTAAGAGGCCTCCGACCATAGCCCGTGGGAAGGAGGAGAGAGATCTGCAGCCTCCTGGGTCCCCTGTAGCCTCAGGCTGGAATGCGTGAGACCCTGCACCCAAGAGGCCGTGTTGGGGAGCACCCGGTGCGTTCCCTCCGGAGTCAGGCGGCTGCACTCCAATGGCTGATCTATGTGGTGAAGAGAGACTGAAAATGGAGACGCGCCAAAGTTCACAGCCCAGCTGCAGACACAGGGTCATCACGGGCGAGGGGCAGGGTCTCTGCCCCATGATGACGGGGGCCGCCTCCATTTACACTGAAACCCCAAGAGGGTGTGGAATGACCCCGTTTCTCCAGCTTCCTTGGCTGCAACTAGCTTATGTTACCATTTCAAAATATCCTTTTAAAGCTCTTACATTATGAACATTTAAAGGAAGATAAATGACTATTCTGGGACTTGGGAGGGCAACCAAGGGGAGCCGCCGTCCACCTGGTGGTGATGTGAGGAGCCAGACAACAGCAAAGCCCAGAGAACTGTGGAGGGTCTTTCAGACGTTCCCTGCACAGATGAGCCGAGACCCTGCCAATAGGCAGGGAAAGGAGGCTCTGAGTGAGGGGCGAGCCAAGTACATGTCTGAGGGTGAAAGGGACTCTCCACTGGGCTTGGCCAGGTGGCCGGACAGACATCCCAGGAGGGGAGACATTTCATGAGCCAGGGAAGGGCTCCAGGCCTTGCCACACTGACCACAGTGGACAAGTCTGTGGCAGGGGCACCCTTCAACAAACCGAGGACAGGACCGCCCTGAAGATGAGCAGCCAGCCTGAAAGGCCAAAGCCTGTGTCTGTGCCAAAGGCAGGGGAGGCTGACGTCCTTGGAGGGAGCAGGGCTGGAGAAGGGCAGTGGGACACGGGGAGCCTGTGGCAGGCCGAGCCAGGGCCCCCAGAGCAGGGAGGAGGGCCTGAGCCCCAGGGAAGCACTGGGGAGGGGATGGTGGGCCTGGCCCTGAAGGTCCACGGGGGCTAACTGCTGGCTCCCGAGGAATCCATGGCAGGGCCCGGGGCCCCAAGTGGCAACATAGCCAGGTTGAGAGGAAGGCAGCACATGGAGAGGAGCCTCAGCAGAGGAGGGCTTAGCTCCAGCGGGGAAAGAGGGGAGGGGGAGCAGTCCCAGCGCGGGGTGGGGGACCCAACCACAACCAGCCGTGGGGAACTGGGAACAGCCTTCTGCTAACATTTCAACGACTTCCCAGGGCGCTCTCTGCTCTTCCTTCCAGGTTTTTCTCATTTGTTCCATTGTTTCAGGGCAGAAACAGGCAAGCACAACTCAAGCGGCCGTTACCCATTGAGACCTGGACTCCAGCTACAGAGCGAGGCGGGACGCAGCTCAGAGTGGCCAAGAGCGCCTGGTGAGGGGCTCTCCCGCAGCGGAGGTCAGGGGAGGGGGGCGTCGCTAGACAGGCAGTGCACCAACAGGTCCCTTTCAGCGCCACTCACGATGGTCCCGAGAGTGACTGCTCTTGCCCAGGCAAGGCTTTTCACTAAGCCCAAGCCCAGGGCCAGGAAGCCCACAAAGGCCTCTCTGCCTCCTTCAGAAGGTGGGCAAACCCACACCCAGACGTGCCACCAGGCAGGAGTCCCTCAAGCTCCCTGATGCCAGTGGCATCATCTGTCTTGCCCCAGGAAACCCAGCCAAGCCCAATCCTCCTCCGGAGGCGGGTGGGAGAAAGGAGCGGGTTCTGAGGTGGGGGAAACCTCGGAGGGAAACAGCAAGCCCTCTGGGTGGGGGTAAGGTGCATCAGCTCCAGCGGGGAGTCCTGACAGGAGGGTTCCCGGCTCCCACTCCCTCCTCCTTCACCTGGTGTCAAGCGGTGCCAGGTCCCACCTGTGCCCCCGACAAGTGGCGGAGCAGGAGATGTGGACAGGTGTGTGGAGATGCAGCTGGCTGCGAGAGGTTGCCGCCCTGGCCTTTCGGCAGTCGCAGGCTGGGTCCTCCTGAAGCTGCGCGGCCTGGGAAAAGGGCCCCTTCCCCACCAGGCTGGTCTTCCCTAAGGAAGGAAGCCTCTTCGTGGAAACCCACACGTGGCCGGCATCAGCCCTGTCCACCAGCCGGGTCCTGCTGTGTCCTGTCCCTCACTGGGCGCCCTGCAACAGCAGCAGTTCAGTCCATCCCTCCTGGGGGAAGCAGGGTGGGGGAGGGTATGCAAAGGGGCCATGGCTTGGTGGGTCTCACCGAGCACCGTGAATGCCCCATTCACCCTGGACCCCAGCCCTCAGCATGGAGCAGCTGCTCAGTGAACACTTGGGATAATTAAGTGATTTGCCCTGTCCACTCTGATTCCTGCAACAAGCAGGACGACGAGCACCCCACGCGGCAGTGGAGAAATCGTGACTGAGGGAGGTTAGGGAACTAATCCGGATCTGAGGGGCTGGAAGTGGAGGCCCCGAAGAGGGACTGGCTCCCTGCACGCCTCTCCGTCCCCTTGGAGGCTGCTTCCGGGTATACCCAGGAAGGACCCAGACCCGGGAAGATTAGCCCCGTCTGCCCCCCCCCGACCTCCAAGCCACCTATGCACAACCTCTGCAGGAAAAGCCCGCAGATGGAACATGGATCCTTCAAGGGAACCCCAGACTCCTGTGGCGGCCCCGCACTGGGTATCTGGGTGGGTGATGCGAGGTGTGTGCTCGAGTCTCCTTCATACTGAGGAAGCAGGAAGCCAGTCACTGGGGTGCCACTGGTTTCTCTAAGAACCTGGAACACCTACAGCATTATCCCTACGGTACATCCTCAGAGGGGACGCTGGCAGGCCATCCCTTCGGACAACTTTAGATCTGCCCCCCAGGCCGTGCTGGAGCAGATACTGTCCGAGAAGCCACTGCTCTGAATGTTACCTTCTTCCTCCCCTTTGGGGCTCTCTCTGGGGGGAACGGGAAGGACCAGGAGCCAGAGAACTTGAGGGACAGAGTGCAGAAACAACGTGGGAGCCGCCGAGGGCCAACGGGGTGGACAGAACAACACAAGCGCCAGAAGCAGCTCCTGCCTCCCCCCGGCCTCCCCAGGCTCTCCCTTCAAGGGTGACTTCCCCAGAAAGGAGAAGGGATGGATAAGACAGAACACAACGGCATGCCGGGAACTTTCGGAATTAATCCAGCGCCTGGGACTTTAAGAAACCGCGGCCACTGAAAACATTTCTGTAGGAGCTCTCAGCCCAGGATTTAAAGTCCCAACTAAGCTGCTGGGTGTCACTGTGAGGTAGGCTGGGGGTTAGGACTTCTAGCACACGCTCGGAACCCCAGATGATCCAGCTCTCCCCAGGGCTAAAGGTGCAGCCAGGAGCCCTCCCCACCAGCCCCACAGCACCAGCAGCAAAGGCAGAGGACACAGAGCAAGGTCAAGAAGCAGTGACTGAGGTCTGAGGTCTGAGGACCACGGTCTGCCTCCTCTCGTTTGTATCAAAGGCATGGACCAACCACAGAGAGCATCACACCTGCTGTGTTCCAGAGGGTTCCAGGCACTCAGTCTACATGGCCTCCTTCACTGTTCACAACAGTCTACAAAGACGATGCTCTTGTCCCACCTTACTGGCCTGGAGGCCAGCTCAGAAGAGCTCAGGGTTAGTTGTCCAGGATGACAGAAAGTGGTGGAGCTGGCACTCCACATCAGATCTGGCAGCTCCGGAACACAGGTGCTCACTGTCTCCCAGGACTGCCTGTCCGGCTGCTTTTGTAGAGATCACCAGAACCTCGAGTATCTCAGCAGCAAAATGTCCCCAAGGACAGCCGAGTCAAGCCCCCCACTCAGCGCTCCCCCCCTCAGGAGCCTGTCTTCCACTTGGCACCCACATTCATTGGATTTCTCCAGGAAACCTTCAGGACATTCTTGGGAGGGAACTGTCACTTCTGATGCTGACAGCATCTCATCTCACCTCTTTCAAAAGGTAAAAGGGGTTGAGCTTTGATAATTCTCCTCTGTTGGGATAGAAAAAGTGTGTGTGCTTGTGTATGTGTGTGTCTTTGCCTGTGTGTGTACATGAGTGTGTTTGTGTGTATGTGTGCATCTTTGCCTGTGTGTGTGCATGTGTGTGTGTGCTTGTGTGTGTGCTTGTGTGTATGTCTGCCTCTGTGTATATGTATGTGTGTCTATATGTGGTGCCTGCATGTGTGCACGTGTGTGTATGTGTGCATCTTTGCCTGTGTGTTTGCACTTGTGTGTCTGTATGTGGTGTGTGTACGTGTGTGCGCTTGTGTGTATGTGTGTGCACACATTTTATGTGCACACTGTGTGTGGATGCATGTGCACATGTGTGTGTCCGTGTGTGCATGTCTGTGCACACGTGCCCATGCTGGAGCATGGGAGTACTCAGCAGAGGGCCCTTTCTCCCTCTGGGGAGGCTGTTAAATTCCTGTGCAGTCACAGATGCCCAGTTCTGGAAGCCAGGGGATCTGGGGGAGTCCTGCGCCTAGTGACCACTTGCCCTCGCTTCAGAGCCCCTGCTCCCCATTATCTGGTTCCAATGAAGTGGGCTACAGGGGAGGAAGGGAAGCCCACACTTCTCCTTTCCTGGGATCAAGCAGGGGATGGGGCGAGAGTGAGGCTGCTGGCAGAGGGTGTCTGAGAACCCCAGACACCGAAGCCCTGGCGCCTGCTCTGTGCCCGGCTGGGGCATCTCCGCCTGTTTCCCCGCTCTGGATGAGCCTTGGGAAGAGCAAAGAGCCGCGGCGGATGCACGGCTTCCCTGAAGTGTCCAGATGGAGCATTTCCCTCTCTGTGGCCTTCCTCTCCCCAACCCCCAGGACCTCAGAGGGAGCTTAGAGAAGCGTCCTCCAAGCCAGCTCTCTTTTTGTCCCTCTCTGCCAATCAGAAGCAGGAGATGCTCTGAATGCAGAGCTCGTCCGGAGGGTCATAGGGTCTCTCCGCAGTCCCCAGGAGGTGAAGCAGCCCCGGGTCACCCCCTCCAGGCTCAGGGCTGCCCACCTGCTGGGATGAGGAACCGAAGGGGTGGGGGACGACAGCTCCTGCCGTGCCAGCCTCCACCGACACCCGCCCCAACCTGCTCCCCGCTAGGCAGGAAGTGGTGCCCGGCCCCCGCAGGGGCTTCGAGCTCCAGGCACCACCCGCACCCCTTGTCCGGGGGGTCCGTCCCGCGGGTCTGCCCACCGGCTCCTGGGGCGACTGTTCCAGGGTCCTTCCACCGGAAATTAAAGGTTTAATGGACCAGCCTCGGAACGTCGGAACTCAGCCTAATCATATTTGTTACAAAGAAAGCTCTGCCCAAGGAAAGGAAAAAATACTCCCCTTGCGGTCGCCCCTTTCCACCGGGCCGCGCGTGGGGACACCTGCCCCGCGGAGCCCCACCGCCCCCGGCCCAAGTTGTCGGAGGCCGCAGCCGCCTCCGCGGATGCGCGGGCGCTGGACCGCGGACCCCTCCCCCGCCGGCGCCCCCCTGGCCGGCCCCCACCCGCCTCCGCGACCCCGCGCGGTCACCGGGGAGGAGCTGCCGGCAGGCGGGCACGGCGAGGGGCGCGCGGGGAGGGCGCTCGCAGCCCGGCGGGGGAGGCTGGGGAGGGGGCTACCTTCTGAATGCGTCCATCGATGTCCAAGTAGATGGCCTTGGGCCGGTAGCTGGAGGAGCCGGTTCCCATCTTGCCGAGCGCTGCACTTGGACTTTTTACTGTACTTTCTCGACGCCAGCCGCCGCGGGGAGGGCGGGGCGTGGGAGGAGGGGGCGGGCGGCGGGCGGACGCGGGGGCCAGCCAACCAGAGCGCCGCCGGGCGGGGCCGCGGGCTCGGCTCCTCCTCCTCCACCTCCCCTCCTTTTCCTTCCCGCCCCCTCTCGCCTCTCTCCCGGGTTTACACTCAGTTCTCCTCCCCTCCCACTTTAAGGCACGCCCCCTCATCGTCCCTTTGACTCCAGCCGCCTTGGTAATCTGGGCCAAGTGGGTAGCCGGTCTCCGACTGCCCTCTGGACAGGTGCTCATAGTGAGTGACTCCCTCTGACTGCAAAGCTAGTCGCTTGCCCACGTGACCAGATTCCCATAGCGACCCCCTCTGGCTGCAGGGCTGGTCACCTCTCAGGTGACTAGATTCCCATAGCGACCCCCTCTGGCTGCAGGGCTGGTCACCTCCCGACAAAGACAGTGCTCCATTAGGACTCTTTTGCTGAAGGTGGATGCTCCATCATCCATCAGCAGGTACCTGGCTGGCATGGGTCCCTAAGCTATTTGTGACCCAAGCACCACTTAAGCCTGGGGGGAATCCCCTGGGTCCATCTCTCCCTGCTGTGAGAGCCATCCTTATTTAATTTCAGTAGGAGATGGGAAAAGTTCCTTCTCCTTCAGGTACCTCCTTCCCCTAAGTTTGTGTACACCCTCGAGAGTGATCGCCTTTTCCAGCTGCACCCAGAGCTGAAATGGCAATTTTATTTCTGTCCTCGTGTAGCCACCCGCTATTTGCTGGCTTCAGCACTGTTCTGGTCGCCACCCCCCTTGTTAATTGCTACAGGGAGTGTGGGGAGGGGAAAGGGAGGGATAACAGGCAGCTCTTGACCTGCTGATCCCAGTGGGGACTGCCTCTGCGGCTCCCCAGTTCTCTTGGGGGTGGGAACAAGTTTGGGGGAGGGCGGTGATGCTGAAGGGCTTTCAGTGCCTGTTGCTTTTGGAAGCCAGTGTAAAAACCAGACAGAGAATGCAATTATTGTTTCATTTTAAGAGAATTCCAAGCCACTGCTTTCCATCTGTTGAATGTCTGGGGTTTGCTTACTGAGAGAGTGTCTGGGGCACATGGTCTCCCTCCTCCCTGCCTGTCTGCCTGGGCTAGGCTGACCATGGCCACAATCAGCGGTCTTTGCTTTTCCTTTCCTGGCCATTTGGCCTTCACCTAGTGGATGGTCACTGGCTTTCCAGACTCCTCCTGGCGGTCTGGGGAGTTGGCCAGGCTGGAGCCCTGTGCAGCATGGGGTCATCATCTTCAGATCTGGATGGTCCAGCATATGTCACTTCATGTCCCCTGCCTGCTCTGGGGTGAGGTGGGAGGGCCGACTGGCTCTCAAGGAATGATGATGGTTTTGCTCTTGTCTTCAGTGCAGTGGCGGGACCATGTCAGAGCCTGGGCACCACATGGTTTGCTTTGGACGTGGCTGACGACGAGAGGAGGAACTAGGAGGACTTTGGGTTGGAGGATCAACCCCGCTGGGTGGTCACAGCTGGCCACCTGACTCACAATTGTGAAATGTATCAGATCCCCTGGAGGAGGGTACAGTAACCCTCTCCAGTATTCTTGCCTGGAGAACCCCATGGACAGAGGAGCCTGGTGGGCTACAGTCCATGGAGTCGCACAGAGTCAGACACGACTGAGTGACTTAGCATGCATGCATGCATCCCCAAAGATTGGAGCGAGTGCTGTTATTACAGCTCAGTTTTGTTGTTAAACGTTCTGATGTTCTCTGGGTTTATCTGGAGACTGATCTGCAGAGCTATTGTGCTGCCTGGCATGGAAACCTCACTGCCCGGCAGATGGCTCATTAGTCCGGTACTTATCTATCCTCCATGTCTTACTGTCATCTGACCTTGCTCACCCAGACCATATTCTTCTAGTGCCCAAAGGCCGGATGCAGCTCTGCAGGGTTATAAGCAGTGTTCAGAGGTTGAGGTCATGTGACACCACTGGTGGTTGGGGGGTCCTTATACTGCCTGGCTGATACTATATTCAGAATAGCAATTGCCCCATAAGTATCTGACTGACTAGGCTGCTGTCCAGTTAATCCATCCCTGAGCCAGCAGACCCTGCCTTCCCTCTGTCCCCCTGGGAGCCAAGGTTCCTTCATCTATCAGTGCTGCCCTTGCTGTGTGTGGGCGCTGATTGAGGCCCTGGGCATTCAGTGGAGAATAAACAGAAATCCCAGGCCTGGAGTAGCTGGTGTCTTAGTGGGAAACAGAGGAGACAGTGTAAATAAATGCAACATGTAGCATGTTGGATAATAACTAGTACAAAGGGGAACATCACGTGGGGAAGGGGTGTGCTGTGGGTGTGCAAAGCTGACACTGGGAGGGTGGCTGGGCAGGAGCACACAGGCTTCGAGAGGGAGCAGGGGGTCCATTTCCAGCAGAGGAAAGAGCCTTCCAGGAAAGGGAGCAGACCCAGGCAGAGGCCTGTCCTGCAGAAGTGAAGGGTGAGGGTGGTGGAGTGGGGCCTGCAGAGGGTGTGGGGTCAGAGAGCCAGGAGGTGGCAGGCCTCTGTCTGGGCCATACCAGGGGCGTGGTTCCACTCTCTTGGATAGAGCCATACAGGAGGCTGAGCAGAGGACAGAGGTGGTCCTCTTGGGTTTAGCCGCTGATGGGTGGAGATACCCTGATGGGAAGGACCATGGGGAGACCATAATCTTTGGAAGAATGGCAGTGGTTTGGGCCACGGGGATGAGAAGTGGTTGGCTATTTTTTTATTTTTATTTATTTATTTGCGGTTGTACTGGGTCTTCATTGCTACACACGGGCTTCCTCTAGTTTTCCCCTAGTTGCAGCTAGCGGGGGCCTCTCCTTTTGCCGTGTGCGGCATCTCATTGAGGTGGCTTCTCTTATTGTGAAGCACAGGCTCAGGGGTGTGGGCTCAGTAGTTGTGGTACACGGGCTTAGTTGCTCCACAGCATGTACAATCTTTCCGGACCAGGAATTGAACCCATGTCCCCTGCACTGGCAGCTGGATTTTTATCCGCTGAGCCACCAGGGAAGTCCCAAGAAGTGATTGGATTCTGCATTCAGTTTGGAGATCTTTTCACTCTTTCATTAAGGCTCAGTGCTTACAGTGACAGTATATCTGTGTTTTGTCCCCCTTTCCTTCTATAAAAATGGGATTCTACCTAAATTCATACTCTTTCACCCTGCACGGCCCCTGGGGTAAGGGTCCAGGAGCTAGCCCTCCCCTCTGCATGCACCACATCTGCCCCGGGGTATTCTTGACCTCTATTCCTGATCCTGGCTTGGCTACCAAAATTGTAGTCAATGAAAGTTCCCAGAATCAAGGTAGAGCCCAAGGAAGCCGCCTGCCTCTGCCAGGTGGTCTGGGGGCTGGGATGAGGAGGCGGGGTGGAGCTGGAGGCCTGGGGCGGGGGGTGGGTCTCGTGGGAACTTGGCCACTGAATTCAGAGTCCTGGGGGAGCCACAGGGAGGGACATTTCCAACTGTCTGCGGTGTCAGATCATGCCTGAATTTCCCAGGGATGGGGCAGAAGTCAAGGAGCTCATGGAGGTGAAAAGCCATCCCCTCGGGGGGTCCAGCCTCCATCCTGGCCCCCAAGTGTGCTGAAACATCTTGTAGTGGCATCCAGCTTGCACAGGACCCATCCTTGTATGCACAAAGTGTTAGTCACTCAGTCGTGTCCAACTCTTTGTGACCCCATGGACTGTGGCCTGCCAGGCTCCTCTGTCCATAGGATTTCCTAGGCAAGAATACTGGAGCGGGTTGCCATTGTATGCAGAGCTCACCCCTAATTGTCATAAGAACCTCATCAAAAAAAAGAACTTCAAGTTAAGGTTTCAGAGACACACTACAGATTAGAAGGGCCAAGACTGTGGCCTGAGGAGCTGGATGCTGGTCCCAGGGACCCACACCAGCCCTTCATCCCTGGCGAGAGGGAGCTGAGCCACAGTGAGGAGAAAGTGGAGGGTCTGCCCTGTCCCCCCAGGGAAGGTGACCTTCAACAAGGATGCAGAGATGGAGAAAGAAGTTCAGAATCCTCAGGAAAAGTCCAGAGCGGGTAGCTGTCAGTGGGAGGAGGTGTCTGTCTAGTGTGGCCAGGCCAGATCAAGCAGTGCCCCCAGACTGGGTGGGCCAGTGGGTCAGCAGGCTGCTGCTGGAACAAGCACGTCAAAGGGGGTCTGGAAGCACTACGGAAGAGGACTAGCATCAGCCAACAGGTCAGGGGTAAGATGCTTTACTTCCCAGGTGGCGCCATGGTAAAGAATCCGCCTCCCAATGCAGGAGATGAAGGAGACTCGGTTTCGATCCCTGGGTTGGGAAGATCCCTTGGAGAAAGAAATGGCAACCGACTCCAGTATTCTTGCCTGGAGAATTCCATGGACAGAGGAGCTTAGCAGGCTACAGTCCAGGGGATCACAAAGAGTCGAACACAACTGAGTGAGCACACACACACACACACAGGATGCTCTTGGAGGAATCAGCCTGCTTTCTGCCTATATAACAAATGGACCCCCTCCCCACCCCCCCATAACTGCTCTCACCTTCTGGGAAAGCCATCTGCCAGGAGGCGCCTAGAGTGAGAGAAAAGATATGCCCTTTAGCCTGTCTGAAGCTTTCGTGCACGGGCAGTGTCAGTTTTAGTGGTACAATATTTGATTTATGCACATGTCGACTTACTTCTTTTTATGGCTTTGTTAATTACAAAATTATTACTAGTTTTAAATAGTGACACAGGTCAGAGATGGAGATCCACCCCTTCGCAATGGTCATCCCAGGGTGTTGTGGAGACACAGGTGCCCTCACCTGCTCTTACCTTATCTTGTTGCCTATGAGCTGGGCGCTGCGATTTTCCTCATCATTGATTTCCACTGGCTCCTTATATACAAAGGATAGTAACCCTTTGACTATCGTATATTTTACAGATATTTTCTACAAGCTTTTCTCTTCATTTGTAATATCTTCCTAATGTGGCTTTACCTGTTTAAGTAATCAAAACTCTTCTGCTTTTCCCGCCAGCTTTCTGGATTTCTTGTCAGCTTAGAAAAGAGGTATCTATTATAATAGAAAGATTAAAAAAAGAAATAAAGATGTGACCTGAATTTCCAAAGATCGGGACAGCTAATTAGATTGTGGCACATTTGCCAGAGGGACTATCAAGGCCGACGGTGATGACGAGTTTGTCGAGGCTGAGGGAAGTTACGGGCCCGCCAGTGTCAGAGCAGGGTCTGCAGAGGCGGTGGGTCAGGACACACTGGCCCTTCGTTCCAGGCTCGACCTGTTTGCTGGCATGCACCCCACGCCCAGCGCCGCAGGCCTGGCTGTGGATGGAACCGGCTCCTGCTCTGCGGGGTTTACATGCCTTGTTAAGCTCTGTGAAACCTAGCAGAGGGTTGCACCGATTCAGGAAGAGAAGGCGAAATAGTTTGCTTAGGGTGGTAGGGTTCTAAGCATTTTTTTTTAAAGCGTTTTTCAAATGCTGTGATGGTATTTTTGCCATAAAATGGGGAACAAAGGAAGAGTTAAATGGTAAGTCGTATGCAAGGGACAGCAATTCTCCTGCTTTCGTGGAAGCGGCTGGATGGGGAGGAACGGCCTTCCCCCTGGGTGTGGTGCCGGGAGCCCTCGGGGCCCAGACAGACACTCAGATCTGCTTACTGGGTGGTGCGGAGTCACCCTGCTGTCCAGGGTCCTCAGCTGGCCTGCCCTGCCACCTCTCATGGACACTGACTGCCTTGGTGGGTCAAGGTGTTCTTGTTCTCTTGTCCATTTTAGTGGCCTCCTACTTGGTTCCCTGCCTCCCCTCTCTCCCCGATCCTTCCTGAGTGTGGGTTTCTGGATCTTTCTATCAGGCCCGCCTGCCCCCATCAGTTCCCTGACTGGCCTCCTTGGGGACTTTCTGCCACCTCCAGGGTGGCACACCGGGCATCTACCATCTGTCTTGTCCTTCTCCACCCACATCCCCCAAAGACACCAGACACTCTGCTGTAATGTCTGTGACTTGGCTCCTCGTTTCAGCGAAGAATGTCCCTCCCTCTGTCCTCCCCAGATCAGCTCTTACATGCCATCCGTTCAGGTGTCACCAACACCTTCTTCTTGAACCCCTGGATCTCTGGACCAGTGGTGGGGAGCTCCTTCCCAGAGTCCTTGAACCTCCCACATCCTCTGTGATCCTTTCTGTGCAGACCTGTGTGATTTGCATGTCCTCCCGAGCCTGCCTCCTTGTTAATCAAAAAGAGTGGCAACCCCTGGTCCGAGGCATTCTGAAGATTGATGGGAGCATATGATAAAGCGAGAGCAACCGTTAGCCCAGGCCTGGCGAATCCTCCCGGGTCTGGCCCATCGTTAGAGCTTGGGGCTGTCTCGTTGTTCCCTGAGGAGGAGAAGCGCTGTTATAACCCTCGCTCCCCTGTGCCCTGTTGCAGCTGCCGTCTGCCCACTAAATGATGCCGTTTTGGGGAAAAGAGGCAATTGTGGGGATCTTCAGTAGGGGCCCCTCCTCCTGGAGCCGGGTGGACATCCAACAGTCTTCAGGGGGTGAATGCTTTTCTGTGACCTGGCAGTCCCATTCTCCTTTAAAAAGCTGGTGGCCTGTGTTGAAATTTTGACCTTGGCTTAATTAGCATGAAAAGAGGTACTTTTTCTGAGGAGGAAAAGGCTGCCTGGGGCTGACCCTAGGAGGCCTCTGCCCCATGCAGCTGCCTTTGGAAGCTGGAGCCCCATGCAGCCCAGGTGGGCAGGGTGCGACCCCAGCAGTAGGCTCTGCAGCCCTGGGGACCTGGCTCAGCGCTGGAGGCCAGACCCACCCCAGGAACAGGAGCGGCCTCTGGGGTCGGGGCTCTGAGGCTGGGCCCTTCCTGTCCCCTCTCAAGGAGACAGACCTCTTGCCACCTCTAACCTGTCTCTCCCGCAGGCCCGTGGCTTCCAGCCCTATAATTGATCTTCCACTTGCAAAGCTTTGAGTGACCCAGGCTGGCCCCTCAAGGTCACTCACCTGGTAAGGGCTCCCAGGAACTGGTACTGGGGAGTGACTGACACATGCCCTGGGGGACTCAGGCCCTTTTGCTGCACCAGGACCCTGGCTCTCTCTAGATTACAGGTTCCTTGTGCTCAGAGCTCGTCCTGGTGCACAGGCCCCAACTGAGAGAGGAACAGAGTGATGTCATCAGAGCTGAGGCTGCTCTGAGTAGGACGATGTGGGTTGAGGTGGGGGTTTGCCTGCTTTAGGTCCAGCCACCTGCGATGATGGGGCTTCCCATGTAGCTCAGCTGGGAAAGAATCTGCCTGCAATGCAGCAGACCCCGGTTTGATTCCTGGGTCAGGAAGATCCCCTGGAGAAGGGAAAGACTATCCACTCCAGTGTTCTGGCCTGGAGAATTCCATGAACTGTATAGTCCATGGGGTTGCAAAAAGTTGGAAAAACTGACTGACTTTCACTTTCACTCGTGACGATGCTAAGACCTGCCACTGGGAGAGGCTGCTTACCACCTCACTCCTGTGAGAATCTCATTCTCTCATCACCCCAGTTCTTTGGTGAATGGCTATGGCCGCCCGCCAGACACCAGCCTGACAAGTTGGTTTCTTTTTGTGTGGGCCTCCAGGTAGGTATGAGAGTCTGTTCTCATCCAGGGGTCTCAAGGTGACTGCCCTGGCAACTTCGGGAACCTAAGTCGATACGGAGCCGATTCACGCACTCAAATGACCTCCTGGCTTGGCTTGACTCAGTAGTAAGTCTGCCTTTGTGAGTAGATTCCCCTGCAAACTGATGATCTCAGTTCCAGAAATAGGACACAACAGCCTAATGCGTATGCAGACCTGTACAGGGTTATCTGTAGCAGCAAACACATGTAGATCCCAGTGTTCCGACTTCACTGCAAGCCCTTTGCAAGGAAGACACTGTCCCGTTTATTTTGGGTGGCTTCCACGGTGCCTAGGAAAGCTTTAAAATTATTCCAAATGCTAGTGTAGGGGCCAGAGCTGGTGTATCCTTCAGGGGAAGAGACTTTTCTGTAAACTCCGAGTTGGATGGGGGCCATGCCTCTTGTAAATCTGTGACTAATTTCCTAAGCAGCCACCTGTCCAATCAGCAGAAGTCCCTGTCCTGTGTCCCGAGAGTGTCCTTCTCCCTCCCCCGTGTCCCAAACCTCAAGGGTTTACCAAGGTCAAAGGGAAGGGCCTCTGTCTTTCCCTAAGGGAGAGGGCAGGGCGTCATCGGCCCATTTCTTCTGTTGCTTCCTGCTGAAGCCAGCGAACAGACCAAGAGTGCCCCTCCTCTAGCATGTGAGAGAGGTTAGATTTGGAAAGTTACAGGATGGAAGACAGAGACCTTAACAGTAGAGAATTCCTGTTGTTGTTGTTGGTTTTTCTTTCTTAGCAGTTGAGCCGTGACTGACATTTTCTCATTTAAATATTTTGGGTCTGAGAGCCATGCCATGTGGATGATCCTCTGAGCATCTTCCTCATGGCGGCTTCTGGGAGACCAGCTGTCAGCCATATCCCCTCCGTAGGGGTCCCCTGTCTGTGTATCCTTCAGCCCACAGCTCTATGACTCCACCCCTCTTACACTCTGCTCTCTTTTGATTTAGTTCTGTAAACTCCATCTAACCCGGGGCTTCACCTCTTGTGCTCCTGCTCTGCTTCCTGCCTCAGGGAAAGGCTGTGGATTCAGACCCAGAACCCCAGTGTCCTGGCCCTCAGGGTGAGCCTGTTCATACCACCGTGACACCCTTATATGAGGGAAAATGCTTTTCTTTAAGACAGAAGAGGCTGGAGCTTTGAAAAGAAACTGCCAAGAAAAAAGAATTTGCCAGAGTTTGGAAACTACAATGGCCTGTTTCTGATCAGATCTTTGTGAAGGCCAACCTTGAAGCAGGTGGACAGGCAGGACTTGTCAGGTCTCCCTACCTCTGAACCTGACCCAAATTTAGATGGTTGCAAACAAATGCTCACTGAGCACAGATCAGGCTGAAGCACTGGGCCAGGAGTGAGGCTCTGGGAGCTGGGAGCGGAGATCGGGGCAAAGATATGTGTGGCTGGGTCCTGCTCTCTGACAAACTCACAGGCAGACAGAGGAGGAAGATTCGTAAGCAAGAGCTAGTACACATCTCCCCTCATTCCTACCCTGGACATACAAACAGTATGATAAATGCCATTTCTAGTAGACGTTTGCCAAAAGGTTTATCAGTGTATAAGATACAGGCAAAATTCTATCAATCTGGGACTTTTATTCTAGTGGGAAGACAGACAACAAACACGTACCTGGGACTTATATTCTGGTGGGAAGATAGACAATAAACAAATAATAAATATATTATGGACAAAGATGAAACCTATAAAGGAAAAAATAAAATCAAGAAGGAGGATAGAGGATTCCTTAGGCTGATAGTTTAGATGTTGTGAGCAGGGAAGGCACCATGGAGAAGATGACCTTTCCGCAGAGACATAAATCAAACGAAGGAGAAGACTGGTTCAAAGGGAGACTGTACAGGAGGAGGAAGGAAAGGCTGGAGGCAGCTGCGGGGGGGAGTTGGTGGAGCAGGGACAGAAGGACAGCCGGAGATCAGAATAGGATGGCCTTGCAGGGTTTGGGGTTTAATATAGGTGTAACCAGAGCCATGGGAGTATAGACAGCTGTGAAGTGACCTGAGCTGACTTAGATGCAGGAGACATGTGTGTGAGAAGCCTGGGTCAGCTGGGGTTAGAGTCCGGCTCTTTCTTGCTGGGCACCTTGGATAGATTACTCACCCTTCCTGAGCCTTAGTTTTCTTCTCTGTGAAATGAGCGTGTAGGGCATTTGCAAGGATCAGTGGTGTAATACGTGAGAAGCCCTTGGCCCCCCTGTAGCATGACTTCATCCACGCCTTCTTCTTCTTACCTCTCTGTTCTGCTTTCTGTAAAACAAGCATTAGATCACTGTTGCTATGGCAGTTGTCACTTTTTTTTTCCCTTTGGGAGTGTAGATTTAAGAACTGCTGAAGAAGCCCTTTCAGAGCATTGAATACTCTCAAGAAAATTTCCACTCCTGTGTTGGGGTGGTTGGCAATGCTTTTCCTCCCTGAGATGGTCACAGCCATCCCATTGTGGGGCTGGGGGTCCAGGCCAGCATCCATCTCTCATGGGAGACTCTTGGCCCCCCCACCCCCTGCATCTCTCCTTCCTGCCTTCCAGCAAGGAGCCAGTCCTGCTGACCATCAGCCAGAGCACGTGTGGGACTCTGTGTGTGCCCAGAGCCACCCGCTTCAAGGCTATCTCCCTGGCGACCAGCCGTCCACATTCACGCGACATTTGTACAGCAGCAGCTCTGCACTGGGGTGATGAAACACGCCCAGGGTGTCACTGCTATTGCTCCTTCAACATAAGTTTGCTGAGCCATTGTGTACGGGAACTTTGCTGCTTCAGAAGAAAATAGATTTAAGCTTTTCATTTGTGAGGCATCCCATAAAAATGTTGATTTTTTTTCAACAATGCATTACCATTTTATTTTTAATTTTACTATATTGTATTAGTTTTGCCATATATCAAAATGTATCTGCCACAGGTATACATGTTGATTTTTGATGACATAAGACATGGTTCCTGACAAAGGTCCATATACTCAGAGCTAGAGTTTTTCCAGTAGTCATGTATGGATGCGAGAATTCGACCATAAAGAAGGCTGAGCGCCAAAGAATTGATGCTTTTGAACTGTGGTGTTAAAGAAGACTCTTAAGAGTCCCTTGGACTGCAAGGAGATCAAACCAGTCAATCCTAAAGGAAATCAACCCTGAATATTCATTGCAAGGACTGATGCTGAAGCTGAAGCTCCAATACTTTGGCTACCTGATGCTAAGAGTCAACTCCTTAGAAAAGACCCTGATGCTGGGAAAGATTGAAGGCAGGAGGAGAAGGGGATGACAGAGGATGAGATGGTTGGATGGCATCACTGACTTGATGGACATGAGTTTGAGCAAGCTCTGGGAGATGATGAAGGACAGGGAAGCCTGGTGTGCCGCAGTCCATGGGGTCACAAAGAGTTGGAAATGACTGAACGACTGAACAACAGCAAAGACATGGTTCCCCAAATTTCTTTTCTTTCTAAAACATAAGACCAGCAAAATATGGGTCCTGTCCAGGGCTCATTAGATGCTTCATTTGCAAGTGACAGAATCTCAACTCGAATATAAGCAAAGGTGATGCTTTAATCATAAACAAAACTTCCGGGAGTCGTCATGGCGTTAGAGGCACCCGTGGATCCAGGGTCTCCATCCACGTCTGTCTATCTGTCTCTGCCGTTCCCCTTCCCCAGTGGGCTTCTCCCATGTGGCTGGTGTTGTGGTTGCCTGGCAGCCAAGAGCTCACATCCTACCAGTCTTGCCACCCACGCAGAACGAGAACTTGGTGGGAAATGAGCTGGAGAGAGAACCCCGTGGGGCCATCCTGGGTCCATCATGAGTCATTTCAGCAGGAGCCGGGCTCTCTGACTGCGGTACCCTGGTCGCTTCACAACATCTATGAGTCATAGGCTTAATATGCTCATTATATGTTCTTAAATAAAATTTTACTTTAGATCTGTTTTAGATTTACAGAGAGATGACAAGCGTGGTACACAGAGTTCTCATGGACCCAGCACTGATTTCCCCTGTGATCAACATCCTACTTTAGTGGGTTCAGTTCAGTCGCTAAGTCATGTCCGACTCTTTGCGACCCCATGAATCTCAGCACGCCAGGCTTCCCTGTCCATCACCAACTCCCGGAGTTCACTCAAACTCATGTGCATCGAGTCGGTGATGCCATCTAGCCATCTCATCCTCTGTCGTCCCCTTCTCCTCCTGCCCCCAATCCCTCCCAGCATCAGAGTCTTTTCCAATGAGTCAACTCTTCGCATGAGGTGGCCAAAATACTGGAGTTTCAGCTTTAGCATCATTCCTTCCAAAGAAATCCCAGGGCTGATCTCCTACAGAATGGACTGGTTGGATCTCCTTGCAGCCCAAGGGATGGGTTACACTTGTCACAATTAACGAACAGATACGAACACATTCTCCTTTTTTAAAAAATTTTATTGAAGTATAGTTCATTTACAATGTTGTGTTTAATGTCCACTATTCAGCAAAGTGACTCAATTATCTATATATATATGTTCCTTTTCATATTCTTTTCCATTATCATTTATCACAGGATTTTGAATACACTTCCCTGGGCTATACAGTAGGATCTGGTTGCTTATCCATCCTATGTATAATAGTTTGCTTCTGCTAACCCCAAACTCACAATCCTTTCCTCCTCTCTACCCTTGGCAACTACACGTCTATTCACTCACTATGTCTGTGACTCTGTATTTCATAGATCTGTTCATTTGTGTCATATTTTAGATTCCACGTGTAAGTGATATCATATGGTATTTGTCTTTTTCTTTCTGACTTACTTTGCTTAGTATGACAATCTCTAGATCTACCTGTGTTGCTGCAAATGGCATTACTTCATTCTTTTTTATGGCTGAGGCTATGGTTTTTCCTGTGGTCATGTATGGATGTGAGAGTCAGACTGTGAAGAAGGCTGAACGCCAAAGAATTGATGCTTTTGAACTGTGGTGTTGGAGAAAACTCTTGAGAGTCCCTTGGACTGCAAGGAGATCCAACCAGTCCATTCCGAAGGAGATCAGCCCTGGGATTTCTTTGGAAGGAATGACGCTAAAGCTGAAACACCAGTACTTTGGCCACCTCATGTGAAGAGTTGACTCATTGGAAAAGACTCTGATGCTGGGAGGGATTGGGGGCAGGAGGAGAAGGGGACGACAGAGGATGAGATGGCTGGATGGCATCACTGACTCAATGGACTTGAGTCTGGGTGAACTCCGGGAGTTGGTGATGGACAGGGAAGCCTGGCGTGCTGAGATTCATGGGGTCGCAAAGAGTCGGACACGACTGAGCGACTGAACTGAACTGAATATTCCATTGTACAAATGCACCATGTCTTCATTATTTGTTCCTCTGCAAATGGACATCTAAGTTGCTTCCATGTCTTGGCTATTGTAAATAGTGCTGCAATGAACATAGGGGTGTATATATCTTTTCAAATTGTAGTTTTGTCTGGGTATATGCCCAGGAGTGGGATTGCTGGGTCATATGGTAGTTCTGGGGCTACCCAGGTGGTGCTAGTGGTAAAGAACTTGCCTGCCAATACAGGAGAAATAAGACATGAGGTTTGATCCCTGGGTTGAGAAGATCCCTTGGAGGAGGCCATGGCAACCCACTCCAGTATTCTTGCCTGGAGAATCCCATGGACAGAGGAGCCAGGTGGGCTATTGTCCACAGGGTTGCAAAGAGTTAGAAACGACTGAAGTGACTCAGTGCAGCACAGGGCAGCTCTAGCTGTAGTTTTCCATGGTGAGTGTGCCCGCTGACACCCCCACCAATCAGTGTTGGGACATATTCTTGCCAAAAGATCATACTTTATTCAGATTTTCATGTTTTCTTTTTTTCCGTTTGAAGATCCCAACCAGGAAACCACATAACGCCGGTCATCCTGTCTCCTGGGGATCCTTTTGCTGTGAGAGCTTCTCAGACTTTCCCGGGTTTTGATACCCTTGAGAGTTTCGAGGAGGACTGGTCAGCTATTTTGCAGGATGTCCCCCGCTTGGTGGTCTGTGTGATGTGTTTCTCATAATTGGACTGGGCGTGCATTCTGGGAGGGAGACCGCAGAGGTGAAGGGCCGAGTGCATCACCTCTTACCCGGCATCTGTGCGTCCAGTTAGTGCGTCACTGCTGGTATTGACTGTGACCCTGGCGGAGGTGGGGCTGTGGGGTGCCTCCCCTGAGTGTATGCGTACGGGTATGTATGCATGTGTGATCAGTCATGTCTGACTCTTTGCGATCCCATGGATTGTAGCCCACTGGGCTCCTCTGTCCATGGGGATTCTCCAAGCAAGAATACTGGAGTGGGCTGCTGCTTCCTCCTCCAGGGGATCTTCCTGACCCAGGATGAAACCTATGTCTCTTGTGCCTCCTGCGCTGGCAGGCAGATCCTTTACCGCTGCACCGCCTGGGAAGTTACCGTTTCCTCCTCCCCGCACTGTCATCTTCTGGAGCGTGCGGTGCACAGCCCGTTCCTGAGCAGAGGGGAGGTGGGCTCCTTCCTCCAGGGCTGAGGATCCGCATATATCCTTCTGAGTTCTGCTGCAGGGAAATCTCCTTATCCTGGGTATGTGTTCATTCAGCCATTTATTTCTACCTGTACGGACTCATGGATATTTATTTTATTCTCTGGGTTATAGTCCAATACTCCCCCGCCATTTTTTGTTTTGCTCTAAGTGTTCCCACTTTGGCCATTGAAAGCTCCTTCAGTGAGCTCCTGTGTGCCTTTAATGTTCCGCCATGTGCTTTTCTTTCCTGCTTTTAAGCACTTCTTTACTTTCTGAGGCCGGAAGGTGCTCCAGCTCACCTTGCGTATTTCTCACTCTGTTCCTCATCAGCCGTCTCTCCTAGGGGCCCTGGTTCCTTTTACAGGAGAATGGTATTAAGAACCTGCATCCGGTCCTGAGTGTGCTCATTGCTAGTGGGGGCATGGCTTCTGGCCCTCCTGAAAGCTGACCAAGTGAGGAAGTACATGTGATATACTGACTCCTATATGTTGTCGTTCAGTCGCTAAGCTGAGTCCGATTCTTTGCGACACCATGGACCGCAGCACGCCAGGCTCCTCTGTCCTCTGCTATTTCCCAGAGTTTGCTCAGATTCACGTCCATTGAGTCGGTGATGCTATCTAACCATGTATGCACAGATATCTACAAATATTTCCTACAACCTTGGTATCCATGTGAAGGCACATGTGACCATGTTTATATCTCCAGCTCTGGTCCTTTCCACTTGGACCCTTCCTGCCTCTCCTCTTGCTTGTTAAAAGGGTAACTGGGGGAGTTACCCTTTACTCCCCCAGTGAGAAAGCCACCCACTGCCCACTGCTTGCTCCACTCCAGTATCCATGTGTAGCATGTTTGGAGGGTCAGTCAGGGTTGGGGGGCGGCTCTCAGGTCCTGGCCATCTGGGTGCAGAGGTGAGGAAGGGCCAGACGGGGCTTCCAGCTGGGCAGTTTGGCTGGGCAACCAGTAGATTCTGTGAGCCACCCACTCCAGGACTGCGGCTGCTGAGCAATCCAGGCTTCCCAACCTGGAGGCTGAGGCCCAGCAATGTTGGAGGAGTTTATCGTCTGCTGTGGATACACAGACGATGGAGCTGCTTCTCTGCAGAGAGCTTGATAAGGGGCCTGGACAGATGCTCATTTCTTCCTCCTGCCCAAGCAGAATGCGGTGGCTGCTGAAGAGCGAGGTGATAAGAAGCAAGTTTTGATGAGACGTTGTGTGCGGAGGCAGGAGGCATGCACAGCTTGGCAAACCATCCAAGGCTGGAGAGAGTAAATAAAGATGCGGGAAGGGACCTGTATCAGACCAGCCTGAGACCATCTTAAACCAGGGAGGATGTATAAGGAATATAGAGTCTCAGAAAAAAAGGCCTACCGTATAGCATATGGAACTTTAGTCAATGCTTTGTAAAAACCTGTAAGGGAAAAGATTCTGAAAAAGAATAGATTTATATATACCTATATGTGAATCACTGTGCTGTAAACTTGAAACTAACATGATGTTGTGAATCAACCATGCTTCAAAACATAAAAATAAATTTAAAAAATACTGCCCACGTGCTAGAAGAGGAAGGAGTTAATTTCAAACTAAGCACTGAATCTCCTGATGAGAAGCCTGAGGTTGAAATGGTGACTGAAAAATGTTGAAAGGTAGCCCTTGTCTTGATCTTCATCCGAAGCGACTTCCCCTTTGAAAAGTCCCCCAGCCAGACCCTGGTAGCGTGGGCAGGGCCCCCGGGACCCCAGCTGATGAGACTAGTGGCTTCTTACGTGTTCGGCCTGGAATCTGCCCCTGGTACAGGGCTCCCGAGGTTGAAGCCTTCTTGTCACTTTGCCCTCCCTGGAGGGAATCTGAGTGGGGCAGGCTACCTGGGGCTTTGGTCATCCCACACTAGAGCCACGAGCCCCTGGATCAGCAGAGCTGGCTTGAATATTTTGCTCAAAAATAGCTCAACACTCAGGTCTTCCCTGGAGGTCCAGTGGTTAAGACTCTGCACTTCCAGTGTAGGGGCCATGGGTTTGATCCCTGTTTGGGGAAGTAAGATCCTGCAAGCCATGCAGCATGGCCAAAAAAAAAAAAAATAGGGAGAACTAGATATTGGGTATATGGGAATTTCTGTATTAACTTGAAATAATTCTGTGAATTTAAAACTGTTCTAAAATTAAAATTTATTAAAACAAAGTTTTTACAGTAGTTCAACATTGTCAGTGGACACAAGAAGTCCCCTATAACCCGGCCCCCATAGGATGGGTTTTCTGCAGACACTTGTAGGTTGCCAAGAAAATGAAGAAGATTCCATCTTCTGTGTCCCCCCAACCCCAACCCAGATGTAGCCAGGACCTTGCATCACCTCAACGTCACGTGTTCCTCTCTCCATCTCTGAGACATTGCTTCTCCTCAGAATTTGCCAGCGAGGTCATAGAGCCCAGAGCTTGATGGCTGTGGGAAGCAGGTGTGGGCTGTCAGAGGCAGCTTTCTTCGAGTGTGTGCGTGTGTGCCTGGGTGTGTGTGCACATGCTCTGTAAAATCCTATTCCAGCCATTAAGCACCAGTGCGAAGTCCGCACAAATCCCTCTCAGGTGTGTGCTGATTAATCTAACCCTCCCCACAGGACACAAACAGCCTCGAAGGCCAATTCCATGAAACCCTTTTCATAGCAGCCAATGAAAATACACCGTCTTTCAATTTTCCAGAAATAATCATTTTTCTAATGCTGCAGTCCGGATGGGTTCCCTGAAGAGATGCTGTTCTCAGGCAGGTGGGTTTGATGTAATTGTGTTCGTGGTAAAAAAAAAAAAAAAAAAAAACGACTCCAGACCAGGAGCTTCTCAAATGCTGTCATCCTCCTTGTTTGCCAGTAGCTTTTCCTTTCCACACTGGCCTTCCACCCACTCTCTAACTTGAAAAAGAGAACAGAAAATGGTGTACAAAATGGCAGAAAAATGGAAAAGGTAAACCTCTTTGGGCTCCTCAGCTAAGCCACGGTGTCTGCTGGGGTTTGTTCATTTGGCTTGTGGAGGAGTTAGTCAGATTGAGAATTTATCACCATGTGGAATAAATATGTAGTGATCTGAGTCCATGTAAACCTCTCCCATGACTAATCTGATGTTCTGTAACAGAACTTTAAGGAATCATTGTTACATGTGTTTACCTGCCTCACAAAGAAAGGAAAAGTGCTATCTTTGAGTAAACAAATCCAGGGTTCTCTGCATTCCATTCTTTGCTTTAAATGGGGAGCAAATAAGAAACATGGCTGCAGTCAGTCAGGGTTCCCTGGCCACCCCGATGGTTGTGAAAATGTCCCCCCTTGGAGCCTCCATCTGTGTGACCGCTCCTCTGCATTAGCGAGGAGGTGAGCTACGGTGACCTTATAGCAAGCAGAGCTCCCTCCGTCCGTGGCATTTACATCTCAGGGTCGCTGTGTGTGTTTCCACATGTAATCTCTGGGAAAAGAAACCCGGGGCGGGGCAACGGGAATTTAAGATGAGGTGACTGTCCTAAGCCACAGGCACTGGATGGAGAGATATTGGTGCTGAAAGGGATAGGAGAATATGTCTTAAATGGATGAATGGGCAGATGGATGCTTGGACATATGTGTGAATCACAGCTGTTTGGATGAGTGCATGGAGGGGATGGATGGGTGCATGGATGGATGGTTGAATATATGTATGGATGGGTGTGTAAATGATGGATGGATACATGCCTGCACGCACAGATGCTTAGATGAATGTGTACGTGGATGGATAGATGGATGACTGAATGGGTGCATGGGAGCTTATGTGTATATATGTGTGTATATATATATATATATATGCATATATACAGATGGACGCATGTGTGGATGCGTGCATGAATGAATGCTTAGATGACTGTATATATGGATGGATGGTAGGTGATGGATGAGTGGATGCTTAGATGCATGAATATATGGTGAATGGCTGGTGGGATGGAGGAGTGGAAGCTTAGATGTATGTACGTACGGATGGATGGGTACATGCATGTTCAGATGTATGTATTTATGGATGGATGGATTGGTGCCTGTCCGTATGCATGGATGCTTAGATGCATGTATATACGGTGGATGACTGATTGGATGGACACATGGAAGCTTAGATGCATGTAGGGGTGAATTAATACCGAAAGATGTTTGGTTTGGGCTGGGCAAATGTCATTCACTCACAAGTCTAGCAGGCAGACAGACACACATTCACTGAGTACTTGTTTTGTGACAGACGTTGCTCCGGGTGTTGGGAGCACACAATTCCTGCCTGCAAGTGGCTTACCTTCTAGGGAGTAGGGTCCACTGGGATCTTAGAGACTTAGAAAGGCTTCTGAGGAGGTGGCTCTGACCTGGGGCTGAATGAAGAGGGGCCAGCCCTGAGCAGGTGCAGCCAGGCCTTCCAGTACAGGGACTGGTCTGGTGACTGTGGAGGGCATTACACGGGCCTGTAGGGCTGCAGCAGGCTGCAGCTATGTGCTTTGGGGCCCATCCCTGCAGGGCCCCTCAACCCTTCTCTCCACTTGTCCTAGGGCTGACCCTCATGGATGCACCACCAGGCCCCTGGCTTCTGGCTTCTGGTTGGGTTCAGTCAACGGGGAGCCCTGGCAGAAGCTTGGGGGAGAGGGAGACAGCCTCTGGCCAGTGTCTCCCTTGATTGGAGGTCACCGTTCTTCTCATGGTGGCCTGTTTGTGAGTTTCTTTCAGTTTCCTGGTAAGGGGTCACCCCCCGACCCCATGGTCTGGTGGGAACAGCTCCGCCATGATGACCTCCAGACTTCCATCTCTGAGGCTTCCCTGTACCCTGCTCACACCTTTACAAAGAGCCCCCAAATCCTAACTAATAAGGTAGTTAGCACAAGGAGGGACCCAGGAAGCAGATCTTCAGAGGCTGGGGGTTGGATTGGTCATAGATTCAAGGTAACCCCCTGGATGGGGAAACAGGACACAGATAAACATGGGCATGGTGGCACCTTGATGATTCCCATAATCACGGGGGCAGCAGTAGGTGGGCAGACAGACAAGGCACTGCGGGTTGTTATGGTTTCCTAGTGGTGACTGAAGACAGTTCAGTCTCTAGGCTTCCTCTTACCTGCACAGCAAACAAGGGACATTGAGATTACTGGTCAAGCATTGAAGACCCAGAGGGACAGCTGTGAAAGAGCCTTGTGGCTCCTGAAGTCTTAGGACCAGGACTGGGCGTCTGGCTTTGAGGCCAGCAAGTGAGTGTTCTTGAGCGTGGCCGGGGCTCTGAAGCCGAGCTTGTGTCCTCAGCTGGAGCCAGTTCACCTGCAGGGACAGTGGGCACAGTCCAAGGATAATCGGGGTTGTCACAGCAAGAAGGATATTGCTGGATTCTAGAGGGTGAAGACCAGGGATGCAGTGCAGGACAGTTCTCCAGCAAAGAATGATCTGGCCCCAGTGGCCCTGGAGGTAAAGAGAGGGGTTCTGAGACAAGGCCTGGGACTAAGTGAGCAGAACATTTTGAGCTCTGAGGTTCCATGAGCCTCCTCCACCTGCAGAGAGGTCTCCAGCCCTGATTCTTTCCCAGATGCAGGATGTAGAGGGGGATGAACGTGCTGAGCAACAGGCTGAATGCACACTCAGCAGAAGGGACTGAGGAAGATCTGGAGCTGCCCTCCACACCACAGCCCTGCGAAATAGTGAGCCAAGTCCCACAGCGCACCCAGGAGAAAGCAGCAGAGACCTAGACAGAGGTTAGGGCATGCCCAGGTAATTCACCTATTGAGCATGTGCAGGTGTCCAAAGGATCCCAGAGCATGACAGAGGGTTTTCACAAACATGATCAGTGGTCCAGAGGTTGAATCCTTACTGGTGGGAGTCAGTGCAACCCCCAGCAGCAGCTACATGGCCGTTGGCTGGAGAAAGCCTCTTCTCCATCCTGAACAGGAAGGAGCAGTATAATCCGTCTACTCATACAGAGTGGAGGGTCTGCACAGTTTAACCATGTGGTCTTCCTTCCACTAAAGCCAGCCTGGCTCTCCCACTGCTGAGTGCAGTCCTGGACCACGCTACATCACCTGTGTCCCCCAGCGGGACGAGCTGACTTCCTGATGGCTGGTGAATTACACTAGTCCTGTCGCTCTCGGCACTGAAGAATTTATGGTTTTGAACTGTCATGCTGGAGACGACCCTTGAGAGTCCCTTGGATGGCAAAGGAGATGAAACCAGTCAATCCTAAAGAAAATCAACCCTGAATATTCATTGGAAGGACTTATGCTGAAGTTGAAGCTCCAATAGTTTGGCCACCTGATGCAAAGAGCTGACTGAATGGAAAAGACCCTGATGCTGGGAAAGATTGAAGGCGGGAGGAGAAGGGGGTGACAGAGGATGAGATGGTTGGATGGCATCATCAGCTCGATGGACATGAGTTTGTGCATGCTCTGGGAGTTGGTGATGGACAGGGAAGCCTGGTATGCGGCAGTCCATGGGGTCGCAAAGAGTCAGACATGACTGAGTGACTGAACAGACTGACTGTCACTCTCGGAGGCGCAGCTTGCTGTCCTCGTGTGGACAACAGATTTCCCTTCCTGCCCTCGGTCTGCTGCCAGCACCACCCTCTTGGACTTGCAGGATCTCCTCCATCACCACAATCTTCACACTGCATCATCCCCAAAAGCCAAGACATTTCATAGCAAGAAGTGCCACCGCTCCTGAAAGAGGTCGCCAGGACCACGTGGCCCCAACCACGAAACTGAAGATTCGCAGTGGAATCCCACGGCAGACGGAAGTTCTCATAGGACAACCGGGCTGGAGAAGCCTGGAGGGCACCAGGAACCCTCCTGAGCGGGGAACAGGGACCCTGCAGGCCTGTCTGCTCCATCTCCATCTCCCCTACCCCCAGCACACCTGTGAGCAATTAATGGCGCAGGAGAGGCCTTGTGAAGAGAAGGGTCTCGCTATTTGCTGCCACCAGCTGGGAGTCCCGGTCGGTGGGCTGTCTTCACAGTATGGCCCGGGGGACACAGATGAAGGGACCCTGCGGTTGGGGGGGCAGGACTCTGCGAGGAGCAGCTGGTCCTCATCCACTTCCTGAGAGTGCAGCCAACTGAGGAGCTGATCTTAGGTGATTCATGGTGGGAGGAAAAGGGTTAGCCTTTCGGCTAGAGACATGGCAGGAGCTCGGATGGAGACCTGGTGCCAGGTGGGTCGAAGGGAGGCACTAGTGGATCTCGTGGCTGGGCACGTGGGAACATGTCTGTGGCCCCTGTCCATACCCACTGGGGCTGCGGGGGTGTCTGCATATTTCAAGGCACCTAGGGCAGCCCATCTTACTGATACCAGCCTGTTAATTCCATCAGCCCAGTGTTTGCTCGCTGGATCCATACAAAAGAAGCAACATTTCTAAAAATCAAAATTAAATTAAAAAAAAATGCACCATCAACAAACTATCAAAATTTAAAATGAAAACCAGTGTAGCACCAAATCTAACTGAGTCTGGGGAAAAGTGAGGCCTTGGTTTGTTAGGTTCCCTGGGTTATTGTAACAAATGACCACAAACTGGCGGGGGGGGCTTTGAACAAGAGAAAGCTTTTGTCTCCCAGTCTGAAGGGTGGAAATCTGAAGTCAAGGTGTACGCAGGGCTGGTCCTTCTGCAGGCTCTGAGCGGGGGGTCTGTCTGTGTCTCTCCCAGCTTTCAGCTGGCGGCTGGCAGTTCTCAGCATCCTCAGCTTGGTGTCCAGAATCACTCGGGTCTCTGCCTCCGTGTTCACATCATCTTGGGTGTCTCCTCCCGCCCCGGTGTTTTATAAGGACACTTGTCATTGGATTCAGGGCTCACCCTAGTCCAAGATGACCCCGTACTAAGCTCCTTAAGTCTGTTACATCTCCAGAGGTGCTTACTCCAAACAGGGTCACATTTATGGATTCCAGATGGACATGCCTTTCGGGTGAGTGGGGGCACCATTCAACGCGCTTCACCTGGAGGCAGATTTATCAATAGTATTTTCAAAACCTACTTGTTCACTAATCTTATCTATTTAGGTGTATTATTCTTTTATGCCTGTTTTTTTAAAAAATGTTTATTCATTTATTTTATTGGCGTGTAATTGCCTTACAGCATCGTGCTCTTTCTGCTGTACAGTAACGTGCATCAGCTATGTGCATACACACATTCTCTCCCTCCTGGACCTCAGTCCCCATGCCATCCCAGCGCCCTAGGTTATCACAGAGCAGCAGGCCGAGCCCCTCTGCTCTACAGCGGCTTCCCCCAGCTCGCTGTCTTGCACACGGAAGTGTATGTGTGTCAGTGCCACTCTCTCAGTTCATCACACCCTCTCCTTCCGGCTCAGTGTCCACAAGTCTGTTCGCTACCTCTGCATCTCCACTCCTGCCCTGCAAATAGGTACATCAATACCATTTTTCTAGATTCCATATAGATGTGTTGTTCAATTGCCAAGTCGTGTCCAACTCTTCAACCCCATGGACTGCAGCATGCCAGGCTTCCCTGTCCATCACCATCTTCCAGAGCTTGCTCAAATTCACATCCATCGAATCAGTGATGCCCTCCAACCATCTCATCCTCTGTTGCCCCCTTCTCCTCTTGCCCTCAATCTTTCCCAGCATCAGGGTCTTTTCCAATGAGTTGGCTCTTTGCATGAGGTGGCCAAAGTATTGGAGCTTCAGCTTCAGCATCAATTCTTCCAGTGAATATTCAGGACTGATTTCCTTTAGGATGGACTGGTTGGATCTCCTTGCAGTCCAAGGGACTCTCAAGAATCTTCTCCAGCACCACAATTCAAAAGCATCAATTCTTCAGTGCTCAGCCTTCTTTATGGTCCAACTCTCACATACGTACATGAGTACTGGAAAAACCATAGCTTTGACTATATTTGTATGTCTCTTTCTGACAACTTCACTCTGTATGACAGATTCTAGGTCCATCCACATCTCTACAAATGACTCTGTTTCATTCTTCTTTATGGCTGAGAAATATTCCATTGTATATATGTACCACATCTTCTTTATCCATTCATCTGTTGATGGACATTTAGGTTGCTTCCATGTCTTGGCTGTTGTAAACAGTGCTGCAGTGAACACTGGGGTGCGTGTATCTTTTGTATTATGGTTTTCTCAGATATTATTGTCATGAAGACAGTTTTTCTAGAGAAGTTTAATGTTCATAGCAAAATTGAGGGAAAAGAGATTTCACACATCCCCCACTCCTACACATGCACAGCCCCCTCCCTTCGTTAACAACACCCTCTACCTGAGTGGTCCACGTGTCACACTTAAGTCTGTAATTTACCCCACAACTCATTTTTGGTGTGGCACATTCTTTGGTTCAGACTATTCTTTTTTCTACTTGAGATTTTCCATGTTTGACAACTTTTCTTACCCAAGTAATTATCTTCAATAATTTTAAATGAACTAAATTGAAGTAAAAAATTATGAGTAATTCTGTTTTGATATAAATAAAATAGTGTTGTGAGTTTAATACATTGACTTTTGACTTTTTGTCTTTGCAACTATTTTAATGCTTCAGCAAAAAAAGAAAAAGAAAAAAAGCCCATATAATACTACATAAAACATGTGAATTGGGGTGCATGTTTCTCCTTTTGTCTCAGGCTCCACTTTGGTTGGTGCAACAGTGCTCAGCTATCAAAATGCAGATGGGGCAGCAGGAAATCAGGCTGACCCCCTACCTCCGATGGATGCCCCGAGGGGGCAAAGGGAGGTGGTGTTGGAGGACAAAGGGGAGGAAAAGTGCCCACTCAACTGAGAAGGTATCTTAAGATGAAAAATGAGGCAGGCAGCTCCATCTAATCAGTGGATCAGTTTATTATTAGATAATTTACTGGCAGGGTGAAGGACTCTTGAGAATCCCTGGGACACAAAGGAGATCAAATTACAGTCAATCCTAAAGGAAATCAACTCAGAATATTCTTTGGAAGGACTGATGCTGAAGCTCCAGTACTTTGGCCACCCGATGCAAAGAGCTGGCTCATTGGAAAAGCCCCTGATGCTGGAAAAGACTGAAGGCAAAAGGAGAAGGGGGTGGCAGAGGTCAGATGGTTGGATGGCATCACCGACTCAAGGGACATGAATTTGAGCAAACCTTGTGAGACAGTTTGCTCAACTAGGACAGGGAAGCCTGGCGTGCTGCAGTCCATGGGGCCCCAAAGAGAAGAGTCGGACACGCCTTAGAGATGGAACAAAAACAACCAGCAGGGTGGGATCAGGCAGACGATGAGCAGAAGCATTCCGCTGTATTCTGCACCCCTGAGGGGTCTGTGACAGTTTTACAGTTAACCCAAGGTGTGGGATGCACTCTTGGAAATAGGGTGTGCTTTCCTAAGTTACGATGATTGGTCACTAGTCTCGTGGAGCCAGGAAGACACCAGCAAAGGTCTTCATCAAACCATATATGTTCACCTCGGAGTCTTTTTTTTAAATCTATTTTTATTTGTTAATTTTTTTGGCTGTGCCGGGTCTTCATTGTGGCCTGTGGGATCTAGTTCCCTGATCAGGGACTAAACCCTTGCATTTGGGAGCACCGAGTCTTAGCCACTGAATCACCAGGAAAGTCCCAACCCCAGAGCCTTTGATGGCAGAGAGGCGTTTATTGCACAGTGCCATCCTGGGTAGGGTGGGCAGAAGGACAGGAGGGTCTGAATGGACCCAAGATGGTGTCAGTTATGCCAATAGCCGGATGGGTAGACTGGCATGGAAGACATTTGTTCGTGACCCTGAGAGCTGCACTTAGATGAGAGCTTCCACCCCTGCTGCCTTTGTGCAGGCACCCCACCGTGTTGGCAGCTACACTGCAGTGGGGGCAGCTGGTAAAGACTCCCAGCTCAGACATGGAGAGGGAGTCCGGCCCTTAGCACAGCCCAGGGCTTCCAGGGCTGTAGGAACAGGTGCAGTCACCTGACGGATGCCCTGTGGGGTCGGGCAGATCCCACACTGAACACACGGTGAGCCAGCTGTGCTCCCAGACAGACAAGGGCCAGGGCTCCGTGGGCACAGGTCATAGAGCATCACACAGATGAGGGAGCGCCTCATGGGTCTCGGTGGGGAAGGAACATGGGGAATTTTACACAAAGACATGCAGGGTGATGGCATCTGAACAGTTTTCAACTCTGAGCTGACTCTGCTGGACTTGTGAAGGCTGGGTGAGCCTCTGTTCTGATTTTATAAACTGGGCCCCAGGTGTCAGCATGAAAAGATGCTGGAACATGCAATTGTGCAGGTGGGGCTGGGGACCCCACCCCTGAGGCTCCCTGGCTCTGGAGAAGGCTAGATTTCTGGTCGACCTATGTCCCCTGCAAGCTCACCCCCTCCCTGGGAGAGGGGTTCAAGGACAGGTTCAGTGTCTGCGAGCTGAATGGAACAGGAGGGCAGCCTCAGCCGGCCCAGCCATGCTCTGTGCTTGGCCATCCTGAGGACTGGAGATAAAGTGTGTGATTCACAGGGCCCCAGGAAGAAGCACGTGGTGGGCTGGGGTGGGGTTGGGGCTTAGTGTGGAGTGAGCAGTGGCGGGGGCAGGGCGTCAGGGGCAGAGGAACAGAGGGCAGCCAGATACTGTTGAGTGCATGGTGGAGCGGCTCCACGTGGAGGTGGGGCAGAAAGGGGTGGATGAGGAGGCGGCAGAGAGATGGACAGAGTTGCCTTCCTGAGTTCCCAGGCTCTAAGGTTAAGCGACCCTCGCAAAGCCCCGTTCCAGGCCAGCAGAACTTCACAAAGCACTGTGGTTACAGCACACTTGCAACTTACAACTGTTGTAGACGGCTGGCTTCTGTCTGCCTTCTTCCCTCTTGTGTTAAATGTGAGAGTTTTGGCACTCTCAAGGTTGGCTTTGGTACAGAAAATACAACTCAGAAATTGGCTTTGGTTTTAAAAAATAATCTTCATATTATCAAAGTTGAGAACCTGAATAGCTAGTTCTTCCTTGTATAAGATCTCTTATACGTTTGATAACTGGAAGCAGTTCCTTTTAATAGACTTTAATCAATAGAAGGAAATGTCAAACCCCTTGGGGTATTTTAAACTGGGTGTAAATTTAGCGAAATTAATTTCCTTGGTAAGGGCTTCAGTTTTTCAGTTAACAAACCAAACTTTACCATTGATCTCATCATCAAAGAAATTAACTTTCTAAACATGGTGATTCTCAAGTTGTCTGAAATGGTTCAATTTTGATAATAAATTTAGTAAAATTTCTATTTAATATCCCAAGTCCCAATAAATTACTCCTATACTAATTGAAAGAAAAAGCTAGGCAGGACTTTTTTTGCAATGGACCAAATTATGAATAGATAAAACTTCAACTGTCCATAAATTCCTTAACTTGAAAACATTTAGGTTATGAGTTTGATTTTCTTAAAATGTCTGTGTGCTGTGCTTAGTCGCTCAGTTGTGTCTGACTCTGCAATTCCGCGGACTGCAATCCACCAGGCTCCTTTGTTCATGGGGATTCTCCAGGCAAGAATAGTGGAGTGAGTTGCCATTCCCTCCTCCAGGGGATTTTCCCAACCCAGGATCAAACCCAGGTCTCCTGCATTGCAGGCAGATTCTTTACCAACTGAGCCACCAGGGAAGCCCTAAAATTTTGGTACGTAATTTCAAATATTTCTGATGTGGAAAGGTCCTAAAATGTTAACTGATAAAGGTCACTATAGAAACAATGACTTGTCCCCCAAACACCTGGGCAGAGTAGAGTCTTATCCTGCTGCAGTTGTGTGCCACTGTCTACACTGGCCAGGACTCTAAGTGAATTAATTTTGACAGCACATTTGGACATATAGAACCCTACTTAGTCTATAGAGGGGATGGTTTTGTAACAGAAATTTCTTCTTTTAAATCTTGTCTTCACGCCCCAAAGATTGAAACTGTGTATGACCCAAGTTTTCTGTCCATTCACAGAATGGTCAATTTCCACCTTGACTGTTGGACCCCCTCCAGGTTTCAGAGGGACTTGCCTCTTTTTGGTGCTCAGGATATTATAATTTTGAAAATTTCCAAATATGCACAAAGTAGAGAGAACAATGAACCTCCTGTCTCCATCTTTAATTTCTATTCATTTAAGCCATGAGATTAAAAGGAAGGAAAGCTATGACAAACCTACATAGTGTATTAAAAAGCAGAGACATCATTTTGCTGACAAAGGTCTGTCTAGTCAAAGCTATGATTTTTGCAGTAGTCATGTAAAAATGTGAGAGTTGGACCATAAAAAAGACTGAGTGCCAAAGAATTGTTTCTTTTGAGATGTGGTGCTGGAGAAGACTCTCGAGAGTCCCTTGGACTTCAAGGAGATCAAACCAGTCAATCCTAAAAGAAATCAACCTTGAATATTCATTGGAAGGAGTGATGCTGAAGCTAAAGCTCCAATACTTTGGCCACCTGATTTGAAGAACTGACTCATTGGAAAAGACCCTGATGTTGGGAAAGATTGAGGGCAGGAGGAGAAGGGAGTGGCAGAGAATGATAGCAACACCGATTCAATGGATATGAATCTGAGCAATCTCTGAGAGATTGTGGGCTTCCCTGGTGACTCAGATGGTAAAGGATCTGCCTGCAATTTGGGGGACCTGGGTTTGATCCCTGGGTTGGGAAGATCCCCTGGAGGAGAGCATGGCAACCCACTCCAGTTTTCTTGCCTGGAGAATACCCTTGGACAGAGGAGCCTGGTGGGCTACCGACCATGGGGTCACAAAGAGTCAGATACAACTGGGTGACTAAGCACACACACCGAGAGATAGTGGAGGACAGAGGAGCTTGGCATGCTGCAGTTCATCCGGTTGCAGAGTCAGACATGAGTTATCGACTGAACAACAACAACAAAGCTATTTAAATATTTTTCATCTATTTCTACTGACCTTTACCATTATAGAATTCTGCAGTTTTTCACAATCTTTCTTCTTTCTCTCTTAAAGAGATTATGAGTCAATTCTGGTTTTTCCTCCTGTTTTTTTTCTTTCCTATTTGATTACAACTCCAACAATGAGAGGCGGAAATGATCATAGAAAATACTTTCAAAATCTTAAACAAGATGAAAGGAGATGAAATGGTGTATAAATAGTGGACACATGGAAAACAAATAGTGAGATGGTTGTCACAAGCCCAGATAAATTAGAATTTGTTGAATTAGTCTAAAAAAAATATCTAAAAACTTAGGGAAAAAGATACCTCCTATGGGCATGATGAAAATGTAAAGAGAGTTTCTGCTTCCTGCTCCCAGGCAGCCTGCCCCTCAGCTTCAGGCAGGTCCTTCCTCTTTGCAAACCAGTGCTGTTCCCTGGGGAGGGCGGGAAGGGAGGCGTCCGTTCCCTTCAGATGCCAGCCTGGACCAGACTCAGCTGGGGGATGCCCAAGTAAGGCAGACACAGCGTGGCTCCACGTACCAGTGGGGCAGGTGTGGGGCATGGAGCCCTTTGCTTGGAGTGTTAGGAAGAGAAGAGCATCAGTGCAGAAAATGTGTCTACACGTCTATTCTTCCTGCTAACACCTGTCTGATCACGTGGCACTGAAGATGAGCCAGGAGAGCTGGAAAGAGCCGGGCTCACATCTGTGATCAGCTTCAGGGGAAAGCTAGAGGGGCCAAGTGAGGACTCCTCGCTGACACCCCGAGACCATGGCAGTGGATGTCCTCCAACCCACTCATGGGGGCCTGATGGGGACCCTTTTTCCCGTGTCTCCTTTTTGGAATGACTCTTGGGTTTCATAGATTCTCAGCAACACTTGCCTCTAGACCTCGGCTTTCAAGGCTCACATTTTATTGCAGGGACGTTTTAAATAGGGTGAGAAAGTTGACTGTGTCTGTCTTTCAGGGAGACAAGAGATAGGCCTGCTGCCTGCATAAAGACAAAGTCACTCACTTTTGATCAAACCCTGTAGAGACTGAGCGCTGAAGAATTGATACTTTGAACTGTGGTGCTGGAGAAGACTCTTGAGAGTCCCTTGGACTGCAAGAAGATCAAACCAGTCAATCCTAAAGGAAATCAACATTGTAAGGACTGATGCTGAAGCTGAAGCCCCAATACTTTGGCCACCTGATTTGAAGACCCAACTCATTAGAAAAGATCCTGATGCTGGGAAAGATTGAAGGCAGGAATAGAAGGGGATGACAGAGGATGAGATGGTTGCATGGCATCACTGACTCAATGGACATGAGTTTGAGCAGGCTCCAGGAGATATTGGAGAATTAGAGGAGCCTGGCGTGCTGCTGTCCATGGGTTCGAAAAGAGTCGGACATGACTGAGTGACTGAACAACAGCTGCAGAGACTGAAAAGGTCTCTTTCAGAAGACCATCCTTCGCTGCTAGCCGTCCTGCGTCTCTTCCACATGAACCGTCAGACTCCAGGTTCTGAGCAGTCTCATCAGCCTTCGTTGCTACTGGATGCTGGTCTCTAAACAGTGTCTTCTCAGGGCATGCAGGACAGACTTGGGGCATGGACACACTGGCCGGAATCCGGGTGGGGTGGCCGGACATGTCAGGGTTCTCCAGAGAACCAGGTGCCTGAACATTTATTCTAAGGAGCTGGCTTCTATGGTGAGAGAGGCTGAGAAGTCCCAGGACCTGCCGTTTTGCAAACCAGAGGCCCAGGATGGCTGGCAGGCACTCCTGTCTGAATTCAAAGGTTTGAGAACCGGAGAAGCCAATGGTGCAAACCCCAGCCCAAGGGCAGGAGGAGACCAAGGCTCTAGCTCCACAGTCAGGCTGAGTCCCCACCTCTCATTCTATTCAACAGGCTCAGGTTCAATCCACAGAGGTCGAGGGAGACTTCACTGTGTCCGGGGGAGAGAGGCTGGGAGGAGGAGCTCCCAGCTGACCTGCCCAGAGATTAGCCCGGTTTCAGCCCCACCCAACCGTCTGGCGGCACCGCTGTGGGGGGTACAACCTCCTTGGTCTATGTGGCAGATCTAGCTGTGTTAGTGCGGATGAGGGGGGTGTGAGTGGGTTGGGGTGGCTCCCGCAGAGTGTGTTGTGTGAAGCAGGAGCTTGAGGGGGCACGTCTGGAAGAGGAAGGCGTTACAGGAGTTCCCTCCGCTGCTTGTAAGGTGGGAAAGCTTCGACTGTGGAGGGAAGAGGTCGGGCTGTCGGCACCCCAATAACTGTCTGAGAGCGCAAAGCAGGGCCAGAGGGGACGGAAGCCGTGTCCGATGTCAGGACGGCGGCAGCCAGCCTGCAGGAGCGGTGGCAACAGCACTGTCCACCCTCTTCCTTCCAGGCCAAGTGCTGTCTGACGGTGTCAACGTATTAGTCACGCAGTCATGTCCGACTCTTTGTGACCACATGGGTTGTAGCCCGCCAGACTCCTCTGTCCATGGGATTCTCCAGGCAAGAAGACTAGAGTGGGTTGCCATTTCCTTTCTCTGGGAAATCTTCCCCACCCAGGGATCAAACCCGTGTCTCCTGCATTGCAGGCAGATTCTTTGTCCTCTGAGCCACCAGGGAAGCCCCAAGTACTGTCTGGGGAGGCTGATGGGGAAGGGAGGCTGGTGGGTGGTCTTTGGTGGGCGGGGGCACTGGGTGTCTGTGCTGGGGACCTGTCTATAGGCCACGTGGTAGGGTTCTCCTCTCCCTCTGTATCAGTCTGTGATCAGTATCACGATGGACACGAAGGGTGATCATCATACATGAACAGCATCAGCCAAAAAAAGAAAGGACAGAAACAAATAGTTCGGGGCTTGGAGAAGCCTTTTCCTGGGACATAAGAGAATATCGCAGTCTTAGCACCAAAAATGGCCCTGCCGGTAGCCTCCACAACCTTCCAGGTTGAAGACATAGCACAAAGCTCGGCTTCCAGCTCCTTTCCTCTTGAAGGCCCCACATCATATGTGTTTAGAAGGTGTGAACATCACAACGCTTTCTTTGCGGTGTGACTGAGGCCATGTTGGTCTGTGTCTTGCCTCCTGGCAGGACCAGGAGGCCTGATCCCTGGACCAGATGTTTGTAGGGTCTGTGGGACAGAACCCTCTGATGTGGCAGGGGTCATGGAGGGCAGCTCTGATCACGACCATGTACTCAACCCTGGCTCCAGGGAAGAATATAGTTTCAGGCTAATTTTATAACTAGAATGGGTGTCTGCTGGGCTTCCCAGATGGCACTAGTGGTAAAGAACTCACATACCAATGCAGGGGATGTAAGAGATGTGGGGTTGATCCCTGGTTTGGGAAGATCCCCTGGAGGAGGGCATGGCACTCCACTCCAGTATTCTTGCCTGGAGAATCCCATGGACAGAGGAGCCTGGCGGGCTCTGGTCCATAGGGTTGCAAAGAGTTGGACATTACTGAAGTGACTTAACACACACATGTGTTTCAGTCTCCTGCAAAATTTCACCTTGTAAATCGGTAGATGAGAAGAACAGATATTTCACTCTATAGTTCTGGAAAAGAAATAATAGTTTCTCATGTGAAATAGGCTGAAGTCATCCCAGAATTTCTGAAGTCACTATTTTAATTCAAACAAAGATGTTTTGCAGGAGGTGCTCCCGGGCTGGGTACAAGCTGAATCCAGGAGAAAGAAGACCCTCTGTTGGGGCTTTGAGTCCTCAGTGTAGAGAAGTTCCTTCTGCAGAGTGGGGTTCTCGACTCTGGATGTCTCCTGGAGAGTTTTAAAAATGCTGATGCCTGACTCCGCTCCCCCAAGACCACAGGAATCAGAATCTCTGAGGGTGGGCTTGGCACATGTATCTCTAAAACAGCACCTGGGTGGGTGCTGAGAAGCCTTATGTAGCTTCCTGATTGCTGCAAAGTCAGAATCCAACTGTTTTGGTGCCAGGAGTTTTGTGTGGGGGCTGGGTGGGCATGACTGGTGAGGAAATGTGGGTCAGCCTCCCAGCCAGGCTCAGTGGGAAGCCCCCATCCTTTTTGCCCAGTGACTGGGGTTACCTGGGGGGCTGAGCACCCATGAAAGGTCGTGTGATGAGTGTACAGGGAGTTGTAAAGAGGACGATGCTCCCATCTCGACTGCTCCTCTAACAGACAAGCCTTCCTCAGTTCCTCTTCTGCGTGAGTCATCTGACTGCCCCCAAATTAGTCCACACATCTCCATGTGCACTGCAGGGAGGCAGAGACTGACAGCCTGTCCCAAAATGGAAATGCAGGTGACAGACACTCTATCAAAATAGAAGAGGCAGCGCTTTTAAGACCCCACACGCTGAGGCACGGCTGGCACCGGGGACGCCGTCGACGTGGCCTTGAGTCAGTGAGCTGAGGCGGGGGCACGTGACTCAGCGGGGCCAAGGGGGTGGCTTGCAGCTTTGGGACTTCTCCCTGCAGTGCGCCTGACTGATCATGTCCCACCCCCAGTGGACTGCACACTCCCCCAGGGCCGGGACGATGTCTTATTCACCTCGATCATCTCCATGGCAGCCAGTGTGATGTCAGACACACAATGGGAATACTTTCTCTGTCTTTTTTTTTTTTTTTTTAGGAACGAGTGGATAAAAGCAGTGATGTCTGGGAGGTAGATGATGAAACCAGCCTCCACAAGGTGACGGGAGGCCCATCTTACTGGGGACTGAGGCTCCTGCTGCCTTGGGATGGCCAGGGAGACAGACAGATGCCCGCTGGTGTTTCCAGCAGGGTGGTGACCCATCCCGCTCTGAGTCCAGGTGTTGGAGGGAGACAGGAGAGCATATGGAGGGGAGTCAGGTCTTTAAGTTCATCAGGAGCAGGTGCATCCTGATGACTGAATCCTGCGTCTGAGACATCTGTGCAATGCCCTGGAGAAGGGTGATGGCAAACAGACCAGGGCACCATCTATGCACCCATGCCTTCATCTTCCAGAGTTGTTTTGAGCATCAGGATGTTCTGGGTGCTGGGCTGGACCCCAGTGACCCGGGCTGAGTGGCCACAACTTGCCCTCATAGAGCTACCATCCAGTGCGGAGACAGACCTGCCGCAAGCAACTCTAACTCCACTCGGGGGATAGAGACAGTGCGTGGGGACCACAGGAGCTCTGGGGCCCCTGCAAGAGGCACACCCACATCCTGCTGCATTTTTGATCCCAAGGAGCCCGGACAAAGACGGGAGAGGGCTTTCTGCTCTCTAGCTCTCTGACCACTTAACATTCCCAGCTAATGGTCATGGTTTTATGACAGTGGGAAGCTGGCCTGGGGTGATGTGTGTGTGTGTGTGTGTGTGAAGCTTTAGAGCGTCTATGCAGAACCCTGAATCACAGAATTGTCAAACGAGAGTACTGGACTCTGAGTTTACGATGAAGTAGGATAAATGCGTACCTTTCACAAAACTACTCAGAATGCCCCTAATCACTCATCTTTGGTGACAAGAACAAATGGGCTTTCCTAGCTCCTGACGGTCAAGTGTAGAGAAAGCTAGGGACGTTTAGTGGGTCTTTCACAACCAGTTTAGTCATCTCTGCTTCCTAACCTATGTCTTGTTTACATGAAGCTCCCAATAAATTGCTGGAGAGCAATGAATACGTGAGCTCAATACCCACCACCTGCCCACCCTGCACAGGGGCTGATGCATCTCCTTTTTAAATGTCTTTGTGTCTTCGTGGTAGATGTCTTCCTATTTTTAGCTTTTAATTGCGTTCATCGCGATGCTGATACAAAAGAGTTGGTTTACATTTTTGGACGTGCTTTCGCTCCACCATCTGGAAGATGGTGTGCTTCAGGGCAGATGTTTACATTCATGCCTGAGCTCTGCTGTTTCTACCCGCTCTCTGCTGCCAGAACCGGTGCCTCATAATCTTTCTGAAGTAGGGGTGGAGATCTGATTTTTCATTAGTGTTACACAGAACATGAAAGTCCTGGAATGAGAAATGAGGGTTTGGCTCACAGGGCCCAGATGTGCGCTAGGGTGCCATTTCCTGGGAGGCCGTGAATAACTCTTGTCAACTCAAGTTGGCAGTTACTCCAGTGAGCATGGCGTAGTCCATCCTCACCTTCAGAGGTGGGGGCTTTCTGGAATACCAGCTTTGCATGAATCCCACTCACAGGTATGTCCACCACAGGCGTCCCGGGACAAGTCAAGTCTCAGCAGGGATGCTAAGAGAGCAGTGGACGGGGTATCCTGCTGGTGTGGGGACCAGGCAGGGTCACTCCTCATGTACAAGGGCCAGGACTTTCCAGTATCAGACTCTGAGAGAGAAAATGGGCCTATTCAAGATTTCTGCTTCTGTGCCCGTCTGAGCTCTCCACAAGGTCCTGTCTGGGTACGTGGTCTTGCCATTTGAAGGCAACAACTTAAAATAACCTGAAGTGTTTCTTTTTATGGATCCACCGTGACAAGGAGGGGACTGAACACATGAGGAGGCTGCTGTCAGATGCGCAGGGTGCCCGGGTCCCTGCGGGAGGGGTCGGCAGCTCAGGGACCCTGCAGAGACACTCAAGGGGTGAAAGCCACCGAAATTAGCCACCAAGTCCTTAAGCCTCCTTCATGAAAGGTTTTCAAGGGGTAATGCCCATGGCGAAGATGCAAGCCTCAGCCCCAGACAATGGGTGGGGAACTGCAGTGGGTCACGAGCGGAGTGATGGTTTCCGGGTAGAAAGCAGTTTGGGAGGCGGTCTGAGCCTCACCTTTTAACAGACAGTGGCAGCTTCCCTTCTTCTGATGAGAAAGATAATCCCCCACAAGAAGGCACCCCGTGTGACAAAAATCTTTTTAATAAATGCACTCCAGGATCAAAGGTACTGACCAAGGTCTTCTGGTTGGGCTGCAGCCTGGAAAGAAAGACAGAGCCAGTCACTTCAGGACGTCAGCAAGAGCACTGTGGTTGTAAAGGCTGTGTGCCGTCGGGGGATACGCCTGGGGTTGCGATGGTGGCTACCAGCCTGGATTCTTGCTTTGAAACAGTAGAAACCAACCCTCCCTGAATAACCAACATGCACAGAATCTAGGAGAAGCTAGAAAAATGGTGTGGAAGGGGGCGGGGACCCTGCAGCCTGCAGCGGGGAGCATGGATGGTGTGCTCCCTGGGGAGAGTCTGTTATGACACCGCTGCCTTCAGACATGGGCCATGACGGCACAGCTGGATACCCTTCTCTCCCCGTCAGTGCCCAGGTATAGGTCACTGGCTCCGTGGAGTCAACCAGAGCCATCCTCAAGGTCACTGTACTCTTTCCAGGCTGTCTGCTGTGCATGTCTGTTGACTAAACTGGACACAGGAGGATGTGAGATGCCCCCAAGGGATCAGATGGGGGTCAGACACAGGCTTGCGTGTCAGCAACCCTACAGGCCCCGGTGGTCAGGGTCCGTTATCCCTGACCACATGGCGATGCGTTTCTCTGCCCACTGGTCTGTTGCTACCCGGCCTGTTCTTCCAGGACCCTCTTTCCTATGATCACTAGGGAGCCTGGGGCTGGAAGCCCACCCCACCATCCGCCCCATCCCATAGAGGCCAGTCACCGCTCACCACGAGTATCCCTCGGGTACATTTTTAGGATACCTAGAAAAAAATCCCCAACAAATATGGCAAAAGCTTACCAGTGATTGCAATGGAGTTAATGTCAAAAGCTTTGCAGATCAGCAGACAAGCTGTACAGAGACGGTTAGGGCAGGAAGGAGGAATCCACTGAGATACGCAGGCTCTGAGGGACCTGTAAAGATACCTTCCGCCTTACCAAGTGTCCCATCCTTTACCTACCAGACACTCGAGGATTAAGGGGAAGTTGGGGGACTTCTCCGATGGTCTAGTGGCTAAAACTCCACTCCTAATGCAGGGAGCCGGGGTGCGATCCCTGGTCAGGGAACTAAATCCCAGATGCTGTAACTAAAGATCCTGCGTGCCACAACTAGGACCTAATGCAGCCAAATCTTTTTTCTTTTTTTTTTAAAAGATGTTGGCATGCGGCTTGGAAGGCTTCAAATCTATTTCTCCCAGTCACTGTTCTGAGTCGTGCTTGTTTTATCTCAGTCCCTCTGTTACTGTAACATCAGGTGAGCTCTGCTGCTTCTTGTTCACAAACATCTTCCATGTCACCTGTGCACTCATGGAGCATGGTGACTCAGGATTTCACCTGTTACGTTGCTGACTGAGATGTCATACCTGGGAGGAGCAAGACGATGTTCCCGGTCAGAGGGACACCTGTTGGTGGAGCTAGAGAGACCTTTACTGACCACTGCAAAGCTGGACTTGGCCAAGGACTGAGTGTACACGCACAGGAGTGTGTGTATGCGTGTGTCCGTGAGGGAGATCCGGGCCACCTTGGGACGTCAAGGCGGCCATGGGGGCTGGAGGGGAGACCGGAATGGGTAGAGGGAAGTGCTTGGGGTCCTGGGCAAATCAGCATCCTTGGGATCCTGGGCAAATCATTTAAGCATCTGTATCTGAAGCCCTTAAAATCCTCTTCGGTTCAGGTCTCAGGTTCTGTGACCCTCAGGGATGGGTCAGTGCTGGGATAAGCTTTGCTATGGAGGGGCTGATACATACGGACCCGGGGTACCTACAGAGCCTGCCCCCTTGTGGGACCCTGTAGCTCATGCTGGCCAGGCAGACCTCAGATGAGGCCCAGTTCTGAGGCCATGCCCATTAGGAAATGCAGGAACAGTCCCTGGGAATATGGCCTCTGTTCACAAGACGTTGTCCTCTCCCCTGGAGTTTGGCAGGTTGTATTCAAAAACCACACTGTCAGGGAGTAAACTGCCCAGACCGGCAGCGGGTCATGCGTGTCAAATGTCCTTTCATCTCTGAGAAGCCCAGAGAGGTCCGTCTGGGGAAAAAAAAAAATTTCAAAGTTTTGTTGTCCAAAAACAGCCCCTTGGTGAAGTGGTTTTCTACCACAGGCAGTTTGATCAGACCCCCATAGACCGTGAGAACGGGGTTTGCAGAGAAATGCACAGTGTCATACAGCCGTCGGTAGAGGCCTGGGGCGGCCGTGAGCAGCAGGGACGACCTTCAGGTCGCCTCACTCCTTCACCCGTAAATGGGAAAGGCCAAGCTGATGTGTGGGGTGGGACCAAGCTTGGCCAGCAGACCAAGGGCCGTAAAACTCTCAGGTCCTCCAGTGACCTTCCACCGGCTCACAGCGTGGGCTCCTCTTGAGGCTTCAACAAAACTAGGAAGGTTTTCTGTTTCTAGAAAAATTGAGCACAACTGTCCATTAAAGTAAAGCATAGGCAACTGAGACCTGCCAGGAATGGAAGCTTGACTTTGATTTGTTGTTAAACTGGTAATAAAAGCAAAAACCAAACAAAAAAATAGAGCAACAACACTGTAGAATGTAAACCAAATTTGATTCAGTCAAGACACAAACCTAAAAAATGTGACTGTAAATAATCCCAGCCTGATGGATGCCCTGGTTTAGTAGGACAAGAAGGTCTAGAAGCCTCCGGGCCGGCCCTGCCCTCTCCCCTCCCCCGTCTGTCACTCATCCCCTTGATACAACACAGACACCATTCTGCCCAGGAGGCACTGAAAAAATACCGAGATTTGGAACTTGGAGAGATCCTAGGATTCAGAACAGGAGGGAGAGAAAGAGCTGGAGAAGTAGGACCTAATTAAGGGAATGAAATAGTTACAGTGGGCTTCCCCAGTGGCTCAGCAGTAAAGAATCTGCCTGCAATGCAGGAGATGCAAGTTCAATCCCTGTCTGGAAGATCCTCTGGAGGAGGGCATGGCAACTCACTACAGTACTCTTGCCTGGAGAATCCCATGGACAGAGAAGCCTGGCGGGCTACAGTCCAGGAGTCACAAAGAGTAACGAGTGAAGCAACTCTGCACACACACACACACACACACACTAGTTACAGCAGAGGCACCTCGGAGATGGTCTCTCCCGTTGTACCCTCCTCCCAGATTACTTCACCAAATTTCTCTGCAAGTGTTCTGTCCACTCTGTTACCTCTGCTCCCTGAAATGATAAAGCTGCCTGTTCCAACAGGTGCCTCTTTAAAAACACGAAATTAGTCTGAGCAGAGTCCTCCCTCCGTCAACTATGAGCTGACATGGCCCACAGAGGAGGAGTGTGAGGGACAACGCTGGGTGAGGTTCTCCAGCAGGCAGGCGACCCCAGGAAGGCACAAGGTGATGGGGACCCAGAAAGGTACTGGGCACTGGGCACCTGGGAAGGCACAGGACACTGGAGGCCAGGGAAGGTACAGGGTACTTGGGACCCGGGGAGACACAGGGCACTGGGGCCCCGGGGACACTCAGGGCACTGGGGCCCCAGGAAGACGCAGGGCACTGGGCACCTGGGAAGACGCAGGGCTCTGGGGACCGGGAAGGCACAGGGTGCTTGGAAGCGGAGTGCTCAGAACATGGAGAAGCTCTGCCATAGGCAGAGTGAGCCTATTAAACGTGTTCTCCCGGGGCCTCCTCGTGTCCCGCAGAGGGATGGAGTCCTGTCTCTGCCTCCTGTCATTTTCCTCCCACCCCCACCTCTGAGCCTGTGTCACAGAATTCACGTGGTCTCAGTGGCTCATCCCCACGATGGGGCTCTTGTGGGCGGGCTGTCCTTGTGGGAACACACACTCTGAACTCTAGACAACCCACCGGCAGGCAAGCTTTGAAAAGCAACCTATTCAGGGTTCTGGGTCAGCTTGTACTCAGACTTCTGAACTTTGCAGAAAGTTTGACTGTGTTTTTTTCCCATTTGTATTCAGAGTATAGAATGACGAAGTCAGGCTGCCAAAGTGAGCCAGTTTGAAGCTTTGATCTCTTGGTGTCAAAGGAGTGAATTGCTACATTTATGGTGAGAACAGTATAAATACCGCCTCCAGTAACAGTGACCTAAGCAATTTGAACCAACCCTCCCTCTGAGGACAAGATATATTTTAACAAAATATCTGGAAAAAAGTATTCTTGAATACTGATCCACAAGGCCAATAAAGAGAGGTCAAAATTTGGAAAGATGAGCCCAGCATCTGGGGCAACCGTTCCTTGCTGATCACTGAAGAGGCCGCTGAGAGGCCTTTGCCATCTCAGCAGGGAAGTGCCTTTGCCATCCCACAGCAAAAGGGGACAACGTTTGGAGTTCAAGAGCCTCCACGTTTGGGGGTCTTAGCAAGCCTTCTTCCTTGGGTTAGGACCCCAGAGTGTTGCACCTAAGGAAAGGCGATCCTGTGAACTGTAGCCCACCAAGCTCCTCTGCCCATGGAATTCTCTAGACAAAAATATTGGAATGGGTTGCCATGCCCTCCTCCCGGGGCTCTTCCCAACCCAGGTCTCCCACATTGCAGATGGATTCTTCACCATCTGAGCCACCAGGGAAGCCCCCAAGGGAAAAAGTGAACTGAAAATAAAGAAACCCTCATAAAAATTTCAATCCAGTTTTCAGACATTACGATGTCTCAGAGAATCTCAGTTTATACAATTAGATGAAAATGATTCCAGCTTGCTAAGATAGCCAGCCAGGTGCCTGGAAGTCACAAAAAATTCTCGGAGAAAAACATTAGCATCAGTTATTTCTACAAAATATTTTCCCCAGGTGCGATGTCTAGCCCACCATCCAGAACAACTGAACTCTCTGAGAGAAAGGACAGTGTTAATAAGAACCAGCAGAAACAAAGGGCAATAAAATCAGAGAGACCCTCAGGAACTCTAGATCCTGGAATGAGCCAGGCAAAATGCTAAAATCAGTGAGAATTGAAAACTATAAAAAATGACATAACACAAATGAAAACATCCACATACAAATTTGAGAACTACAGTATACAATTATTGACATGAAAACTCAGTGGATTAGTTTAACAGAATGTGAGATTAGCTGATGAGAAAAAGAGTGAATTTGAAACAGGTTCAAAGCAAACACCCAGAATAAAAGCATGGACTGAACATACAAAATAGGGCATAAATACACAAAGGTTACTGTGAGAAGATTTCATAAATAATTATAGGAGTCTGAAAAGGAAAAGGAAAAAAAAGACTTGGCAGGAGCAATATTTGAAAAAAAATTGGCTAAGAATTCTTTTCATTGAAGAAAAGCATTTAAGACCCAAGATGTTTCTCTAGACACAGCTTTGTTGCATTCCACGGTATCGGAAAGGTATTTCCCAGCTGGATCAATGGTAAAGAATCTGCCTACCAATCCTGGAAACCTAGGAACAATCCCTGGGTTGGGAAGATCATCTGGAGAAGGAAATGGCAACCTGCTTTAGTATCCTTGCCTGGGAAAGCCCACGGACGGAGGAGCCTGGCGGGCTACAGTTGATGTCGTCACAAAAGAGTCAGACATGACTTAGCGACTAAATAACAAAGGATAAAAATGGCTTAAAATAAAATAATGGAAAAAGAAAACATGGCATGCAAATACTCACAAAAAAGAAACCTAGTGTACATATACTAACAAACAAAATTGACTTCAAGCTTAAAATAGATATTTAAAAGCTTAAAAGAGAGATTCTAGAGAGAAGCACATTTATTAATGACAAAGAGGGATACTTTGATTCACCAGGTGTGTTAGTTGCTCAGTCATGTCTGATGCTTTGTGTCCCCACGGACTGTAGCCTGCCAGACTCCTCTGTCCATGGGATTCTCCAGGCAAGAATACTGGAGTGGATTGCCATTTGGTGCCATGATTCACCAGGAAGGTATAACAATTCTAAATTCATATGCACTTAATAACATAATTGTTGTCACTCAGTCACTCAGTCGTGCCTGACTCTTTGTGACCCCATGGATTGCAGCAGGTCAGGCTTCCCTGTCGTTCACCATCTCTTGGAGTTTGCTCAAACTTGTGTTCATTGAGTCGATGATGTCATCCAACCATCTCATCCTCTGTCTCCTTCTTCTCCTCCTGCCCTCAATCTTTCCCAGCATCAGGTAACATAATACCAAAACATATTTTAAAAATTGATGGAATGAAAATAAGTAGAAAGGTCTCCAAATACAATGGGGTACCTTGGTGGGCGATGTAACATAGCTTGCTGGAATGGATAAACCGTGTAAGCTCCAAACCCACGAGATGGTTCTATTGCATGGGAAGTCCTGCAGGTCTTGCCGTTGACCAAAGGCACATGAAATGCATTGATGAGATGAGCACTTCAGGAAGAAGTCAGTGGCGGCCTCATCAAGACTCACTGTAAGAGGGGCCATGGAAACCAGAATCATCGAGAGCAACAGAGACAAAGACATAAAACCCACAGGGGCGGGTGTGGGTGCAGACCAGTCAGAATGCACGCAGACAGTGTCTCATTGCAGCTGTCCTTTGCAGCATTTCCTTTCTCATTGCGGCAAACAGAAAGGTCAGTGTGGCAACTTGCAGAGCTGCATGGTTAATACAGCGTAGCATCCTCAGGAGCAAAATGTACCTGCATCCAACAAGGATGTAGATCACGAAATGAAAGCAAGGATGGACATCTGAAGGGCGAAAACAGCTGCCCCATTCAAGAGTCACAACGCTTTGTCCTCTTCTGGACCTGAGAAGCCTGGGTCCCCCGGAGAACTGAACGTGCCACATGTGAGCTTGTTATGAATTGAGCCACTCCCTTGGGTGGTTGTACACTGTGGGAGGATCCAAACATTTTAATGATCACTAGACACAAGCAATGCAGAAGAGTCAGGTCCGATCCCTGGGTTGGGAAGAGCCTCTGGAGAAGGGAATGGCTGCCCACTCTAGTGTTCTTGCCTGGAGAATCCCATGGACAGAGGAGCCTGGTGGGCTCCAGTCCGTGATGTCACAAAGAGTCAGACATGACCGAGCGACTAACACTTTCATCTTTACTTTCAGACATAAGTTAAGAGTTTATGTTGGCACCTGAGGATCCCAAGCTTCACAGCAGCCCTCTCTTGAGGTGGGTGTATATACAGCCAAGTGGTCTTCCAGATCTTTGTAGCCAAGGACTGGCTTACAGTAGGTACACTGGGACCCTGACCTGCTATGGTCATGTCCCCAGACCCCAGATTATAATTAGGAGAGACAAACGATGCAATCTGGCTTTGGGTCTTCAGTCTGTGGGGTAGGAACAAGTGGGACATGACAGGTGGAAGTCTTTGGAAATGCCCCCAACCCTGGTCAAGACAAATCATACAAAAAATCCACTCTTCCATCTCAGGTGGGGGTGGGGCTGGGATTAGTTCTACATCCAAGGATCTGAGGGACGCAGGGGTGGAGAGCTCCATCACAGCTCCACGTACCTTACATTTGATTGTCCAATCTGGCCCCTGCAGAAGCAGGAGAATCCTGAAGTGACCAGGAAGCAGCCTCAATGGCAGCTTCCCTCCAGGTGTGGCTCTTTGCCAAACAGATGAGCACAGCCTCAGGTATGTGGTTACCCCCAAAGTTGGCTTTTCTTTGCTGGTGAGGAAACAGTCTGAGGTCTACGTGCTTGTCACCTCATGCACTCTATGTCCCAAGAGATCCAGGTGACCGGACATTCCAAAGGACATCACCCTGCTCTACTACATTGATGACGTCATGCTACCTGGGTGAGAAGCAACAAGAAGAGGTTCACACCCTGGGAGTCTTGGGGAGGTACCTGAGCTCCAGCAGGTGGAAGAGAAACTCTACGAAGACTCAGAACCCCCACAGCAATACAATTCTTGTTACTGTTGGTTAGTTGCTAAGTCTTGTTTGACTCTTTGCAACTCCACGGACTGGAGCCCACCAAGCTCCTATGTCCATGGGATTCTCCAGGCAAGAATATTGGAATGGGTTGCCATTTATTCCTCCTGGGGATCGAACCTGAGTCTCCTGCATTGGCAGATGGATTCTTAACAGCTGAGCCAAGAGGGAAGCCCCAATACAATTCCAATCCTGGTTAGGGGCCCCTAACCAGGAACTGACCTGGACCTCCCACCAGTTCCTGCATCTTGTATCAGCCCCCAGACAATGTCTGGCCAGGCCCCTGTAGACTCTGGAGGTGGCCTGTTCCACCCCTGGGAAGACTGCACCAGCTGTGAGTCAGCCCAGAGCAGAAAAGGGCTCTGCAGCCGGGCTGTGCTGAGAGCGAGCAGCGCTGAGACTCCAGACATACAACCAGGCTCACCGTGTGCCATTAGCGGGGTCACCAGTGGGACAATGCTAATGGCCTTTGTGGCCAGCCCTCATGGCAGAGCCACAGCGCCGGTCCCCGAGACTCTGGAGGAAGGATGCGCCATCTGCAGCAAAGGATCCTGTGCCTTTGAGACACAAATGCTGATGTGCTAAGAGGGCCGGCGGAGATGGGATATCTGGTCACTCATCCGGGGTGAGCTGGGCTCTGTCACCCCCACAAATCGTAAGGTTGTGGGGCTCAGAAATCACCCATCACAGATGGAAGCGAGCATCTGAGACCAGCAGAACTGGGCAGAGGGCCTGCCGGCGGCAAGTCACCCAGCACCACCTGGCCCAGCTTACACCCTCGGCTGGAGGGAGGTTCCCTCTCAGTGGGCCCGTGCAGGAGGGGAAGGCCTGCCTGGTTCAGGGATGGGTTTACTCCAGCCCAGATGGCACGGCCGCCACCCTACAGCCTCACTCAGGTTGCTTTCAAAGAATGAGGAAGGGGACTTCCCTGGTGGTCCAGTTTTTAAGACACTGCACTTCCATTGCAGGGGTCACGGGTTTGATTCTTGGTCAGGGAACTAAGATCTCCCATGCCATATGTGGCCAAAAAACAGAAAAAAGTAAAAATAAAAAATAAAGAGAGTGAAGAGGGAAAATTCTCCCCATGGTAGAGCTCTGAACCCACCTGGTCCTCTGCTCTGTGTGGACGGAGAAGCAGCCTCAGGTGAGGAGTTTATGGAGGATGGGGAAGGAATGGGCCAGCTGAGCAGAGCTAAGGCAGGGGGCAGGGGACCTGAGACGCGGGAACAGGGAAAAGTGAGTGGAGGCATCGGTGGGCAGACGGGCATGAGAAGGAGGCTCTCTGGGCAGCAAGGAGCCCGGAGAGGGCAGCTGGCAGCCCAGCCAGGAGGACAAGCCTGGCCCACTGGGACCTTGGGCGATTCTTGCTCAGACCTATGCCCGGGGACCAAGGCTGTGGTCTGGTCTGCATGGCGGCTCCTCGCCTCCCTCCCTCTGCCATGTCCTTTTCCAGCCCTCCTTTTCACGGCCGTCCATTCCAGCGGGACTCCTAACAGTTGTCCCGCCTGCTCAGCTCCATCTTAGGGTCTGCTCCCTGGAATCTGCCTGGACACTGATCACGTCCAGACTGGAGAGAAGCAAGGTCCTTTTGAGCAGTATTGATGCTAACGTGTCCGCCTGCTCCCTTGGGTTTGCCCTCCTCACATTTGGAATACCCCTCCTCCCCTCCCCACACCCCTTTCCTGGTCATTCCTAGACCAAGCTCTCTGGCTCTCTGGGTGGTATGTGTGTGTGGGGTTTCTGCATCAGGGGTGATGCCCAGGAGTCCCCATCATGTCAGGAACTGGAGACTGATGAGAAGACACATTATCCCCCCACATTTACTATAAAATGTTGGAACCGGGTAGGATGACAGCAATCCATGTACCCACTAGAAAGGGGCAGGAGGGTGGGCAGGCGGGAGCCATGGATCTGTGCCATCCTGGAGCCCCAGTGGGGAAGGAAGGGCCCTGTCCATCGAGCTCTGGCCATGACCCTGCCTTTCGGGGGTCTTCCCTTTGCTGTCCCTCTCTTCAGCCATGTCTGAACGGGACTGGGGAGTGACCCTCCAGCTCTTCTCCCGGCCTGTCTGCTCCACGAGAACATGGCCAATGGATATGTTCAAGTTCTCAAACAGCCCCAACTACTGCTGTGCCTTGTTACTTGTGAATTCTGTGTTTGTAAATTCATCTACACAAGAAAATTTACTTGTAACCTCAAATCATCACCCAAGGAACTTACGACGTCTTTCTCAGACATGCACCGGGGAGGGGGCAGGGAAGGGCAGAGAATCTGAGTGCCCAGACATGCCCCCAGCCGAGGGCAAAAGGATGACTCTGCCTTCTTGTTTCAGCCTGTGTGGCAAACCAGCCTCCTTTCCTGGCCTATTTAGTGCCAGTTTTTCTACATTTTTTGCTGGTGATTTTGCTTTCTAAATGGCCCCGAAAAAAAAAAAAAAATGGCCCCGAGCACAGTGGGCTTCCCTGGTGGCTCAGACAATATAGAATCTGCCCACAATGCAAGAGACCCAGGTTTGATCCCTGGGTTGGGAAGATCCCCTGGAGAAGGGAATGGCTACCCACTCCAGCATTCTTGCCTGGAGAATCCCATGGACAGAGGAGCCTGGTGGGCTACATTCCACGGGGTCACAAAGAGTTAGACATGACTGAGCAACTAACACTTCCACACTTTCACACGGTGGGAGTGCTGTCTCGTGTCCCAGACGCAGGAGGCTGGGCTGTGCCCTCTGGTGAAAGCGCGGGCGTCAGAGGAGCTTGGTTACAGGAGTGAGCTTTGGAGCTGCTGGAGGGAGCTCAGGGTTAGTGAATCAACATGTATGGAATTAGCTGTCTTTGCACAGAAACACACACCAAACAAGCTCAAACAAGCTCTTTGACTGATGAAATCGTTGTGACCAGAGGCTTGCAGCATCCCGTGTTTGCTGGGAGCCATGGCTTGGACTTCACTGATTCAGAGGGACTTCACGCAGTGTAGCCACAGCAGACAGTGGACACTGGTTGTTTTCTTCCCGGTTTGTAGTTTCTTTGGTGGATGGTCCTCTTACCTCCACAATGAGGAGATATGGCTGTGGTCCCCAAGCCTGTGAGCTGACCTGGGAGACACGGCCTCTTCTCTTCCCACATGTCCACCTGCAGTGACTCTCCGAGAGTCGCCTTGATCCACTGACCTCACCCTGATCTCATCCTCGGTCGTGGCTGAGGTTCCTGCGGCTGCTGCTCCAGGCATTTCTCGGTTTCATCACTTTGCTGTTGGAGTTTGAGAATCAGTGGTGATGGTTCAGTCACTAAGTCATGTCTGACTCTTTGTGACCCCAAAGACTGTAGCCCATCAGGCTCCTCTGTCCATGGAGTTTCCCAGGCAAGAATACTGGAGTGGGTTTTCATTTCCTCCTCTAGGGGATCTTCCCCACTCAGGGACTGAACCCACGTCTCCTGCATTGGCAGGTGGATTCTGTACCACTATGCCACCTGGGAGGCCAGAAGCTTCTTTCTAATCCTGTGAGCTCCTGAGTTTGAATCTCTGTCTCGTTCATACCCGCTTATAAACCAGAGGATTATTTTCTGAGCTTGTCTTTCCATATAACATCTTTGCACAAATCCAACAGTGACCGATCTCCATACACTAAAATATAGTTTCCAGCTGTGTCCCCAAGAGCAATGGTGTCCTTAGGTGGAAGATCTTCCTCCCTGGGTTACAGGTGGCAGTTTTACTAAATGAGCAACCAAGCCCACCAAGAAGGACCCTCTTCCTTCTTCTGGTGATCTTCTCTTGACCCTCCCACCAGCCCCTCGGGTGTGTAGGTTTCATTCACCCTGGAGCCATCAAGGGCTCTGCTCACATCTAAGCCAGGTTCACAAAGCAGCCACATCTCCACATCATCAGCCACCATGGCAGAGGGAAAATTGTTCTGGAGGGTCACCCCTGGGCAGTTAAATTCTCCAGCCTGAAGGGACACAGGTCACCCCCCTCACAACACGTTGGCTGAACAGGCAGGGAGCTGGTGGTGCAACAGCTGTGTGTGCTTGGAAGTGAGTGCAGCCTGTGCTGTCGCTCAGTCGTGTCCGACACTTTGTGACCCTGTGGACTGTAGCCCACCAGGCTATCTGGCCGTGGGATTCTCCAGGTCAGAATACTAGAGTGGGTTTTTGTCATTTCCTCCTCCAGGGGATCTTCCTGACCCAGAAACTGAACCTAGGTCTCCTGCATTGCAAGCGGATTCTCTGCCATCTGAGCCACCAGGATTTTCCTGGTGCTTAGAAGGGGCAAGAATATCTGGTAGAAAACTCAAATTACTGCTGCAGGGGACTAAAGAGATAGGATGACTTTTAGGGACTCCAGGGGAGCAGATGGATCACCAAGCCCAGTGATGTAGCCTCAGGGCTGGGAGGGTGAGCCTCCAAGAGTGGGCTTGTTGAGGGCGTTGAGCTGAGCACTCAGTGTTATGGTCCAGCTCTGGCTTGCGCCGTCCACACACAGGACAGTGTCTGAGAGATGGTGACTAAGCTCTTGGGGTTGAGTAACCCCTGGCACAACCCTGGTCACACACCTGAAAGCCCTTTGGGGTCCCTGCTTGAGTGCCGGCTCAGGGAACAGGCCTGAGCTTTTGTTCCCACTTGATTCGAGGGCCCCAGAAGTACCGAGCTCCACGCTGTGTTGGCTTTGGACGAGAGCTGACCCATCCTCGAGAGTGTCATTAATACCATCAATTTGTCACTGAGTCGGAAGCCCTCCAGCGGGTCCCCATTCTATCAAATCCCGCCCCCGGGCATCTCTGAGTCATGGGCACTTGGACGGTTTCCTTGCATTTCCTGTGATTTGGAGGCATCGTTTATCATTTCCCCTTACTTGGTATTCTGGAGACATTCATTTTTCATTTCATGCTGCAGTTTCTAAAAATGAACTTAGTGGTAACTTGAGTTTCTTACTCATTTCTCTTCCTTTACAACACCAGGCGATCGGATATGTGAAATCCTGCAGCTGAGGAGGTGAGTGGAAGACCAAGTTACTCAGAACTCATGTTGTCAGCCTCCTGTTTTGCTTCAGTTGTGATCACCTGCAGAAGTGAGACCACTTTGGTACGGGGGTGGGGGGTGGCTTGCTCCTTGCCCTCGGGGTCAGGTCTCAAGCAGGACCTGCATCCCCAGGGCTCCCAGCTCTGATCCTTGGGGTGTGTGCTTGTGTGCTCAGTCACTAAATTATGCCTGACTCTTTGCAACCTCATGGACTGTAGCCCGCCAGTCTCCTCCTCTGTCCATGGGATTCTCCAGGCAAGAATACTGGAGTGGGTTTCCCTGCCCTCCCGCAGGGGATCTTTCTGACTCAGGAATCGAACCCAGGTCTCTTGCATCTCCTGCATTGGCTGGTGGGTTCACCACCAGCACCATATCCTTGTCACTCTGGCTGGTGCCACTCGGGGTGGCAGTGACTTGTCTAGATGGTGGAGACCAGTGTCTGATCTTTGCTCCTATAGAAGAGAGCTGAGCAAGCCGCTGATGGAGGCAGTGAAGGTGTTTGTGTTCAAGGATGTGATTCTAAAATTTGCCTAAAGATACGTAACATTATTAGAGGAAAATAGAAATGCAGTGGCAGAGAGGAAATGCACAGTGATACTTGTTGAGGCCAGGGGATGGGTGCGTGGAACTTACTTTGTCAATTTCATGCAAGCATGAAAATTCCCTGGTAAGAAGTATTAAAAAAAGAAAAAACAATAGGTCTTTGTTGGTTATCCATTTTAAATACAGCAGCTTGTGCATGACCTTCCCCAAATCCCTAGCGCATGGAACTCTGCTGAATGTTATGTGCCGCCTGGTTGGGAAGGGAGTGTGGGGAGAACGGATACATGTACGCCTGTGGCTGATTCTCTTTGCTGTTCACCTGAAACTACCACAACACTGTTAATTGGCTATATCCCAGCACAAAATGTTTTTGGTGTTAGAAAATAGAAAAGTAAAAATTAAAACAAAAACAAAATCACAAGGAAGCCTGAGTTTCTCTGGCCTCCCTGGAGAAGGAGAGATGGACAGTGAGCTTTGGTCAGACGCGTGGATGCTAACCCTGGCTCAGGGGCTCAGGGAGCTTGAGCAGGTGACTGTCTGGACGTCAGCCCCTCCGCTACTTCTTTAAATGGAGGGGAAGATGAGGGCTCACAAGTGTTGGGAGCATGGGTGGTGACTGAATGTGATGGAGCGTCACCCCACGGCAAGGTGGAGCTGAGCTTCACAAAGGTCGGGGTCTCCTAGGCCCCCCATCAGCCCGCCTGGATGCACAGGGTCCACCCTCCTCCCCTCTGCCCCCAGGCCCGCCCATCCCCTTGCCAGTCTGGCCACCTGACACATGGCGCTGGCTCTTTGGTTTCTTGTACCATATTAAGTGTGACATGGAAGCAAAGGGACCTTCTGACAACCCGGCCAGCGAGGGCAGCTCAGGGGGCAGCTCGGGGGTTGGCTGGGGGCCCAGGGAGCCCCTGCAGATGAGCCCCACCCCCAACCCCAGGGCCCTGGCCATCCTTCCCAAGGTCCCTCTGTGACTCAGCGCAGGGACGCCCTCTAGTGGTAGCAAAGATTTCTGGCTTCTGTTAACAGAGAACTGAAGAAAACAAAACAGGTCTTGCCTCTCAGACCTGCAGGCTTTCAGGTCCCATTACCCCCAACCCCTTAGCTGTGGGGGAGTCCCTGGTTGTCCACCAGTGACCAGAACCCCTGGAACATGGCTGGTCCCCTGGGTGTGGAGGCATGAGGCACGGTGGCCGGAACGATTGCCATAGAGACAAGGGCATGTCCAGGGCACTCAGTGACCGGAGGTCACCTGGATTCAGCATTTACAGGGGACGGTGGGCAGGGACAGTGGCCAGCACACCTGACGGGTGTCCTCTGCGCCTCTCCTTGGCCCTCGGTGTCCTCTGCTGTCAAGTGACCTCTGGCAGCTCTGAGCTTGTGATTTTGTGGCCAAAATCAAGCCTTCACCCAGGTCCGCTTTCCTCTGACCCTTCCATCTCTAATTCATCCTCGATGGCTAACCAGTAACTTCCCAACTTCACCCCTCCCCCACCACATCTGTCCCTGTTTCCATGGTCAACCTCAGCCTCTTATCAGCACCATCTCCTGAGTCTTTGCGCCAAAGCCCACTGACCCCCAGACCACCTACCACCGTTCCTCCAGCAGGTCCCCGGTCCCTAGGACCTCCCATGTCATCCCCGCCACCCACCCCTTCACCCACCAAGGGTCCTGTCCCCTCTCCCCACCTCCCCTGCCCCTCCATCCTGCCTTCCTGGCTCGGCCCATCCTGGTTAAAACGGCAGCCCTCTGTGGCCGGTGCCCACTGACCATCCCGCCCTCTCCCCAGGTCCTTGGATGGTTCGCTCCGTCCTCTCACTGAGTCCTCTGTTCAACGATCCCTTCCCCAAAGACGGTCACGTGATGTAAGGTAACCCCTGCTGTCCTGTCCCCTCCCACAGGTTTGGTTTCTTCCTAGAACTGCCCCACCCCCGCCAGGACACTGCTGGTCTGTCTGCTGTCACAGTTCATGGCCCCACGGAATCGGCCCCACGAAGCAGAGGGTGCTCTCACCCCGAGTGTTACTGCCTTTCTCCACACTCGGCAGTGTGCATGTTGGATGAAAGAAGGACATCAGCCTACCGATAGGTTTGAAGTCACAATGTTTCTCCACGGGTGCGGCTCCCGGGCTGGGGGTTCTGAAGGCCAAGTTCGAGCAGTTGGTGATGCTGAGGTCCCTGAGGGTGTGGCAGGGCCCCGGGCTCCACAGCCCTGCCTCTGCTGCAGCCCCTGGGAAAATGCGCTGAAACATAAGCCTGCAAGAGTGGACTCTCTTTCAAGTGTTGCCCCTGCTTTCAAAATTACCACTTGTGCTGACTATAAAAATAAGAAACATCCCCTTCAAACAAACATGTAGACAATAGAGGGAGGTATTGTACAGGTGAGGGTTCTAACAGAAACAGAACCGGTAGGGGATTAGATGTGCATTCCCCACCTCCCACCTCCCGCCACCCCCCGCCAGACACACATATATACCATACACACATGTAACATAGACACACACCGTACACTCATGGACATATAAGCCACACACAGATGCACACAGGCACACAAATACATACTTGCACACAGACACATAAAGACAGCTCGTGGGGAGCTGCTGTAGAGCACAGGGAGCTCAGCTCAGTGCTCTGTGATGGCCTAGAGGGGTGGGATGGGGGGTGGGAGGGAGGTCCAAGAGGGAGGGGATTCACAAGCTGATTTACTTCATTGTACAGCAGAAACCGGCACATTGTAAAGCAACACTCCAATTAAGAAAAAACATATATACATATGTATGTATGTGTGTGTGTGTGTGTGCGTGTGTGTATATATATATATATATATATATATATATAGGGCTTCCCAGATGGCACTAGTGGTAAAGAGCCTGCTTGCCAATGCAAGCGACATAGGAGATGTGGGTTTGATCAGGAAGATCCCTTGGAGGAGAGCATGGCAACCCACTCCAGTATTCTTGCCTGGAGAATCCCATGGACAGAGGAGCCCGGCAGGCTACAGTCCATAGAGTTGTAAAGAGTTGGACACAACTGAAGTGACTTAGCATGCACACATGTGTATATATATAAAAGGATGGCATCACGGACTCAACAGACATATGTTTGAGCAAACTCTGGGAGATGGTGAAGGACAGGGAAGCCTGGCACGCTGCAGCTCATAAGGTTGCAAAGAGTCGGACATGACTTAACTACTGAACAACAACAACAACAAACCACGTCCATGAAGGCCCCTGGCAGCACCTGAATCAGTGGCTGATAAACAAGTGGGCGCTGGCAACCAGCCAAGCGCAAAAGCAACCATCAGAGACATGAACCAACTGCAGAAGCCCTCTGCAAATCAGAAAGAAAAGGCCAGCATTCCAACAGGGCAGTAGACAACAGTTCTTAAGAGGCTTGCACAAGAGCCCAGCGGTGCTGACACACGACAGGACGCTCACCCTCGCTCACCGCCGTGCGGGAAACCAGCGAGGTCAGAACAGCGCTGGCTGTTAAGGCAGGGAGGCCCCAGGCTCTTTCCGGGGTCGGGGTGACATTCTACCTTCTGCCCTGGATACCGGCTACACGACTGTGAAGCGATGATCATTGATTGGTTGGACTTGAAGGGGTGAGGGGCTCCCTCGGGGCTGGGCCGGTTCTGGGTACCGGGGTGGAGGCAAGGCAGTGTTGGTCTCGGCCTTTGGGGTCTGGTGCATGTGTGGAGTGGCCGCTGTAGCGCTTGCCCTCTGGAGCTAGCTGCCTGCTTCTCCTACAGGTTTCCTGGCCAAACGCAACCCACACGGGAACCCAGTCACATCGACTTCGAGGAAAGAGACATCTTTTGGCCAGAGTTATCTGCTTTAGGTTGTAAGTTTAGATTGACTCAAAGCAGTAAAAATAATCTAAATTGATCTATTTTAAATGCTGGTAGATCTGTGAACACTTTCACACGTGTGCAATGCGTCCTGGCCAGACGTGAGCCATTTGGTGCTACTGGGAAATAAACAGCAGTAAGTAAAGCTGATGGGAAAAGGCAAGGAAACAATGTTTAGGACACAGGTTCTGAGAAGACCTCCGGAAAGGAGAGGGGTCTGACCCGTAAACACTGGCAAGTCCCTCGCAGCCTGCCTGTCTTCCACCTTCCGAGCTGCGGGCGTCGCCCTGCGATGGCTTAGCAGGGACCCAGCACTTTGTTAAGACATCCAGGTCCTCAGTTGAGGTCCTCCCAGTGAGTTTGGAGGTGATGCTCCTGTCCTGTCACGGGAGCATCTTAGTTGGGCCGGCGACTCACCAGTTTCAGGGTCGGGCTTTGTGTGGGTGCAGGGCGCCAGCTCCTGTGCTGCATTTGGGGCGGGGAGTCTGGCTCTTGGTGGGGAACTTGCTCCCCATGAAAGTGTCACTGCCCTGGAGCCCCACTGCCAGGGCCTCGGTAAAACACCCCCGTCACTCAGCACCCTCGGCCGTGGCAGGGTGGAGACAGGCTGGGGATACAACACTTACCACGCTTCTTTAGAAAAACATCAGAAGGTCTGGGCCTGCAGGGGCAGAGACACCAGGCTGACCCCTGACATGGTAGCTTGAAAGGGACTGCCTGACTGGAGTTGGCGAGCCAGACCTTCCCAGCTCGTGGAGGATGAGCCGAAACCTGCATCCTGGTGGTAGGGGCATTTTGGACACCCTGGAGGAAGACGCCTGAAGGGGCTGCATGACCGACGTGCAGGGCAGCTCGGAGTTGCGGGGACATGCCAGCTCCTTCGGCCGACTCTGATCCCGGGTCCTTTAGAGCAGCCAGCCTTCCCTCAGGCTTGCGGGCCCTGTCGTAGCCCGGGGTAAGCAGCGGCTTCACGGGCTGTGATCACTGTAGTCGCCGGGCCCTGCCCTTGGGTTGACTGCTCCTCGAGTGCTGTGTGGAGTACTGGAGGGTGTTCTTTTGGGGTCCATGTTTTATAGCAAAGCTGGTTGTGACAGTGATGTGGGGCTGGAGGCTGGACCCTCGGCTGCCCCAAGGACCCTGCCTCCCACTGCCCCTTCCCCGGGAAGAGGGAAAACGTCTTATATTTTAGTACCTCGAACAGCACTTGTTTCTGACTTTAAACAAGGGCTCTGGTTTGGAGAAACGGAAGCCTGCCGCCGGGCCAGTCCACAGAGGAATTGTCGGCACTTCCCAGTGTGCCGGGGGGCCCTGGAAGCCAGGCTGCTGAGGCTCCGTGGGACACGTCACGTGACGCCCTGTGTGAGCCACTCACAGCAGCTCCAGCACGCCCACGGCCAGCCTGCAAGCCCTCCACCCTGCCACCCCATCCTGGGGCGAAGCCACACCACGCAGCACAACCCTTACTGGCAAGTTTATCTCCTATCCGAGGTGTGGCTGGTGGGCCACCGGTTACAGTTCATGATAAGAGAAGCAGACTTCAAAAACAAACTTATGGCTACCAAAGGGGAAACCTGGGATGAGGAGAGGGATAAATTAGAAGTTTAGGATTAACATACACACGCTGAGTTGTTGCATGGGTGCTCAATTGTGTCCAACTCTTTGCAACCCTATGGACTGTAGCCCGCCAGGCTCCTCTGTCCATGGGATTCTCCAGGCAAGGATACTGGAGTGGGTTGCCATGCTCTCCTCCAGGAGATCTTTCTGACCCAGGGATCGAACTTGCATCTCCTGCATTGGCAGGTGTATTCTTTACTGCTGAGCCATCGGGGAAGCCCATACACACTGCTGCTGCTGCTATTGCTAAGTCGCTTCAGTCGTGTCCGACTCTACCAAATTTAAAATAATTGGAAACTTCCCTCGTGGTTCGGTGGTTATGCAGGGGGTGTGGGTTCAGTCCCTGCAGCTAAGATCCCATATGCCTCACGACCAAAAAAACCAAACATAAAACAGAAATATTGCAAAAAATTCAATAAAGACTTTAAAAATGATCTACATTGAAAAAATCTGTTAAAAAATAATCAACAAGAACCTATTGTATAGCACAGGGAACTCCACTCAGTATTCTGTAGTAACCTATGTGGGAAAAGAATCTGAAAAAGAAAGAATATATGCATAACTGGATCGCTTTACTGGGCCCATGAAACTAACACATTACAAATCAACTATACGCCAATGAAATTAAAAAAAAAAAAAAGCTAAACAGAGACAGGAATAAAGCATTCACAAACTTCCACAGCAATTTGGCAGAGTGGTTTTATGTGTACTGAATCTAATGATAAAAAGTTATGACTTGTATTTTTTTTTCTAGCTCATTTTTTTCCTGGTAATTTATTTCTACTAGATTTTATAAGCTGGCAATTGGAGGGGGTTCTGGTTTTATGATCTGGGGGGCTCTTTATTATGGCGAATTTCTGGGAGCAGTTTCTCTCTCCTTTGTGATTGAAGGACTTCTCCGGCTCCTTTGCTGCCCCTCTCACAAGCTTGCATTTCAATATGGGGCATTTTTTGTGGATTTGAATAGGAAAATCTCACTGACATAGATATTCATGAAAGGCAGTCTTATTTCCATATGAATGCAAGCAGGCAGGCACCTCGGGCAGGCTGTTTGCAGAAGGATATTATCTCAGCTACTGCTCCGGGTGAAACGATGATGCATTTTTATAGTGAAATCATATACTTTTTTCCTTAAAAGTCAGGACGAACTCTTCCATTCACGGGTAGAGGATGGTTCAGCTAAACTGGTTTAAGAAAGTGTGTGTGCACGTCCTTCTCTAAAGGGGCCGTCAAGGGCGCTGTCTTCTGTCCCTCGGCAGGCTCAGGAGGCCGCCCTCCTGCCTTCGTGGGTCATGGAAGATTTTCTTTTAACACCTTAGTCTCCCGAGTTGGGAAAAACAGTGACCGCGTCCTCAAAACTTCCTGTTGCTGAACCATAGCAGAGGATGGCTATTCTTCGGGGAAGGTGCAGAAATGAATTGGGTCATCTGGCTGTCTGACCAGCTCAGGCCCCAGAGAACTGTGCTCTGAGGCGAGGGCAGTGGGTTCCAGATTTTATTAGAAAAGAATTCCCTGGGCATCACTTAACGGCACGATTATATCAGTCTCATCCTGGCCTTGTTTATGCAATTTAGTGTCTAAAGAAGGACAGGAAAAAAAAATAATAAATAAAGAAGGACAGGGGCTGTGTGGCAGCAAGGGGGCCTGCAGTCTGCAGGGCACAGAAAACTCAGGCAGCTGTGATTCCTGGAGACCAGTCAGGAGGGGAGGGTGTTTATACCCCAGGCCAGGGAAGGAGGACAAGAAGGCTCTGGGCTTGCGGGCCAGAGGTGGAGGAGGAGACAGGATGGGAAGAGCGGAGGAGAGAAGGATGTGCGGAGTGAACTGTGCACAGAACTGTATGGAATCCACATTTTGTTGCTGTTCAGTCGCTCAGTTGTGTCCGACTCTTTACCATGCCATGGACTGCAGCACACCAAGCTCCCCGTCCTTCACTATCTCCCAGAGTTGCCTCAAATTCATGTCCATAGAGTCCGTGAGGCTATCCAACCATCTCATCCTCTGTCATCCCCTTCTCCTCCTGCCTTCAATCTTTCTTGGCAGCAGTGTCTTTCCCAATGAATCAGCTCTTCGCATTAGGTGGCTAAAGTATTGGAGCTTCAGCTTCAGCATCAGTCCTTCCAGTGAACACTCAGGACTGATTTCATTTAGGATTGACTGGTTTGATCACCTTACAGCCCAAGGGACTCTCAAGTCTTCTCTAACATTTTAACAAATGGGAATTTTATCTTTCCTAGGAGGAAACCTTCCAAGTGTGTAAATTTTGTTAATAAAATAGCAAACCTCCTTGTGAGGACCTCTGTGTTCAGAAGAGCCCTCACCTTGCCTGCCCTTCCCAGGAGAGTGGGTACCATGTGCGGACTGGGGGCTGTCCCCGAGCAGGGTTGATACTGACCAGGGTCCTTGGCCTCCCATGATCAATACAGATTGACTAGAGGCCGGACAAGAACCTCAGGCAAGGCTTTGTTGGAGCCCCTGCTACAGCAGTGGGAAGTGAGAAGAGTAACATGTTACCTGCTTGCTCGCTGCTTTCTTATCTGGGGTGAGGGGAGGGGGGAGGGGAGTGTCTGGGTCTCAGGCTGGAGGGGTGGCTTAGCTGGCTTGCTCACCCCTTAGGTGGTGTTGAGTGCAGGGGCACGCTCAATCCTCCTTTTGCTCCCTGCTCTTCAGGAGTGGCAATTGGGTTTTTTGGTCTTTTTGTATCTTTTGACCAGAATTTGCCCCAACTCTCATGCACACAGTTACTTTTAGTCCCTTGCAGTTTCTCTGTGTTGTTGCTGGAGAAGAGGTTCGCCCAGGTGCAAGTTTTGCAGCAAAGGCTCCCAGGCCCCAGCCTGCCTCGGGGTGACCCCTTGTCTGCTGGAAACGGTCTCCGCTTCTAGCTGCCAAACCACAGTCAGGATCCAACCCTGAGAAAACCCAGGGCACGTGCTCTCCCTGGAAGTTTTCTGTTTTGAATATAATGGTGATGTGAGCAGAAATAACCAACATTCTGTCTCAGTTTTATTTTTTTTAACATTTTATTTCAAAGGGCAACAACTGAGGAAACAAGTGGCCAGAGAACAACCGGAGTTTGTCTTAGTAAATAACAAGGTGCCACTTGTGTCTCCTAAGCTTCTACAACACCTCACACATTTCAATAAATAAATCCGCTCCAGTGCCGAGTCTCCGAGGACAGGCCCAGGTCTGCAGTGCTGGGGGGGACAGAGGGCTGGGCGGAGGGCCTGGCCTCACTGTCCTCCTGGCAATCACTCATGGGGCCAGTGGCGTCATGGCCCTTGGGGTTCCAGTGACAGGAACCTCCGGGGTTCCGTGGTGGCCCTCCAGCCTGTCCAAAGGCTTTGATGGTTTCACCGCAGTCCACCCTGGACTGTTTCTGGGTGGGTGAAGAGCAGGAGGAAGCGCTGGGGACGTCCTTGGTCTGAGCTCCGCGTTGCTGTGAACGCAGGTGTCAGCTCTGGCCTTGCAGGGCGTCTCTGCTGCGTGCTCTCCCACCACCTGCAGCGTCCCTACTGTCCCCCGGTGCCTTCCTGTCGCCAGAGCTCCACCCGCTCAGACATCAGTGCTGTAATACCTGAGAGACCAGGGCTGGCCTGGGTGCCACACCAGTCCTGCCGCCGTCACTCTGGACGTGGAGGGGCTGCCCAGCGCCCGGGAGCTGTCTGCTTGAGGGGCTCAGTGGGTGGCAGCCAGCACGCCCATGGGCTCCCCTCCCATGGCCCGAAGCCCACGGGCCGGCTGACTAGGTGCCAGGAATTCTCAAGGTGGCTTGCGTGTCTTTTCCAGGTGAATGTGCAAAAGGCAAGGGCAAAATCATTCTTTTCAACACAGGATCCTTTATTTGAACTTTTTCTTGAAAAACAGTTTGTGAAGGATGGGCCCAGCCCTCCTTCATGGGATTCGAGGACTCAGTGCTCCTTAAACCTGGAAGAGGAAGAAGAAAAAGCAGCTGGTCACCCGGCCAGCGGCACTCAATTCACCGCCAAAGCGCAGAGCCCAGGTGCCCGCTTCTCCCCGTCTGCCAAGGACTCCTGAGGCCTCCCGTTCCCCTGGCCTTGGGGAGAGCGGAGGGGACAGGACAAAGGAAGGGGGCCAGAGCCAGGCAGAGCCCGGGAGCTGCTATTTGTCCGAAAGCTGCAGCCCAAAGGGAACAACTGAATCAGCATTTTTTTTTCACTCTATTTTGAGAAAAGATTTACCTGGATCGCATCCCCACCTGATATTCATTAGGAAAGGAGAAATGAGAGTGAGTGATGTGCAGAGTGCCAGGGACCGTGGGTGAGGTGTGGCCTTTCAGAGAAGCCGGGGCGGCAGTGGACATAAGTGACGGGCACGGGTAGGGTGCGGGCAGGGGAGACACTTACGGAACCTGGTTTCCTGTCGCCGACCCTGGGCAGCTCAGCTCCTTGTGTATGAGGCGAACCAGAAACTGCACGTGCCCAAAGCAAAGAGAAGACCACATTATTGCTGGGATACCCTGGGTGGGCGCCCTGCTGTCACTGGGGAGGGGCTGGCACAGCCATTCCCCACTCTGCCAGCTCCCCGGCCCAACCAGCTCAGCATTCAAGTTCCAGTTCGTCACGTCTGCGGTTCCCCGTATCACATGATGGGGGCGGGGGGCTGCCCCGTGCCTCTGAATGTAAAATTCTAAAGCAGAGCAGCGGGCGCCCCCGACCCCCAACTCAGGCACAGCTGCCTGCCAGCCTGGTCTCAGGGCAGGGTTGCTGGGCTGCTGGTCACGTAGTCCCATGTATCACAGTGGAGGCCATGCTCCTGGGAATAAGGCCCTTAGGCCAGATTTCATCCAGAAGGACGTCTGTTTAAATGAAACTAGATTAGTCATAAAATATCCAAGGGAAAAAAAGGACAAGGTGACTCACCTTCACAGTGAGACTGGGGGACCTGGGGGGACTCTGAGGCCAGTGCTCACTGGCCGCTGTCACCAGAGGCCCCAGCCACCTCTGGGGAAGCTCCTGGGACAGCTGGGCCCCAGCCCCAGGCCTGTGGTCTACCCCGCGGTCTCAGGATAGACCCATAACAGCTCTGCCTTCGTCTCCCTCACGGCCCTCACCTGCCAAGACGGCGGAGTCCGTGTACACATCCCGACCTGCGGTGAAGTCTTGCCCTCAGCGGAACCGTCTGCAGCTGCGGACCTAGTCTTTCCCTAAGCGCTGAGAACCCCCACCCCCCGGGAGGCACCCCCACGATGTGAGTTGCTCAGGGCTGCGAGAGGGGCTCCCGAGGAAGTCCTGGCTCTCGTGGCCCCTCCTCTAGGGAAGCTGCAGGTGCCCTGGGCCCAGGAGGCCCTGTCAGTGGGGGTGCTGGAGGAGCTTTCGAGGGGCTCCTTCAATAAAACACGAGCTACCAAGTACCAAGTCCACCGGCAGACTCTGGGAGCAGAAACGTTTGTTTTCTTAGACGCAGAAGATTCAGGAAGGAGCTTAAGTCATGCCTCGTATGGTGGCTGTGCAGGTTGAAGACAACAGGTGTTCCTCCTCGAGGACTGACCTACACGTGGGGCTCCTGGGATCTCGGTGGCTGAGCCAGAGGGTGGGGATTTGACAGATGCTCCGAGCACTGCGGGTGGCTATGTCACACTCTGGCTAAAAACACTGATCCTGTGAACTTGAACCTCTAGACCCCATGGTCTAGCACCGCCTTGCTGAGTTTGAGCTGGAGTCTCCTCAATACGAATGCCGAGTCCAATACGTGCAAATCTGTATCAGGGAGGGCCCGTGACCACAGAAAGCAGATCCTTAAGAGGAAGGAGATGAGGACGGACCCTCGAGTGTTTCCTCTGGGCCAGGGTGCCCTGTGAGCCACAGCGACAATTCTGAAGGGCAAACACCAGCTTCCCAGACAGGACAAAAGTGGCCTCTGTGTGCAATGCCCGCAGTGAATGGACCTCCCAGGCCCAGAGCCCACCTGGGTGCCACAGCCCCATGGGACCAAAGTTGAGACTGAGGAGAAGGCCCGAGGCTTGGGGAGCACAGCCCCCAGGTGTGAGTGCGGCTGGACAGTCCTCAGGCCCCCAGGATGACCTGCCGGGTTCACTGAGGTCCAGGCTCAGACCTGCAAGGAGGGGAAACTGGCCTGTGGACCTGCAAAGAGAGGAGGCGCGTCTGGTCTTTAAGGATGAAGACTTGCCCTCGGTGAGCCGCCCAGCCGCCTGCTGAAGCCCTCTCTCTCTCCTGCAGTGACTGTGGCTTTAGTTTCTCATCTAACCTGGCTGGTCCCGCAGACTCAAAGTTATTATTTGCCTGTTGTGTGTGCGAGTCTTCCCTTTTGTCCTCTCTGTGTTTTGACATTTCAGGTGTCTCTTGTAACTGGGGTCCGGGTCTCCAAGCCCGTCTTCTGTCTGCGGGTAGGGGTGCGTCAGCCAGCCTGCGCTTCTGCTTGGATCCTCCCCCAAATTCCCTGCATCCACCCCATGTCTCATCATCGATGGCAGGGGCTGCTTCTGTTCTCAGCTCTTTTCAGAGAGTCCTGGTCTCTGCAGTCTCTTCCTTTAGAGTTCCTCCTGGACAGCACAGGGCCTCCAGTCTCTGTGTGCTCTCCAGTATTTTCCATCTCTTTGTGGGCTGCATTCCGGATGGTCTCCTTATACCTGCATCTCACCAGCTCTGTCTTTTTTAGCTCTTGTTCTTTTCTCATGAATTTGGTTTCTTCTTTGCCATCTTTAGTAATGTTTTCTTGTTTTTTTCTTCTTTTATTTTTTTTTAATCAATGCTCATGGTTACTTTATTTTTCTTTTAATAATTATAGTTTTTAACAGAAAAGAAAGAAAAATCAATAAACAGTGTCAAGGAGAGCAAAGACCATGGTCTCAGTCTTGAGGAGAGCTTTCAGAAGACGGTGACCGGGATTTCCTTGTCTTTGATCTTGTTTTCTAATTGCCCAAAAGTGCATTGTCACAGATGGGCACATTTATGCTAGATCAAGGAAAAGATGAATTCTGTGGCTTAGGAACAACGGTTTCTTCAATTCCTGAACTGCAGGCAGGAAACGGTCTTTTTGAGAAATGGCAACTGGATTGCAGGCATCTTTCTTCCCTCAGAAGATGAAGTGGATCCTCTGTCAGCCTCACCGCATACAACCCTTGCTTTATGTTAACTTGTGTTGCAATCTTATAGACTCCATCCTTGATCTCTGAACTTGAAAATCTCTTGTAATACTGTAAATTACCCTCATTGGCTTCCCTTTTTGAGCTCTAGTGAATAATCCAAGTGTTCTCAAATTTCTGTGCTAAATATGTTCCTCCAGGGATCTGCAGTGAAAATGAAGCGTTGTTTTACCACTGAACACTGCGTGAACCCAGTCCCTGCTTTGATTTCGAAGCTCCGACCATATTTGAGGCAATTCCCCTGGCTTACAGCTGTGTCTGGCCTCTTTTCATTGCCTCTGGGGTCAGGAGCCTGACTGCATAAAGGTGGGGTGAGAACTGTGGCCTGATGTAAGGAAAGGGAAGGTCATTGCTTACTTAGCCAGTAAACTGGGGGCATCAATAAAAAAGACACTGAAGACAATCCCCTCTTAAGACAGTCAAACATGAGAAATCCACGGCAGGGTACTGTGCACACAATAGACGCTCAACCAGTGTTTGCTGAATGGATAGCTTGGGGCAGCCGAGGGCAGCGGTCATGCTACTGCTGGCTCAGCCTCTCTAGCGGCAGCCTCCACTTCTGTTTATCTTCTCAGACCCTAATTCTTCATCCCTTGCGCCCTCATCACTGCTGGTCCCATCGTTGCCCTGCCTTTTCTTCTCTAACCCAGGGGAAGACACAAGGACTGGTTTGGGAATCGAATTCTTAGGCTGGACTTGACTGATGGTAATTAAAGGACACAAGAATGAGGGTGCTTCAGAGTCAGATCTGCTAGGACTGAATCTGGGCCCTTGGCAGTGAAAACACAAGTCCTAACCACTGGACAGCCAGGAAATTCCTATATCTTTCTCAATTAGTGTTTTTTTTTTTTTTTTTTTTTTAAATAGAAGAAATGTTTTATTGTTGCCTCTTTCTATTCAAATACTCATTTTCTTTTTTAATCTCATCAACCAGTTCTGCAAAGGTTTATGCTGAAGCTTGACAAGGAAATTTCCATCTTCCCTGCTATCAATTAGCAATTCTGGCAAACTGCAGGCATACCTCATTTTATTATGCTTTACATTCTCATGCTTTGTAGTTACTGCAGTTTTTACAACTTGAAGATTTCTGGCAACCCTGTATCAGGATTGGGAAGATCCCCAGGAGGAAGGACTGGCAACTCACTCCAGTACTCTTGCCTGGACAATCCCATGGACAGAGGAGCCTGGAGGGCTAAAGTCGGACACGACTGAAGCAACTGAGCACGCACGCATATAGCTGATCTACAGTGTGGTGCCCGCCTCTGATGTGCAGTACAGGGACTCAGTTTATACACACATATTCTTTTTTTATATTCTTCTCCATTATGGTTTATCCCAGAAGACTGAATACAGTTCCCTGTGGTATACGGTAGGACCTTGTTGCTTATCTGTCTTCTACATAATAGGTTGCCTCGGCTAATCCCGAACTCCCCATCCTTGCCTCCCACTCCTCCTGGGCAAACACACGTCTGTGAGTCTGTTTCCGTCTCATAGATAGGTCATTTGTGTTGTATTTTAGATTCCACGTATAAGTGACATCAGATGGTATCTGTCTTTCTCTTTCTGACTTACTTCACTGAGTATGATAATCTTGGTGATTTAGTTGCTTAGTCGTGCCCAACTCTGTGCGACCCCGTGGACTGTAATGCGCCAGGCTCCTCTATCCACGGGATTTCCCAGGCAAGAATACCGGAGTGGGCTGCCATTCCCTTTACCAGGGGATCTTTCTGACCTAGGGATTGAACCTTGGTCTCCTGCATTGCAGGCAGATTCTTTGCCAACTGAGCCACCAGGGAAATGCTAAATATGTTTTAGTTTGTCTGGTAACCCTTTTACCCGGGTTTTTTTTTGGGGGTGTCTATCTGTTGTGCCTGTCACCCCATCACAGCAGACCGTTTCCTACTGTTTCCTGATTTGGGGTAAGAGCTTGTCTGCAGCGGGGTGACAGCTGTGGGACCCCGTGCCACTGGGGTGAGGACTGTCCTTCTCAGTTGACTTGGGATTTGCTTCTGCTGAAGAACCGGGTATATCAGCATCCTGGGACCAATTTTACTCACTTTTTTGTAATACTCACTTTTTGAGTATTTTAGTATCATTGTTTACTCATTTTTTTGTAATATTACATACTCATTGTGTGATATTTACAGAATATAAGTTAAAAAGTTGAAGGTTACTGTAGCCCTCAACTGAAGGTTAACTTTTAGCCTCCAGGAAGATTTCTCCCCAGTTTGGTGAGCAGGCTAAGAGGTCGCAGATCCTGCTTCTCTCCTGTGCCAGTATGCATGCGTGTTTATGCCTTCACTGCACCCAGAGCTCCCTGAGGGTCCGGGTTTAAGGAGGGGGGCTCCATTTCCAGCTCCCCGTCCTGGGCCGGCCCAGCACCTGGGGCTGGGGACCATGGTGGGGGAGGTATAACTGCCCAGCATCAGTTTGGTACATATTTCATGTAGTCTCTACATCTCTGGCTCCTGGGGATGTCCCTTCCTTTCTTACCAGTGTAGTTGTGCAGTAAAAGGAAGTTTAATGTATATATACACGTTATTTCTGAACTAGAAGAATAGTCCATCTTTAAATAGCCATAATTATGGAAGTTTCACTGCTACCTGGCAGAAATGATCTGGGGGCTTAACTGAGGGGCTGCTTTGCCCACCTCACAGGTTCATAAGCTGAGAGTTGGTATTTGATTGTGTATAAAGTTGGGGAGCTGTGACTTAGGGCTTCTGGGAATGAAAATATAAACTTCCAAGGTGCTCAACTCATTTGTGCTGGGGTAAATGTTCACTTTTCCAGGTGACTTGAGAGGAGACGGTGGCTTTGGGTCTGGGCTTGGTGTGGGTGACTGGTAAGGGACAGCATGGTGGCCGCTCTCACGGGTGGCCCCTGCAGGACTGTGCTGTGGGGACGGGCCTTCGCCATCCCCAGGAAACCCTCCTCTCTTCTCACGAAGGAGGGGACAGGCCACGGGGCCCAGAGAGCAGATTGCTCAGTGCTGCCTGAGCAGCCCCAGCTCCTCTTCTGACCTCCGGTCCTCTGGATGTGGGAATCAGGCGCTTCCCCAGTGCAGCTGATCACGGACAGGAGGGGTGGGGGAAGGGTCAGGGTACCAGGTAGGACTCGGCGCATCGTGCCCTTTAATCCCCACAGCAACACAGTAATCATGTTCCTGGTGTCCCCGTGCTGCCCACTTCACAGGTGGATGCTTTGGAGCAGAGGGGCTCAGGAACCACCCAAGTCATACACGAACACAGCCACTCATAGCTGACCGGCTCAGGATCCAAGGCCAGGGAGCCCCTGCTCTTGACCTCTCGCCCATCCTACTGGAAACTGCCTGCTGCTGCTCTGGATGCATCAAAGCCAGAGGGAGAAAGAGCCCCAGCCCAGGAGCCTGAGGGACGCATCACCGGCCCAAAGTCCCCTGGGAGCGGCGGGAGTCCACAGGAACAAGCATCCCCAGCGTTTGACCGTGACAACCACAGAGACACTTGTGAAAGCCTTGGAGGAAAAGCGAGGCGACTCACCAGTAAGGCACAGGCGTCTGCGAACATGAGCATGTAGAACACGTTGTTCCATCCTGATGGGGAGATGAGCCCTGCCAGCAGCGGGCCCAGCGCTGCTCCTGGAATGAGGAAATGGACATACATGGTGTGTGCAGAGGACCCTGGACCGCAACCACCCAAATACCCAGGCCCAGTAAACATAAGGGAGTTCTCAACACCTTATTCATAATTAAAACACACACACACACACATTAAGGGGACTTCCCTGTGGTCCAGTGGTTAAGATTCTGTGCTTCCATTGCAGGGGCACAGGTTCGATCCCTGGTTGGAGAACTAAGATCTTTCACACTGCCCCCTCCCTCACAACAGCCGGAATGCTGGGGCACACCCCATGGGTACTGGGGGTCTCCTCCTCCAGACCCCACTCAGACCCCATAGACCAACAGTTTACACACTCCCCCATGCCTGCTGCACAGAAAAGCGTTTTAATGAGTGATTAAGCCCCATGTTAAACATGAATATATGAGGGGACAGCCAAGGTTCACTTATATCAGAGGAAAGCCTCGCCCTGAAAGAAAACAATCTGGTTCGAGGGGAACCTGGAGGAAATAAACAAACCAGGGAGAAAAACATTCCTAGGAAAGCGTGTCACACCCACGAGAACCACAGAGAATGAAGTTGAAACGTGTGAAACCCCCGCGTCTATGTCTGAAAACCATCTAACACCAGCAACTGCCCAGGATTCAATCTCATAGCACCGCATCCACGAAGAAAGAACGGGAGGGATTAAAAAGGCAGAACGACACCAACGAACAGAACACTGTGACGGTGAAGATAAAAAGTCGAGTGCAGAAGTGGGAAAGGAAAGCCAAGAGCATCTCAGAAGATGGAGGAAAAGAACAAAGACAGTCAGACAGAAGAGAGAACTGGAGGATGACTCCAGAAAGCTAAACATTGACTGGTAAGTTTTCCAGGAAGACAAACAGTGGAGGAAACTTGTCAAAGAGATAACACAGCACAGTTTCCCAGGGATCAAGGGCATCCGTTTCCAGGCTGGGTGGGTCCTGGGTGTCCAGGGCACAGGGGTGGGAGCAGGGATGCAGAGAGGCTGCACAGGTACAGGGAGCTGGGGACCCCTGAGGGGGAAGACCAGAGGTCAGAGGTGGAGTTCTTGCCGAGGGTGACAAGAGGCTTTCCTGTGGTGATGACGGAGCTAGAAGACACTGACTCTGGAGGAAATTCTGGAGGGGGGCGTGGGCAGGGGGCTGTCATTTCGCATTTAGTACAGTTCCTAAGTTTAGATATTTTCTTAGATAGTTTCTCAGTTTAGACTTAGGATGCTTTCTAAGGCTATCTGGTTTCTCAAGTGACATCATGTGTTACTTCGAGAAAATTAAAATGAACTTGAAGAACGTCAGGGCTCTAATGAATTGCATAAACATATAGAAACAACCAGCCTGCAGCCCCTGGGGTGCAGCGCTCAGCACTGTGAACACATCACACACATCAGCTGGAGTCCCTGGAACCGTCAGCTCTGGTGAACTGCAAGAAGGCGTTCCGCTCATTAGGCTTCCCCGAAGGCTCAGCGGGTAAAGAGACGGCCAGTGGAGCAGGCGATACAGTGGACCTGGGTTCGATCCCTGGGCTGGGAATATCTCCTGGAGGAGGAGCTGGAAACCCACTCCAGTATTTTTGCCTGGAAAATTCCATGGACAGAGGAGCCTGGTGGCTACAGTCCATGGGGCTGCAAAGAGTCGGACATGACTGAGCAGGCTGGCACTTTCGGCTCATTTATAATCAGTCAATCTCTGCCTCCAAAGGAACCAACATTTATGACATTTAACAAACATATCAAGGCATATGCCCTTGAGAATCAGAATTTTGCTGAAACTGTGTGTTCCCACTTGAGCCTTGCTCGGCTTCGGTGTCCTTGGGCAGCACTTAGGCAGAGAAACAACGAGGCAGATGAAGCGGTGGACGAGCCTGCATGCCGTTTCCATGGCGACCACCTCCGGGTCCTCATGCACTGGGGCTGGCACAGCCTGGGGGAGTTCGAGTCCAGCCAGACCCTGTCGCCCGGGTGGGAGTGATGACGCTGGATGGTCAGCACTGAACACAGAGGAGCATAGAGGTCGAGGCGGTCTAAGTCGCCCCCTGCAGTCCTTCCGTGGGGGTGGGAGGAGTTCACAGCTGGGCTTTGGTTTCTCCTGCGGCTCAGAGCTGCCCCCGTGCATAGATGCTGAGCCTCCACCCTGGGCCAAGGACTTCTGCTTCCCTCTTGTTTTGGGAAGGAAATCAAGAAATATGTGGCCTTCCAGCTGCTTCATCATTTCCTCTTCTTCAACTCCTCATCTTCTACTTTAAAATCAGTCAGCACTGCCCGCCGAGCTCTGTTTGCTTTCAGAAAAGGGTGTCACAGCGGCAGCCAGGGATGGACTCAGACAGAGGGCTCTGCAGGCAGGAGGTGGGAGGATGCTGCCGGGTTGCTCAGCCCCCGAGCACCGCACTCGGCCCAGGAGTCTCCCAGTGACCTCACATCTTCCAGGCTGCAGAAGCTTTTCGTGTGCTGCGAGAGCCGGGATAGTAGGCTGGTGGGCAACGGACATCTGTCACGTGACACGACCCTGCCCCCACAGCCCTTTCCCCGGACTTGTCTCAAAGGCTGCAAGAGGAGCCCCCAAAGGGAATGGTCTCCCTGAAGACACCAGAGTGGTGACCACTGTCATAGTGTGGCAGGAGTAGGAGCTGGGGGGCCCTATCTCCATGAGCTGTGAGGGCTGAGGGGGGCCCCGGCCTCTGTCCCCTGAGCCCTCACTTGCAAACCCAGCAGCCTGGACGGGAGACCTTCTGCCCACCCCCCAGGCCTGTCTGCAATCTCCTGCTTTAGAGCCACCCAGCAATGCCCTCCTTGCCCCCTCACTGAGCACCCGCTCCTGGGCTTTGCCGGGGGGGTTGAGAACACAGCAGAAAACGAAACCAACTCCTGTCCTGGGGCTTCCCACCAGGAGCAGGGAGAGGACAGTACAGAGCAGACAGTGGACGGGGCCCCGGAGGAGGGTAGGCCACGAGACAGGCCCTGAGTCTGGGTGGGGAGGGGTCTGCAGGCCCCAGACAAGGTGGGCCGAAGAGAGGCCAGCATTTGGTGGAACTCACAGAGCCACCTTCATCCAGCAAATGCTTGTTTTACTGCTAGAGAGTGTTCCAGGCCCCCAGGGCCTGCCCCACCTGGTCTGCCCTCTCTCTCACTGCCCCCCTGGCATCAGGCACCTGTGGTGGGAAGCGACATGCTAGGATGCAACCCGAGACCTCCCGGAGAAGCCGCGAGGGCCACACCAGCCCACATCCCGCCTCCAGTTCCAGGGTCTGCAGAGCACAGGCGGCTTCGGGGTCTTGGCAGGAGTGGTCCCAGACTGCGAGCTCCCCAGCTGAGCCTCAGGAAAGTTCAAGGACATCCCTGTAAGCCTCCTGACTCGGATCAGGACAGGCTTGCTGTCACCAGGTCCCATGTGCCCAGCTCACAGGGGCCAGGGGCTTGTTTCGCCCCCTTTCTTTCCTCAGAACACGTTGCCGTGTTCTCTCCAAGACCCCTGACGGGGCTGGTGACACACGTCTCATGAGCTTTGGGACCCACAGCTCACCTGTCATTTACCTCTCAGTAAGATTCTATCCGAGCTTCCCAGGTGGCGCTAGTGGTAAAGAACCTGCTTGTCAATGCAGGAGATGTAAGAGAAAGATGCAGGCTTGATTCCTGGGTTGAGAAGACCCCCTAGAGGAGGGCAGGCTAGCCACTCCAGTATTCTTGCTTGGAGAATCCCCATGGACAGAGGAGCCCAGTGGGCCATAGTCCATAGTGTCACAAAGAGTCGGACACAACTGAAGCGACTTAGCCCACATGCACTTATGCAAGAATTCCATCCCCCTTGAAATGACAGTGATAAAGAGTCAGCAGACCAGTGGCCTGTGGGCCAGTTTTCCCACTGCTGGCTTGGAGGAAAACCTGGGGCCATGTCCTCTCACGTTGAAGAAACCTTGACCTGCCAGCCACACACCATGTCTCCTCTGGGAGCCTCCCATCAGAGACGATTGGCAGGGCCAGCTGCTCACTTCCCAGGGCTTGCATGTGCTTTGGATCTGCTCACGTTTTAAGGAGGACTGGGACTTTCCTGGTGGTCCAGTGGTTAAAACTCCACACTCCCAGTGCAGAGGGCCCAAGTTCAATTCCTGGTCAGGGAACCAGATCCCACAACTAGATGCTGTAACTAAAGACCCTGCATGCCACAGCTAACACCTGGCACAGCCAAACAAATAAATATTAAATAAACAAGTACATAAAAGGAGAAGGCCAGCTGATCCTGATAACACAAAAGCAGGTGGAATCCAGGGCGTCTGCTAGCTAGACGTGATGACATGGTTTCCCCTTGGACCATGATGAACCTCTTTGGGCTAAAATATCCACGTACCTACAGATCCGGTTCCGTCGATGATGGCGGTCACGGTGGCCAGGGCATGGGAGTTTCCCTTCAGGCTTTTGTGCGTCCCCTGGAGGAGAAGGAACATCAGTGTGAAACACGCCCCAGCAATGGCAGAGTGAGAAATAAACCTACACCTCCTGCACGACAATCCACCCAAATCACTGTGCAAAGCAAAACGTGGAGTCTTTCCATTCGGAGACTGAAGCTCTACTCCATCCCAGACTCATCTTGGAAAAGCATGCAAAGCTTCAAATGTCTTTAATAGTAAAAAACCATCAGAGATATTAATACTTGTCCAAGTGCATTCTGGTTTCCCTGGTAGCTCAGACAGTAAAGACTGTCTGTGATACAGGAGACCCAGGTTTGACCCCTGGGTCATGAAGATGCCCAGAGGAGGGACTGGCAACCCACTCCAGTATTCTTGCCTGGGAATCCCATGGACAGAGGAGCCTGGTGGGCTACAGTCCATGGGGTCACAAAGAGTCGGACGCGACTGACAGACTAATACTTTCAAGTGTATTCTAGTTAAAAGAACACTTGGAATTCTCTTCAGTAAACAAGCCTCTCCTTGGCACCATCACTGAGGCACCGTGTCATCCAGCGTGGAAAATGAAAAGATGAACGGTGCTCGTCCCGTCCCCAAGCTGACCACCGGAGCCGGCAGATGACCACCGGAGCCGGCAGAAAAGGTCGAGGGCGCTCGGGAGCCGGGGTGGGGACGGCATGCCGGACAGACGCTGAGAAGCCTGGCCTCCCTCCCACAAGTCTGTGCACCACGTGTGGGGGACTGCTTGTGGTTTTAAATAAGCTTTTAATTTAGAACAATCTTAGATTCACAGAAAGTGTGCACAGAGAGGACAGAGCTGGTACGAGCCCTGCACTCGCTTTGCCCTGTGTTCACATCTTGCCCTGCTGGGCTACATTTTTCATGACGAATGACCCAATATTGATGCCTCATCACGAAAATCCATGATTTTTTCAGACCTCTGGCTTTTTATCTAGTGTCTAACTGAATCTGTGTCCCAGGAGCCCACCCAGGTCCATGTGTCTCCTGGAGCTCCAATCTGTGTCCCAGGAGCCCACCCAGGTCCATGTGTCTCCTGGAGCTCCTCTTGGCTGTGACAGCTTTGCAGACGTTGCTTCTGGGACTTTCCTTGTTTCCCGTGACTGGATGGGTGTGGGTTCTAGGAGGGAGATCACGGAGGTGAAGGACCGTGGGCATCACCTCTCACCCTGCATCCATGCATCAGCTTGATGCCTCCCTGCTGGTGTTGACTGTGACCTTGGCGGAGGGCGGGGCTGTTGACTTTCTCCCCTGAGAAGTTACTCGATCCCCCCTCCCCATGCTGTCCTCTGTGCTCAGCCCGCCCCTGAGGACAGGGGAGGTGGGCTCCCTGCCCCTGGGCAGAGGACCTGCCTACACCCTTCTGTACAGGACACTGCCTCTCCTCTCCCAGTTATTCATGACACTACTTCCTATCAGGGGCTTTTACTTCAGTGCAGTGCGTGTATCCTGCCGACGTCCACAAGTGGCTCCCATGTGACATGTCTCGTCTTTCCTGTCGGGTAGATGAGACAGCCCTGCCGCCTCTGGGTCCCTCTGGCCTGGAGTCAAAGGCCACCTGTCAGCAGTGCTTCCTCCTGGAAGAACTGGGCAGGAGCCGCCATGGATCCCCAGGCCCGCGTGGAGTTCACCACCCTGTGCAGTAAACGTTTCTTTACCACCCTGGCCTCTGCCTTGGAGCATGTCCTCCCAGGGCCAGGACCCCACCTGGCTTGTCCCTGCAGTCCCCAAGACCAGCAGAGGGCTGGGCACAGAGTGGGACACCCATGGCGGGCCGGACTCTGCTGAGGCCCTAAGGGTGGGCTCCAGGGGTCACGGCCACTGGTTTCCAGGGCTGCCAGAGTGGCTCAGAGGAGCGAGCCAGACGCTGGCATCAGGCCTTGGGCTGTTGGTTTACAGGACGGGGCGGCCGTGTCCCCTTATCTGCTTCAGAGGACTCTTAGCATCCTTACTGGCCGTCTGCACAGGAGTGCTCATTGAAACAGACCGTTTTGCTATCAGAGACCACCCATCACAACAGTTGTGATGGAAGAGGCGGCCGCCCCGCCAGCACCTGGCCCCGGTTCTGTGATGAGCTGCGCATACTCACCAGGTCGGCAGACACGGCAGTCGTGATGAGCGCGTACGGCCCGCTGACCAGGGCCCCGCTGAGGAGGAGCATGGCTGCAGGAGACAGAGACCCAGAGAGGGGTCAGCCAGCAGAACAGACCCCGGGGAGCCTCTGCTGCCTAAGCTTCTCCCTGCTGGGCATCCTGGCATTGCATGCTGGCCCTGCCCTGAGCTGGACACGGGCCGGTCCTGGGAAGATGCCCACACCACCAGGGAGTGGCCACGGCTGGAGCAAGCATCATAAACATCTTCTGTTAAACTTGCCCCAAAACGGTTGTAGGTCTAATCACACTTTCCCAAAGACTCAAGCCAAGTTCAGAGAACCTGGCCCCTGTTTTCTTGAACCTGGAGAGCAGAAGCCGTGCTGAGAGGAAGCGAGAACCCCGACGTTCAAGCACAGACGTGACCACAGGCGTGACCACAGGTGTGAGCACCCGATGCGGCCACCACCACAGCCTTGTCTGCAGCGGACAGGACTTCCTCTCTTTGCCCACAGCCGCTGATGGCCACCCCCAGGAGACCTGGGGCTCCAGCACAGCCCAGTCCCCGATGGGTGGGACCACCGTGCCCATTCCTGAAATGCAGTCTCCTAACCTGACCCCAGGTTCACGTTCCCGAACCACCCTCTGGGTCACATTGCTCTGAGTGGAAGCTCCTGGACTAATGGGTCACTTCATGGGCCCCTTGCATCCAGAATTGGCACTCTGGGTAACTTTTAATGGGATCCCTACCAATCTCCTCTGCTGGGTTGTGAGACCAAAAGAAGCATTTACTCAGTGTCAGAGCCTTAATTTGATAGAGCTGCTTATGGAAAGTTAAAAATAGAGACTGTGCCCAGAGTGGCAGCTGACAGAGCAGCTCAGAGAGCAGCCGCCCCCGGGCTTGTGATGCTGGGGGTGCGGGACTTGGGGACCACAGCTCCAGCTGCTGCCTTCCAGGGGATGTGGGCTTCTCTGAGTGGCTCCTGCACTGGGCACCCAGGGCTTCTCACAGGCCAGCCCCGGGGCCTGAACTCTCCCACACTGGCTCTTAAACCTGCGGCCTCAGTTCCGCAGGCAGGACCCCCGTGGGCCCCTCTGAAAGTACCCCCTCCAAGGAGGAACACAAGGATGATTTTAGCACAGTGCGCAAGCCGCATCTTTGCTTCTTTGCAGATTTTTCAGTTCATCTCACAAAGCCGTGCAGACCAAAAAAAAATGGCTGAAGGAAAGAAAGACCTCGTAGACTCACCTATGGTGGCTTCCAGCCCCATTCTGCTGATGGAGGAGAAAGCGTAGAGCTGTGAACGGCGTCAAAACAGGAGAGGAACAAAGGTTTACTATGAGTAGCTGAGAGATTTCCCAGGAATGTGTATTTCTGAAAAGTGACTCTTGGGCAGCAACTAGACAGTGGAAGGAAGGCCATGCTGCCCTGGCAGGCTGTCCAAAGACAGGTGTCCAGACGCTTGCAAACTGTCCCCAGGCTGGACGCAGACATGTAGGGTCTGATCGCCCAGTGAGCTGGAAACCCGGGAACGCCCCACCCTGAGCTCCTGGGGGAAGACCCTGGGTTTGGCGCAGCTCTCCCTGAGCCCCGTGTCTCCTCCTGGGCCATAAGCCCTGAACGCCAGGGCCCGGGTGGTGAGGGGAGCCCAGTCAGTGCTTCTGCATCAAGGTTCTTGGAGAGTCTGTGCTGCGCAATGTCCAGGGCCCCAGGACGACTGAAGATTGGATTCTGTTCAGCTCAGTGGAGCGGCAGATGGGCAAAGGAGTCAGCACAAGTTGATGAGCAATACTACTACATATGATGTTGAGGAAACAGTGACGGTGTAACCATGTTCCCCTTGGCCCTCGCCTTCACCCTGTGAGGTGGTGCTGCCGGCATCCTCGTTTTTCAGATGAGGAAATGGGCTCAGAGGGAGTCACCCGCCCGAGGTCACACACAACTAAACACTTGAAAAGCAATGGAACCTGGGTTATGAGGGGAGGGGTGGTGCTCCCCAGGGAAGCGGGTAGGGCAGCCACAGTGGGGGTTCTACAAATGAGCAGGAGCCTGCTGGGGGGAGGGGAAAGGAGGGGAAGGGCACCCCAAAGAGAACAGCCCACAAACGCACACGTGGAGGCAGGGAGGAGGGAGGAGCCACGCTCGTGCGTAGTGTGCAGGGCGCAGGAGGCTGGGGGAGGGGAGGCTGAGTGGGGGACACTGAGCGGGGTGGAGGCGACACCAGGTCCCGGAAACCAGAGCCCCGAGAGGAGCTGCGCCAGCAGCTGCAGGTGTGTGGGTGGGAGGACAGGGGGGCTGATCCAGAGGTGCGGGGGCCGTGATGAGGCGGGAGGGGCTGCGGGCCTACCGTGGGGGCCGCAAGCAGCAGCATCAGGCCGCAGGTGGAGGCCCTTTTCTCCAGGCGATCGGAGATCACACCTGCCAGGATCCCACCTGCAAGGCAGAGGGAGGGTCCTGAGGGGTGTACGTGCCCAGTGGGGCCCCATGGAGAGGAAGCAGGACCCTCACTGCCGCAGCAGCAAGGAGAGGAGGACCTCTTCCCTGGGCCCTTTCCACCCCTTGAGCAGGTTGGCCCCAAAGCCCCTTTGCCTGGGAGCATCCTAGCATCACTGGTCTGTCGCCCACCAGGTATCCTGGTCCCCAGGGAGCCCAGGATGGGGCGTGACGTGCTATCAGAGGCCAGGCACTGGGGGCCTCCCAGTAGGGAGTCAAGTCAAACAGCGTCCAGGCTGAGGGTGTCCATGCATCACCTCGGTGGTGAAGGCTTTTGTCAAAGCAGGACAAGAGGAAACGAACTCACCGAAGATCCCGCCCACGTCGAACAAGGTGGAGAGCTCCCCCGCCTTCTTGACATCAAGATGATCTGTTGGAATGACAGCAGAGGGTTTAAAGTGATAACCAAGAAGGACCTATTGTACAGTACAGGGAACTCTGCTCAGTGCCACGTGGCAGCCTGGATAGGAGGAGTTTGGGGGAGAGTGGACATATGTATATGTAGGGCAGATTCCCCTGGCTGTTCACCTGCAACCATCACAGCGTTGTTAATTGGCTACCCTCCAAATCAAAATTAAAAGTTAAAAGAAAAAATGATGGCAGAATGTCACCGTGAGAAGGCCGCAGCAGTGTACAAGCGACACACAACATTCTTTTGTTTCACAAGCACGATTTAAACCAAACAGCAATTATGAGATCCATGATCAGATTAGCGGAGAAGGCAATGGCACCCCACTCCAGTACTCTTGCCTGGAAAAATCCCATGGACCGAGGAGCCTGGTGGGCTGCAGTCCATGAGGTCGCTGGGAGTCCGACACGACTGAGCGACTTCACTTTCAATTTTCACTTTCGTGCATTGGAGAAGGAAACGCAACCCGCTCCAGTGTTCTTGCCTGGAGAATCCCAGGGACGGGGAGCCTGGTGGGCTGCCACCTATGGGATCGCACAGAGTCGGACACGACTGAAGCAACTTAGCAGTGGCAGCAGATCAGATTAGCATTAAAATAGTAATTACCAGACTAGATGGAAAAAAGGAGTGTGCTTTGTGGGCAGACACACAGAAAGTGTGAAAAATGAACACTCCTAACCGAAAGGTGAGGGTTCACCTGGCTCTGTCTAGGTATCACCCCGCCTTTGCTCTGTGTCCCCTCAGGGCAGCTGTGAGGTCAGACTCAGGGCTGCAGGGCACGGCCTGGGGAAGGGCTGGCCCATGGGAGCCCCCTCGACACAGACTGTATGACTCCCCCGCTTTCAGACCTGGGAGGGGCTGGAACCTTCTCCCCCAGAGAAGGAGGCCGAGGTCTCAGGATGCTCAGGCAGGACTCTGTGTCTCTAACTCCCACCTAGACTGGGTCTCGGCTGACGCTGGATGGTCCCCTCACTGCCTCCGACTCCCATCCCGAGAAACTCTGCCCTGCTGCCTCGGGCTCACGTCCCTCTCTGCTGGTCCTTACAACACTGCTAGTGAAACGGAGCAGGACCTTGTGGTCCTTCCCCCAGCCCGTGTCCTCCACCTGCCTTCTGTCTGTGGAAAAGCTTTAGCCAAAGAGTGAGTTTAATCAGAGCAGTGAGAAAACGCAGAAACAAAAGAACACAGTCAAATGAGACCACACAATAATAATGCAGCCATTAAGCAAAGTCAAGGACCTCCTCAAGGACTATAGATAATATTCGGGGCCATCTCCTGTGAGCTGTCTTACAGACACCGAAACTCCCACCAGGTGAAAGAGATTAATGATGACCAGACTGTAGTTGTGACATAAGCTGCCACAATTCCAAGAACTGGCCTCAAGGAAACAGGAACAAACCGATCCTGGAACTGCAGATTCAGTTCAGTTCAGTCACTCAATCGTGTCCGACTCTTTGCAACCCCATGAACCGCAGCACGCCAGGCCTCCCTGTCCATCACCAACTCCCGGAGTTCACCCAAACTCATGTCCATTGAGTCGGTGATGCCATCTAGCCATCTCATCCTTTGTCGTCCCCTTCTCCTCCTGCCCTCAATCTTTCCCAGCATCAGGGGCTTTTCAAATGAGTCAGCTCTTCACATGAGGTGGCCAGAGTATTGGAGTTTCAGCTTCAACATCAGACCTTCCAATGAACCCAGGACTGATCTCCTTTAGGATGGACTGGTTGGATCACCTTGCAGTCCAAGGGACTCTCAAGAGTCTTCTCCAACACCACAGTTCAAAAGCATCAATTCTTTGGTGCTCAGCTTTCTTTATAATATAACTCTCACATCCACACATGACTACTGGAAAACCATAGCCTTGACTAGATAGACCTTTAACTGAAGATTAACTGCACTGAAAACAAGATGACCCTGGTCAGATCACCAATGATCAGCATCCAGATGACTGTCAGAGCTGACTGTGCTGTTTCTGCATGTAGCCCCTCCTTCTATCTATAAAAGCTCTTGCCCACTGGCTAGCCATCAGTTAGCCTTTGGACAGGCAACCCCACCCCCCCAACCCCTGTTGCCAGCATCCAGAATAGAACAAACTTTCCTTTCCACCAACCTTGCCTCTTTATTAGCTTTTGAACAGTGAGCAGCTCCACCCCGCTTTCAGTTACACTGGGGACATGTGGTCTGTGCTCTGGAGCTTCCACGTCCCAAATTTCTCCTCTTTTCACATTCACTAGGGCACACACCTCCCTGGTTTCTTTGCTTTGTCCTCGAAATCCCTGACTCTGGGGCCCAGAGGCCCTGCTGACTGTCTGGGTCCCTGTCCAGTTGCGGCTGCAGCCCCTACACAGGACCTCTCCTCCAAGAACTGCTGGTCCTTCTCATCTTCCCTGTGTTCACGCCCAGGACATGGGGTATGTGTTACTACAAATGGGTGTGCTGTGTAGTAACCTACAGCTTTAGCCCCTGCTGGACTTCTGAAATGCAGGACAAGCTGTCTGCTTCCCCGGAGTTAGAGCTCAGCTCCAGGAAGCGATTTCTAGGTCAGTCATGAAGGCTGTATTATCTGAGATCCCCAGGGTCTCTCTCCCTGCTCACCAGCTGCTGTGACCAAGTCAGATGCAGCCTAAATTTAAAAGCAGGTTGCCCCAGATAGGAAGCCCTTTGGGGAACCAGTAGCCACAACTGGAGAACACCATGTCAACCTTTTAAACTCCATCTAGGTTCTCATCATGGCAATAAAACATTCCCGTCTGAATTCTCTTTCCCTGTTGTTGTTCAGTTGCTGAGTTGTGTCTGACTCTTCGTGGCCCCAGGGACTGCAGCATGCCAGGTTCCTCTGTCCTCTGCTTTCTCCCAGAGTTTGCTCAGATTCTTGTCCACTGAGTTGGTGATGCCATCTAAACCATCTCATTGTCTCCACATCTACTTCTTTGTCTGCACGTTTCTACTAATCATGCTATGTGATTCAAGAGCATCATGCATCTCTCTGCTTTCCAAGTTTATAGACACCGGTGGATAAAAGGGAGTCCTGATCACAGCCCTTGAACAGAACCAGCTGTGCTGCTAGCAATGGTACTCACCTACATTTGTGATGTAGAGTGGAAGCCAGAAAAGGAACGTGTAGCTGACCAGTTTCGCAAACAGCAGACACAGAGAGAACTCTATCACGCCCTGAAAGAGAGGGAAGGACAGAAGACAGACCTTGGCGCATGACCCCATAGCAATGGAGCGATGTTCTGACGAGTGAGGATTTGCGAGCAGCTTTTGGCAGGGAGGAGCTCTCTGCAGGAGGCCCCTTTTGTCTTGTCACTTTAGCAAAGCTATAACGTGTTGTTATTGGTGTTGTTCAGTCCTAAGTCATGTCCAACTCGTTGGACGGTAAACTGCCAGGCTTCCCTGTCCTTCACTATCTCCCAGAGTTTGTTCAAACTCATGTCCATCATGTCGGTGATGCCATCCAACCATCTTATCTTCTGCCACCCACTTCTCCTGCTCTCAACCTTCCCCAGCATCAGAATCTTTTCCAGTGAGTCTGCTCTTAGCATCAGGTGGCCAAAGGATTGGAGCTTCAGCTTCAGCATCAGTCCTTCCAATGAGTATTCAGGCCTGATTTCCTTTAGGGTGGACTGGTCCTTGCAGTCCAAGGGACTCTCAAGAGTCTTCTCCAACACCACAATTCAAAAGCATCAATTCTTTGGCGCGCAGACTTCTTTACGGTCCAACTCTCACATCCACACATGACTACCAGGAAAACCATAGCTTTGACTATATGGACCTTTGTCAGCAAAGCAATGCGTCAGCTTTTTTAACACGCTGTCTAAGTTTGTCATAGCTTTTCTTCCAAGGAGCAAGCGTCTTTTAATTTCATGGCTGCAGTCACTGTCCACTACATTTTAACTGAACTTAAACCAGTCGCTCGCATACTCTATTCATTTCTGGCCGAGGCCAGATCTTTCAAATCTTTTAGCTCACACGATACTTTGCCTAACTGGTCAGTTCTTTCCTAGATCAAAGAAATAAAAATGAAGAATAAATAATTAACAGATGACCAGATCTCCTCCTCGGCTTCCCCTTCAGTACTCTCACGAGCAACCTGTGTGAACAATACAGCATCTGGAGGAAGACCACAAAGAGCCGACAAGCCTGCAGGCAGTGGGGGTGATGATGGCCCTGATCCTTCATCTCAGTGATGAACCGAGATTACTCTTTTTCTCTTTAAGAACTTTTGTGACCTCCTCGGAGTTGGTTTTGGGGACACAAGTCCTCCTCCCTGATTGCTGGCTACTCTGCTTAAAGCAACTTTCCTTTCTATCAGCATTTGCTTCTTAAGTGTTGAGTTCAAGCAGCGAGCAGCTGGACCTGAGTTCAGTGATACCCAGAAGAGAAATGTAGATTCTGATGAGGAAACTGAGGTTTGGGGTCTCGTGGCTATTGAGAAATGCTTATATGTTCCATTTTGTGACTACGTTTAGAAAGAGGTGGCCCTTGTGAGATAGTAAGTCCAGGTATTGCTTGGGAAATGAGCATGAGAAATCGGGTAAACACGAAGGAACCGACTGCTCGGTTGCCGACACCTCGGTTGCTTCTCCCAGGCTATCACAGTGCATAGCTATGCACGCCCTTCAAATCCAAGCAGAGGACACAGTATGCAATTCATGTCAGTGCTCTGGAAGTTAAACAACGTTTTCACAGTCACACCCAGTATGGGTGGTGTGTATAATGCTTACCAAGTGCATGGCATTGTGCCTGTTGTGTAGTTAATGATATCATTTGATCCCGAGAACAGCACTAACTAGTTATACAGCCACTGAGCCTGCACTACAGGTGAGGAAACAGAGGCCTAGAGCGGTTACCGCCTGTGCTGGGCGTAACCAGCCCACCCAGGGCAGGCCAGGCCAGGGCTCTGAAGCCTGTTCTTGCCTCCACCCAACTCCTATTTATGGTGGGCACTTAATTCTAGCAGCAGTATTTGATCCAGCTACACAATAAAGGAACAACAGAAAAGTTACTACTTGTTATTAACAAATTTAAAAAATAACTTTTATTTGGAACTAGCATCTCCTGCAGGCCAAACCCCCATATATCTTTGTTAGGGACCCTGGAAAGTCCAGGCTGGACCTTCAGTGGTCTCTTCTGGCAGGAGAGCAGCTCCTGGGCCCTCGGCAGCCCAGTTTTATCTGGGAGCTGGCAGAACTCTCTGTTTAAAGCAGCAGTTCTGAGTTTCTTCACTGGGTGCCAGGATGCTGAGGTTCTGGGTGCACTGTTAGGTTTCTGGCTCAGCATAGTTGCTATGGAGCCTCTGGGTTCCCTCTTCCAATTGTCCCCGAGGCCAGAATGAGGGAAGTGCCCCTGCCTGCATCTGTTCCCCTGAACAGGCACCCAAGGGCAGGAGCCAGGTGTTCTAGAGTGTGGCCCCCAGCGGCCAGTGTGCTCTCCCCCTCCTCCTGTCTCTGCTCTTGGCTCCCTGCCTTTGTCCCCCTCCACAGCTCCACGTCAGAGGAACACAGTTGCTCCCAGGCCTTTGCACAGCTCCCAGCATGCTCTGCTCTGGCAGCTCATGGACTTCACATCCATAATATACATATATAATATATTTTATAACTGTTAACAGGTGAACAAAACACTGCAGTCTTATTCAGCCCTGAGCTGATCTGCTTGCAATTCTGGTTCATGCTATGGATTTCTATGAGCTTCCCAGGTGGCTCAGTGGTATAGAACCTGCCTGCCAATGCAGGAGGCACAGTTTCGATCCCTGAGTCAGGAAGATTCCGCTGGAGGAGGAAATAGCAACCCACTCCAGTATGCTTGCCTGGAGAATCCCACGGACAGAGGAGCATGGCGGGCTACATTCCATGGGGTCACAAAGAGTTGAACAAAACAGCCATAAGGACAGCACTTGGATTTCTAATGTGTAGATAATATGATCATGGACTTCTCCTTTTAAACTTATCAACAGCCCAGTGTCTGTTCACAGCATTATGTGTAATTTGTAGTAAACAGACACTGTTCACTGTTCACAAATGCCCCCTTTCAAGAGGGTCGTGTACTCACGGGAATCTTCAGGGCCCCTGTGAAGCTGATGGCTGCCATGCCGCCCCCGCCGTCTGCCGGGAGGACGACCACGTGGTTCTGGTGGCCCGAGTGTTTCCCATCCGACAGCAGTAGACGCTGCATCTCTGGGTCCTGGAGACGAACCCCGCAGAAAAAGAGAAAGGAAAAGAAGAAGACGTGTTATCAGGCAGTCGACTTGGGAGGTGGGTATGCCTTGGACAACATCCTCACATGGCCACTGTTTTTATGGCCATCAGCATCCACGTGGTTTTGGGAAACATTAATCAAAGACATGCAGAATCTTTTGACTCAACTCTAGGACTCTATTTGCAAAAAATACTTTTCGATGTGGAAAAATACTTATATGATAAAATTAATGTCACACCATTATTGAGAAAAATTGCTGAAGAACAGCCACATAACCAACATATTCTGCAGTTGTAAAAAAAAACGTTGTGAGATTTGAAGACATGAGAAAGTGCTTATGATACATTAAGCAATAAAACATCATTCAAAAGCATTTTCATTATGATCTCATTGAATGTTTAAATATAAACCTATTTAAGTAGGTTAACTATTGGATTTATTTATAGGGAAAAAGAAGCTAAATTCTAAACTGACAATGGTTATCACTCAGTGGTAGAATTATGTGTGAAAGTGAAAGTTGCTCAGTCATGTCCGACTCTTTGCGAGCCCATGGACTCTACAGTCCATGGAGTTCTCCAGGCCAGAATACTGGGGTGGGTGGCCTTTCCCTTCTCCAGGGGATCTTCCCAACCCAGGTCTCCTGCATTGTAGGCGGATTGTTTACTGAGCTACAAGGGAAGCCCAAGAGTACTGGAGTGGGTAGCCTATCCCTTCTCCAGAGGATCTTCCTGACCCAGGAATCAAACTGGGGTGTCCTGCATTACAGGCAGATTCTTTACCAACTGAGCTATCAGGGAAGCCCCAGAATTATGTGTAATTTGTATGAAATGTCAGTTAATTTTCTACACGATCCTGTATTTTTTAAGGAGTTCACAAAGGACGTACATGATCACAAACAATATTATTTTAAACTTCATAAACTAATTCCAATATTTCATAAATTTTGATTCTGGACATCCCTAAAGTTTATCATCATTAAAGCAGAGAACAGTGGTCCCCAACTCAGGGTGGGACATCAAGTCAGAGCAAGGATGATTGAAAAATTTCCTTCATAAAGGCACTATGAAGGTCGAAGACTTAAAAAGAGATGTTTCTATGTATTCCAGACTTTCCACAAAATCAAACAGGTTTTATTGATTTATCTCACCCACTCCAGTATTCTTGCCTGGAGAATTCTGTGGACAAAGGAGCCTGCCAGGCTACAGTCCATTGGGGCACAAAGACTGAGTGATTATCACTCACTCACACTATACTGTGCAAGCAGGATTCAAAATGCAGTTAAATTGAAAAAAAAAGAAAATGACAAAGCATTGCCACATCTCTTTCTTGATATCAGAATTCTCTTCTAGTGAAGAACAGAAATTTGGAAAACAGAGTGGCAGGCTGCAGCACGGGCAGTCCCTCGGGCACTGAGCACCCAGCACCGCCCTCTCGGCTGCGTCGCTGAGAAGCCTGGTTCCCGCCATGCATGGCTCGGACATCGAGAGCTGGCCTCTGGTGAGCATGGCCACAGTGAACCGTGTGCTCTGATGCTCCAGGATGCAGACGACAAGCCCCGGCTTGGAACCAGAGCATCCTCCTGAAGACAATGCCACAGAGGTATATGAACACAGAGACCCTCTATTTGAGTTTGGAGATAAACTTCTCTCGGGAGAATTACACGGCTGTCCTGTGTGTGTGTTAAGTGTTACTTCAGTCAGTTGACACCCAATGGACTATAGCCCACCAGGCTCCTCTGTCCTTGGGGTTCTCCAGACAAGAGTACTGGAGTGGGTTGCCATTCCCTCCTCCAGGGATCTTCCCAACCCAGGGGTTCAACCAGCATCTCTTACATCTCCTGCATTAGCAGGTGGGTTCTTTACCACTAGCACCAGCTGTCCTGTGTAGGAAACGAAATCAATTGTTCTCAACCCTGGCATCTCCTAGGCACTCTGAGAGACTCCCAGGCTGTACCCTGGACCCAATATAGCAATCTTGGGAGCAGGCCCCCAGAGAGCCGCTTGTGTCATTAGGCTGAGAACTGCAGGATAGACTGTTTTTAACCACTAAATGTTTTGACAGGTGAACCATGAAATGCAGCCAGATAACGAGAAAATCACTTCAGGTGGTGACTACAGCCATGAAATTAAAAGATGCTTTAGATAGCATATTGAAAAACAGAGACATTACTTTGCCAACAAAGGTCCGTCTAGTCAAGGCTATGGTTTTTCCTGTGGTCATGTATGGATGTGAGAGTTGGACTGTGAAGAAGGCTGAGCGCCGAAGAATTGATGCTTTTGAACTGTGGTGTTGGAGAAGACTCTTGAGAGTCCCTTGGACTGCAAGGAGATCCAACCAGTCCATTCTGAAGGAGGTCAGCCCTGGGATTTCTTTGGAAGGAATGATGCTAAAGCTGAAACTCCAGTACTTTGGCCACCTCATGCGAAGAGTTGACTCATTGGAAAGACTCTGATGCTGGGAGAGATTGGGGGCAGGAGGAAAAGGGGACGACAGAGGATGAGATGGCTGGATGTCATCACTGACTCGATGGACGTGAGTTTGAGTGAACTCCGGGAGTTGGTGATGGACAGGGAGGCCTGGAGTGCTGCGATTCATGGGGTTGCAAAGAGTCGGACACGACTGAGCAACTGAACTGAACTGAACTGAACGAGAAAAAAGGAAGAGAAAAGTCTGCTCAACCAGGAGGGTAGTAATCACAGGTCCAGCAGAGAAACCCACCTGGTCACAGCCCAGGGTTGGCACTGGCCCTTCCTTGTTTAGAACACTGGGTACAGTATTCTGTATACTGGGTTCAAAGCCCCAGTCCAGCCTCTCTGCCCTAAGCTGTGAGGAGCCCCTCAGGCCGGTCGGGAAGCTCTGTTTTCATTTAAGACAGACCTCCTGCCCACACCTGCTCATCCTCTATGCACAACCTGGGGGAGTGAGGAGGGGGTGATTCCAGCCTCCCAGGTCCCGTATTTCGCAGCGTCTGGACGAGAGATCAGTGAGGTCATGGTCGGGGGGGGGGGGTTCCCAAAGCGAACCAGGAGAGCAAAGCTGCCTCCTTCCAGGAACCAACAGAGACCCGCTGGGGGAACTAGGTACAGAAAGTGGTGTGCCTGGAGCCCCCAGGGCGTCTCCTGAGACAGAGAGCCCTCAGTGGGCTGGGGGCTTGTTCAGCCGAGGATCCACACTCTGAGGTTGACACATTCATAGAGCAAAGGGCTCCGTGTGATGAAAGCAAACACACACGGGAGTTTGCATGAGTGACCCAGCCTCAGCCTGTGCTGGCCCCACGTGGAGCTGTTGGATGGAGTAACCTTTATTTCTGTTTTTATTAAAGAATTTCTTATTGGAGTATAAATGCTTTACAATGTTGTGCTAGTTTCTTCTGTATAACAAAGTGAATCAGTTGTATGTATATGTATATATATCCCTTCCCACTTGGACCTCCTTCCCACCCCACCCCCAATCCCATCGATCTCGGGCATTAACCTTTAGCATCTAAACACCCGCTCAGCACCCTTTAAGTGGTTGCTGAGCCACACCCATCAGAAAGACCCTCAGAGGTGTAGGAGAGAGTTGGGCTGGGAGTTTGGGGTGAGCAGATGGAACTTGGAATATACAGAATGGATAAACAAGGTCCTACCATAGAGCACAGGGAATTATATCCAATATCCTGTGATAAACCATAATGGAAAAGAATATGAAAAAGAATGTGTTAATATACGTGTGTATAACTGAGTCACTTTGCTGTACAGCAGGCAATTAACGCAACATTGTAATTCAACTATACTTCAATAAAAATAAAATTTAAAAAGATAAAAAACAGAAAGTGGAAAGAATTATTAAACAAAAGACCCTTAGAGAAGCCAAAGATGACAAAAAAGACACATAGCTATAAGGAAGACAAATGTCAACCATCCCCAACATGACATCATGAAAACCCACAAAGCTGGATGCAGGTCACCACATGGGAAGTGATCCCAGAGCCTCTTTCTCTGTTCCTGTCCTCACCCTACTCCCTTCTTTATGATTTTTTTTTTCCATGAAGTCATTAAGAACCATGCCTGGGGCAGGAAAGGATTAAGCAGTCCCAGCTGAAAAGCCATCGTGGTCAGGGGCCTGGGTGAGGCTCAGCTCTGAGCTGGTCACTCTGTGAAAGGGGACAGCAGGGTGTGCTGTCAAACCTGTGACTCATCCTGCCTGCTGACCTGAGGGCCACCTAGTGCGTGAGCCCTTCCTACGACAGAAGGGAGGGGACCAGGCCTGATTAGTGCGCCGGGGCCAGCTGAAAGGAGACACCCTTCCACCGCCGCCGACGCCTGCCTGATTATGTGCACATCAAGGTCAGCCTGAAACAGGACCTACTGGGGCCTTGGAATATGTCAGTGTCTCTTAGGTGACATGTTGGTACATAGACGTTTGTAGAAGAAAAAGGAAGAGGAAGTCCCATCTAGAAGACAAGGCTAGCTTTCCTGGCCAGTAACTACATTAGAGGGGCTTCCCAGGTGGCTCTAGTGGTAAAGAATCTGCCCGCCAGTGCAAAAGATGCAGGTTTGATCCCTGTGGTCAAGACTGGGCACTTTCACTGAAGTTGTCTGGGCTCATTCTCTGGTTGGGGAACTAAGATTCCCCTGAGCCACAAGGCATGGTCAAAAGAAATAAATAAAATAAAAAATAAACATACCAGGGCTTCCTCGGTGACTCAGTGGTAAATAATCTGCCTGACAATACAGGAGACACAGGTTCAATCCCTGGTCTGGGAAGATCCCAGGCTGCAGAGCAACTAAGTCCTTTAACCACAACCCGGTGCTCTAGAGCTTGGGAACTGCAACTGCTGAAACCCTCATGCCCTAGAGCCCATTTCTGCAATAAGAGAAGCCACCACAGTGAGAAGCCCTTGAGCTGCAACTAAAGAGTAGGCCCCACTCTCTGCAACTAGAGACGGCCCACAAGCCGTGAAGACCAGAACAGTCATAAATAAAATTATCCAAAAAAAAAAAAAGACGTATCAATTAAAGGGGCTTCCCTGGTGGCTCAGATGGTAAAGAATCTTGCTGCAATGCAGGAGAGCCAAGTTCAATCCTCCTGGGATCCAGGAAGATCCCCTGGAGGAGAGCATGGAAACCCACTCCAGTATTCTTGCTTGGAGAATCCCATAGACAGAGGAGCCTGATGGGCTACCGTCCGTGGAGTCGTAAAGAGTCAGACACAACTGAGCACACACACAGACACACACACAAAACTACATCAGAACACAGGGCCTGGCTCGCACCTTTAGAAAAGGGTAAGTCTTTGGAACAAATGGAGAGGAATTAGAGCCATCTGGACACTGATTAAGACCCAATGCTTTATACCAGTATTTCTGTTCCCCTCAAATGTGTATGTTGAACTCCTGTCTCTAACATGATGGAATTAGGAGGTGGGGCCTCCTGGAGGTGATTAGGCCACAAAGGTGGAGCTGGGTGAGGAGGTTAGTGCCCATATAGGAAGAGACAGCAGAGAGCTGGCTTCCCTCCCTGCTCCACCATGTGAGGGTTCCTGGGGAAGGGAGCTGCCCACCAGCTGGGAAGCAGGCTCTCTCCAGATGTCGGATCTGCTGGAGCCTGGATCTGGGACTTCCCAGCCTCCAGAAATACACGTTTAAAATGCGAGAAATAAATGCTTATTGTTTTAGTCACCCAGTCTATGATATTTTTGTTACATCAGCCCAATCTGAGATACCTGATTTTGATGGAAACTCAGAAATGAGTAGAGATTTGAAAGCATTTCAGTTGAATTTCACTAAAATCCAAGAACCAAACTGTATGAGACACTATTTTTCCTTTTTCCATTATTTCAACCACCTGAAATAGTTCCCTTGGACAATAAAGAAAAAAAGTGTAGGAGTCTGTTTAGAACACTTATCCTTTAAGCTAACTGACTTGAAAGGAAAATACCATACACTTTCAAGGATTATAACCAAATATAAAGTGGCCCTGCAGCTGGGTGTGCTCAGCCAGGCAGAAGCGATGCAAGGCATTTCTTGGGAGCACAGCCCTCCCTTGGTACCCGGGATCTGTAGGGGATTGGTATCAGGATTCCCCTTAGAGACTCAAATCCCTCGCATTCGATGGCTAAGAACAGTCGGCCCCCATATGGGCAGGTTTCACAGCCCCCTGGATACGGAGGGCTGACTGCATCCTAAGAGGAGAGGTTCAGGTGAGGCCCAGGCCAGGGAAGAGCCCTGGATTGCATCTAACCTCTTCATTTCTGAGGGGAACCTGGCAGGGAGCTCAGCCCATCTGTGCCTCAACTTCTTCTGTATAATGGACAGGCAGTGAAGGGGCTGGAAGCTGACTTTCTACGTTGTCTCCAGGTCCCCCTCTTATTCCCAGCCCACCTTATGCTCTCCCCACCTGAAACCCCCTTGGGTCAGTATGTGCACACTCAGCCCTCACCTCCTAGACACCTCTGTCCAAGGCCACTGGCTCAGGGAAGCTCCCAAGACCAGGCCTGAACTAGCGCCTGCTCAGTCCTCTCTGGGCAGCTCTGTCTGGTTGGTTTCTCCCTGTACCCCACATCTGCCCTCTTTCCCCCAGGATGTGAGGTCCACAGGGGTGACAGGATTTGGGGTGAGGGGATGATGCCCCTGGCACAGTCTCACCTGGAGAGGGGCTGCAACCCCAAATGCTGCAGATGGCTGTCCAATGAATGAATCGCTCACAAATTCGAGTCACAAACTTACAGTAAGCACAGCCCACCACCCAAACAAAATGAACAAAAATGTGAACTGAAGAAATACAACACCCTGGGTGTCTGCAACAGGTGTCACTGAGGCAGGACCCCAACTGCCTGCCTGCGGAACTCACCAGAGGCTTGCTCCTCTCCTCGGCTGGGACTGGCTTCTGCGGCCAGAACCTGTGTGCACCATTCTCGTAGCCTCTCGGATGCTGAGGGAAGAAAGTTAATTAGAGCAATTACTGAATCAACGACCAGAAATGACAGCTACGCTCACTGCAGCAAGGATACTGTCTTCATGCAAATGCTACCAAGGAAAAATAAGGCAAATGTTTAAAACAAAACAAAGCTGCTCAGTTTATTCTCAAGACTCCAGACCCTCAGAATAACAGAGGGTAAAAGTGAAATCCTTTCCTGAAGAATCATCCAAGACTGAAGAACATTGCTGTTGTTCAATCGCAAATTCACGTCCAACTCTTTGCGACCCCATGGACTGCAGCACACCAGGCTCCTCTGTCCATAGGATTACCCAGGCAAGAATACTGGAGTGGGTTGCCATTTCCTTCTCCAGGGGATCTTCCTGGCGAGGGAATGGATCCACGTTTCCTGCATTGGCAGGTCAATTCTTTACCACTGCACCACTTGGGAAGCCCCTAATCAGCTATACTTCAACTGTTGTTGTTCAATCACTCAGTCTTTTTTTTTTTTTTTTGCATTGATTGATTTTATTTTTAAACTTTACATAATTGTATTAGTTTTGCCAAATATCAAAATGAATCCGCCACAGGTATACATGTGTTCCCCAGCCTGAACCCTCCTCCCTCCTCCCTCCCCATACCATCCCTCTGGGTCGTCCCAGTGCACCAGCCCCAAGCATCCAGTATCGTGCATCGAACCTGGACTGGCAACTAGTTTCATACATGGTATTTTACATGTTTCAATGCCATTCTCCCAAATCCTCCCACCCTCTCCCTCTCCCACAGAGTCCATAAGACTGTTCTATACATCAGTGTCTCTTTTGCTGTCTCGTACACAGGGTTATTGTTACCATCTTTCTAAATTCCATATATATGTGTTAGTATACTGTATTGGTGTTTTTCTTTCTGGCTTACTTCACTCTGTATAATAGGCTCCAGTTTCATCCACCTCATTAGAACTGCTTCAAATGTATTCTTTTTAATGGCTGAGTAATACTCCATTGTGTATATGTACCACAGCTTTCTTATCCATTCATCTGCTGGTGGACATCTAGGTTGCTTCCATGTCCTGGCTATTATAAACAGTGCTGCGATGAACATTGGGGTACACGTGTCTCTTTCCCTTCTGGTTTCCTCAGTGTGTATGCCTAGCAGTGGGATTGCTGGATCATAAGGCAGTTCTATTTCCAGTTTTGTAAGGAATCTCCACACTGTTCTCCATAGTGGCTGTACTAGTTTGCATTCCCACCAACAGTGTAAGAGGCTTCCCTTTTCTCCACACCCTCTCCAGCATTTATTATTTGTAGACTTTTGGATTGCAGCCATTCTGACTGGTGTGAAATGGTACCTCATAGTGGTTTTGATTTGCATTTCTCTAATGATGAGTGATGTTGAGCATCTTTTCATGTGTTTGTTAGCCATCTGTATGTCTTCTTTGGAGAAATGTCTATTTAGTTCTTTGGCCCATTTTTTGATTGGGTCATTTATTTTTCTGGAGTTGAGCTGTAGGAGTTGCTTGTATATTTTTGAGATTAGTTGTTTGTCAGTTGCTTCATTTGCTATTATTTTCTCCCATTCTGAAAGCTGTCTTTTCACCTTGCTAATAGTTTCCTTTGATGTGCAGAAGCTTTTAAGGTTAATTAGGTCCCATTTGTTTATTTTTGCTTTTATTTCCAATATTCTGGGAGGTGGGTCATAGAGGATCCTGCTGTGATGTATGTCAGAGAGTCAATCACTCAGTCTTGTCTGACTCTTTGCAGCCCCACAGACTGCAGCACACCAGGCTCCTCTGTCCTTCACTATCTCCCAGAGTCTGTTCAAATTCATGTCCATTGAGTCGGTGATGCCATCCAACCATCTCACCCTCTGCTGCTCCCTTCTCCTTTTGCCCTCAATCTTTCCCAGCATCACGATCTTTTCCAATGAGCTGGCTCTTCACATCAGGTGGCCAAAGTATTGGAGCTTCAGCATCAGTCTTTCCAATGAATATTCAGGGTTGATTTCCTTTAGGATTGACTGGTTTGATCTCCTTGCAGTCCAAGCGACTCTCAAGAGTCTTCTGAAGCATCATAATTTGAAAACATCAGTTCTTTGGCTCTCAGCCTTCTTTATGGTCCAGTTCTCACATCCATACACGACTACTGGAAAAACCATAGCTTTGATTATTTGGACCTTTGTTGGCAAAGTGACAAGACTGAAGAATAAAAAAACGTAAAGATGCTGGTTAAGGCAACTTAACTTTTATGAATGGCTTTCACATTTTTAAGACTGAAAGGCCTTCAGAAATAATATAGGCCAATGTTTTTCTCTAACAAGTGAAAAGAAAGAGACCTTCTTACACCAGCAGATTCAGAAGGAAGAAAACACCCTCCACATAGGCTTGTCGGACAAGATACAGCTCGGCCACTGGAATTATGGTGTGTATGTGTGTGTGTGCACGCACGCGCATGTGTATTGGTGTGTGTGTGTACAGTAAATATGTTTTAATTTCTCTTGGTTCCCAGGTGGCATGAGTGGTAAAGAATCCACCTGCAATGCAGGAGACCTGGGTTCTATCCCTGGATTGGGAAGATCCTCTGAAGGAGAGCGTGGCAACCCACTCCAGTATTCTTGCCTGGAAAATTCCACAGACAGAGGAGCCTGGTGGGCTACAGTTCATGGGGTCGCAACTGGGCGCACACGCACCACACTGCACTGAATTTCTTTCAGATGCACCCAGGAGTGAAATTGCTGGGTCATCTGGTAACTCCACGCTTAACGTTTTGAGGAACTGCCGGACTGTTTTCCAAAGTGGTTGCACCATTTTAATATCCTCACCAGCAGTGTATGAGTGTTCCAATCTGCTATTATCTTCTTGATTCCAGCCAGTGCAGTGAGTATGAAGTGGTATCTCATTATGGTTTGGATTACATTTCCCTGATGACTCATGGCATTAAACAGCTTTTCATGTGTTTATTGGCTATTTACTTATCTGCTTTGGAGAAACACCTCTTCAGATTCTTTTAACCCTTTTAAACTAGGTTGTCTTTCTATTACTGAGTTCTAAGTGTTCTTCATATAGTTCAGTTCAGTTCAGTCACTCAGTCGTGTCCAACTCTGCAACCCCACGGACTGTAGCATTCCAGGCTTCCCTGTCCATCACTAACTCCCAGAGCTTGCTCAAACTCATGTCCATCGAGTCAGTGAGGCCATCCAACCATCTCATCCTCTGTTGTTCCCTTCACCTTCCACCTCCAATCTTTCCCAGCATCAGGGTCTTTTCCAATGAGTCAGTTCTTTGCATCAGGTGGCCAAAGTATTGGAGTTTTAGCATCAGTCCTTCCAATGAACATTCAGAAGTGATTTCCTTTAGGATAGTTCCTGAAGAACTATGGACAGAGGTTTGTGACATCGTACAGGAGGCAGTGATTAAGACCATCCCAAAGAAAAGGAAATGCAAAAATGCAAAACGGTTGTATGAGGAGGCCTTACAAATAGCTGAGAAAAGAAAAGCTAAAGGCAAAGGAGAAACAGAAAGATACACCCTTCTGAATGCAGAGTTCTTTACATAATCTAGATATAAGTCTATGATCAGATATATGATTTGTGCATGTTTTCTACCATTCTTTGGGTTGTATTTTCACTTTCTTGATGGTATCCTTTGAAGCCTAGAAGTTTTAAATTCAGTGAAGTCCAATTTATCTGTTTTTACCTCCATGCTCTGTAGTTTTGGTGTCATATCCAAGGAGGCTGGCTTAATCCAAGATCATGAAGATTTCCTCCTGTATTTTCTTCTAAGAGTTTTATAGTTTTAGCTCTCACCTTTAGGTCTTTGGGGCTTCCCTGATAACTCAGTTGGTAAAGAATCCGCCTGCAAGGCAGGAGACCCTGGTTCGATTCCTGGGTCGGGAAGATCCCCTGGAGAAGGGAAAGGCTACCCTCTCCAGTACGTTTGGATTTCCCTCGTGGCTCAGCTGGTAAAGAATCTGCCTGCAATGTGGGAGACCTGGGTTCGATCCCTGGGTTAGGAAGATCCCCTGGAGAAGGGAAAGGCTACCCACTCCAGTATTCTGGCCTGGAGAATTCCATGGACTGTATAGATCACAAAGAGTTGGATACAACTGAATGACTTTCACTTTAGGTCTTTAATCCATTTTAATTTTGTGTATGGTATGAAGACGTGTTCCAAATTCATTCTTTGAATGTGGCTATCCAGCTGTCTCAGCACCACGTGTTTAAAAGACTATCTTTTTCCCACTGAATGGTCTTGGCACCTTTGTCGAAAACCAGTTGACCACACATGTGAAGGTTCGTTTCTGGACTCAGTTCTAGTCTATTGATCTATGTGTCTAACCTTATGATAGTAACATAGACAGAGCCTTAACTAGAGCAGCTTTGTAGTAAGTTTTGAAATTGGGATGTGTGAGTCCAACTTCACTCTTTTTCAGGATTCTTTTGGCTACTCTAGATTCCTTGAATTTTCATAAGAAATCAAGGATTAACTTATCAATTTTTTCCAAGAAGCCAGCTGGGGTTTTGATATAGATTACACACAATCAGTAGGTCCATTTGGGGAAATACTGCCATCTTGACAATATTCACTGAGTCTTCCTGGCAGTGACTACAGGATGTATTTTCATTTCTTAGGCCTTCAATTTCTTTCAACAATGTTTTGTAGTTGTCAATGTATCAGTCTTGTCCTTCCTTGGTTAAATTTATTTCTGAGTATTTCATTCCTTTTGCTGTTGCTGTCAATAAAATTGCCTTCTTAATTTCATTTTTGGATTGTTCATTGCTAATGTATAGAAATACAACTGACTTTTATATACTGATTTTGTATCTTGCAATCTTGCTAATTTTTTAATTCGTGTGAATAGGTTTTTGGTGGATTCCTTGGGATTTCCTATAGACAAGATCACATCGTCTACAAAGAGGCACTTTTGACTTATTCTTGTCCAATCTGCATGCCTTGAATTTCATTTTCTTGTTCAAATGCTCTGGCTAGAACTTCCTGTACATTAACTAGAAATGGCGAAAGCAGTCATCCTTGTTCTGTTCCTGATGTTACAGGGAAAGCATCCCATCGTTCATCATGAAGTGTGATGTTAGCTGTGGATTTTCATAGATGCCCTTCATCTGGTTGAGGCAAGTCGCTTCTATGTCTAGTCTGCTGAGTGTTTCATCATTCAGGGATGCTGGATTTTGTTGAAGGCTTCCTCTGCTTCTATTGAAATGACCCCAGAGTTTCTGTCCTTTATTCTATCGAGGTAAGTATTACATTAATTGATGTTCAGGTGTTAAACCAGGTGTATACTGGAATAACCCCCATTGAATCATGATGCTTAACCCTTTTTATATGCTGCTGGATTAGTATTTTGTTAAGTTTTGCATCTACACTCATGAGAGAACTTGGTCTGCAGTTTTCTGTTCTTGTGATGTCTTCTATATTGTAGGATAATATAGAATAAGTGGCGAGTTTTCTCTTTTATTTCTTTAGAAGAGTTTGTGAATAGCTGGTATTAATTCTTTGAATGTTTGGTAGAACTCACCAGTGCAGTCATCTAGTCCTGGGGTTATCTTTGTATTAATATCAAAACTTTTCATTAATAATTCAGTTTCTTTCCTTGTTATAGGTCTATTCAGATTCTCTCTCAAGTCAGTTCTGGCAATTTATATTTCTCTAGGAATTCTCCCATTTATTCTAAGCTATCTAACTTGTTAGTATACAGTTGTCCATAGAATTCCTTTATACTTCTTTCTATAAAGTTGGTAGTAACATCCCCTCTCTCATTCCAGATTTTGGTAATGTGAATCTTCTGTATTTTTCCTAATCAGTCTAAAGGAGTCTCTATTTTACAGATCTTTTCAAAGAACCAACTTTTGACTTATGGTCAAAAAATGTTGCCTCCCAGTTTCAGTAAACAAAGAATGTTGCTGCCACCAAGCCATCAGCCACTACAGCCCCCTTCTAAGGGTGCCCTGAGGGGTTTCGGGAATATGAAAAAGGATCCTAGCCATAGAGAGCTAGGATATCTAGGATGCTTATCTAAGGAATAATTTCAATGAGCCCAGTCTCCTGCATCTTACCATACAGACACGAGCAATAAAGTCATTTACTTGAGATGTCTGGTTTTTTGTGATTAGCAATAATCTTTTGAAGTATGTGGCTTTTTGTTTCAGCAAAAACTCCTATCCATCCTGGCCCCTCCCTTACCTCTTTGGAACACTTCCTCAGAGCCACTGGGAGGCTTCAGTCCTCAGTGAGTTCTCTGAATAAGACATCGCTCACAACTTACAGGTTGTGTGTTTTTTCTGTTGACAAGTTTAATTGATTTTCCCTATTGTTTTTCTATTCTTTTCTGTTGTTGTTTGTTTGTTTTTAATAAAAGAGTCCTTATGGGACTTCCCTGGTGGTCCAGTGGTTAAGAGTCTGCCTTGCAATGCAGGGGACATGAGTTCAATCCCTGGTTGGGGAACTAAGACCCCACATGACAAGAAGCAACTAAGCCTGCAAGCCACAACTTCTGAGACTACATGACTCAGGAAGATTCTGCATGCTGCAACTAAAACTCAGAGCAGCCAAATAAATAAATTTAAAAAAATTTAAAAAAAGAATCCTTATATTTTATAAACATACACTGAAATAGTCAGAGACAAAATGTTACAATATGATGACCAATATTTGCATACAAAATAAACCCTGAGGAGAAGGGGGGGTCTTAGAAGGGGTACTGATAACATGAGATGAGCAGGTAATGGGTACATGCACATTCATGATACTATTCTTTCTACTTTCTTACATGTTTTAAAATTTCTATAACAAAAACTTTAAAGAACTGGAAAAATAAAAACTGCATGCTGAAAAGAAGACCTTTGGATGGGAAACTCCCAGGACGGGGCTGTGCCCAGAAGTCAGCACCTGTGAAAGGCCTTGCAGATGCAGCTTTGCACAGAGCTCTGCTCATGATGAGGGGCATGTGTGAAGGGACAGAGCCGATGGGGAAGCAGCCAAGCTCAGCCTCAGCCCCTGGCCTCTGGGGCCCCTCGGGAAGCCCTCCCTTCCCCTCAACCATGTCTCTCCAGGGCCCTACAGGAAGTGAGCAGAATTCCTGTGGAAAAGAGAACTTTGACACTGTTGTAGAATCTGATGAAACGTCCCCAGAAATCAGTCCAGTCTCTCCCTCTGACCGAATCCCTTTGAGAGTTGGAAAGAGGAAGGGGAGCCCCGATTCCCCATGAGACCTGGAGAAGCTGGCACCCCAGGGGCTCCTCGAGCTGTCAGGAGGACTGAGCGGGGGAAATGACTCAGCTTCAGCCCAGGTCACACACACAAGTGCAGGAACGCCTTCAGCACAGGGATGCTCTTCCATATGTCTGAGCTGTGCACGAGGACAATTACACATAAGGACAATGATGATTGTTATCATTTTAAGTAATCTTTTTTCTAAAACTGCTGATATTTTGAGGGTGGGACTGGTGTGCACATTTGTTACCCACTGACAGGACAGACAGGGTCAGGCTGGTGACAGTAACCAGATACAGTCCTGGAAGACATGAGAAGCAGAGAGCATGTCCTTACCGAGGCTGGGGAGGAAGAGCAGGCGATGTCCTTTGGATCTGAAACACCAAACAGGAACAGTGTGAATCAGGGCTGGGTGCTTCCTCCGACACAAGAAATTAAACCAGAACAAGGCACCATCTGACACTTTTACTAAATTAACAACCATTAAAAAAAAAAAAGACAATGTGCAAGGCAGCATGCCTGGTGGGTGAGGGCAGAGGTTGGCCACCCCTGCACAAACCCACATGCACACACCCCTTCCCTCACTCAGGCCCCGAGACGGCCTGATCCCTGCGCACTGAAGCTGGGAGAACAGGCAACCAGTGCCAGCAAATGCAGGTCATCATGAATCTGAAGCCCGCTTTGCAAAACAGAAAACAGTTTACAAACAAAAATAAGCAGAACATACGTGTACTGTGGAGACCAGCCTTGTCAGATACATTTAAAGGGTAAATGTCAGAAGGAAAGAGAAAACATGACCAGTAGATCTGAGCAGTGGGACTCTGATAACATTTAGGATGAGTCATTTAATGTTATGGGATGAATAAGAAGGAAAGATTAGTGGGCACAAAACACCTATCTTGAAATAGAACAAAATGCCTTTTACTGAAATGCAAGGAGGTGTGAAATAAGTCATATTTTATAGCAAGCAAAGAAAAATTTAAACATGAAGATTCTTCTCTGCCCTTTGGAGACCTCTCCTCCTCACTGTGAATTCTGTATCTGGATTAGGCATGGACCAGACTTTCCCATCAGGGCTTTCCTGGTGGCTCCGCTGGTAAAGAATCTGCCTGCAACGCAGGAGACCAGGCTTCGATCCCTGGGTCAGGAAGATCCTCTGGAGGAGGGAATGGCAACCACTCCAGTATTCCTGCCTGGAGAATCCCATGGACAGAGGACCCTGGTGGGCTATAGTCCATGGGTTCTCAAAGAGTCGGACATGTCTGAGCGACTAACACTTTCACTTTTCAAATCTCCCCATTGGCAGGATCACCTGCTCATCCAGGAAGAACAACATTCTCCCAGCATCCACAGAACAATCCTTAAAGATCACATCCCTTCTGGGTCTGGTCAGGGGTCACAGGACCCACCACGATGCCGCTCAGACCTGGATTTGTGATCTGTCAATAACATGACATTTGATGTACAGTCTTCTGTCTCAAAAACCTAATCTGTGTCCTGATTTCTAACTGGTGGAACAGTTCTCAGAGCATTCTAAGACACTCTTCCCGGATAATAGTAACGCTCAAATTTGGCTCAAATAAAACTTTCCAATTCTTTCTTAAATCTACTGATTAATTTTTCATTGATGGAGGGAAGGACATGAAAAGGAACAAATCCAGAAGCTAGGCATTTTTCATTTTCCTAATTTAAGACCACGTCCATGTGATCTGGGAACGAGAGCTGAGCTTATTGCCCTGAGTAGCCTTGGGAATGGAGGAGGCAATGGCACCCCACTCCAGTACTCTTGCCTGGAAAATCCCATGGATGGAGGAGCCTAGTAGGCTGCAGTCCTTGGGATCGCGAAGAGTCGGACACGACTGAGCAACTTCACTTTCACTTTTCTCTTTCATGCATTGGAGAAGGAAATGGCAACCCAGTCCAGTGTTCTTGCCTGGAGAATCCCAGGGACAGGGGAGCCTGGTGGGCTGCTGTCTATGGGGTCGCACAGAGTCGGACACGACTGAAGCGACTTAGCAGCAGCAGCAGCAGCAGCCTTGGGAAGCAAACCCCACTTCTTGAGAATCCAGAAAGCCACCTTTCAACAGCTCTGCTCCCCCACCACCACCCAGAACCTGGGTCTTTTTATAAAAAGATGGTGAGATAGTTTCACTGCCTTGAAACACAAACTGAGCCACAGGACTTTAAACTTCCCACAGCGGAGTTCCCTCCTACAAGACACAGAGTGGGATATAGTATAGGGGTCCCTGGACCACATGTGATCCTGGGCTGCAGGCTCCTCTTGGCTCACCCTCTGCTGAGGGTAGGCCCAGGGAGCCCTGGTGGGCCTGATGGCTCTGGCGATACGCACTGATATCAGCTCCCCTCAACCCCCAGCTTTCCCGTGCCCATAATGGGAGCCCCTGGGGCAGTCCCAGTGGCTCATCCTTGTGGGCATGGCCAGTCCCCAGGATGTGTTTTTTCCTGGGCTTTCACCTGTAGGACATTGGCATATGTGACCCCTTGGTTGGGATATGTCTGAGGGCACCTTCCCAGGCAGCCCTAGTGGGACCAGAGGACAGGGTGCCCACGGGGTCCTTGGGCCCAGCCCTGGGCAGGAAGGATGAGCAGGGATGGCCTGTCCCTCACTGCTGGTCACAAGAAGGGGCACAGCTGCAGCTTTGCCACCCACCCCAGAGTCAGGGATCAGGGACGATGAAGGAGCAGAAATAAATCACCAAGATGCACGTGGACCTGATCTTTCCTCTCTGCAGGTGATCTGCCCTTGGACACAGGATGTGCTTACAGCTGCCTCCTGTCATTCACACAAACGCCATGTCCTTGTTACGGGGAAGAATACAGGACCTATCCCTTTGACAGAAAGGACCCCGTGGTCTTCTGTTCTGCTGCAGAGGGCGACCAGCGGCCTGTCAGAGTGACAGTGTCGACAGTGGACTTGGCTCGCAGGTGACAACGGGGCCAGGAGGAAAAGACTCATTCGTGAGCACCTGGCTCGGGTCGAGCCTGCCCACCTGTTTCTCTCTTTGTTGTGACTCGTGATCCCAGCGTTGGCGGGGGTGGGCATGGTCAGGGGGCCACAGAAGTGCCTCCTCCCACGAGGCTGGCTACAGGGGCTGCCCAGGGGGAGGTGTCAGGTGCACAACCAACTGGCATCCTGTCAGAGCCGTGTGCATAGAGCAGCGGCTCTAGAGCTTGATCTCAAGAGGAAGATGGTCAGTGGGAAGGTGGGGAAACACCACGCCCAGCAGGCGTGCACAACCCCATGAGCTAGACCCTGGGGACCTTGGTGGAGGCCAGGCGAGGACAGAGGGAGCCGCCGAGGGTGGTCTCTGGTGGTCTTTAGACAAGCACGGCCAGTCCTGTGGAGAGAGGAGCTGCCCAAGGCAGAGAGGGCAGGACCAGGTGACTGAGCGATGCTCGAGGGGAGGGGGGAACCAGAGTGTGCAGAGACGCCTGCCCCAGCCGGGAGCAGTGCAGGGGAGGGGGCAGGTGTGGGGCAGAGGAGGAGGAGCAGTGAGAGGGCATTTCTGGGGGCCTTGTGAAGAACGGGGATCAGGAACTCAGTGGATGGCCTTGCACAACCTTGACCATATTTACCGGTAACGGCGAAAGGCTAAGACTGCATGTAAGGAGACCTGGCATTGACCACACGAATGTGATGAAAGGAGGGGAGGGGCCTGTGGCTGGGACTTCGGCCCCACAGCACCCTCCCCCCAGCCTGCAGCACCCCAAGACCCCTGTTAGTCTTCAGGGCCCACAGAGGGCCGCCTCCCCCCAGGCCAAGGAGCGGGGACACGAGTGCTCAGCATGCCCCAAGTCAGTGTCAATACATCTCCCAGCAACACCTTAGGGGGGACCTGGGCAGGTGCATTTCATCCCAGAGTGGGCCGGGGGTGGGGGGCAGGAAGGGATGCAAAGCCCCGGGTCACCACGGAAACAGGAGAGGGGGTGAGAGGATGGTGCATAGGTAGGAAAGTACCTCTGGGAGAACCCCCTCCCCCCGTCACTGCCACACAGACCCTCTCAGCATCGCCCCTTCAGAAACCACAGAAGCTGCGGCTCTGGGGAGGATGCTCTCATTTTATCACAAACCATGAAATCAGGACTTCCTTGTTCCTGGAAAACCTGTCCCACCCTGGATGACTGAGCCCCAGCCAGGCCAGCAACAAGCTCCTGTCCACTGCCACACACTCCGTCCCTCATCACCTTGCCTCTTTCCCCAGAACTGACCCTTTGTCAGTTAAGGAAGAGAATAAAAGCCACTGTGGACTCTGGACGCTGGGCAGAGTGACTCACGGAGAGGGTGGGGGTGCCTGTGAGTCACTGTCCAGGTGGCGGAGTGGAAGGAGTCCCGGGAGAGGCCAGGTGACCCAGCACCAGGTGCTGGGGAGACAGCCGGAGGAAAACAGGTGACGTGTGGCCTTCCCGGAACTTCGGTGACACGCAAGCTACAGCTGACTCCACAGGTCGGCAAGGAAGCTCCCCCGCCCATAAGCTATTTAACAATTCACTTGTTCAGGCCATTTCGAGATGCTGCTAAAAGCTTCCTCAGCCCCTTGAGGAAACGGTGAAACTGGGAGGTGAGCAGCGCCCCCACTGTTTGCATGGGGTGGGGGGGCAGCTAGGGTTGGGTGCGGCAGGGCGGTAATTCCTCATCTAAATTTCTGTCCTCACCAACAGGACAACGTTGGCCTGAGAGCCTCCTGTGTGCTCCACTAAATGGGTAGTTATCTTAAAAATGCAAAGCTTACCGTTAGAAACAAGAAAAAAGAAGTGAGAAATGTCATATGCCTTAATCTCTTGGATGATGAAACTGCTCCGAATGCAAAGCTGAGGCTGCAATTAATGTTCCACAGGGATGAAGTCATTTGACTCTGGAGCATCTCTACCTGGGAGCTGACAGTGGGGCGCTGTCTAGTACCATATGATTTTATTTAGCTTTACATCAAATTAAAGATGTAAATGCCAAATACAACCCATCAGAATAGCTTGTGGGATTAGAACACCCTGACATGTAACAGCTAAAGCAGCCCCTGCTTCTCTACGGTTAGTGTAACTGTTAGGATCCTTGTCCTGCCAATCATGATTTTAAAAATTACTTTCACATGCAGTTAAAACAGAAGTCTGGTATTGAGTCCAGGATGGAACAAAGGATTGGATTTTCTGGTAGAACACTCTTGTCTAATTAAGATATATGAGCTTAAGTCAGGCCATGGTTTTAAAACATTGTCAAGGATATTTCTTATCAGAGAGCAGACAACTGGCAAGGACCGTTTCAGTTTGTGGCAGCAAGACTGGGGTGAGCGGGCACAGCCACGTGGGCCAGGCAGTGAGCAACGTGGCCGGCGGAGATAGACCACGTACTCCTGATGCTGCAGAGCGAGGGGACAGGGCAGGAGGAGTTACAGCATCAGTTTACTCCAGAAATCAGGAAATGACAGAAAATCCAACCAGACCAGGAGAACAACAGCTCATCAGGGAAGCCTGTACCTAAGAAGGAAGTCTGCCTGGCCTGGGAGAGCCAGGCAACCCCATGCCTGCCCAGGACGAAGCCACAACAGCCTCTTCTGCTAAACTCGTCCCCCAGAAGCCACCACCCACCCTGGGGAGGGGCACCATCCATGGTACTTACGTTCGATGAGAAACAGAAAGCACAGGATCCCCATGGCAGCCACGATGGCCCCGGGCACGATGAAGGACAGGCCCCAGCACGTGGACACCCAGTAGCCAGCGATCAAGGAGCCCAGGATGTTGCCCACGGACGTGTGAGAGTTCCAGACTCCCATAATCAAACCTCGCCTGCAACAAAGCAGGAGATGGCACGTGAGGTCTCAGGGATTCAGTGGGTCAGCACGTGAGCTCACAACAGTGCCTGCACAGTGCATGAGCTGATGTAGAAACAAAAGGGGCTTCCCAGGTGGCACAACGGTAAAGAATCCACCTGCCAATGCAGGAGATGCGGGTTTGATTTCTGGGTCAGAAAGATCCCCTGGAGAAGGGAATGGCAACCCGCTCCAGGATTCTTGCCTGGGAAATCCCATGGATAGAGGAGCCTGGATGGCTACTGTCCATGAGGTCACAAAGACAGGCGGTGCACACACCATCTCTGCAAGGCTCAGGACTGGGTGTTTATGAGATGGCTGTTTCCTCACTTACTGTGGCTGTATAATTACATCTCTCTTAGCTTATTCATTTTATGATTAAAAGAGGAAAGCGGCCTTTTCCTGAAATTCTTAGAAAGCCTGAAATTTAAATTTGTGCCTTTGCAATCTAATTACAGGGCTTCCCTTGTGGCGCAGCTGGTAAAGAATCCACCTGCAATGTGCGAGACCTGGGTTAGGAAGATCCCAGGGTTGGGATCTTCCCTGGGTTGGGAAGATCCCCTACAGAAGGGAAAGGCTACCCACTCCAGTGTTCTGGCCTGGAGAATTCCATGAACTGTATAGTCCATGGGATTGCAAAGAGCTGGACACGACTGAGCGATTTTTACTTCACTTCACTTCACTTCCCCGGTGGTGCTAGTGGTAAAGAACCCCCTTGCAATGCAGGAGACATAAAAGATGTGGGTTAGATCCCTGCATGGCGAAGGTCCCCTGGAATTGGGCATGGCAACCCACTCCAGTATTCTCGCATGGAGAATCCCCATGGACAGAGGAGCCCCGAGGGCTATAGTCCATAAGGTCACAAAGCACTGGACATGACCGAGCAGCTTAGCAAGCATGCAATCTGAATACAATCATCTGATGAAACATCTTGTTAACAAAAGTTCATGCTGATGAACCCGCCAGATGAACATGGCTAAATAAAGCTGGATGAGTGGGTTTCCTGTTTTAGCTTCCCTATGTTGTCCAGCGTCTCCAACCACTTTCTAATCGTGGTCCTGGCTGTGCTGTGTGTCACACGAACTTTAGGATGGCCTCTGACTCCAGTCAGGTCCAGAGGTGAGTACAGCTCTGCTACCAGGTGCTGGGTGACCTCGACAGGACCTGCCAACACTTCCCTGTACCTTCCAGTCTGTGAATATGTAGCTTCTGCTTCCAAAGGCCTGGGGCGAGGCCCTGACTGATTTCTTCCAGGTTCCCGGGAGGCCAGGTAAAGCCCAGGCTTCTGGTGGGCTTGTGAGGGTGACTCAGACTCCTCCTTGCCCACAACGGGGGGCATCTCCTGGGACCAAGGCCCATCTGAATTTCAAACCCCCAAGTCCCAGAGGTTTCAAGCATCTTATCTCATACAGTAGACTAAGGTGATTTTTCTGTAATCAATCTGAAGAAAAACTAAAAATAAAGTGGTCTAGTTTTCATCAGAAGAATGAAAGCTGCTGGAAAGTCTGCCTTCCTCACCTGCCTTTTCCAAACCAGTTCCCCAGGCAGGTGACAACGCTGGGCCAGCCGGTGGTCTGCACAAGTCCATTGATGATCTGCAACAGAGAGCAAAGGAGAGGACCACTGAGGGGGACACGCACACGGAGGGAGCCCGTGTTCAGGGCTTGGGTGCACAGCAGGGACCTCACAGGAAGAAGGGGCAGAAGCCCATTCAATGGGAGCTTCGATAGCCAAACGTGCATTTTAACTATATATATGTATGTGCGTGCTCAGTTGCTCAATCATGTCCGACTGTTTGTGACCTCATGGACTGTAGTCTGCCAGGCTCCTCTGTCCATGGGATTTCCCAGGCAATAATACTGGAGTGGGTTGACATTTCCTACTCCAGGGGGTCTTCCCAACCTAGGAAATGAACTCAGGTCTCCTGCATTACAGGCACATTCTTTACCACTGAGCCACCAGGGAAGCCCTATATATATGTATATATATATTGGAGAAGGAAATGACAATCCACTCCAGTATTCTTGCCTGGATAATCCCATGAACAGAGGAGCCTGGTGGGCTACAGTCCATAGAGTTGCAAAGAGTCAGACATGACTGAGCTCACACGTATATACCTTATTATGAGAGTAATGTATGCCTACTATGAAAATTTTAGAATAAGCAGAGAGAAGAAAGAAAAGAAAATCTCTTGCTGAGAGATGAACAGCTTGGGGCCAAGCTGTCCAGTGTCTTTCCAACCTAAAACTTTATAAAAAGAGAAAAACCTTCTCTGTTTTATAGAACTGTGATGAAACCACAAACGTGGCTTATAAATTGCACATTTTCCTTCCTTCCACCATCAAGAAGGTACAGTTGCTAAGGCTCCACTGAATTGAGCATAACCTTGACCTGGAAACTGGAGAAACATTCTCCACTTGCCAAGAGCGCCCTGAGCTTTCGTTGGAAGAAGGGACTCAGGAAGTGTATAGGCAACTGGCTTTGCTTTCATCTCAGTGGCCTCAGGGGACAGCTTCAGGAGGAACACAAAGCAAGGCCCAACCTCCAGTCTCTTCCAACCTCCGCAGGGAAGGACTGGCCTCTGGGAGGCAGCCTGGGAGCCGCTGGTCTGGTCTTGGGGGCCAACAGGCTCAGCCTTCCCTCCAGGAACATGCTGCGACTCTGGGGAATTCTAATTTTCTGTATTACTATAAAGTGTACATCACTTTGGTAACAAAAACAGCCAAACTCTTTGAAGTCCTGTGGCGAAAGTTGTAAGAGCAAATTACATATAATTTGCCCCATGATTTTAGAACATCCTCCTGGACTCTCTGGAGAGCCTCAGAAGTTGAGCATCATTGCTTTGAGTCCTTTTCCATGTCCAGTCAGTATTACCCACAGGGCTGCTGGCAGGGGCAGAGCCGAGCGTTCTGGGCAGCGCCGGGCCTGCTAGAAGGGGCCGGCCGCAGGCCCGTCTGGCCCTCGATCCCCTGCAGCTCTGTCAGGCCCTCACTTTTCATCCCCACTGACTGCCCCCAAGGCCCCTCAACCCTCTCCTCCCCCTGCCACACCCACATCCCCCAACTCTGGAGCAGTCAAGTCTGTGACAGGACAGAGCATCTCAAACTCATCCAAACAAAGGCAGAAGGACTCATAAGGCTTCATGCTCCAATCCCCCTGCTGGGGTAAAAACAGATAGGATTCTTTAAGTGGCAACTCCTGACACGAAGAAACACTTCGTGGCTGCTGGCATCTCAGAGCAGAGGAGAGAGAAGGGGCCGTGTGGTCCAGCGCTGATCCTGACTTCAGACAGGACACAGTTCTGCCACCTCTCCCATCCTCCGCCATCTACTCCCTTGGCAGAAGTGACATGAACACCCCATCCAGCTCATGGTGGAAACCCAACGTGTGGTGAGCCATGGACCGGACCTCACCTGAGTTATCACATAGAACCCGAAACTGTGGATGTTGTAGAAGTACCCTACCCCAAACAGGGCAGTGAAGGCACCGCTGGCCAGCATCCCGAAGGTTAGGTAACACCGGATGGGGAGGCGCTCCCCTATTATGCCACTGAGGACGAGAAAAAAGAAAGACAAACACGAGAAAATGCACACACCCACGACGTAAACGAGCCGGCCACTGCTTTCCGGATGCTTTCAGGCTGTTCTCTGAGCTTTTAGAACTTGAAAGCACTCCAATTTCCAGGAAGTTTTAATCACAATTATTTCTCAATGGAGCATTTATTCACCAGAAATCAGAGACATCCTTTAAGACTTTCTATTTAGAGTAGAAGGAACTGTCAAATCGTAAAATTGAAACACTCTGACAGAAAGGATGACTGCCAGTGAAAAAAAGCAAAAAACTTGTCCTGCTGGCTTAATCCTGTTTTATATAAAAACAATAGCCAGGGAATATATAGTGTCTTAAAGTTCTGACTGTTGGATTGTAGACAGGTGGCAGGAAAAGGGACCACCTGTGACCTTGAGCTGTGCGTGAGCAGCGAAAGGGGCTCTGCTGATGACCCTCCTGCCTCAACCACTGTGATCTGGTTTAAAGACCGACAGAGTCTTTTATTTAAGGCAAAGCCTGAAACATGGGGGCAAAGCCTCCATGCTCCATCCTCCTCCTAAACAACAGGATGACTCAATAAAGAGCTAATCTTTCTAGAGAACTGCTTCCTAGAGTTGCCTAGGTGCTCAGACAAGTAAATTTGGTTAAGCACCTGGCAGGTGGTGGGTGTGCAATAAAATAGTTCTGGTGCTTCTGGGGAGGGTGAAAATTTCATACCAGGGCTATATATTTAACAGGTTTTTACCACCATCACACCACGCTGCCCAATGCCATAGGAAACACTCTTTATTACTTCCCTATAGGAGATGTCACCATGGAACAGCCTGATGGTATCACTTACTAAGTGAATAAAAAAGCTGGAGAACAATCATTAACGATTATGAGCCTCTTACACTCAACCCTATGGGTCTCATTTTCCTCCATGCAATCATTCTATGAGTCAGATAAATATGAAATGTAATGAAGAATGACACCTGCCTCCCCTGGGAACAAACTCCAAAATTCCGGTCTTTCATCTCAAGAATCAATACCCTAGAGAGCTCTTCCTTCTGAATTTACCAAAAAAAAAAAAAAAAAAGATCTACCCAGTATCATGTAAGTGACCTTTTAAACACAAAAACAGAGAAAGTGATTTAAAATTATAAACAGCATTCAGGTCAAATTTCAAGCTGAGTAGAAACCTGATCACGTACAAACTCGAGAGCACCCTAGAGCTAAAGGAATTATCTACTTCATCTTGCTCACTTCAGAGAAGAGGAGCCATGTCCCTGGGGGGGCTGGCTGAGGTGTCCAAGGTCACAGAGCAAGTGCAGAGTCAGATGGGCCTCCAGAGAGTTACTGCTATTGCTGGGCTTTCAAATGTCCTCCAGTCTTGCTAGATAATACTAAGCCTCAATTTGGTCTCCGTTTAAAAGTATTTAAAGAAAAGACCTAACAGAAGGGGCAGCATTCCACATTTTATCAGGCTCCTACAGGTAATGAAAGCCACACCATTCATGCTTGAAGCTGCCAGCATTGAGCTGGGTCAATGCAGGTGCCACTGTGTCTGATTTATCCACTAAACCAGCACCGTCCACATCACTAGCCACGTGCCATGGGGTCACTGAAAGGCCACACAAGGAAGCAGGTAAACCCTCGAGTCACAAGTCTACTGTGAATTTCACATTGCTACACTATTTCATAATAAAGTAATATTATTTCATAATAGCCTTTGTTGGCGAAGTGCATGAAGAACCATCTTTGCCAATAAATAAGCAATGAAAAAACCACTTTATTCAAACCAGGCTTCTAAGCCTCAGCACCCCTGGCGCCTTGGGTACGTAATTCTTTGTGGTGAGGGGCTGTCCTGGGTCCTGTCCTACACTTAGCAGCACCCGGGTCTCTGCCCACTCAATGCCAGCAGCGCCCCCCTTCTCCAGCTGAGAAAACCAGGAATGGCTCCAGTCACTCCCAGCTGAGAACCACATTTAAACACTGCTTTTCAGTAACAGAAAAACACACTCAACCTTTGGGTCTTTTTATATTATTGATTATTGGTGTCCAGGAAAACTGTAGTCTGTAGATCACAAACATTTGACCCCAGGGTAGGATATGGCTGGTTGGCTACGGTTGAGGCCCTCGGGAGCCTGAGGCTTACCTCGTCCTTCTCTGAGGCTGGGCTCGCGTTCTGTCCTGCGTCTGCTACTATTTGAGCCGCGCTCAGACAAGCCCTGCTGCTCTACAGATGTGCAAGTTCAACACGGGGTTTCAGCAGAAACTGCCTGTCTGGGCACCAGACACCCAGCCACCCACAGGGTCCTGAGCTGGGGAGGTGGGGCCCAGGGCTGGATAATAACACAGTCCGGGTGGGCCTCAGCAAAGAAGGTAAACATTTATAGGGAAAGCAGAGATCCTCAAAGCTCTAAAATCTCTCTCTCTGAACAAAAGTCTCTTTGGACTAAAGGCCTTGGTCCCTATAAGCCTTTTCTTTTTTTTTTGTTAAACTTGGTTGGACTGACACAATAGCCATTTTTAATTGGCCAATCACATATCCTATACCTGCTAACATTTACCACCTTCTTAGGCCACTTCAGAACTGGATCAAGAATGGGGTAATGATGATCATATGCAACAGATGCTGGGAACACAGATGGGCCCTCTTCTGAGCATCCTATATATACTAACTTATTTAACTCTCATCACACCTCTGTGAGTTAAGAACTACTGGTTTCCCAGTTTTGTAAAAGGGGAAACCGAGGCCCGAGGAGGTGCAGTGACTCGTCCAAAGCCACCTGAGTGAGTAGTCAAAGAAAGCCAGGATCAAATTCCAGCAACGTGTCCCTGGAGCCCACACCCCCAACAGCCAGGCAGGATGGCCTCTGGCAGGCAGGGGAGGCACTGGTCCAGCTAACCTGGGCATCCAGTGGACACGCCAGGCACACCCCGTGTGAACTGCTCGGATGCCAGGCAGGTTAGTAAACAGACAACAGCCCCTGAAACCAGAGGAGAGGGTGCTCTGCTGGGCTTGCTGAGTGGGGAGCTACCAGCACCCTGCTCCAGAGTGACCAGGTCCCTGCAGGGTTCACCGTGCGTCTAACCCCGGGCCAGGATAAGTCATCTGAGGACAGCCTGCCTGGTCAGCCGGACACCTGGGGCGTGCGCTGGCTCCCACCTCACCTCATGTCTGAGAAGAGACGAGAGGACCACTACCTGTGGACTGGGCCGCATCTTCAGCATGCCTGAGCCTCCCTCTGCACCCAGCGGACCAGCTGGGTCTTGCAGTCCCAGTCAGACCTACCTCAGGTACATGCCGATGGCGTACGCGCACAGGAAGGAGTAGTCCAGGGCTCCAAGCAGCTGTTGATAGTTGTCCTGATCTGCACGGGTCGAGAAGCAATGGGGGAGCCAGAGTGTTGCTTAGCCTTCACTAAATGTCAGCGTACGTCCAGGAGCGGGGCAGTGAAATACTGACTTTTGCTCGCTAGGGCTGGGTGGTGTCCTCAGATGGTAGCACAGAAAACGCAGCAACGGGAAATAAAGTCGCCACACTGCAGATTATCGCTACATAAATATCCTCCCATCAGGTCAAATCCCAATCGCTGGGGTGAGCCTGCAGTTTATTCGTTCTGTTTCACGGTTACCCTGGCTTTGCTTCAGCACCATCACCCCCAGGTCCTGCCCCGGCCAGCCCCGCAGCACAGCTTTCTTGTTTCCGCCCACAGCTTATGCCCTGTTAGTCCTGACTTCCAGCTTGGACAAATGCAACCTGCAAATGACCTTCAGTAGTGCATGCATGCTAAGCTGCTTCAGTTGTGTCTGACTCTTGGCGACCCTATGGACCGCCAGGCTTCTCTGTCCATGGGATTCTCCAGGCAAGAAAGAATACTGGAGCGGGTAGCCAAGCCCTCCTCCAGGGGATCTTCCCAACCCAGGGATAGATTTCATATCTCGTTATGTCTTCTGCTTTGCAGGAAGGTTCTTTACCACTAGCGCCACCTGGGAAGCCCAACCTTCAGTAGATCTAATCACTAACCCAGCGTTCCCCAACATTTTGGGTACCTGGGACTGGTTTCATGGAAGATAATTTCCCCATGGACCAGGATGGGGGAATGGTTTCAGGATGATTCAAGCGCATTACATTTATTGTGCCCTTTGTCTCTATTATTATTATACCAGCTCCTCTGATCCTGGAGGCTGGGAATCCCTGCATATGGGCACTGGAGACACAGCAGCAGCTGAAGGCGGGAGGCTGGTTTGCTGGGAGGAGGGACCAGTTTGCAACCGGAGGCGTGGCTGCATCTATCCAAGGGCATCGTTACCGCTGCTAAGATCAGCTGGGCCAGGGGAGCCAGGCCAGCCAGCCAGCTCTGGGGTCTCCACCTGTGGAGGAAGCCTTTGGGGGGAGCACGGGGGTGGGGGTGGCGGCTGGGAACAGACGGAGAACTCACCGAACGGGGCCCAGCCGCAGTCGGTCCCATTGTCTGGGAGCTGGTGAGCAGGGGCATCTCTGGCTTTTTGGCTCCGGCTGCTGAATCCGACTTTCCCATCATTTGAAGCTGTGCAGTAGCTGTGCAATTCACCCTGGGACACCCGTGGGGTGGACAGAAGCCAGAGAGAGAGAGAACTCAGTGGGGTTCAGGGGTGCAGCGTGGGGACAGCCATCCTAGGGTGACTGTGTTCTCAGGGGATAAGGCACCCCTGGGGCAATGTCTCTGCAGGACCCACCGCATGTCTGCTGATGAGGACCTTTCCCGAGCTCCGCAGCGCCCAGCCCCTCCTGAGCACAGACACAGCCAGCATAGCCCGTACAGCCACCTAGAGACCACTGCTCAGAGCAGCCGGGCTGCGCCCAGGACCACGTGCCCAAAGCAGATGCATGGATCTATCTTGCTGTATTTATATCATTGAAACAAGTTTCAGGTCCACATGAGGCTGAATCTCAAAATAAGCCTTCCACAGAGGAGCACACGTGGGACCCTGCTCACGAGCTCAGGAGGCGGAAAAGAATCCAGGTGACACCGAGAGGACTGTGGTCACCTAGCGATGGTGGGGTAACGACGGGGACCAGGCACAGGGCGCCCTCGAGAGCTGGACACTGGCCAGACCTCAAATATTTGCCAGGCCAGACACTGAGGTCTGTGGACTTTACTTTGTGCAAACTGTATCTCAAAAACATGCCTAAAACCAGCTCAGGGTGCTCCTTAGGGAGGAGCATGCATGTTCGAAAAGGGCCATATGGCAGCCCGGGCCATCCTGGTATGGGGACCTGAAACTGGCGACTTGTTCCTTGAAACACAAGGAGTGGCAGACAGGACTGCATGCATCTGCCAGGCAGCCTGGGGGTCACACAGTGTCCCTCCCCAGACGGCCCCCGGCTCCCACTTCTTTCCTGCTGTGGGCTTTCTGGGGTTTTCGCTACACGTGGCTCAGATGAACCAATCAGTCTGGTATGAGTGAGGGTAGAAGGGAAGTGTCCTCAAGGCCAGGGAGGTGGCCCTCAGGGGGAGCAGAGGCCTGAAGGGGCCAGGCCTGGGCGGATGTCAGGAAGGGGGCCCCGGCAGGGGCGTCTGCCCCGGGGTCAAGACACACAGCAGCAGGACTGCAGTGGACTGGACCCCAGTCCACCAGGTGGGGGCAGCCAGGAGGCCTGTCCACCACCTGCGCTTTGTGGACACCCTGTCTCTTCAGAAGGGAGTCACCAAAGAGGCTGATGTCCTTTAAGAGGCCACCTGGCCAGGGCCGTGGTTAGCCAGAGCGGACACCTCCTGATTTTACAAGGACACACACCTCTGAGACCTGGCCTGGCACACAGGACCCAGTAACTCTGGTCACATGGCTTTGTCGTCATCACTGGGCTGTCTTGCTATAATATAAACATGGCCCTAAAACTAGCCAAGGTTCTGCTTTCCAAACTCAAGGTAACACTCAGCAAAGAGCTTTTCTTAGCTGAGCTCATCCGCCCGGTCGTGGGGTGGGGCACCACCACCTTGGTATCCTCGGGCCCCCTAGGGCCACTTGAGAAACTGAGGGCGTGACTGTGAACTCAGGACAGGGCCTGGGGAGCCTGCAGCCCTGCCCCTCTCCGTGAAGCTGGATTTCAGCACCTCCCCACCCACCTGATGCAAGCATCTCCTGTCTTTGCCCTCAGGAGCCAGGTGTGTTTGCCCACCTTCCCCTGATGCTTCTCTCGGAAGCCATCAGGGCCAGGCCCAGAGGTGCCACTGATGCTGTCTATTTACCCTTTACTGAAGGAGCCCCAGGCAGGATGCGAGGACCCTGTAGGCTGTGTATTGGGGGTGGGACACGGAAACCTGTGAGCAAGGCTGATGTGGGGTTCCTAACACCTGCGTCTCACAGAAGTCTGCGAAGAGGACCATTGTAGATGCCGCTCCCACGGCAGGTCTACACCCTCTTTCACCATCCACAGGGGATGGAAAGGATTAGAAAGCACCCGTTTTTGTTTCATCAACAAGCAGGAGAGGGTTCCTGTTTTGGTTTGCTGTTGCTGGTCAGGGGCACAGCCTCTGAGCCAGGATCTGGGTGCCGCTGTTCCGGCTTCCAGCCTCGGCCGAGTCACGGGAGGTGAGCTCCCACCGTCCGTTATGGAGCCAGCACAGTGCAGCCCACCCCAGCGCTGCTGTAAAGGTGAGCAGGTGGAGGTGTGTGTGGAGAGCTCCTCCTGGGGTGCTCAGTCCTCAGAAGCACTCAGAAACTGGCTAAGCTGTGAGTTTGGGGTCCAGCCACACTGAGGCACCCTGACGCCTCCAGCTGCCCCTCCTCTCATTCAGCCCCTTTCTCCCCCGGCTCTTTCACGTGAGAAATGCAATCTCCACCCCATCCCATGGAAAGGCTGCAGCAAAAGCAATAAAAGATTGAAGATTACTTGAGTATAATGAGTTCTGAGGATATTCCTGAAACTTGGTGTTTGCAGGAAGATAAGGACTAATAAAACTAAGATTATCTTAGTTTGTAAAAACAAAACAAACTCACCAGGTGAACTGATTCTTATCATATTATAAAATCATTTTGGGGGGGGTAGCTAGCTTTCTGTTTTCATAAAGGCAGTCTCCTTTGCAAATTTTTTACACATGAAATTAATCAAAACACAGCAGGCAGTTATTAAAAGTCGATCAATCAGAAGACAATGTGGCAGCTGAGAAATAAGAGTTGTGAGACGCCAAGGGAGGAGGAGCAGAATGGAACGTTCTTGGTACTCGGGGCTCATGACGGTTTAATAAATGTCTGTGTGATACACAATGGAATGGGAACAGTGAAATAAACCAGAAAACAAAATGAACTGCCACAGTGATTGGCAGGTGGGGGGTGGGGAGCAAGAGAAGACAGGTTATCAGCATGACGGAAGGAGGCTGAGAACAGCCATGACATCACGCAGCACTGTGTGTGGGGGAGGGGCAGGGACAAGCGTGGGTGCGCACGCACTTGCCCATCAGCCACTTAGGCATAATTGTCTTTTATATAAATGTACATTAATGAAGACCCTATGCTCTAAACTCTGAACCTGAGCAACTACACCCTGAGAAACTCTATTTGCTCATTCATTCCAAAAACATGGGTTTGCTCTTGGGTTTTCTGGCCAAGGCCTCCTCGAAGCTGCTCTTTCTAATGGAGGAGATAACCCAGGGGGAATCAGGAAGGGGTCCAGAAGATGCTGACAGGTGACAATGGGGTGGGGGGGCAGGAATCAAGCCGGGGACTCGGGCCTCATCAGGAGGATGGGGTTGTGTCAGCTTCATTCCACCTTTGGATCACACGTGGAGTTTAGTATGTGCGTGTACATAGATGCACACACGTGCACATACAAGTGTGTACATCATCTATACCAAGTGCATATGTTTAGACAACTTTCTAGAGCTCGTTAGGTTGTGTGGGGCCATTTATTCTAACTAGTCCTTCACGCTCCTTTTATAAAGCTCTGGGTTAAGAGAACTCTTGGCAGCAATATGCGAAAACAGTTCTAGAGGAAAAGTAAAAGTTCTGGTACCCGCTGTGCTCTGAGTAGTGGTGTCCCACCAAATTCATATGTTGAAACCTAACCCCTGACGTGATAGTGTTAGGACAGGAGGACTGGAGGAGGTGATTAGGTCATGAGGGTAGAGCCCTCATAAATGGGGTTATAGATAGTGAAGTCCTTCAGTCATGTCCGACTCTCTGCGACCCCATGGACTGTAGCCTACCAGGCTCCTCTGTCCATAGGATTTTCCAGGCAATAGTACTGAAGTGGATTGCCATTTCCTTCTCCAGGGGATCTTTCCAACCCAGGGATCGAACTCTGGTCTCCCACATTGTAGACAGATGCTTTACTGTCAGAGCCACCAGGAAAGTCCATAAATGGGGTTCAGTTCAGTTCAGTCGCTCAGTCATGTCTGACTCTTTGTGACCCCATGAATTGCAGCATGCCAGGCCTCCCTGTCCATCACCAGCTCCCAGAGTTCACTCAAACTCACGTCCATTGAGTTGGTGATGCCATTCAGCCATCTCATCCTCTGTCGTCCCCTTCTCCTCCTGCCCCCAATCCCTCCCAGCATCAGGGTCTTTTCCAATGAGTCAACTCTTCGCATGATGTGGCCAAAGTATTGGAGTTTCAGCTTTAGCATCAGTCCTTCCAAAGAACACCCAGGACTGATTTCCTTTAGAATGGATTGGTTTGATCTCCTTGCAGTCCAAGGGACTCTCAAGAGTCTTCTCCAACACCACAGTTCAAAAGCATCAATTCTTTGGCACTCAGCTTTCTTCATAGTCCAACTCTCACATCCATACATGACCACTGGAAAAACCATAGCCTTGACTAGATGGACCTTTGTTGGCAAAGTAATGTTTCTGCTTTTGAATATGCTATCTAGATTGGTCATAACTTTCCTTCCAATGAGTAAGCGTCTTTTAATTTCATGGCTGCAATCACCATCTGCGGTGATTTTGGAGCCCCCCAAAATAAAGTCAACCACTGTTTCCACTGTTTCCCCATCTATTTCCCATGAAGTGATGTGACCAGATGCCATGATCTTCGTTTTCTGAATGTTGAGCTTTAAGCCAACTTTTTCACTCTCCTCTTTCACTTTCATCAAGAGGCTCTTTAGTTCTTCTTCACTTTCTGTCATAAGGGTGGTGTCATCTGCATATCTGAGGTTATTGATATTTCTCCCGGCAATCTTGATTCCAGTTTGTGCTTCTTCCAGCCCAGTGTTTCTCATGATGTACTCTGCATAGAAGTTAAATAAGCAGGGTGACAATATACAGCCTTGACGTACTCCTTTTCCTATTTGGAACCAGTCTGTTGTTCCATGTCCAGTTCTAACTGTTGCTTCCTGACCTGCATCCAGATTTCTCAAGAGGCAGGTCAGGTGGTCTGGTATTCCCATCTCTTTCGTAATTTCCACAGTTTATTGTGATCCACACAGTCAAAGGCTTTGGTATAGTCAGTAAAGCAGAAATAGATGTTTTTTTGGAACTCTCTTCCTTTCTCAATGATCCAGTGGATGTTGGCGATTTGATCTCTGGTTCCTCTGCCTTTTCAAAAACCAGCTTGAACATCTGGAAGTTCACGGTTCATGTATTGCTGAAGCCTGGCTTGCAGAATTTTGAGCATTACTTTACTAGAATGTGAGATGAGTGCAATTGTGCGGTAGTTTGAGCATTCTTTGGAATTGCCTTTCTTTGGGATTGGAATGAAAACTGACCTTTTCCAGTCCTGTGGCCACTGCTAAGTGCCCTTTTAAAGGGACCCGCGTGCTACTCTAGCATGGAAACATATACATTACCCTATGTAAAGTAGACAACCAGTGGGAATTTGCTGTATGACTCATGGAGCTCAAACCAGTGCTCTGTGACAACCTGGAGAGGTGGGATATTGGAGGTGGAGGGAGGTTCAAGAGGGAGGGAACATATCTCTGATTCATGTTGATACAGGCAGAAACCAACAAAATATTGTAAAGCAGTTATCTTTCAATTATAAATAAATAAGATTTAAAAAAAAAAAAGGACCCCAGAGAGCTCCTCAACCTTCTAGCATATGAAGACACGAGATGGCTGTCTGCAGGCTGGAAGAAACTGATGATGCTGCCACCATGACTGGGGAAGTCCAGACTCCAGGATCATGAGCAAGAACGTCTGCTGTTTACAGCCATCCGTCTGTGGGGTTTTGTTACAGCGGCAAGAGTGGAGAAGATAGTGCTGAGAGCAGGGGGAAGAGACAAACGGTGCCCCACTCACGGCAGCACCTGCTGGTGGTCAGCTCGTCTGTGTCACAGGCGCCGCATGAAGACACACACCTGCATATGCGGACACACGCCCACTTACACCGGTGTTCAGAAATACACCGGGAGGCCTTGGGGTCACTGTCTATTTTTTAATGGGATCATTCTACATGGACTTATGTACACTTTCACTCTTTTTACTCAAAAATACCTCCGAGGAATTTTTCTGCATCAACTGATTTTGCTCTAATTAATTTTTAAAGTAGTTGTACATATCAGAATATGAATTTACTATAATTTAGTCAAACTTTCACCTGCTGATTAAGTTCACATAATAGCCAGGGTTTTTCCTCTCCCCTTTTCCCTTTTTTTTAATTGCCAATAAGGCTACAATAAAGATGCAATAAGATGTTTATGCGGATATTCCTAAGTGCTTTTATTTTTATGGACAAAGTTCCCAGAAGCAGGAACTGAAGGACAAGCATTTTTAATGTCAACAGGTGTTACCCAGACACTTCCCAAAAGGTTGTAAACCCTTCGCATCTGGCAAGGGCTGTCACTGTCTTATATGCTTTGCCCATTAGTGGGTATAAAGTGGCACACTGTTACTTGAACTTGCACTTACAGATATCAGCAAGCTTGCACACAGTCAGTGCAGCTCCTGAAATTCGGATCCCTTGCCCGTGAACTGCCTCTTCAGCGCCTCCGCCCATCGTTGCTCTGGGTTTCCCCACTTTACACCCCTAAAATGGACATGATCTTGTTCTTGGATTTGTACTTTTCATTCTTCATATTTAAATCTTTAATTCATCCATTTGTTTTATGACAGAGGTTCAATATTATGAAGCTTCCAGATGAATCACCGCTTATTAGACGAGTTACCCTTTTCCCATCACCTGTCGCCATTCGACTGTGCTTCTACGGTATTTTCTATGCTATTCTACTGACCTCCTTGTTTGCTTTCATGCAATACCATAATCATTTGATTATAGGGGCTTAAAAATGTTATCTTTTTCACAATTTGGTAATTAATTCTTGGACATTCTTTTCATACTGGAGTGGGCTGCTGTGCCTCCTCCAGGGGATCCTCTCACCCCAGGGCTCGAACCCGAGTCTCTTACATCCCCTGCACTGGCAGGCAGGTTTTTTACCACTAGTGCCCCCTGGGAAGTCTATATAAACTCTAAGGTTATTTAATTCAATTAACAAAGACACTCCTGAGATTTTCATTGGAGTTGCATCCTATTTCAATACAAATACTTAGGAAGAGTGGAACTTTCCAGATAGCAAGTTTCCCTCCAAAGCCAAGGTGAGCACTTCCAGTCCCTCAGGCTTTGTTTTCTGTCCGCCTATGGACTTCAGAGCTTTCTTCTCCTGGTCCCTTGTGTGCAGAGAGAGCTGAACATTCACACTCAGATCGGTCTCCGCCCCCCGGAGAACCTGGATCCCAGCAGCTTTCCGGAGAACCCCCTGCTTTCAGGCTTTTGTTCTGGCCCAGCCCAGGGCAGGGGGCGGCAGGGAAGAGTCCCTCACCGAGTGTCCCTCCAGCCTCTAGGTAGGAGGCGGAGCTAGATCTAGAGCAGCTGAAAAGAGAACAAGGTTGTAACCCCACCTCCTCCCAGACCTGTTTTCATCTTTATCACTTATTTTTCCTTTTTGCTATCTACTAAAATCAGAGAAAACGACAGATATTAGCAGCAAGTATAAACAAAGCAGCCTCATGCTGACATGACATGTCAGGTCACTATAAATGGCATGAAAGAATGTGAATCGCTATGTAAGTCACCACCCCTGGTGATCAATTCTAGGGAAGCAAATATATTTTTATTTATTCATAATGTTTTAATAAATATGGGTGAGAGATAATTCAAACTGTCCCGTGGGTCAACAGGAATATACATAAGATGAGCTAAATCAGGCATGTGAAAGCCTTGTAAGGCATTACAAAGGAAGGTTATCACATGTAGTGGGACATGTCATCCATCTCAGAAGGCCAAGAAGCCCCTGGGTTCTGATGAGGCTAATCCACAACCAGGCACACTGAAGGCGCTGAGTCAGACCATATGTGTGCTGAGGAAAATCTAGGGGTGATGCTGTGAATGTACTTAGGTACTTAAACCTACCCTAGAGGCCCTGAAACCCTGAATGTTCATTGGAAGGACTGAGGCTGAAAGTGAAGCTCCAATATTTTGGCCACCTGATGGGAAGAACTGACGCTTTGGAAAAGACCCTGATGCTGGGAAAGATTGAGGGCAGGAGGAGAAGGGGGCAACAGAAGATGAAATGGTTGGATGGCATCACCCACTCAATGGACATGAGCTTGAGCAAGCTCTGGGAGATGGTGAAGGACAGGGAAGCCTGGCGTGCTACAGTCCACGGGGTCGCAAAAAGTCAGGCAAAACTGAGCAACTGGACAACAGAGACCCTGAGCCAGTGAGGTTAAGGGCAGGGACCCTGAAGTCATGGAATTCACCTGGCATGGTCCCAGCCTTCATGGAGGAATTAGGCTCCAGAGTCTCAATTTCCTCAAAGGGATGCTCTCAGGACAACTGTGATGATGATATTAAACAAGGGACTCGTGCGCCTGGTCAGGCTGAGGGCTCAGCCACAGTTACTGTGATTGATGAAAACTCAGCTAAGCTGCTCACAAGACTGCCTCATCATTAAGCCCCAAGCCCCCATCAGGGAAGCCAGGAGGGTGGCCCTGGCTACAAGGGGATGGGCGTAACCATCAGAAGGAGACCCTCTGGTGTCCAGCCCACCTGTGGGATGCTGCTGCTAAGTCACTTCAGTCGTGTCTGACTCTGTGCGACCCCATAGACGGCAGCCCACCAGGCTCCCGTCCCTGGGATTCTCCAGGCAAGAACACTGGAGTGGGTTGCCATCTCCTCCTCCAAAGCATGAAAGTGAAAAGTGAAGAAGTCGCTCAGTCATGTCCGACTCTTTGTGACCCCATGGACTGCAGCCTACCAGGGTCCTCCGTCCATGGGATTTGCCAGGCAAGAGTACTGGAGTGGGGTGCCACCCCAGTCCAAACACAGGCCCTTCACTCATCAGACTGCTGCTGCAGGGTGACAGCTGCCCTCCACCTATCACGTCGGGTACTGGCCCCGGGATCCAAACCCAGCCTTTTAGGTTGGATCCTGAACCTCAGGAAAGCTCCAGACCTCTCTAGCTCCTTCAGTTCCACAGCACTCACTAAGGCCCCTTCAACCGTCTCTCCCATTTTCATAACTTGCCTTTCTTGAGTCATATGTTTATTTCCCTAGCCAGGAAGACAGGAAGGAGTTGTATTTAAGTTTCCAGGGGCAGTTGGTCCTTGGTACTGGTTTTAAAGATGCTGGTAGAGTGGATAAAGGTCCACCATCTCTTGCCCTGTCCCTTTCTCTCTTTTGAAAACCACATTTTAAGGTCTGCAAATATTTCCATAGTTATTAAAACTTGGCATATCAAAAAAAGGGAGACTATTAAAAGTGACTTGAAGGGCTGGGGAAATTCCTGCTTACTAGAGCTCAAGGAGGAACTGCAGAATCCTTGGGGTGAATGGACTATGTTTCACATCCAGTGGGAATTGCTAGAGTGCAGGGAGCACAGAACTGTCCAGAGAAGCATCAGCCTTGGCGCTGCTACTGGCCTGCAGACCACAAAGGCAGCTGTCCAGCACTCGGGCCCCTGGGGGAGCAGAGGATGCAGGACCACAAAGGTCAGAGGAATTACAGTCCTGGACCAGCGCCCCGCCAGCAAGGAGAAAGTGGGGGTGGGGAAGCTAGTGGGTTGTGGGGCAGAGAGGGGCAGTTGAGCTGTAAATGAGCTCTCTCTGGCCCTGGATGAGTTCCTCGTCCTTCTATAATAAAGAGTCAAAAGTCATTCAAGCCTGCTGACAGTCTGCAGGCAAAATGATGTCATTCCGATTCCTGCTTTTCCCCCAAGTTATAATTGGCTATTATGTAGGAATGTCTACTTTAATCTCCTTTTCTTCAAGTCGAGTTAAATGCCTGCTTAATAACTCCTGCCCACCCATCATTCACACAGAAATCCAGTGTTCTAAGAATAATGAAGAAGCAGAACCATTGTCAGGCTTAGAATGAAAACCTAATGACTGCGGAAGCAATTTGGGGAGCAATTTTAGGTCAGATATATTTAGAGAGAAAATTCATATAAGACAGAATAGATATTTAACTAAGATCTAGAATTCTGGAATGGTCAATGAATATAACTGAAAATATACTACCACTGAAATTATAAATCCTGAAACCAGTTTAGAGATTTTAGATTCAGGAGAAAGAGAAACCAAAAAGCAGAGCAGCAAAATAGCTTGCTTCTCAAACAATCCATTTTCTCCATTTATCTCACGACTCTCCCTCACACTCCCCTCCCCCACAAGTGGCTCTTAAAGTAACTTGTTCCTTATAGAGATTACAGGCAGGAAATGAACCGAGTGCTTTGAATGATTTCTTACCTTAACTATGCTGATAGGCTTTCGAGATAAGTGAAAACTTGCATACAGCAAAAATGTCAAAATAAAAATGAAGGCTCTGTACCTGAAACACAAAACAGTGGCAGGGATGACATAAAATAATATCAGATGCCAGATGAGACAGCAATCCCACTCCTGGGCACGTGCCCAGGCAAAAGTAGCGTTCACAAAGGCCCATGCTCCCCTGCGTTCACAGCAGCGCCATTCACAAAAACCAAGGCATGGAAACAACCTACACATCCATCGACAGATGAATGGATAAAGAAGGTGCGGTGTGTGTGTGAGACACACACACACACACACACACACACACACACACACACACGCACAGTGGAGTATTACTCAACCATTAAAAAGAAGGAAATAATGCCATTTGCAGCAACAGACGGACCCAGAGATATCATACGAAGCAAAAGAGGTCAGAAAGAGGAAGACAAATACTCATAACATCACTTATACATGGAATCTGACACAAATGAGCTCATCTACAAAATGCAGACAGACTCACAGAGAGGACAGAGCTGGGGTTGCCATGGCAGTAACCACAAGGGGGAGAGACAGAGTGGGGGTTTAGGATTACCAGACACAGACTATCACATACAGAATGGATAAACAACAACGTCCCACCGTATAGCACAGGGAACTATACTCAATATCCCATGATAAACCAGAATGGATAAGAACATGAAAATGAACATAAATATGTATATCACTTTGCTGGACAGCAGAAATTAAATGCAACATTGTAAATCAACTATACTTCAACAACATAATAAAAGATGCATTAAGAATACATTGCAACTGTATTCTTAAATTTCCTTATGCTGTATGCTATTGATTCAGTCCTATATCAAAGATGAATCCTATATATCATATCACTACAATAGAATATTTAAAACATGTGCCATTTTTACTTTGTAAATTGAAATTAAACATCCACGGGAAAAACTAATCAAAGAGGAATCTAGGACCCAGATGTACACATGTGCTTAAAAAGTAGACAAAAAAAAAAGATTATTTAATTTGTAACAAAATTAACTGCAAGTGACTTACAAGCCTGCTATCCTGGGCATTTAAGATCATATTTATTTTTTTTTACTTTTTAGCTTCTCTGCAACTTTTTAGAAGGACACAAGAAATAAAGAAATATAAATATTTCACTGACCTCAGTGAGAACAACTCAGTGATGCCAACAAGCTATGAATAAGGTCAATGACATAAAAACTATTGGCCGAGAGCCCTGGTTTACGAGAAAAGCAGTTTGAGAGGAAGTGCTGAGCTGTATGGAGCGACAGACAAGATGCTCTAGCAAGAAGATGAAAGTTTATTCTAGTCTGAACGTTTGAACCATGCTATAGAAAAACAACCCTTCAGGGAAGAAAACAGGTCAGGAGGAAAACGTCCTTGGCAAGAGATGACAAGGGGCTCCAGCCAGGAAGGCAGGCCCTCTGCGTCTTGAGGCCCAGCTCCCAACCCTGAAGAATCCATTCTGTTCTGTTCTGGAAATGCCAATGATCTTCAAACTGTGTGCAGGCTTCACTTGGTCATTAACCAAGGTGAAGGCAGAGGCCACAGAACCCAGAGAGGGCCCCTCTTTCTTTTTCTGCAGGGGAGCCACAACCCCAGGAGGGCGACTCATTCTAAGGCCCTCGATATGGAAGGACCCTTGGGAGAAATGGGTGGCAGAGGAAGAGATGGTTGGATAGCATCACCGACTCAAATGGACATGAATCCGAGTAAACCCTGGGAGACTGGCATGCTGTAGTCCATGGGGTCTCAAAGAGTCAGACATGACTTAGCTACTGAACAACAACTTCCTCCTATCTCTACCCACGTTTCCAGTGTTTTGATTTAGTTCTCAAGGTCAGCTTCCTTCACTAACATAAAGACTCCTAGGGGTATCTGCCTCTCTGGCCACCAGAAAAGTAAGTAAGTGAAGTTGCTCAGTCATGTCTGAGACTTCTCAACCCCATGGACTGTAGCATGCCAGGCTCCTCTGTCCATGGGATTCTCCAGGCAAGAATACTGGGGTGGGTTGCCATGTCCTTCTCCAGGGGATTTTCCTGACCCAGGGATCAAACCTGGGTCTCCTGCTTTGCAGGCAGACACTTTACCATCTGAACCACCAGGGAAGCCCTGACTCCAGAAAAGGTATGAGTTGAATATTTCCAGATTAAAAAAAAAAGTCATATTTCAGATGGGGGGAAAAAGACTTGGTAGTACAATAGGACTCAAAACTTCATCCTGTGGAACACCTGTGCTCAGTGAGTACGCACCACACCGACTTTGCCAGCTATTCAATAAACACTTGTAAAATAAATGCCCCCAGGCTCTATTCCTCAGCAAGGAAATGCTTGCTGATGAAGTTCCTAGGCTTCTTTGCTCTTCAAGTCCCTATCAATGAGCAGATAGGAAAAATGTGCAACTATAACAAAATGACTGTGTCATCTACCTCAAAGAATACAGACTGCAAGTTCAGTGGATTGGTGACCCAAATCCAGCCTTTGTCCTTATATTTCTGAAAGTTGTCATCCTGGTAGGAGTGGGGGGGGGGCTCTCATTTCTTTGCTGGTATCTCTCCATGATCCCACCCACTGCTCCTCTGTGCTAACTTAGGAAGGTTCTGGACCACTGGAACTTTCAACACTTGACTCTCCAACCCACAGCTAGATCCACTGGTCACTCAGATGACCACTTGCTAGGGCTGGTGTAGGCTAGGGGCGACCTCGGTCAGCCCCCATTTGAATGCAGAGTTCCCTTTTCTCACCTCCACAAGGAGTAAGAAAACGTTCTCAGACTGAGTCACCTCCAGCCCCTCCAGAACCAGAGTCTGAGAGAAAGATCTGGGGCCCTCAGGGATGCTATGTAGCACTGGCTTACAGGTGTGCTACCCACCAGGAGAATCTCATAATCACCTAGCGCAAAAGGATGTGGAGTGAGCGGCTCTACTTAAATGGGCCTTGGGCTCATGTTTGCCACACTCTACCCAGAACTTTCCACTTATAAACATTCTAGTTTTATTAAGAATGTTTAAAATATAAATATTAATATTAAAATATATTTAATATATTAAATAGAATAAATAAACCCAGAAACAGAGAGTTTGTCTTGTGTCCAGGTCTAAAGAGCCCTGGGGCCCTAATACACCTGCATTCATATTTAGGCTGTCTCTATACAGGTTACTGAAAACTAGCCAGTCATCCCGGGCCCCTGCTTCCTTCTCCAGGGCCCCTGCCTCCTTCTCTGGGGCCTCTGCCTCCTTCCCTGGGACCCCTTTCTCCTTCCTGGGACCCCTGCTTCCTTCTCCAGGGCCCCTGCCTCCTTCTCTGGGGCCCCTGCCTCCTTCCCTGGGATCCCTTTCTCCTTCCCAGGACCCCTGCCTCCTTTTCCTGGGCCCCTGCCTCCTTCTCTGGGTCCCCTGCCTCCTTCTCTAGGGCCCCTGCCTCCTTTTCCTGGGCCCCTGCTTCCTTCTTTAGAGCCGCTGCCTCCTTCTCTGGGAACCCTATCTCCTTCTCCTGGGGCCCTGTCTCCTTCTCTAGGGCCCCTGCCTCCTTCTCTAGAGTCCCTGCCTCTTTGTTGGGGCCTCTGCTTCCTTCTCTCATGAGTGGTTCTGCAAGTGAAGCTCACTTGCACAGAGCCTGCAGGGTGGATGGAGGTCCCAGGACTGCCCCATGCATGGTGATGTGGACTGGAGCACAGTCATCAGGGACTACAGAGTGGAGAACTTGCCTCTGGATGTTTTCAGTTCAGCTTTGTGTGGAAGTGAAACACCCTAATGAATCAGCCCCTCTGGGAAGAGTACAAGCCGTGCCTGCCATGCTAAGTCGCTTCAGTCATATCTGACTTTGCAACTCCATGAACTGTAGCCTGACAGGCTCCTCTGTCCATGGGATTCTCCAGGCAACAATACAGGAGTGGGTTGCCATGCCCTCCCCCAGGGGGTCTTCCTGACCCAGGGATTGAACCTGAGTCTCTTATGTCTCCTGCATTAGCAGATGGGTTCTTTACCACTAGCGCCACCTGGGAAGCCCCAAGAGTACCAGAAAGTGAAAGTGAGAGTCCCTCAGTTGTGTCTGACCCTTTGGGACCCCATGGATTGTAGTCTGTCAGGCTCCTCTGTCTGTGGAATTCTCCAGGCAAGAATACTGGAGTGGGTAGCAGTTCCCTCTTCCAGGGGATCTTCCCAACCCAGGGATCCCAGGTCTCCCGCATTGCAGGCAGTTTCTTTACCACCTGAGGTGGCCCAATATTGTCTAGGAAGATCAGGGGATGCTTGTAAGCCCAGCTGATAGCACTGGCTCTTAGGAGGCCCATCAGATTCTACCACTTGCTCTGTGACCTTAGCAGGGTACTCAGAGGCAACCCGCCCTGCAGAGTCAGGGCAAAGGTCAACTTACACTGCACACCAGGCATTTCCTAGAGACGGAATAAGTGTCTCCGGAAGAGGAACCTCTATCGTTTATTTAGAAACCATCAGGTCAACTCTATTCCCTCTGTTTCCAAATCTATCCTTTCTCCCTCTTTCCGCATCTTCTTACGTAGAACCCTGGGGAGATGGGAAAGGCCGGCCACTAGAGGTTGAGTTTTCCCTTCCAGAAGGTCTGAACATGGCCCCACTGATCACTTTTAAATCACAGCAGCCGCGCTGTGGGGTTGGTACCTTCCTAGTGGCCATGGCAACACCCTTGTCCTGGAAGGCAAGCAGACTTCTCACTTCTGGGGGTTATCCTGGATTATGGGGATGAAAGGCCTAAATAGCCCTCTGGAAATTCTTTCCCATTTTGTAATTCTATCCTCACCTACTTTCTTCCTTTGTCATTTACGAAGTAAGGATTTTGGATAATATTTGTTTTATCCATCTTGCAGTGGATTTAATGCTGTTTCCCCAAAACTGAAAGTGAAAGTTGCTCAGTCGTGTCTGATTCTTTGTGACTCCCCAAACTGATGTCCATTATAAATCTTAGAATGTGACCTTATTTTGGAAATCAAGTCTTGCAGAGGTAATTAGCTGAGGTCATACTCAACTCCTATAAAGAAAGTTGAGCGCTGAAGAATTGATGCTTATGAACTGTGGTGTTGGAGAAGACTCTTGAGAGTCCTTTGGACTGCAAGAAGATCCAAACAGTCAGTCCTAAAGGAAATCAGTCCTGAATATTCATTGGAAGGACTGATGCTGACGCTGAAGCTCCAATACTTTGGCTACCTGATGTGAAGAACCGACTCACTGGAAAAGATGCTGATGCTGGGAAAGATTGAAGGCGGGAGGAGAACAGGATGGCAGAGGATGAGATGGTTGGATGGCATCACCGACATGATGGACATGAGTTTGAGTAGGCTCTGGGAGTTGGTGATGGACAGGGAAGCCTGGCGTGCTGCAGTCCATGGGGTCACAAAGTCAGACACCACTGAGCAACTGGACTGAACTGAATACTCAACTCCAGGTGGTGCTAGTGGTAAGAACCCTCTGGCCAATGCAGGAGACCTAAGAGATGCAGGTTCAGGCCCAGGGTGGGGAAGACCCTCTGAAGGAGGAAATGGCAACCCACTCCAGTATTCTTGCCTGGGAAATCCCATTGACAGAGGAGCCTGGCCAGTCATGGTCCATGGGGTCATAAAGAGACATGACTGAAGCACCTTAGCATGCATATGGCATCATATAACTCCCATATGATGTCAAATCCACTGAGATCCTAAGTCCAGCTATGGGACTTCATAGAAGGCCATGGGGAGACAGAGATAGACAGGGAGGAAAGGTCACGTGGCAATGAGGGCAGAGCAGGACAGATACTGCCATGAACAGCCAGCAGCCACCAGAAATGGGAAGAGGTGAGAAAGTGTTCTTCCCTCAAGCCTTCTGTGAAAGCACAGCCCTGTGACACATGGATCTCAGACTCCTCCTTCCAGATCTATGAGAAATTAATTTCTATTATCTTAAGCCACCCAGCTTGTGGACTTGTTACAGCACCCCCAGGAAACTAATATAATCCAATACTTTGATTCCTGTTTTGTGTTACATTTAGGCTTGTGAATATTAAGCAAATACAATTAAAAGTGAATAATTTGATCCTTAACTTCATTGGTGTTCCACTTACTTTCTGTAGTTATGTCTGACAACAGGTAGCATTCTTTGTATCTAGCAATACTATAAGACTAGCATTTGGGTTCGGAGAAGGCAATGGCACCCCACTCCAGTACTCTTGCCTGGAAAATCCCATGGGCGGAGGAGTCTGGTAGGCTGCAGTCTATGGGGTCGCTAAGAGTCGGACATGACTGAGTGACTTCACTTTTACTTTTCACTTTCATGCATTGGAGAAGGACGTGGCAACCCACTCCAGTGTTCTTGCCTGGAGAATCCAGGGACAGGGGAGCCTGGTGGGCTGCCCTGTATGGGATCGCACAGAGTCTGACACGACTGACGAGACTTAGCAGCAGCAGCAGCAGCATTTGGGTTAAGCTCGAGTTTCTAGCCATGAAAGCCTCTCCCAGCAATGCTCCTTCGAAGCATCCTCAGAAATGTCCTAGATGCTGCCTGCATTCCCAGATAAATGGAAGCCTGCTCCCAGTTCAGAGACTCAGGGGAGAATACAGCTTCCTTCCTTGAGTGTTATTTATCTAGGTAATAGGCAAATAAGAAGTTAAAAAAAAATGCTTTAGATGAGAATACCTGAACAGTAATGACCTGGCACAGAAATGAGTGAGAAGACATCTTACTTTAGGAACAAGGAAACCATGCATATCGTGACAGGAGTCCCTCCAGAGCACCCTAAAGGGGGCCATGACATCAGTGATGTTAAGTACTGACCACCTGGTTTGGGGGCTCTCTGCCTCATTGCCCGTCAGAGAAGATACCATTTTCTCTCTAGTAATTAATAACCAATTTGTGGGAAAACACTCTGAGGTTAGGTAGCTAACCCAGTTGTTTACCCAACTTTCTCCCAATTTTGTGTGTCTACTGATGCTCCTTACCTAATCCAAGCATTCCTGATGGTTTCAAAAGGTGACATTCCAGCTTGGACACTCCTGCTCTGTACTCAGTGGCTGGCATCCCATTGTGGGAAAGAGCTTTCCCTCCTCCCATTTATGCTTATTCAGTTATAGGAGCATGGACTTGTTTCTGTCAATGGGCTATAATTCATTACTAGTATTGTTTATTTAAAATATTATCCCAGGGACTTCCCTGGTGGTCCAGTGGTTAAGAATCTACCTGCCAATGCAGGGAATATGGATTCAATCTCTGGTCTGGGAACTAGGATCCCACATGTCACGGCGCAACTCAACCCACTCACCGCAACTACGGAAGCCTGTGTGCTCCGGAGCCCCGAGACAAGAGCAGCTGCAGCAGTGAGAAGCCTGTGAACCACGGCTAGAAAGCAACCCCACCCACTACAACTAGAGAAAGGCTGCCTGCAGCCACGGAGAGCCGGCGGGTTGCAAAGAAGACCCAGCACAGCCAAAAAAAAAATCTCATCTCATATTTGGCCAGTGAGAGCCACTTCATTTTTAAGCACTGTCTTATTTTTTGACACCAGATATTCCCGGCTCATCTCACTTTCCCTGCCCAGTGATGACACCATCCCAGTCTCCAAGGATGCCTGCCTGGCTCCTTCAACAGGAAACGGTACACAGAAACCAAGATCGAGCACCAGGGGTGCTCACTGCTGCTGGGATGCTGCTGTTTCCAGGGCCTATCTCCAGCCAAGAGAAGGCATTTTACACACCTGCACCCACAACACATACACACACAGCACACACATCACACACACATACACACACATCATATACATCACACACACATACACACACATCACACACACATACACACATCACACACACATCACACACACATACACACACAGCATACACACACACATCACACACATCACACACACACATCACACACATCACACACACACATCACACACACACACTTCTCTGCTTACCTGCTCTCCAGTTTTTCTTGATATCTTTCATTTCAACCTAGCACCACACGATTCATCCAGTCCCCTCAGCCCCACCAATATCTGTAACTCCATTACCGTTAGGGAGAAGCTGTCTCCTTTCTGTGTTATATCTGAGAACAATGCGTAATTTGAATCTAACCATGAGGAAACAACAGACACATTCAAAAGAAGAAAGTCTATAAAATAAATGGCTTGTACTCTCCAAAAATGACAAGCTTACAGGAGACAAAGAAAGGCCAAGATATGGTTCCAAATGAAAGGAAACTAAACACACAGGATGAGTAAATGCCGAGTGTGCCCACACACTAGATCCTGGCCCAGGGGAAAATCTATAAAAGAAAAAGAAAAATCTATAGAAAGATTTCAAAAGTCTATAGAAAAGTCTATAAAAGACATTATTGGGCATTTGAACATGGACTGTGGATTAGATAATAGCATTACACCCACGTTAAACTTCCTGATCTTGATCTTTGTGTGCAGTTATATGTGCTATGCTTAGTTGCTAAGTTGTGTCTGACTCTTTGCAACCCCATGGACTATAGCCCACCAGGCTCCTCTGTCCATGGGGATTCTCCAGGCAAGAATACTGGGTTGCCATGCCCTCCTCCAGGGGATCTTTATAACCCAGGGATAGAACCCAGCTCTCCCCGACTGAGGGCGGATTTTTTACCATCTGAGCTACCAGGGAAGCAGTTACATGAGAATATCTTATTTACAGGAAATACATACTAACGTATTTAGAAATAAAAGGGTATAATGTCTGCAACTTGCTGTCAAATGGTTCATGAAAAAGTGTGTGTGAGTGTGTGTGTGTACATACATCTGCACACACACACAGATGAGAGAAGGTGAAGGGAGAAGCAAATGAGGATAAACGTTAAGAATCTGCCATTGAGCCTGGCCCCACAGCTGGACTGTGCTGGTGGCTCAGTAGTAAAGAAATCCTCCTGCAATGCAGGCAATTCAACAGGAGATGTGGATTTGATCCATGGGTTGGGAAGCTCCCCTGGAAAAGTGCACGGCAACCTGCTTCAGTATTCTTGCCTGGAGAATCCCATGGACAGAGGAGCCTGATGGGCTATAGTCCATTGGGTCACAAAAGAATCAGACACGACTTAGCACACGGCAGAGCTAGACCAGACACACCTCACCATTTGCTCTGCCCTAGGCTCACTCTACTTGAGATTCAAAGTCCCAGGACAGAGAGGCTGGTTCGCCCACCTTAGGCCCGCTCCTGCCTCCTGCTGGACCTGGGCTACAGCAGAAGGTCAGTGGGACGGAGCCTCAGGGGTCTCTACTGGCTTCTGTAAGGGGACAGAAGATCCTGAGACTCCCCTGCTGGTCACAGCTGCATGCAAGGGAGGGAAGTCAGCCCCCCAAAGATCAGAGTGCTGCTAAAAATATATATTAATAAATGTCCTTGGCAGGAATGTTGACACTGATTCTCTCACAGCCAAGGAAGCTGAGGTCTAGAAAGGTTAAATAACCTTTCAAGGTCAAAGAGCAAGTCTGAGGTAGAGATGGAACAGAAATGAAGACAAATACGCCATCTCTGTGCTACTCAAAGAATGGTCTGTGGACCCACAGTATCACATCACCTGGGAAATGGAGGTTCTCAGGTGCCACCCCAAGTCTGCTGAGTCAGGATCTGCATTTTAACAAGTTTTGAATGATTCCCATGCACATTACAGTGTAAGAAGCAATGCTCTATCTCTAAGGGTTTAACCTAAAAAAAAAGGCGGGGGTGGGGGGTGGATTTGTGATTATGGGAGTTCTATGTAAATTCTTATCATTGCCTCCTGTGAGTTTGAAAAATTGTATCCAAATAAAGTTACAAAAGAAAACAAAAATAAATACCCACTAAAAAAAGGTAAGTGTTGAACTACTTCTGTCTAGACTAGCGCTAGATGGGAAATGAATCGACAAGTGAACTATTCCAGGAAGAGCCAGATGTCTGAAGTCACTTCTGAGACCCCATGGGCACACCAGCCACCAGCCTGGGCCAGAGAAGCTGCAAAGGATGTGTAGGCGGCACATGGCTGGGAGATGGAGCCTAAGGGACCCAGAACACACGCTGTGGCATAAACATTACTGTGAGCAGAAGGTGTTTGAGTTTCTGAAATCTCTCATCTGCCTAAAAACAGAGCCTCCAAAACAACTCAACTGTCATCAATCCTCCCTGCGAGCAACTAGGAGAGACTGAGTCTTAGTACCAGAGGTGGGAAGCACCCACCTCACACCCAAATAAGACTCTGTCCAACTGTATCCTGGCCCCCTGCCAGTCTCCCAAGGGCCCGTTTACCTTTCCAAAAAGTCATTTGCTTTCCCAAACATGCCCTCCTCCTTCTCTTCCCCTACTAAGGTGGTATATACACCCCAAATTCTAAGGCCCCCAGGAGTCACCTTTTTCTGTGAACTCCCACACATATGTGGCTAAATCTGTCTTCTCTCTTGTGCATCTGTCTTTCGTCGATTTAATTCACATGCCCCCAGTCATTCAACCTAACAGGGTAGAGGGAAAACACTTCTCTTCCTGACAGAGATCAGCAGGAGAGAGTGTGGCTTAGAGACGAGACAGCCCAGCTCTAGACTCCGCCCTCACCTTCAGCCTCCTCCAAGGAGTGTGTGTGGGATTCATAAGTCTCCTAGGAGAAGGGCTCTCAGAGAGCACACAGGGTGCTCTCGGAACAGAAAGGGGTGTTTTGGTCTGTGTTTAACTTGTTCAGATTTCATTTTCTCTTCCAAAGTCCCAGCTCAGCGAGGCCACTCGTAGAGTTCAGAGTTAATATACTTATTTCACCCACAGCCATTTACTCATCCTGCTGCTGCTGCTGCTAAGTCGATTCAGTCGTGTCCGACTCTGTGCGACCCCATAGATGGCAGCCCACCAAGCTCCCCGTCCCTGGGATTCTCCAGGCAGGAATACTGGAGTGGGTTGCCATTTCCTTCTCCAGTGCATGAAAGTGAAGTCGCTCAGTCATGTCCGACCCTTAGCGACCCCATGGACTGCAGCCTACTCATCCTACCAAGATGATATTCAGTGGACTAGAAACCACTGAGAACCCCAGAGGTTTTCAGTCTGTCTGTCCCTGCAGAAGCAAGGGTGGACAGCTCAGCAGCGTTCCTGGTCACCACTTCCACCACGGATAAACCACTCAACAGTTATGGGGAGGGCGGGCATCCACATGTGTCTTATCAGGAAACTGGGGGTGGGGGGCCTGCTGGCTGCAGGGTGGCACGGTGCCCCCGACTTACCACTGATCCCTGGAGAACGAGATGATGAAGCGAATGCCAGGGGGAAGCTGGGCCATTGACACCTCCCTGGATGTGGAGCTTCGGTCATAAAATAAGATGCTTCATAAATAGGTTCTTAATCCCAGGAAGTGAGTAAGGATGCTCCTGGGGACTCGCCTCCTCTCTTTCCTCCAGGAGAGGCTCAGCTGTCTACAAGGAGAAGGAGGGGTGGAAAGGTCAGGCATCGTCAGAGGCCCTGGCGGAAGTAACTACACGCAGTGTGGTCACCCAGCCCAGAGCAGAGCCAGACGAGACAGGGCGCTCCCACCATAACAGCCACCTGGTGGGGGTGGAGTGTGTGCCCTGCGGGGGCAGCTTATTCAACTATCACTGAAAGGAACTTCACATGATGTTCTGAGGGTGCAATGAAGAGAGAACGGCTGAATTTATCTCCATCCGGAAGGCATCCAGAGATCAACCGCTCACTCTTCACTACCACACTCCGCAGAGCTGATGTTCATACTCACAGGAGACCAGCAGGAGCCCAGAGGTCACACCAGGTGCTCAGTCACCAGAGGGCCACCAACCAGCCGGTCCTGATTCCCCCACTGGGGGCCAGGCCACGCCTGAGCTACAGTAACAGAGAGGAACGTAGGCCTGGACCAGGTGGTGGGTCATCAAGCCCATCATTTGACTGTGGCTTTGCAATGGAGTCTAAATACATGTAATGCCATGGGGATGAACACCTCGAATCAGCCCCCTCATTTCTCACTCCTGTGGTCACTGCAGGGGCCTTGGAAAATGGCCCCTTTCTGAGCAAGACAGGAAGAAAGCGGCAGGGAGGCCTGGCCGCCCATTCCAAAGCCAACCTCAACATGTGTGCTGTCTTCCAGTTTTTCTCCTATGTTCACTGGGTGAGGAGGAATCTTGGGGACCCATGCATTACATCACAGAGCACATCATGCCCTCGGGAGCACGTATGGTTCCATCTTAGTGCTTATGGAAAAGTCACAGGTTATATGGTGTTTTTAAAGAAGGCTACTTTTGATGGAACACTGATTTTGATTTAAAGCTTAGAAATGTATTTAATGTCTTTAAACAACTTCCTTGAGATAACAGACAAGTAACAGCCAACAGTTCTAAGTTAGAGGATCTAAAATGGGCCTCAGGATCCCCATGTTTACGCCTGCCTTCCCTCTAGGGTGAGCTTTCAAAATGCACCTCGGCAAGCCATCACACAGCTATGAAATTAAAAGATTCTTGCTCCTTAGAAGAAAAGCTATGACAAACCTAGACAGCATATTAGAAAGCAGAGATATCACTTTGCCAACACAGGTATGTGTAGTCAAAGCTACGGTTTTTTTCAGTAGTCACGTACGAATGTTAGAGTTGGACCACAAAGAAGGTTGAGTGCTGAGGAACTGATGCTTTCAGTGCTGAAGAAGACTCTTGAGAGACACTTGGACTGCAAGGAGATCAAACCAGTTAATCCTGAAGGAAATCAGTCCTGAATAATCATTGGAAGGACTGATGCTGAAGCTGAAGCTCCAATACTTTGGCCACCTGATGGGAAGAGCCAACTTGTTGGAAAAGACCCTGATGCTGGGAAAGATAGAGGGCAGGAAAAGGGGGTGACAGAGGACGAGATGATTGGATGGCATCACCAACTCAATGGACATGAGTTTGAGCAAACTCAGGGAGATAGTGAAGGACAAGGAAGTCTGGTGTGCTGCAGTCCATGGGGTTGCAAAGAGTCAGACATGACTGCTGCGATGCTGAACAACAGCAAGCTGTCATACCTGTCCCCTGACCCCCATCTCCTCTCAGAGAGGCAACGAGGCCCCTCCTTCTGCTTCAGCCAGGAGAACTACACCTTTGCTCCTCCCAGCTCATCATCCTGCCTGGAGTGCCACCTGCCCTCATGGCTGGCCCTGCGCTGGGTAATCCCAGCATGTCACAAACTTCCTGCTCCCTCACTTGCCCCAGCTAAAAACAGGGATGGTAGCATCTACATTTTTGGGTTGCTATTACAAATGAGATGTGCGATCTGTGGACAGCCCTGAGCACAGAGCCTGGTGTGGAGGAGATGCCCAGTCAGGAGGAGCTGGTTCTGTTCTCAGGAGACATCACGAGAGGCATCAAGGGACTGCAGGCGACCACCCAGCCCCCATTCCCTGGTCTAGCACAGAGCCAGCGCCCAGGAGACGTGTGGAATCAAGCTCCACAAGCGTTTCAACACTGTTGTTGCTCATATCTCTAGATTTTAAAAAGATTTTATTAAAATTCTGCTCAAAATGAGTGGGCTCCTACTTGGACCTAAACATACTTTGAGAAGGGGCTTCTCAGGTGGGGCTAGAGGTGAAGAACTCGCCTGCCAATGCAGGAGACATAAGAGACCAGGCCTCCATCCCTGGGTTGGAAAGATCCCCTGGAGAAGGGCATGGCAACCCACTCCAGTATTCTTGCCTGGAGAATCCCATGGACAGAGAAGCCGGGCGGGCTATGGTCCATAGGGTCGCAAAGAGTTGGACACAACTGAAGTAGCGCACCCATACGTTGAGAAACAATTTTTGGGTGCTGACTTTAAAGTAAAGGATTTGGTCTGAATTTTACAGCGCCCGGGAATGGATGGTCAGAAGCAAATGTCCTCCTCTGTCCAGACACTGCTTCTCTAGGTACAGCTTATCTGGAAGTATCCAACTGCATCTACTACACCTACTAAGGGACTGCCCAGGTGGCTCAGAGGCAAAGAATCTGCCTGCAGTGCAGGAGACTCGGGTTCAATCCTTGGGTTGGGAAGATCCCCTGAAGGAGGAAATGGCAACTCACTCCAGTATTCTTGCCTGGAGAATCCCATAGACAGAGGAGCTGAGCGGGCTACAGTCCAAAGGGTTGCAAAGAGTCACATATGACTGAGCGACTAAGCACACACGAACACACCAACTCATCAGTCAACCTCAATTCAAGGCTGGTAAAACTTGGAACTTTAAAACAAAATCCAGAAGACACTGGAAAAATCAGCAGGAAAAAAAAATCTTGATTTCCTTTGAAAACTACGGTTCTTCCTCCTCCTATAAAATGGGGTAACTCCAGTGCTATAAATTCTCACCGTTGGTGCAGTTAAGATGTGTAAACACAGTGATTTTACACGTTAGACGTTAAGAGCTCGATTTAATTAGGCCCTTTCCTCCAAAGTCTGACCAGTGACCACTGACCATTCCAGCGAGGGCTGGTCAAGAGCTCCGAGGACAGGGCTGACAACTCTGTGCTCTCCTGCCAGCCCCCGGCTGGCCCAGAGGCTGGCCCGCGGCGCTGGACACCTGGGGCAAATTCAGGTTGGTCCAGTTTCCCTCAGTCCCCTCCCCCACCTCGCTTCCTCTGGGCAGATCCCCTGCAAAGAGAGAACAGCAGAACTGGAGCTGATCACTTGGTTTCAGCCTTGTTTTTGACACATAACCCAAGTACATAAAAAGAACATGCACTTTTTAAAAAATGGCTCTTAATAGACACCTGGAACTCACAGCACCACAGGAGGGAAAAGTGTAAGAATATCCAGTTTCAAAGATAACAACTTCAGAAGCACCCCACAGCAGCATCTCTGTTACAATCCACAAAGCACATTTTTATACCCATCATGCGAAAGAGCCCAACTTAGTCTATAAACTGTAAAACTATGAAATGGAATGACCTGAAGGCAACATGAATTCTGGAGCTCCACCTTTGGCCTCACCACTTGCGGAAGAGTGCTGTGTACTCACTGGAGGTGAAAAAGAGACTCAAAGGCAAGCAATGAAGAGAATAACACAGAAAGGGTCTTCCCACAACTGAAGCTCTGTTGTCAGTAGTCAAAGCAATCCCATGCATACCTTAAATAATCTACCTAAAGGCAAAGCTTTTAAGCTGGGTCTTATTTTAAGGCAAACAAGTTTTCATACATTTTTCTTTTATGAGGGAGAGAAAGGTAATGAGTGAGGGAAACTTGCTTTCCAGAGAACACATTTTCTATGGTCTGTGCTTTAGGCAATATTAAAGATTAATGACAAAAGCCAGTATCTCTTTCCTGGGCTTCAATACAAATGCGAACCCTCCATCTCGATCGCTTTCTCCCACCAACAAGCGGCACCCCAGGTGGTGTGCACAACACAGAACCTGCAAAGGCACTTCCAAAACCCTGTGGTAAGACTCTGGGGGTCTCCAGTCCTGGGTTCTCAGGGTTGATTTTAAAAGGCCTTAAAGAAAGAGCGATGGGGAAATTTAATCTAGTTACCAACTCAGACATCCTCAGACAATTGAAATTCAAGGGCAGGTGGGCACTGTCCAGGCGGGCAGCTCAGGGAGAGGAAAGGAAAGACGGGCTAGAGAATTTCAAACCTGACGGTGGGGCGTGGGGCCTCCAGCACTGGGGTCGCAGTCCCGGGTCGCCAGGTCACCGGGATCAGCAGGGTGGCTGCGGAGGCTGGGACGGCAGGAGGATGGGGGCAGGAGGAAAAACAAGCCAGACGGTGGTTGCCCCGAGGCCGGGTGACTTTCCGGGGCTCTGAGTCCTGTAAATCACTCCCCGAGGCTCCGGGCTCTGGGGACCAGCCGCTCAGAGACAAACAACCCGAAGGCCCCGGGTGCGGGCGGCGGCTCCTCCCCGCGGTCGGTCCCGGAGGAGGACAGGCGGGCACGCCCCCGTCTCCGCCGCGCGACGGCCCCGCGCCCTACTCCCCGCGCGACCCCCGGCATAGCTGTCACCGCGGCCCAGCGGCCCGGGAAGGGCCCGGGAGGACGGCTCTGCTCGCCCGCGCCCGGAGCTCCGATGGGCGGGTGCCGGCCCAGCACCGGCTCCGCGCCTCCGCTCCCGGGTCCCGGGGCGCCCGGGTGATCCCGTAGACCCACCCCCGCCCGGCTGCATCCGCCCCCCTGGCCTGGGGGGCGCCCGGCCCCGGACCTGCACAAAGACGCGCGCCCGGCGCAGGGACCCCGGCTCCCCGCGCGTCGCCAGCGCTGGCAGGTGTCGCTCGGCCCCGGCGCCCTGGTTCCCAGGCCCGGCCGGCGCGGGCGGTGGGCAGGGGTCCGCGCATCGCAAACCCTCTCCCCGCCCCGTCCGGGTCCCCACGCCTCACCTGCGCCCCCAGGCCCGCGCCCCGCCGCCCGGCCCCGCAGCCGCGGGCGCTTCCTGTCGCGACTTCCTGGGGCGGCGCGGAGGCCCCGGCGGCCCTTTCACTTTCAGCGATCGCGGGGCGCCGGCTCGGGCCCCTCCCCTCCGGCTCATCCTCCTCCCGTCCTCCCCCGGCCCCGGAGCCGCCCGGGGGCCCTGACAGCCTGGGGACGGCGGGCGGGGCGCCCCCACGCGGAGCCCGGGGCATCGCCGCGCAGGAGTCCTCCCCGCGGCCCCAGGTCCCGGCGGCACCTGCCTGCGCGCGCCCGGGCTTGAGTTCCCACTGATCGAAGAGGCGTTCCCCAAGGACGCTTAGTCCTCAAGGCAGGTCCTACCCAGAGCGCGGCTTCCGAGAAAGGATGGCACTAAAGGGGCAGCCTTGCCGCTGCCACCTGCCCCCAACATTATTCCTATTGCCTCCTTTCAGGGGTCAGACTTAGACTGACGTTGTATTAAAGAAAATGGGGCCCATGATAGCTGTGTTGACCCATCTTTGATCACACCTGTGTAAGTGTGACACGCGGCTCACCTCACCTGCTCTCAGTCACCTGCTCTAGACCAACCTCCCCTCTCCTAATCCCGACCCTTGGCACCGCCCCCTCCCCTCCAGAGCCTGATTATTCTCCTCGGGACAGCAGAGCACCCAGGGTGGACACATGGCATCCAAACCCAGCCCAGGTGCCTGGTCCCAGGAAAGCAGCTCCCGGGAAGGACCCCATGAGACAGAAAAGAAACTCCAGGAAGAAGTGTCCACAGGATTAAACCAACGCTTGAAGCTAAAACAAATTCAACACCTGGCTGTAAATGCCCAAGAGGTCTGTAGGAGACAGAGGGCCCTGTGGCCTCTGGGCAGGCACCCACCTGGGTCTCGGGGGCCCTGCTGTGCCTGGGGAACACTGTGCCATTCTTTCCCGCTGGCTGAACTGGGTGTCAAATACCCCACCTCTGTTGGCTTTTGAGACACCTCCTCCATTTGGGAAGGAGAACTGCCACTTCACTGAAGCCAGAGGTCGAGCCACAGGTGAGCTGCTGCTCACCCTGCAAGGGAGGCGGCCCGTCTCCTGATTTCTGTCTGCCTTTGGTAAGGTCTCTTTTTCCCCAGACCTCCTCTCTCAGACAGTTCTCCTCCCTTCCCTAACTCTCCATTCCTGCAGATTCAAGCCTGCCCAGCCTGGCTTCCCTGTCCCTCCAAGTCACCCTGCACTCTCACCTGCCCAGGGCTCTGCCCAGGGCTCCTCAGGCTCCCAGCCTCCAAGCAAGCCCTCCCTCCCCAAATCCACTTCTCCAGCACCTCAAACTGCCCTCCCAAAGCAGACTGGACCTTGGCGTTCCTGAGGAAAACCTTTCAAGACCCCTGCCTTTGGATCAGGAATGAGCCCCAGTCCTTACTAGCTAGAAAGCAAGACCCAAACCCACTCATGACTTCAGGACCAAAGCTCAGACCATTCTCTAGTTTCCAAGACTTTCTCACATGGCAGGTTGCTATTTCTGCCCTGGGCCTCCAGGCCAGCCTTTTCTAGTGAGCTCAAACTTCAAGACCTAGGTCAAGTATTTGTCAGTTTACTGCTTTCCCAGGGCGCTACAGGAACCTCTGGGTCCTGACTTATCTATCACAATGAACTAGTACTGGTTATTTCTAAACCTGTCTCCTAGCCCCTAGCCTGGGACCAAGGGATTCTCAGGGTCCTGCCCAACTCAGAAGGCCTCATCCATGTTTGCCAACAGCATGAAAAGATGCGGGAGAACTCAGCGCAGGGAGCCCCCCCGTTTCTGCACCATTTCTCACCTAGAAAGAGATGATCCTTGTGTGGCACACCAGGGAAAACCAGAGGAACCTGAGCTGGTCTGCGTAATATTTGCCAAAAATATTCATCTATCAATTTTGCTGTTGTTGTTTTAGTTACTCAGTCGTGTCTAACTCTTGTGACTCCGTGGACCTCTGTCCATGGAATTTCCCAGGCAAAAATACGGGAGCTGGTTGCCATTTTCTTCTCTGGGGGATCTTCCAAACCCAGGGATCGAACCTACAACTCCTGCTTCTCCTGCACGGGCAGGCAGATTCTTACCACTGAGCCACCAGGGAAGCCCCTATTAATTTTACAAAGATTAAAATAGTAATATTTTACAAAATATAGTTTTTACGTTATTATTTTGTATGGTTGATTGTAAGAAATATTTGAAAAGTATTAGGGAGACAGTAAATTTGTATGAAATTTCCAAATAAAAGAGTTCACATTTTGAAATGAAAACAAGTAATCGTTCCAGTGGACATACCAGGTCTCATGCTTGACGTGGGTGCATGTAAGCTCAGGATGGGAGACAGCTGGGATGTTACCATGGGGACACTTTCTTGGTTAAAGTAGATGACCACCAGAAAGCCTTTTTTACAATCACAACATTTCCCAAAAGTTGAAATTATATTTAAGAATCTGACACTCTTTTCTTTCAACTTGTTATGTTGACATTTCTTATGCGAATCAACAAATAAATTTCCAGCCCAGTTGACATTTCATATCCAGCATTTCAAGCTCATGATGAAGCATGTCGGTCAGCACAGCAGTGCCTACGGGCTGCTGGTGCCAAAGCCGACTGCCGGGCTTCCAGAGAGATGAGCCCAGGGTGCCCAGACCTGGGGCTGCCCTGAACACATCTGCCTGGGTGGCCCTCGGCTTTAACCTCAAACTTCCATGTCGAGTTTGAATTTATTTTGATTTTATTTCAGAAAAGAGGAACAGACCCAATGAGAGGTACAAACACTCTGATCCAACAGACATGTCTTGGGTGCCTAATGGAGCCAGCCCCAAGCCAGGCACAGAGGCCTCAGTCAACAGGGGCCTTGCTTTCCCAGGATTCATAGAGCAAAGGCGTGTGGCAGGAACAGGCTGGTCCTCTCAGAGGGAAACTGATGTGAGCATGAGGGAGGACTCAGGTTCATTTCCTGGGGTGACCATAACAAAGGACCTCAAACTGGGTGACTTAAGATAACAGACATTTACAGTCTCTCGGTTCTGGAGGCCAAGACTCAGGCAGGGGACTTCCCTGGCGGTCCAGTGGTTAAGACTTCACCTCCCAGTACATGGGTGCAGGCTTGATTCCTGGCCAGGGAGCTAAGATCACACATGCCTCTCAGCCAAAAAAAACTAAAACAAAAACATAAAAACAAAACCAATATTTCAACAAATTCAATAAAGACTTTAAAAATGGCCCACATTAAGAAAAAAAAAATCTAATAAAAAGAAAAAAGACGTCGGCAGGGATGTGCTCCCTCCAAAGTCTCCAGGGAAGTTTCTGTTTCACGTCTTTCTCTCAGCTTCTGATGTCACTGGCCATCCCGGGTGTTTTTTACCTTGTCAGGGTGTGTGTGTGTGTGTGTGTGTGTGTGTGTGTTAGCTGCTCAGTTGTGTCCAACTCTTTGCAACCCCATGGACTGTAGCCTTCCAGGTTCCTCTGTCCATGGGATTCTCCAGGCAAGGATACTGGAGTGGGCTGCCATTGCCTTCTTGTAACTACATGGCTCTAATCAGCCTCTGTTTTTACCTTCTCCAGGCTTGTCGGCATTCACATTGTCTTTTCTCCCTCTGTCTGTATCTCTTTTTCCCTCTGATAAGGACACCAGTTATGCTGGATTTATGCTCCCAACTCCAGGAGGAATTCAACTAAACTCATTATATCTGCAGTGATCCCATTTCCACTAAGGCCACATTCAGAGCTTCAGGGAAGAACATGAATTTGTGGGGTGGGGCAGGGCAGGAGGGGAACATTATTTAACACAGAACAAGGCTGTAAGGTTCTGTATAAGCCTGAACAGTGCTAGGGAGGGCACTCCCAGGTGAGCAGCATCAGGAAGTTGGCACCTGAGGTCCGTGGAAGTCAGGGGAGTGGGCTGTCACTGGGATCCAGGGCGCTAAGGCTACAGAGGGACCTGTTGGACTGACAGGAACTTTAGCAGAGGAGTAGCGGGGGAAAGATTCAGGGAATCCACAGCCCCAGCTCTGCTCCAGACCTCCCACTGCCTGACTAGGAGGGGGTGGAGGCTAGGAGAATCCCCTGGACACAGTGTAGCGCTGGACAGATGTGGTCCTTTCCTTGCCAAGAGCTTCCAGCTAGAGGAGGTGTCAGGTCACCAGTGATCACAATACCAACTCGTTATAATAGGAGACACTGTTGCTGCTGTTTAGTCGCTAAGTCTTGTCTGACTCTTTGTGACCCCATAGACTGTAGCCCACCAGACTCCTCTGTCCATGGGATTTCCCAGGCAAGAATACTGTAGTGGGTTGCCATTTCCTCCTCCAGGAGATCTTCCTGACCCAGGGATTGAACCTGAGTCTCCTGCATTGGTAGGCAGATTCTTTAACACTGCGCCACCTGAGAAGTCCAATAGTGGACATGGGTGACAAAGAGGGTTGCCTGACCCAGACTTGATGGTCACAGGAGGTGACATGTCAGGAGCACACTAGGAGTGGGCCTAGGGCTTGGAGAAGAGAAGTCTGTGCAGAGGGAGCACTGCAGGTACAAAAGCCTCCAAGACAGGCTGATTGGGGAGTGGGGATGGAGCGGGGTGAGTGAGAGGGCAAGGCTGAGGACTCTGGCAGCAATCTGATGGTTGTCTGGGAGCGCAGATGGAAGGAAGGTCTAAGAGGTGACAGAAAGGAGGCAAATGAGGAGGAGGAGGGTGGACACCCAACTGTTGGACCTGGGCAGTTACGTGGATGGTGGTGTCTTCACAGAGACAGGGAACAAACAGAGGACAAACAGACTCGAGGGGCGGAGGCGGGGACAGGGAATTAGTTTATATTTGTTGAGCAATCGGTTCCTGAAGGACCATTCAGTGGGGATGTTGACTGGAGTTGGACATGTGTGTCTGGAGTCTTTGGAAGAACCCTAGGCTGGTGAGGGATGTGGGTGTAGACGACCAGGAGGGAAGAAAGCTTGCCAACACCTATGGGCCATGCAGGGAGACCGGCTGGAAGCTGAGGATGGAGCAGAGGGAAAAGCCAGAAGACTGTGATGTCCAGGAACCCGAGGGAGACACTGGAGGCTGCAAAGAAGTCAGCGTCTACTGACTTCACCTGGAAGGGGATGACTGAAGTTTCCATGGGTGTGGGGTGGGGTGGGTGTGGAAAAGGAGACAGCGTGGAGCAGAAAACCATTCCAGGAAGATTGGCTGTACTAAGAAAGGAAAGGCCCAACACTGGAGAGGGACTTAGGGAGGAGAAGGGATATGTTTTAAATGTGTGGACATTTTCAAGCATAGATGAAAATGGAGATAACATAACAAAGCCCCAGGGACCCAACACCAGCCTTCGTCAATGATCAGTGTATGGCCAGTTTTGTTTCCTGTCTTGACTCACTTCCTGTCCCAGGATTATTTTGCAGAAAATCCCAGACATTATATTTCACCTATACAATTTCACGTGTATTTCTAAAAGATACATTTTTAAGCATAACCACTTTACCATCATCATGGCTCCCCCAAGCAAGAATAATCCCATAGCAGCATCAACTACCCAGCCCATGTTTTCACTCCCCTGAGTGTCCTGTAAGAGGTCTCATGCTCTGAGTTCACTTTCAGGTGGGGACACGAACAGCCCATGTTAGCGTATCGTGACATGTCTCCTAGGTCTCTCCATCTGGAGATTCCCCTCTGTCTTTGTCCTGAGCCATTTGTCACTGTCATCACGGAGGCTGGGCCCTTCTTCTTGTGGAGCTTCCTACACTGTGTGCTGTGCTGACTCCTTCTTTATGACATGATCAAACTCATTCTTTGTGCATTTCCTTTGTATTTCCTGAAACTAGCAATGAGGTCTCGAGGTCTGATCATATTCTGGTTGATTCAAGGCAGAGAGGCACCGAGCCTTGGGTCATCCTCTGCGGTATTAGACATGCCTCACCTAAATTCCAGAGACAGCAATGGCACCCCACTCCAGTACTCTTGCCTGGAAAATCCCATGGATGGAGGAGCCTGGTGGGCTGCAGTCCATGGGGTCTCGAAGAGTTGGACACGACTGAGCGACTTCACTTTCACTTTTCACTTTCATGCATTGGAGAAGGCAATGGCAACCCACTCCAGTGTTCTTGCCTGGAGAATCCCAGGGACAGGGGAGCCTGGTGGGCTGCCGTCTGTGGGGTCACACAGAGTCAGACACGACTGAAGCAACTTAACAGCAGCAGCAGCACCTAAATTCAATACTTCATTAGAGATAGAATCCATACTTGTGAGATGCCGCTATCAGAATTCCATTGTTTCTTTTTTATTTGCTAGCATACTTTTATAAAAAGAAACATCCCCTCTGGGGTTTCCCTGGTGGCTCAGTGGTAAATAATCTGACTGCCAATGCAGGAGACACAGGTTCAATCCCTGGTCTAGGAAGATCCCATATACTGTGGAGCAACTAAGCCCATGTGCCAAGACTACTGAGCCCGCACTCTAGAGCCCAGGAACCACAACTAATGAGCCTGTGAGCTACAGCTACTGAAGCCCGTGTGCCCTGGAGCCTGTGCTCTGCAATAAGAGAAGCCACTGCAGTAAGCCCATGTACTGCAATGACGAGTAACCCCTACTAGAGAAAGCCTGGGCAGCAATGAAGACCCAGCACAGTAAACAATACATAAATAAAATTATATAAATATGCTGCTCTCTCTTTCTCTCTCTCTCTCTCTATATATATAAAGAAAAATGTCCCCTCATCAATCATTCAATTATTCAGTTAACTCTGAGGCACAGTTCATATAGGAAAGGCAGGATAAAGGTGAAATTCCTTATTCATCAGTTGTCCCAAAAAATGAGCTGATTTTCTAGTGTTCTTCAAAAGTGAGCCATGAGTTTTTTGTGCTCTGCGTTTTCTTGCTCAGCACTAGTGGGTGGAGCCACAGTCGCTGTGTTTGCATTCACTCCCTTTGTTACTCTCCTCCCTGAATCTCACTGGACCACACTGGCCAGTCCTTGGCCAGTGGGAGGCTCTTCTAAGTGACTCCTGGGTCCTTCTGATGTGACCCAGGTACTTTGTTTTCCAGGGTGACACACAGTCATGCATATCCTGCCCAGACTGGAGTCAGCCCCTCCCCCAGGAGGCCAGGTCCTGGAGCAGCCAGAAGGGAAGGTGGGGGTGGGCAGGAAAGGGAGCTCCAAGCTTTAACGACACAAGTCCCACTACAGGAAGAAAGAGCAGGAATCCAGAGTATGTGAGGAGGAATGAGCCTCGGGCTGGAGAAGGGGTGAAGGAAAAGGGCAGGAGCAGAGCGAAGTCCCTTGGCAGGTGAAAAGGCACGAAGAGTGGAGTCTTACCTCTGTTCCCTTTGTCACAGAAAGAAGTCAGCTGTGAAAGTGAAGAGGGAGGCTTTTGGGGGGACATCCAGAGAGTTGAGGGGAACCTCTAGGAACCCTGAGGAGGGGACAGCAGGCGCAGCTGGGAAACCAGAAGGAAGGTCATGAGATGAACGTCTCTTGGTGCTAGTCTGTGAGGCAGTGCAAATGTGTCCGAGAGTCCAGTGGCACTGAGAGAGGACACAGCAGTGGACAGCTCCACGTGGAAGGCTCAGCTTTCATCACCCTCTATTCACAGGGAACATTCACTGCTTTCCCTGGTCTTAAGAAAGAGGCAATTTCAACCCTGCTGGAAGGTGGGGTCATCCATATGAGAGAGTCACCAAAAATGAGCACCTACTATGTACCTGAAGAACTATGGACAGAGGTTCAGGACACTGTACAGGAGGCAGTGATCCAGACCGTCCCCAAGAAAAAGAAATGCAAAAAGGCAAAATGGTTGTCTGAGGCAGTCTTACAAACAGCTTCCCTGTAGGGCTTCCCTTATAGTTCAGTCCATAAAGAATCTGCCTGCAGTGCAGGAGACCCTGGTTCAATCCCTGGGTCAGAAAGATCCCCTGGAGAAGGAAATGGCAACCCACTCCAGTATCCTTGCCTGGAAAATCTCAGGGACACAGGAGCCTGGTGGGCTGCAGTCCATGGGGTCACAAAGAGTCCAGCATGACTGAGCGACTAACACTTACTTACAAACAGCTGAAAAAAGAAGAGAAGTGAAAGGCAAAAGAGAAAAGGAAAGATATACCTATCTGAATACAGAGTCCCAAAGAATAGCAAGGAGAGATAAGAAAGCCTTCCTCAGTGATCAATGCAAAGAAATAGAGGAAAACAACAGAATGGGAAAGACTAGCAATCTCTTCAAGAAAATCAGAGATACCAAGGGAACATTTCATGCAAAGATGGGCAAAATAAAGGACAGAAATGATATGGACCTAACAGAAGCAGAAGATATTAAGAAGAGGTGGCAAGAATACACAGAAGAGCTATACAAAAATATCTTAATGACCCAGATAACCAATCACCAAGCCAGACATCCTGGAGTCCAAAGTCAGGTGGGACTTAGGAAGTATCGCTATGAACAAAGCTAGTGGAGGTGATAGAATTCCAGCTGAGCTATTTCAAGTCCTAAAAGATGATGCTGTAAAAGTGTTGCACTCAATATGCCAGCAAATTTGGAAAACTCAGCAGTGGCCACAGGACTGGAAAAGGGCAGTTTTCATGCCAATCCCAAAGAAAGGCAATGCCAAAGAATGTTCAAACTACTGCACAATTGCACTCATCTCACACACTAGCAAAGTAACGCTCAAAATTCTCCAAGCCAGGCTTCAACAGTACATGAACAGTGAACTTCCAGATGTTCAAGCTGGATTTGGAAAAGGAAGAGGAACCAGAGATCAAATTGCCAACATCTGTTGGATCATCAAAAAAGAAAGAGAGCTGCAGAAAAAACATTACTTCTGCTTTATTGACTATGGCAAAGCCCTTAACTGTGTGGATCACAACAAACTGTGGAAATTTCTGAAAGATATGAGAATACCAGACCACCTTACCTGCCTCCTGAGAAATCTGTATGCAGGTCAAGATGCAACAGTTAGAACTGGATGTGGAACAACGGACTGGTTCCAAATTGGGAAAGGAGTATGTCAAGGCTGTATGTTGTTGCCCTGCTTATCTAACTTATATGCAGAGTACTTCATGTGAAATGCCAGAGTGGATGAAGCACAAGCTGGAATCAAGATTGCCGGGAGAAATGTCAAGAACCTCAGATATGTAGTGACACCACCCTTATGGCAGAAAGCAAAGAGGAGCTAAAGAGCCTCTTGATGAAAGTGAAAAGGGAGAGTAGAAAAGTTGGCTTAAAACTCAACATTCAGAAAACGAGGGTCATGGCATCCAGTCCATCACTTCATGGCAAATAGATGGGGAAACAATGGAAACAGTGACAGACTATTTTGGGGAGCTCCAAAATCTCTGCAGATGGTGACTGCAGCCATGAAATTAAAAGATGTTTGCTGCTTGGAAGAAAAGCTATGACCAACCTAGACAGCATATTAAAAAGCAGAGACATTACTTTGCTGACAAAGTCTGTCTAGTCAAAGCTATGGTTTTTACAGTAGTCATGTATGGATGTGAGAGTGGGACCATAAAGAAAGCTGAGTGCAAAAGAATTGATGCTTTTGAACTGTGGTGTTGGAGAAGATTCTTGAGAGTCCCTTGGACTGCAAGGAGATCAAACCATTCAATTCTAAAGGAATTTCTGAAGCTGAAACTCCAATATTTTGGACACCTGATGTGAAGAATTGACTCTTGGAAGAGACCCTGATGCTGGGAAAGATTGAAGGCAGGAACAGAAGGGGGTGACAGAGGATGAGATGGTTGGATGGCACCAATGGCTCAATGGACATGAGTTTGAGCAAGCTCTGGGAGTTGGTGATGAACTGGAAATCCTGGTGTGCTGCAGTCCATGGGGTCGCAAAAAGTTGGACATGACTGAGCTACTGAACTGAACTACATGCACAATAAGTTCTATGTAGAAGCAGGGGTTGCCATGAGAAATAAGACAAAAAAAAAAAAAAAGGACCTTCCACCAAGAAGTTCTGTCTCTGCAGGGAAACCATGAGGCATGGCAGGTGCAAATCCAGAGAGGGCAGACATTGCCCGGGGAGGGCAGAGGGGGACAAGGGCCCCAGAGGGAGCCTTGAGGAAGCTGGGCTTCAGAGCACAAGAAAATGTCTCCCGCTTCGAGGCATGGAAAGCATGAAATATTATTGGAGAGATAAGGAAAGGTAACATCAGTACATGTTTACTTACTGTGAAGGCATCTCATTTTATCTCTATTGATCAAACAGCAAAAATTCTAGCAGTATGGGGTGGTCAACCGGTGCACCAGGGAGGTTTTTGGTTCAGTTGCTAATGTTGTTGGTAAAGAACAGAATGAAAAGCCTCCCACTAGAAGCATGTCCTGTATTGCAGGCAGACAAGAGTCCACATGCCAAGGAGTTGTGGTCCCACCAAGGATGGAGAAGCAGGCCTGCTAGGTCCCCGGGGGCCCAGAGAGAAGAAGGCCAGGCCTTCAGGCTTCCCTGGTGGCTCAGTGGTGAAGAATTCACCCGCTAACACAGAAGACACAAATTCGATCCCTGATCCCACAAGACTCAGAGCAACTAAGCCATGGCATCACAATCACTGAGCCTGTGCGCTACAGCCGAGCAGCTGCAACTATTCAAGTCCTTCACTCGGGATCCCGTGCTAGATAACAAAAGAAGATACTGCAGTGAGAAGCCTGCGCACTGCAACTAGAGCAGCCCTCGCTCTCCGCAGCTAGAGAAAGTCTGAGCAGTAACGAAGACCCAGCAAAGACAAAGATAAATAAAGAAAAAGAAGGCCAGGCCTTGGGGTGCTGCAAGCTGCCAACCACTTGACTCAACCCTAGCTGACTCACTCTGTCCCCACCCGAGGCTCTCGTCTGGACGGGAAGGGCCCAGGCAGCAGGGTTTAACAGTATTTAGAAACATTGTCAGGGAATGTCAGAGACTGAGCTCAGCTCCAAAACAAGAGTGCCGAGAAGTCTAAGCTGGACAGAACAATCTCAGGGAACTCATAGTTTCTTTATAAACAGAGAAAAGGGTCAGAGTGGAGAGTTGCTGCCTCTGGGCTGTGAGAAGAGGCACAAAAAGCACCAAGCCATGTTTTTTCAAATAGAATAATAATAATAATAAAATTAATGTAAAAAACAAAGATAGAAGGCACACACACACATGCTTAGCCTAGGCCATGACTCATTAGTGGTAGGATTTTAGACTTCATGATACTGTGGTTCAGCTGGTAAAGAATCTGCCTGCAATGCGGGAGACCTCGGTTCGATCCCTGGGTTGGGAAGATCCCCTGGAGAAGGGAAAGGCTACCCATTCCAGTAGTCTGGCCTGGAAAATTCCATGGACTGTATCCTCATGGGGTTGCAAAGAGTTGGACATGACTAAGCAACTTTCACATCCTGCGTTAGGACACATTTTGTGGAGAGTAGCTTTGCAAATCCTGTGATAACACCTAACATGGAGGCACCCTCCCATTTGCAAGGGTGTGTGTTTTAGTCACTCAGTCGTGATTGACTCTTTGTGACCCCATGGACTGGAGTCCATGGACTGGAATATTGGAGTAGATGGTTGATCCCTTGTCCAGCGGATCTTCCCACCCCAGGGATCAAATTCGCATCTCCTGCGCTGGCAGGCAGATTCTTTAAAGTCTGAGCTGTCCTGTGGTAACATCTAACACTGAGGCACCTGCCCATTTGCAAGGGTGGCCCTCAGCAAACTGCCTGTCTAAGACAGGGTCAAATGTTCCTGCTCCCAGCCCCTGGTGATGTTTCTTGCTTTTTTTCTGTGCTGTAATAAGGGCAGTGGTCCCTGGAAAATGCCTGAGAGCCTTGGGAGTAGCCAGACCCTGGCTCCACGGGGGCTACTGGATATTTGCTCTGACCTATGCTTTCAGCCAGGAACCCCCCAGCCCCACCCCAGGGCTAACTTGTTGCTGGAGTCCATCTGTTGTAATTCCTCCTAGTTTTAAGCCTATAGGTAGTAGGTCAGGGAGAGGAAAACAGGAATCTGGCTCATCAGCAAAGGAGTGGAGTCATACCATGGACCCCCTCCCCCACCTCCAGCTGAGCTAGTGCAGATAAACAGGATAAGAAAGTTGGAATCTTTTTTTTTTTTTTAAGATTTTTTGATGTGGATCATCTTAAAGTCTTTATTGAATTTGTTACAGTATTGCTTCTGTTTTTTTTATGTTTTGGTGTTTTGATCCCAAGGCATGGAGGACCTTAGCCCCCAGCCAGGGATTGAACCTGCGACCCTCGCATTGGAAGGTGAAGCCTTAACCACTGGACCACCAGGGAAGTCTGCGAATTGGAATCTTTTTATGAGGTCTTCCACAAAGCTTGACACTTTTCAGTCTAGGTGTGATTTGGTAAATTATGTGTTATAAATCACAGGGTTGTACTTTAAATTTCCCTCTGGGCCTGTATTTGGTGATTTATGAAGAGGGGGTGCTTTTATTTGAAACAATATGTTAACAGCCTGGTGGGAGAATGTGGCTACAGTGGGCCCTGTTCACCTTTGGATTCTGCATCTGTAGATTCAACCAACCAGTGGATGGAAAATATTAAAAATACTTAAAAAAAAATTCAAGAAAGCTCCAAAAAACAAAACTTGGATTTGCTACACACCAACAACTACTGACACAGCATTGACATTGTATTAGGTATTAGAAGTCATCTAGATATAACCTGACTTCAAGCCAGGCTTCAACAGTGTGTGAACCAAGAGCTTCCCAATGTACAAGCTGGGTTCAGAAAAGGCAGAGGAACCAGAGATGAAATGGCCAACATCCATTGGCTCACCGAGAAAACAACAGAACTTCAGAAAAATATCTACTTCTCCTTTATTGACTATGCAAAAGGCTTTGACAGTTGGATCACAACAAACTGAAAAATTCTTTTTTTCTTTTTTTTGAAAATTCTTAAAAAGATGGGACTACCAGACCACCTTACCTGGTTCTTGAGAAACCTGTATTCAGGTAAAGAAGCAACAGTTAGAATTGGACATGGAACAATGGACTAGTTCAAAATTGGGAAAGGACTACATCAAGGATGTATATTGTCACTCTGTTTATTTAACTTATATGCAGAGTACATCATGTGAAATGCCAGACTGGATCAATCAGTCAAGCTGGAATCAACACTGCCGGGAGAAATACCAACAACCTCAGATATGTAGATGATACCACTTTAATGGCAGAAAGTGAAAGGGAACTAAAGAGCCTCTTGTAGAAGGTGAAAGAGGAGAGTGAAAAAGCTGACTTGAAAATCAACATTCAAAAAACTAAGATAATGGCATCTGGTCCCATTACTTCATAGCAAATAGAAGGGGAAAAGTGGAAGCAGTGACAGACTTTATTTTCTTGGGTTCCAAAATCACTGCAGATGGTGACTGTAGCCATGAAATTAGAAGATGCTTGTTCCTTGGAAGGAAAGGTATGACAAACTTAGATAGCGTATTAAAAAGCAGACATGTCACTTTGCCAACAAAGGTCAGTAGAATCAAAGATGTGGTTTTCCCAGTAGTCATGTATGGATGCAGGAGCTGGACCATAAAGAAGGCTGGATGCCAAAGAACTGAAGCTTTTGAACTGTGGTGTTGGAGAAGACTCTTGAGAGTCCCTTGGGCTGCATGGAGATCCAACCAGTCAAACCTAAAGGAAACCAGCCCTGAATATTCATTGGAAGGACTGATGCTGAAGCTGAGGCTTCAATACTTTGGCCACATGATGCGAAGAGCCAACTCATGGGAAAAGACCCTGATGCTAGGAAAGATTGAGAGTAGGAGGAGAAGGGGGAGGCTGAGGATGGGATGGTTAGATAACATCACTGACTCAAGGGACATGAATTTGAGCAAACTATGAGAAGGACAGGGAGGCCCGGGGTGCTGTAGTCCATGGGGTCACAAAGAGTTGGACAGGACTTAGGACTAAACAATAGCAACAGAGATAAAGTATATGGGAGGATGAGTGTGGGTTGTATGCAAACAGGATACCATATAAAGAACTTGAGCATACTTAGAGTTTGGTATCTGCTGGAGGTGGGGTTCTAGACCCAACTCCCCACAGAAACCGAGGGGCAATTGTACTCATGTTCTCTCTACCAAGCCCATCTTTTCCCAGCCAACATGGAGCCTGGGAAAGTCTGGCTGTGAACGGGGAGGCTCTCTGCCCAGGCAGCTGAATCCACCTTGCTCACCCAGGGGTGACAGTGCCAGCTCCCACCACAGCTTCCAATGATGACCTCGGCACTCACTTGGTCACTGGAAGGCTTGGCCCTGGGCTCCCCCAGGTGCTACCTTTTCTAGATCACTAGGACATAGCTCACTCTAGTCACCTCCTGACTCTCCTCTTTGGGGAGGGAGAGGGTAATGACTTGTTTATGTCTTCTGATGATTGCATTTGCTTTATGACTGCCTAGAGGCTTGTCCTAGCAGCTAGAACATAAAAAACCAGACCTGTAAGTTACAGTAAGTCCCCTATGTATGAATGAGTTCCATTCCAAGTCCAATTTGTTCATAAGTACAACAAATTCAGCCCAGGTACCCAGTGAACACAATCAGCTATATAGTACTCTACTGGGATAGATTTATAATACTTTTCACACAAATAATCCACAAAAGAAACAACCAAAAAATAAAGAAAAACATGTTAGTATTATAGAACAGTATCTTGAAAAGTACAGTAGTCCAGGACAACAGCTGACATACGGGGGCTGGCATTGAGTGAACAGACAAGAAGAGTTACTGACTGCAGGAGGGAGAGGAGGTGGGAGATTATAGAGCTGAAGGGTCACCAGCAATAGGAGACGAAGGGCAAGCTGCAGTTTCACTCACGCCTGACGTTGATGGAATGCATGTTTGCATCTTTGAAAGTTCACAACTTGAAGGTTCGTATGTAGGGGAATTACTGTAGTAAAGCTGAAGAACTATTCCCCAGGTAGAGAACATGGGTCTTGTGTTTCAGAGAACAAGCAACAACGTACAAGGATCCATGAGGGTGTCTTGGAGAAATGTGATCTAAATAGTCAGCAATAGCTAACGTAGAGGAAGAAGGAGCCCTGGGGTGGGGGAGGGAGGGTCCTTATCTCCACAAATAATCAGGGAAATACAAAGTAAAGGCACTCTGAGACACTGTTTTGCCCAGAAAATTAGCAGATAAGAGAAATGACTTACAGCAGGCAGGGGAGCAGCAGCGATCAGTCACTCTGTTGGAGTGGGCAGGACTGGAGTTCTAGAAGGCAATGCGGGAGTAGGTGTTTATAGTCTTAAGGTTTCTTCCCACCGCCCAGTAACCCTTCATCCTATACAACTGAATTCTACAGCAGAGTCGGATTTGAGGTGTGGACAGAGACCTGTGCACTCAGAGGGTTATGATTTTCCTCATTTCTTCATTCATTTCTTTAGCTGGGGGAGAGGTTCCCAGGTGTTCACTGAGTGACTTTGTTACATCACTGACATTTCTGAATATGTATTCTTCTATATGCATCAAATATTATACAATCAATGACTTCAAAAGATCAGTTAAACATACATGTTACGTTTCCCCAGCATCTGGCGTTTCCAGAGCATTCTCATCCTCAACATCTTATTTGACCCTTATGACCTCCGGCAGGTTGGGCAGCCTGATTCTGGGAAGTGTGGACATGTCACTCAGCTTGCACCCTCCTCCTCTGCTCCTTACTCAGACTCGTCTGGCCCTGAAAGGTGCAGCCCCTTGTCCCATAGGATCTCCTACCACCATCACTGCGGGTCATAGCAAGGTCACAGGTAATATCAGACGCAGAACCAAGCTTCTTATCTGCAAGTCGGGAAAGTGAAAGTTAAGTCGCTCAGTCATGTCTGACTCTATGCGACCTCATGGACTGTAGCCCACCAGGCTCCTCTGTTCATGGGATTTTCCAGGCAAGAGTACTGGAATGGGCTGCCATTTCCTTCTCCAGGGGATCTTCCCGACCCAGGGATTGAACCCAGGTCTCCTGCATTGCGGACAGATGCTTTACCATCTGAGCCACCAGGGAAGGACATTCATTTTAGAATAAGGCATTAATACGTTAGTCAGTCAGTCAGTTCAGTCGCTCAGTCGTGTCCGACTCTTTTCGACCCCATAAATCGCAGCACGCCGGGCCTCCCTGTCCATCACCAACTCCTGGAGTTCACTCAGACTCACGTCCATCGAGTCAGTGATGCCATCCAGCCATCTCATCCTCTGTCGTCCCCTTCTCCTCCTGCCCCCAATCCCTCCCAGCATCAGAGTCTTTTCCAGTGAGTCAACTCTTCACATGAGGTGGCCAAAGTACTGGAGTTTCAGCTTTAGCATCATTCCTTCCAAAGAAATCCCAGGGCTGATCTCCTTCACAATGGACTGGTTGGATCTCCTTGCAGTCCAAGGGACTCTCAAGAGTCTTCTCCAACACCACTGTTCAAAAGCATCAATTCTTCAGCGCTCAGCCTTCTTCACAGTCCAACTCTCACATCCATACATGACATCCATACAGGAAAAACCATAGCCTTGACTAGACGGACCTTTGTTGGCAAAGTAATGTCTCTAGGGATGTGTATTTCCTTCTTGTCAACTGCCACGCTTATAAGAGTGATAATCATAGATTATAGCCCGCCAGGCTCCTCTGTCCATGGGATTCTCCAGGCAAGAATCCTGTAGTGGGTAGCCATTCCCTTCTCCAGGGGATCTTCCCAAGCCATGGCTTGAACCCAGGTTTCCAGTATGACAGTCAGATTCTCTACCATCTGAGCCACCAGGAAGCTGTACTCGTATAAGAGACATAACCTCAAACAGTTAAGAGCTCCTTACACATAGAAACCTACTTATCTGTATATTTCCAGAAACTTCTGTCTCTTTCCACCCTTATGGGTATTAGTGGTATTAAATATAAGCATTAGACATCATCTGTTGTTCACAGAGTAACTTCTGACTGTCACAATTACCTGGCTGAACCATCTTTGGCAGTTTGGTCTTCTCCAGGAAGACACAATTGAAAATGACCAAGATAATCTGGAGTCAAAACCTCCCCAAAGACCTGTTGATGAACAGAATGTGTTTGTTTCTATATGAGTAACCAAAGTGCAGTTATTAACAATAATAGTGAACATTTACTATTATTGTTGAGCAACAGCAATGTAATTATTAATAATAATAGCTAGTATTTACCAGGTGTTTTACTGTGTGCTGGGCACACACTAAGCTCATTATAAACATCTTATTTAGACCTTACAACAACCCTAAAAGGACAGTGAACTATTACCACCATTTTATTCAGAAAGAAGCAAACAAAGCTAAGATTTCAAATTTGGGTCTGACTCCTACCCACTAAATGCCATAGAAACTCTATTTTTTTTTTTTTAAAGCAATTGCAGTGCCTGTGTTTTTATATCTATCTGTAGGTACACCTCTAAGTGTGTGTTTGTGCATATATAGGAGTTCAATTTTCTTGGGTTCCAAAATCACAGCAGATGGTGACTGCAGCCATGAAATTAAAAGATGCTTGCTCCTTGGAAGAAAAACTATGACCAACCTAGAGAGCATATTAAAAAGCAGAGACATTATTTTGCCAACAAAGGTCCATCTAGTCAAAGCTATGGTTTTTCCAGTAGTCACGTATGGATGTAAGGTATGGATGTGAGACCATAAAGAAAGCTTAGCGCTGACGAGTTGATGCTTTTGAACTGTGGTGTTGGAGAAGACTATTGAGAGTCCCTTGGACTGCAAGGAGATCAAACCAGTCAATCCTAAAAGAAATCCATCCTGAATGGTCATTGGAAGGACTGATGCTGAAGCTGAAACTCCAATACTGTGGCTACCTGATGGGAAGAACTGACTCATTGGAAAAGACTCTGATCCTGGGAAAGATTGAAGGTAGGAGGAGAAAGGGACCACAGAGGATGAGAGTGCCATCACTGACTGGATGGACATGAGTTTGAGCATGCTCTGGGAGTTGGTGATGGACAGGAAAGCCTGGCCTGCTGCAGTCCATGGGGCTGCAGAGTCAGACAAGACTGAGCGGCTGAACTGAACTGAGGAGTTCAATACTCAAGAATACAAGTATTTTAATAAACAACCTTCCATTTCCACAGTGAAGATGGGCCTGAATTCATCATGGTGAAAAGTCTGTGGTTTTTATCTGAGCAGTTTGTAAACAAACAGGGAACCAACCCTATTTGCATCAGTCCTCAGGGACTTGACTTTTCTCAGTCGGTAAGGAATCCGCCCACAGAGTGAGAGACTTGGATTTGATCCCTGGGTTGGGAAGATCCCCTGGAGAAGGAAATAGCAACCCAGTGCAGTATTCTTGCCAGGAGAATCCCTTGAACAGAGGAGCCTGGCGGACTGCAGTCCATGGGGTCGCAAAGTCTGACACTACTGAGCGACTTAGCAGAGCACAGCATTCTCAAGTAGGGAAGGGCCTCGACTCAGCCAGTCGCCATGGCAACTGCCTGGCAGCCCGACCCGGCTAGGAGGCGAGTCAGAAAGGTGTGGAAGCTCGGAAGCGGACCCCCAGGAGGCCTCCAGGACACTTTCCTCCCCCGGGGCAGTCCCACCCTATAAGCACAAGGCACCCTCCTCAGCTCCTCAGCGCTGAACCTTCGACGGGTTTCCTTCACTCCTTTTCGCTGGGTGTGGGGGAGGTAGAGAGAGGAGGGTCTCTCATTTATATTTAAGAAAAGCAAAAAGTTAACTTCTGCCTGGGGGAAGGAGCTCGGAGAAACCGTGGTCCCGGCCTTCTCCACTCACCCAAGGGCCGCCGCCGCCGCGCCCCTCCCTTCTCCCGCGGAGGCCTTATCTGCGCAAGGGTGGGGGAAGGGGAGAGGACGGGAACCCCTTCCCGGGGGGTGATGGGAGGGGCCGGCTGGCTGGGGGATAATGGAAGTGCCTTCAGGGCCAGGGGAGGAAGTAGAAGAGAACTTCCTCCTTTTTCCTGGGAAGAAACTCCTAGTGATGGCCTCGCTGTGTGAGCGCTCTGCAGGCCTCCAGAGTTGGAAAGCTCTGCAGGCCTCCGGAGTTGGAAAACTCGGCTTCTGTGATCACCAAATGATTGCTTATCACCTGGGGGTTAAGGGTCACAGAGGCTGAGGCTGCCTGAGGTCCCATTGACCTAATGATGCCTTTTCTGGTCTCCCTAGGGAGAGGGTGGGTGGGGCTCTCAGCCTGACCTGAGAGACAGCATCCTCTTTCTGGAAGCAATCTCTGGGCTAGTTGCTGCTGCAGGAGGCTGGGGGTCCAGTCCTGAAGTTTACCTTACTTTGCCTTATTTGGACAACTGCTAAACCTGCAGGGTAGTGAAATTACTATAGATTGACTAAAAGATATTTTTGAGGGATGTTGGTGATTTAGTCAGTAAGTCATGTCTGACTCTTATTAACCCATGGACTGTAGCCCCGCAAGCTCCTCTGTCCATGGGATTCTCCAAACAATATTGGAGTGAGTTGCCTTTTCCTTCTCCAGGGGGTCTACCCAACCCAGGGATCAAACCTGGGTCTCCTGCATTGCAGGAGAATTCTTTACCAACAGAGCCACAAGGGACTTTGAGGGGCAGGGGGACTCTGACTTATTTGCTTAAGACATAAATCAAATTGTAAGTTTTAGGATCTAATAATTCAATGGCTAGACATCCAGCTGCTTATGGTGTGATCCAGAGCAGGGTATGTTTAAACCACTTTCTGGTTTTTTTAATCAAAGGATCTTTGAGCCAGTGGTTCTCCACTTGGTAGATGGTTAAGGTCACTTCCTCTCTCTTAAGAGCTTCCCTGGTGGCTCAGAGGTTAAAGTGTCTGCCTCCAATTCGGGAGACCTGGGTTCAATCCCTGGGTTGGGAAGATCCCCTGGAGAAGGGAATGGCAACCCACTCCAGTATTCTCACCTGGAGAATCCCATGGACGGAGGAGCCTGGTGGGCTACAGTCCATGGGGTTGCAAAGAGTTGGACATGACTGAGCAACTTCACTTTCTTTAACTTAAGGTCACTTCCAGAAAACCATAGTTATTCCTTTAAATCAGAGATCTGGGGGGAGGGCAGTAGAGTATAGTGATTAACAGTAATAGCTTGAGTCAGATGGCATGGTTTGAATCCCATTGGCTGTGTGATTTTGAGCAATGTCTTTTACCTCTCTGTGGCTTCTTTTCCTTAGCTGTACAATGGGGAAATGACAGTGATTATTTAATAAGACAATTCCTATAAAATTCCTCAAACACTGCCAGCACAGTCAGAACATTATTACTTCCTGGCATTGTGAGAGAAAATTTGAATTTCTGACATTTTTTTTTATGTGCAGAAAAGTTAACATCTAGTTGCATATTCTTGATTGTATTTCCATTTCATTCCAGATTTCTAATATTGAAAATGTTTTGAGTTTTATTAAAAAAGACATGGTCTACTGAATTAAATGTGGCATCTGTCAAATATAAAGAAGAAAATCACAATCAGTCCTTCTGAAGTCCCCACTTTTTCCCACAAGAAATACTGTTCATTTGGGTGTTTACAGTGTTTTTAACTTTGCAGGTAACAAACAATATAATTGTAGGGTCTTGTGCATTAATTTGCCTGTACATTGTTTTGTTTTTTGAAGAGTGATGGATTTGGGTCTGGGATGTGGTTAAGACTGCAACCTTCCATTATGCAGCTGTTTCAGAGGGAAAGGTTTGTGTGTTCTGGAAGACCTGGGGATTATTTGGATATCTGCATCATGGGTTTGGGCTCTGTAATGCTGCCAGTAAGATCAAACTCTGTGTTTCCTCAGTCACTGCTTCCCTCTCCAGCAACATCCCACAACATACCTTTAAGGGGAGGTGGGTATGAGAATTTTCTGTTAATGATGTGTGATTCTTTTGTAATATCTTTGTTGATAGCATTATATAGCTAGCATAATAAATAATGTACTAATAAAGTGTCATCTTTGATCCCCAGGGCAACTGTTTGAGTTGGGAAGGGTTTATTCCCTTCAGTTAACAGGATAGGGATGTGAGAGTTGGACCATTAAGAAGGCTTTATGACCCATAAAGAAGGGTCAAAGAATTGATACTTTTGAACTGTGGTGCTGGAGAAGACTCTTGAGAGTCCCTTGGACAGCAATGAGATCAAATCAGTCAATCCTAAAGGAAATCAACCCTGAATGTTCACTGGAAGGACTGATGCTGAAGCTGACACTCCAACACTTTGGCCACCTGATGGGAAGAGCCAACTCATTGGAAAAGACCCTGATGCTGGGAAAGGTTGGGGGCAAGAGGAAAAGGGGGCAACAGAAGATGAGCTGGTTGGATGGCATCAATGACTCAGTGGACATGAGTTTGAGCAAATTCTGGGAGATAGTGAAGGACAGGGAATCCTGGTATGCTGCAGTTCATGGGGTCACAAAGAGTCGGACACGACTTAGCAGCTGAACAACAACAGCAGGATAGGAAACTGAGGCTCAGAGGACCGGGGAGTTCCCTGAGGTCACCAAAGCTAATAGGCTGTGCAATCCCAGACTTTAAAGTTGGGCATTTTGGCTCTAGGTGAGTAATGTTTCCACTAAATGAAGATGACTTTAAGACTTGTTTTCCCTCCATTGGAGAGGGCACTAGCAACCCACTCCAGTACTCGTGCCTGGAAAATGCCATGGACGGAGGACCCTGGTGGGCTGCAGTCCCTGGGATCACTGGGAGTCAGACACAACTGAGCAACTTCACTTTCACTTTTCACTTTCATGCATTGGAGAAGGAAATGGCAACCCACTCCAGTGTTCTTGCCTGGAGAATCCCAGGGACGGGGAGCCTGGTGGGCTGCCGTCTATGGGGTCGCACAGAGTCGGACACGACTGAAGTGACTTAGCAGCAGCAGCAGCAGATCAATTTTTTAAAGTATTAGATTTAAATAATTAAAAATTGGGAATATTATTATTATAAAAGTTATTAAACCTTAAAAGCCACTAAGAATACCATGCAATATTTAGATTTAAGATAAAACACATTATTTGTATAATTTGCAAAAACACATTAAGAATTAGATATACAAATGTACAGTGGCCAAACCATAATTAAAAACTGAATTTTGATCCACAACTTGCAGCAGCAAGCCCAGGAAACCAACCCACTATCTACAGTAACCCTCCCAGGAAACCACCCTACTGTAGGCCAGACTCCCAGGAAGTCAGTCCTTTTCTAACTGATCCAGGAGCAAATAAGAACCCCTTTAACAATAGGCTCCAAATGCGGCTTCCCAGGTGACTCAGTGGTAGAGAATATGCCTGCCAATGCAGGAGACACAGAAGACGATCTCTGGGTAGAGAAGATCCCCTGGAGGAAGAAATGGAAAACCACTCCAGTATTCTTGCCTGGAGAATCCCACAGACAGAGGATCCTGGCGGGCTACAGTCCATGGTGTCACAAAGAGTCAGACACGACTGAGCACACATGCACCACCAAATGGCCAAGACTTGATTAATAGCTGAGAGTTTACCTAATTTTTGCCCCCATTTCCACCTTAGGGCCAATCAGAGAAAGCTGAATTTCTACCCTCACCGATCACATAGGATGCCTGGGTTCTCCTGAGCCCTCCAGCAGCTTCCCCCATACTCTCGGCCTCCGATCAGGATACTAAATTCTTACGTTTTTTCCTCTATAAAGTTTCCCCACTCCTCTGCCTGCTTTTTAGTCTCTTTCAAAATATAAGTGATCATGACTGACCCTCTTGCTAGAACAAGCCCCGAATAAAAGTCTTTGCTTGCTCTCATTGGGTGGTCTTTATTTCCACATGCAAAATAGAGATGCTTTCAAGTATATGTGATAAAGGAAGAACATATTTGCGTCTCACTCGGGGATCTAAAGGCTCACGTGGACTGGATTTCCCTGGCTTGGTTGATCATCCACTGTGTGCAAAACACTTTTCTAGGTGCTGTGGGGAGGCAGAGATGAGGGCAATGTGGCTCCTGAGTGTCCAATAATCAGACAACCACCTGGATAACTGTGACGTGAGACAGAGCTTGTCCTGTGTGTATGATAAAGATGGCTCAAGGTACAATGGGAATTAAGAGAAAGACAGCGAGAACAACTCACTTGAAGGATCAGAAGAAGCTGCAGGTGGAAGGTGTCCAATATTTATTTATTTATTTATTTATTTTTAAAAGCTTCCAGAGAAAGAAGCCAACACAGAGAAAAACAGATGCTGAAAAGGCAGAGGCAGCTTTCTATAACACGGCTCCACAGACTGCAACTCCATGCGTTGCTATCTAACCATCCCACACTCTGCTGCCCTCTTTTCCTTTTTCGGAAGGTGTCCAATATTTAGAGTAAAAAATTAAAAATACAGAGAAATATGGTTAATATATACTAACAAAAACTCACTACTTTAAATTTTGCATATTGTCATGCTCAGACCTTTAAACTAGATAGACAGATGGATAGATAGATAATAGATGATACAGAGAGGTGAAGTCCTTTCCTCTTTCTCCAACCCTGTCCCTCTCTTCCTCCCTGGGGGCATCCTTATCATGAATTTGGAGCTTTTTCTGGAAGTGGTTCCTTAGCCAGTCTTTGAAGAATGGCTCTGACTATAGGCAAGGCCATCAGAAGGAAGACTTCCAGGGGAAGCATTTGGCATAGGCCAAGACACAGACGTGGGGAAGTGAAGGATGTACTGGGGACTGTGCTCATGGTTTGCTTTTATCTGAATCATGTAACAAGTATAGGAAGGTGTTGATGGACCAGGAGGCTGAGAGGATGACTTGGGGTTTGAATATGGAGACAGTGAATACAGTGGTCTGCATGCAGTCTGGTCTGCACGTGGGTTTCCAAATAGAGGAGGAGGGTGAAGTGGTTAAGAGTGCCTAAGTCTGGAGACAAAAAGGCTGAATCAGAGCCTATTGCCAGAGTTAACAAGGGGAGACGGCCTGGATCAGGGTGGTGACAAGAGGAACTGGGAAGGAGATCATGAGGGGTCCTTGGCAGACCGAGTGTCAGATAACTGGAGGGAAGCTAGGAAGAGAGGCCCATTTAAGAGTGGGAATGAGTGTGAATGTGTGTGTGTGTGTGTGTGTGTGAGGGAGTGAGCTCCACTGGGAATTCCCAGGAGACTGGTCTCACATCTGGGATGGAGGAGGGGTGTCAAACCCTGACGGGCATCAGGGTAGCCTTGCATCTGCTAATGAGTCGGAGCTGACTCCTTGAGTCAGGAGAAGATGCTTACAAACACAAGAAAAGATATCGAAGAACGCATCTCTGTGGACTACCAACATGGAAGGGTCAGAAGAGTCCAGAAAGGTGATGTGGGGCAGGCAGGGCCTATGGAGAGACCCAAGGAACCAAGGGCCAGGGCTAAGAAAGGTCAGTGTCCACCTCTAGGGGGGGCGAGGCCTTTCCAGAGCTGGCCCTATGAGCTTCCTCCACCCCTTCTCGTTTCAGCATCACCCAGCCGCTGGTTAAAGGGGACAGCCATGTGGTGTCCAGGTAAGAGAGAAGGTGGGTACCCAATACGCCTCAGGCCCCGCCCCCTCCCTCCTCCGTGGGTGACGATTGGCCGAGGCTTTCCTTACGTTGTTATGACAGCACCTGAAGGCAGGCATTGGCTCCTTCCCAAGCCGTCCCGCCCCAGGCCCCGCCCCTCTCCCCAGAAGGCGACTGGCAGTTGCGACCCGTTGCTATGACAGCACCCGAAGGTTAACGGTTACCCTTCCGGTGCTTCCCAGCTTCTCCGCAAGGGCTGGGAGGGAGAGAGCCCGGTCGCGTCTCCATGGCGACGGCGGACGCGGTGGTGCAAGCAGCTGGTACCTACCGACTAGAAAGGCGCAGGCGGCAGCGGACATCCAGACTGGGGCGAAGCCATGTCGGACCTGGGCTCAGAGGAGTTGGAAGAGGAGGGAGAGAATGATCTTGGGGTGAGAGTTCCGGGCAAGGGAGGAGCTCCCAGGGTTGCGTGGACCCTTGGAAACCGGGTTCAGAGAGTGGGACGGCCTGGAGGCCCGCCAAAGTCCCTCCGGGAGGCCCAGCCAAGGACAAGGACCATGCTGGCCACAGCGGGCGCTGCGTCCTGCAAGTTGGCTCTGAAAGGTGAAACGTTATGACGTCCTCTTACCACATCCCTTCTCGCTCCCCCCTCCACCTTTCCTCCTCCCGTTAAAGGCAAAGATTTCCGAATAGAAGGCATTGGAAGCGTCCTGCTGTTACCCTCCACGGAGGCAGTTTCCTTGAATGGCTGGTCATCCCAAGCTGGGCTCTTCCGACCCTTCCATGATGCCCTCTTCTCCTTCTGCCCTCAGTCTTTCCCAGCATCAGGAACTTTTCCAATGCTGTTCACATCAGATGACCAAAATCCTGGAGTTTCAACTTCAGCATCAGTCCTTCCAATGAATATTCAGGATTGATTTCTCTTAAGATTGACTGGTTTGATCTCCTTGTTGTCCAAGGGACTGAGAAAGGTGCCAACCTTGTGGCTCGTTTTGGGTATATTTGGGAGTCTCTGGGTCAGGAAGAGGAGTCTTTTATACATTTTGATTTAGACTAACCCTGAAACAAATTTGTAAGGTTATAAAATTTGCCTTATATCTGAGCATGAATTTCTGAGCCAAACAGTGCTAGAAAAGCACAAAAAATGCAAAAATGTTTTTTTTCCCCAAAGCCCTTGATTTAATGTGTCTGAATTTGTGCTAATGTCTATCCAGATCCAATTCCAGGTCAGATCATTCTCTGTGCCCTTGCTATTTCATTGTTTATTATTTACATGCTACACCATGTAATTAGGTGCTTGAGAAACATGTCTTTTGTGAAGGATAGAGACAATAGGGAAATGAGAAGCTAGTATTGTTTTTTATTGATTTACTTTAAAGATGTGTGTATGTATGTGTGTGTTAGTCACTCAGTCGTGTCCAATTCTTTGCAACCCCGTGGACTATAGCTCTCCAGGTTCCTCTGTCCATGGAATTCTCCAGGCAAGAATACTGGAGTGGGTTGCCATTCTCTTCTCCAGAGCATCTTCCCAACCCAGGGATCGAACCCAGGCCTCCTGCATTGCAGGCAGATTCTTTACCATCTGAGTCACCAGGGAAGCCCACTATAAAGATAGATATGTAATTATTTCCCTATTGGGCTATGAGTGTTTGAACCTTAAGCCTCTTGAGTTTAAAAATCAGTTAAACTGAATTGAGTTTGGAAACTCAAGCTGACCGTTGAACCTGATTCATTCCTCAGCTCCCCCTGTTCCTCTCCTGACATCAGAGCTTTCCTCAAGGTCAAAGCTGTCTTCAGGCCACGGATACCCAGGGATGACTTGTATTTTAAATTATGGATTATTGGAAGAAGGTGGGTTCAGGACCTGCTCCACCTGCAAATGCTATTAATACTTCAAACATGTCCTTGTAAAGAACACAACTTGGACCATCTTGCATTTCCCCCCAAGTGGTTGGTTTTGTTTACAGTGTAAAGGATTGTCATAATAAAGTGGAGGGAGAGAGTGAATGTCCACCATGGACAGGGACCAGCTGTGTGGGCTTGGACTGATGCTCCGTGTCTCCCAGGCCTGGAGCCTGGGAGACAAGGTCAAGGGTTGGGAGAGTTCAGTGGAATACTATTGAATTCACGAAATGCTTAGCACATGGTTAGTGCTTAATAAAGAGTAGCTGTGATTATCTTCTGTCCAGGAGTATGAAGGGGAGCGGAATGAGGCAGGTGAACGGCACGGACATGGGAAAGCCAGACTGCCCAATGGGGACATCTATGAAGGGAACTATGAGCATGGTAAAAGACACGGCCAGGTCAGAATCGGTGACTTGAGTGGGTGGTTTTCCCAATTTAATGCTCTATTAGCAATCATTAAATCCAGGAGTGATATAAATTATATCATCACTGTGTTTCAGGGGATCTACAAATTTAAAAATGGTGCTCGGTACATCGGAGAATATGTTAGAAACCAAAAGCACGGCCAAGGCACGTTCATCTACCCAGATGGATCGAGATATGAAGGTGAAGTGTTACCACGAAGCAAACCTTCTTGCTGGGGGGGTAGGGTGTAGGGAAGCTGCGGGTGAGGGTAGACCCGGGGTAGTAGGGTGGACCGAGGCCGCTGGTGCTTGGTGGCATTCTTCTCCTTGGAGTCGTTTTTGCTGTTTTCCGTTTCTGACCAGCCCCTCTTCTGATGAACACAGTGTCGTTTATATGATGATTCTTTCACTGAGGGCTTCTGCTCTGGGAGGCATTCCTACCTCTGCCGTAGTTGTAACCTCTGTGTTACGTGGCAGAGTCATGTCTCAGGAAGATTCTTGCCCCCTAACATGAACCTCACTGTTGCTCCCCCGACCACTGTCACCTGTGTGATGACAAGTGAAAAGTGAAAGTGAAGTTGCTCAGTCGTGTCCAACTGCTTGCGACCCCATGGACTGTAACCTACCAGGCTCCTCCACCCATGGGATTTTCCAGGCAAGAATACTGGAGTGGGTTGCCATTTCCTTCTCCAGGGGATCTTCCCCACCCAGGGATTGAAACTGGGTCTCCCACATTGTAGGCAGACACTTTACTGTCTGAGCCACCAGGGAAGTCAATCCCAACAAGAGATGAAGGCAGTTCCGACAGGCAGGGGTGGGTGGTGAGCTTCTCAAACCACGTGCAAAGGTTAGGCTCTGGGCTGCTTTTCTGGGCAGAAATTGTCTAGTTTTCATCAGATTTCCAAAAAGGTCTGTGAGCCCAACCCTGGTGCTGGGGTGACAATAGCTGTGACCTTATTCAGGGACGTCATTCCGCCTCGTTTCTGCCTCCTCCTCTTCAGTGTGAGGACCAGATGGACTCACACAGGTGAGATGCTCAGAGCCAGGGCTAACCGATGGTGCTTGTTCAGTAAATGCAGGCGAGAGACAATGTCGCTTGTGTGACAGCGGCGTGTCTTAGCTCGGATGCCACCTTCTGAGGGGGCAGGCTGGAGCGGCCTGTCTGCTGGCCACGTGAAACCAGAGCCGAGGCCGCCTCGGGACTTCCACTGGAACCCGAGACCCAAGTGGAGAGTGTCGCTGCTCCTCCTTCTAGCAATGGGATTTCTCTTTTGTTTTGTTTCATGAATCTTAGAAAACTGGCTCCAGACATAGCTCCATCTGCTTTTTAAATCAGCTCAAAGCAATTTAATTTAGGATTTAATTGAATTCTTTTAAATCCTTATGAGCCTAATCTCATTGTGGTCATTTTGATTTCAGTGTAGATGTTAATCTAATTTGAACAACATTTCTATTTATATATGTTATTACGTATGACAAGATATATGTTATGTATGATAAAATATGTGCATATGTGGAGATACATATGTACATACACACACGTGTGTGCGGTCCCTCCAGGGGAGTGGGCAGACGACCTGCGGCACGGCCACGGCGTGTACTACTACATCAACAACGACACCTACACCGGAGAGTGGTTTGCCCACCAAAGGTTCGATTCCCCCTCGGACCCACAGCTCGGTTCACGTCGTGAGCGCACGACTGTGACTAAGCAACAGAATCATGACCGGAGCCCACGGGGCAGCGCGGCCTACGGTTCATAGCTTTAGGGCGAGCCTGTGGGCAATGCCCTGTTGGTCAGGTGCATTCCCCGGGAAACAGGCCCAAGGGCCCCAAGCCATGGAGGACACAGGACAACCTGCTGGGGCTGAGTCACAGCTCCCGGGAGCCCTGCCCCTTGCCTGAGCCAACCAGCTGACGGGCAGGAGGTTGCCGCTGCCCAGCAGGGGTGCCCAGCCATGCCTGGACTGTGAACAGGATGTGTTTTGAATGAGCCCAGATATAGAAGCCATTTCGTTTGTGAGCCACATCAGCCTAGGCCCCCTGGATTTAAATTTCTGTCTCATAAACCTGGAAGGGTTTTCACTGCAGCAGAACCAAGTGTGTTGTGCTCCTTGTCTTCACCAGGCATGGGCAGGGCACCTACTTCTATGCAGAGACGGGCAGCAAGTACGTGGGTACCTGGGTGAATGGCCAACAGGAGGGCGCAGCTGAGCTCATCCACCTGAACCACAGGTACCAGGGCAAGTTCTTGAACAAAAACGTAAGTCAATGGGCAGTGACATTTGCCAGTGAAATAAGCAGCACCCTCCGTGCCCCACCCCCTGCCCTGCTTGTGACTATGTGTGAGCAGGAAAGAGGACAAACCCAGGCAAACCGTCCACCCTCTCCAGACCGGGAGACAGAGCTGAGCCTCTCTGCTACCCACAAAGGACAGGGTGGGCGAGGGGGAGGCTTGGCGGGTCTCTGCATCCCTGTAACATTCACACAGCCTCCCAGCAATGGAAATCCTTATAGCATTGGGGCATCTTGACCTTGGTCTCATAAGTAAATTGGATATGAAATACTTACTTGTTTGAATGACTGAGCAGTTGGGCATGTAATGTTTTGACTTTCTTTCTCCTGAGAGGGCCACAGCCTGAGCCTGGGAAGGAAGACCCCATGAATTCCTCCTTGAGCTCTGTGCCAGCCCACCCACTTCAGGCTGCGGTGGGATTGGAGGGCTGCTCCTGGCCTTGGGCCTGGAGGTTTCCAGTTCACAGTACCCACGATTGATCATCTCTGTCTGGAGGATTCTGTGGCCTTGCTTGTCCTACTTCCCAAGCCCTGGTGGGATGCAGAGAAACCCTGAATCATTTGGAACCTACCTACCACCCTGCATTTGCTATAGCTTTGATCAGGTGTTGAACAGACACTTTCCACAAAAAGAAAGTTTTTGAAGCAAATGAAAGGTGTTAGATGTTGACATAGGGAACATCCAACTGATTTAATAAAGTTGCCCCAGATTCCAGTTTTCATTCCCGTATAATTCACGCCCTTATTACAGATTCTACTTGTAGTCTCTTTAGTGCAGGCAGCTTTTCCTCAAATCTATACATTAAACATGTTTGCTGTTTTAGTCGTTCAGTTGTGTCTGACTGTTTGTGATCCCATGGACTATAGCCTACCAGGCTCCTCTGTCCATGGGATTTCCCAGGCAGCAATACTAGAGTGGGTTGCCAGTTCCTTCTCCACTGAGTATGTCATTCTTGCAAAATTCTCCTTTGATATTTTTTTGGCACAGGGAGGTGGGTAGAGGAAAGAGAATTTAACACAAGTTGGTTGGGAGGAATCAATGAATATGGTGAACCTAAACCAGCCTGAGGAATGAGAATGAAAGTGAGACTTCATTCTGCCAGTTAGTAAAAGATTTAAAGTTGCACAGGTAACACACCAGGATGTTCCGCTTGTAAAACACTCCTCCTCTGGACTCCTCCCCACCCACCTCAAGCGGCCTGGAGGTACAGACTTATATAGACAGCTCATACAGAAGTGCAGTGTGGGGATTTTAACTATATAAATAGGACCACTCTGTTATCAGGACACAAAAATATGCCCAGAGAAACATCTTCTATCTGTGCACATTTGGAAGTTTTTATGTTGGTTAGCTAGTGGAATTGGAGAATGTACAAGTATTGATATTTTTTTTCTTACAGATGCTGGTGATTTATTGATGATTAGATGCAGTAAATGTTGTATATAACTTAGTTTCATTCTACCTTAATAATATTGCATCATTTTTTGACTAATTACTATGTGCCAGGCACTGTTCTAAGTATTTTACATGTATTAACTCATATAATTTAAAATAAAAGTGTCCCCATTGATGTATAAGTATACCAAAAACAAAGACAGGTTAAACTGAGGCTCCCAAAGTTGTTCTGTTAAGTGGTGGAGCTAGGATTCAAATGCCAGCAGCCTACTGCTGCAGCCTGTGTTCCTAGATTTGGTATTTTTTTCAAACTGTTGATGTTTTAAATGATGCCAGACACTGCCGATTGTCCTGAAAAGCTGAGCTAGTTTATACTCTGATCAACAGAATGTGGGCGTCTCTTCATCACATTTTCTCACCAACGTTGGATTTTATTAGTCTTTATTTTTTTTTTTCAAACCTAATTGGGTAAAAAATGTTATCTCATAGTTTTAACGTGCAGTTCACTGGTTACTGGTGAGGCCCAGCATCTTCAAACTCTTCTCCTGCTAGTTTGACTGTCTTCCTTCAGAGACTTACCTGTTCACATCCTTGCTGGAAAGTTGTGAAATATACTGTAAAGCTTCAATAACGAAAACAGTGTGCTGCTAGGTTAGAGATACACATAGTCAGGGACTTAGGTCAAAGAGTAGACAGATTCAAGCATATATAATAATTTAGCACTTGAAAGGATGTCATTTCCAGCTGAAAGAAATGGTGGGGAGAAATCAAGAAATGGTGCTGGGACAGCCTGATGACAACTTGGGAGAAAAAAAACCAGAGTTTGTCCTTCAGCATTTAGGTGAAGACACTGGGTTGGCCAAAAGTTCATTTGGGGTTTTCCATATGATGTCATGGAAAATCCAAGCACATGTTTTGGCCAACCATACTTGCTAGAAGAAATAAAGATTTAAATGTAAACAGAAAGCCACAGACAGAAAAATAGGCTTTTTTTTTTTTTTTTGAGAAATATGGACTTTCTAAACAGAAATATAAAGGAAAAACCAAGAGATCCCACTTGACAAACATAATCCCATATAGATTAGAAAACACAGTAAAGAAAATTTAAAACCTAAAGGACAAATGGGCTTGGGATATTTGTAACATGTAATATGTAAAGCACTTATGTCAATCAGCATGATTTAAATTTCAAAAATGTTGAAAAAAATTAAACCTTGCTAATAATGTAAAAGATGTGACTTAAAATTCTGAGGTTCTATTTTTTTACATATAAGAATGTAAAGAGAACAAATGTTAATGCCCAGAAAAAAATAAGGGTTTGAAGACAAAGGGATCTTAAGTGCTGTTGTGGGAGTGAAAGTTACTAGAGGCTCATTCTGATAAAATCTATCAGATTATCTATCTACCTATACATACTTTTCTCCAGAAATTCAATTTCTATAAACTTACTTTGAGGAAATTATCAAGACTGTACATAAAGATTTAGCTCAGAATATGTTTACACAGTGTTTTTTGTCAAAGTATCAGCATAACAAATATTAACAACAGGGAGTAAAATAGATGATGATTCCTTGATGAAATAGCATACCACGTTGACTACTGATGTTATGGAAGAGTATCTCTAAATATGTTCATACTCTCAGTTCAGTTTAGTCGCTCAGTCGTGTCTGACTCTGTGACGCCATAGACTGTAGGACACCAGGCTTCCCTGTCCATCACCAACTCCCAGAGCTTGCTCAAACTCTGGCCATTGAGTCGGTGATGCCATCCAACCATCTCATTCTCTGTTGTCCCCTCCTCCTCCTGCCTTCAACCTTTCCCAGCATCTGGGTCTTTTCCAGTGAGTCAGTTCTTCGCACCATGTAGCCAAAGTATTGGAGCTTCAGCTTCAGCATCAGTCCTTCCAATGAATATTCAGGATGGATTTCCTTTAGGATTAACTGGTCTAATCTCCTTGCAGTCCAAGGGACTCTCAAGAGTCTTCTCTAACACCACAGTTCAAAAGCATCAATTCTTCGGGGTTCAGCTTTCTTTATTGTCCAACTCTCACATCCATACATGACTACTGGGAAAACCGTAGTTTTGACTAGATGGACCTTTGTTGGCAAAGTAATGTCTTTGCTTTTTAAATCAACTATATTTCCATAAATATTTTAAAATTATTTATTAGTAGTCCTTTTCTAGCTAGTTTGACTGTGGGTGTTGACTAAGTAAAATTTCTGTCATAAATACTTTTGTAAAGAAATAAAATGTAGTTGTTTTTTTTTTTTTTAACAAAGGTAAGGGGACCTACACTTTGCATTCCATTAGCCATTAGTTTACAGAGCCATCTTTAATTTGTATTGGATTTCCCCCAGTTCCATGATTCTGGGTAGAGTTTATGCAGGTCACATTTATACTCTATGTACTTTGTATACACATTTACACATTTTGTACTTTCTACCGGGCGTTGACACTCGAGAATGAAGTTGGTTTCTCTTTGCTCATAGCCTGTTGGCCCTGGAAAGTACGTGTTTGATATTGGATGTGAACAGCACGGGGAGTATCGCTTGACTGACGTGGTAAGTTGCAGAGTCTGTATCTTTCTCTACATTCATAGGCAAATAAACTGTTCGATGATGCTCACCTTGTAGATCTGTGTTGGGATCAATTGCCCTGAGGCAGTATAGGAAACGGAGTCGGGCAGAAGGGAAAGTTGGGTTGTGATGGGACCCTGTGGGAGCTCTGAAATGGGATAACCCTTCAAAGTGTCCTCAACAGGGCTTCCCTGGTGGCCCAGTGGTAAAGAATCTTCCCGCCAGTACAGGAGACAAGGGTTCAATCCCTGAGATGGGAAGATTCCACAAGCCCCAGAGCAACTAAGCCCATGCGCCCCAACTATTGAGCCTTTGCTCTCAAGTCCAGGAGCCACAACCATGGAAACTTGCATGCCCTAGAGCTGGTGCTCTGCAGCAAGAGAAGTGTCCACAGTGAGAAGCCTGCGCACCCCAAGGAAGAGTAGCCCCTGCTCACTACAACTAGAGAAAGAGCAGCAAGGAAGACCCAGCACAGCCAAAAATAAATAAAATAATTTTAAAAAATGTTCTGAACAGAGGCCAGGTACCTTAGACTCCCATGTGGACTGGTTACTGGGTGTGGGCTGCCCGTGGACAGAGAGGGGCATGAAACCTAGGCTGTGCAGCTTGCTTTGGCCAAGGGCAGTTCACAGGAGGGACTTTGCTATGAGTGAGCGGCCACCCACCCTCCAGCAGCTGGAAGAAGGAGGGCCTGCATCTTGTGGGGAGAGCACATGAGCACCTACGAGTGACGAGACAGCAGGCACCCCCTAGACGGTAGTTCTGCAGTGCAGTCCCCGGGCCTGCAGCTTTGGCAACACCTGGCAGTCTGTTCCACATGCAGGTTACTGGACCTCACCCCAGACCTCCTGAATCAGAAACCCTGGGGCTGGGCCAGCGATCTGTACATGAACAACCTCTCCAGGGGATTGTGGCACAACTGAAGTCTGAGCTCCACTGTCCTGGGGTCCTGGCGTCACCCTTCCTGGGGTACACATTTTTAAACCAAGGAGTTCAGTTTATTTCTGAGTGACTCAGGGGAAGTATTAGGCAGGGATCTGTCACTCTGTGTGTTAGATATTATCATGTTTGTGGCAGTGAAGTTTTCCATATTTATAGGACTGATGTTCAAATCTTTGGAATTTTGTGATGAGTACAAATCTGAGAAAGAAAGTGAAAGTGAAGTCGCTCAGTCGCGTCCAACTCTTTGCGACCCCATGGACTGTAGCCTACCACACTCCTCCATCCATAGAATTTTCCAGGCAAGAGTACTGGAGTGGGTTGTCATTTCCTTCTCCAAGGGATCTTCCCGACCCAGGGATTGAACCCGGGTCTCCCACTTTGCAGGCAGACACTTTACCATCTGAGCCACCTGGTAAGCCCACAATTCCAACAGTGGTTAACAGCCGCATATGTCGATGTTGCCAAGCATATTGGTCTACTTGGTCTACAAATCTGAGAAGTAGACCAATATGCTTGGCAACATCAACATATGCGGCTGTTAACCACTGTTGGAATTATACATCATGGTGGTGAGGGACAGGGAGGCCTGGCTTGGTGCAGTCCATAGGATTGCGAAGAGTTGGACATGATTTGGCAACTGAATTACAACAAATAAACTATTCCACATTTAGAACTGATGGACTTTGTTTACTTTGACTGTGTTTTATTTATCTCTCCATAATCCTTGAGACTAGAACTTAGGAGTCCATGCCCTTGCACGTCCTTATGTGGATGTCTTTGGGTGTTTTTAGGTTTTTGCTTACAGTGATGATGCTGAATCTTGACCTCTGTCCACTCATGCAGAATTGAATCTCAGAGACAGAGTTTTGGTGAAAAGACTAGCTTTACTGGTTTGCCAGGCAAAGGCAGACATAGCAAGCTAATGCCTTCCATAGTGTGTCCCAAGGCGGGGGGTGGGGATTTGGCGAGGAGTTTCACAGCAGTGGTTCAAGGGCAGGGTTTTGACAAGGATGGGGTGTGTGCGGGTCCTGCGGTCCTTTAACCTGGCCTCAGGTGTTCCCCTGATGAGTTCTGTGGTTCTCCAGGTTATCCAACTATGACCTTCTCTCCAGAATGAAGAATGTTTCATCACGTAGTTAACATCTTCCACTTGTTAACATCTTCCACAGTTCTGCAGAAGAGCTCAAAGACACAGTTCTGTGTGTCTCTTGAAGCAGAATTGGGCCCCTTCCCCAAGGCTACTCTGTTGTTTCTCGGCTGCTCCTCCCTCGTCTCTGCATCCATTCGCTTCCCTGAACCTGCAAGTGCCTGAACCTGCCCTTGAGAACTCAGGGAAGGTCATAAAGGCTGGAGTCTGTTTCCTACAAACAAGAAATGGGGGACACAGAAAGACATCCATGTCCAGGAGCCCCACGGGGTCCTACTTGGTTTCAGTGTTTGTTTCATTATGTTTGAAGAATCTTAGAGCTGAAATGTAGCTGAATGGTTGCAAAGAGTCATTAGTTCTGGCCATTTCTTAACTGGAAACGTTAGTCTGAAAACCTCTTGCACTGTCACCGAGATGAGTGCGGGAGCTGTACTGATCCCACTTTGATTTCTCATCCTTGTTGTTTTAAGCTCCATTTTCAGCTCTTGAATTATACCATTGACACTGGCAATTACTCTGATCACTGAATCCTGTTATGGAAATGTTAAAGCACCTTTCAAAACCTGTCCCATCTACCCGTACTGTAAACATCCCATGCATGTTGGTCAATTTACATTGTTTTAACTTAGGAAAGAGGAGAAGAGGAGGAGGAGGAGGAGACACTGATAACTGTCATTCCAAAATGGAAAGCCACCAAAATCACAGAGCTGGCCTTGTGGACCCCGACCCTCCCCCAGGAGCAGCCCGCTGCAGACAGACCAGGCCAGGAGGAGGCCCCAGGAGCTGAGGGTATGGAGATCTAAGGGGGTGAGGGGAATGGGGCTCTCCGGGGAGCAGGCTCTGAGTCCTTCTCCTTGGCCTGTGACTGGCTGTGGGCATGACCTGGGCAAGGCTCTGACTGCAACTGGAGTGACAGGTCCTTCCTGAAGGACAGCACTTCTCTGTGACCATCACAGGGGACTTCCTGGCAAGTCCTCAGGGGGCTGTGGAGGATCAAAGGTTACACTGGGCAGGAGCCCTTCTGTTGCAAGTGATTGAAAGTCCTAGTTGCTCAGTTGTGTCCAACTCTTTGTGACCCCCATGGACTGTAGCCCACCAGGCTCCTCTGTCCATGGGATTCTGCAGGCAAGAACACTGAAGTGAATTGCCAGGCCCTTCTCCAGGAGATCTTCCTGATCCAGGGTCTCCTGCATTGCTGGCAGATTCTTTACCATCTGAGCCACCAAGGAAGCCCTAAGGGATTGAAGATCAACTCCAGTTGGCCTAAGTGGAATAATACTGACACTAATTCATTCGTTCATACCACTGGAGCAGTCGGGTAGGACGACCTCAGGTCTGGCTGGATCAGGCGTCTTCTCTCTGGTCTCCACTTTCCCGTGTACTGGCTCTACTTGGTGGTACCCCCTTCCCTTTGGAGATCAAAGCTCAGTGACTTTATCAGATTGTCACCCAATCTGCTCAAGAACCCTGGAAAACAGAGGGCTTCTTTCTCCATATGCTCATCAAAACCCCTGGGATATATACTGTACACTTAAAACAAAAAACCCTTGGGAATTAGATTATCAGACAAGGGATGCCCATCCCTAAACCTGTCACTGTGATGGGGACCGGGGACCAGGTGTCAGGCCTGGGTGGAGCTGAGACTCTGAGTTGGGGGTGGTCCCCTGATGGAGAGGTGGGCCCTGCTGTCAGCAGGAGGCAGGAGTGGGTGCTGAAAGGCGCCTGCTGATACCGTTTCCTTTTGTCCATCTCAGGTGGGGGCGAGATGGTGGAGGAGGTCCAGCCTCTGACCGATGTGTCAGAGGGGGAGTTAGAGTCGACGCGGCCTGGAGACGAGGAGGGAGACGCCAGTAGAGAGGACCGAGAGGAATTCCAATATGACAGCTTAGACCAGGGTGAGCCTGTGCTTCGGTGACCGAGGTGGGCAGAGGGGACGAGGCACTAGCACCCTGGAGCGGGCACAGCGTTTTCTCTGCCTTTGCTGGAGGCCGTCCTTGGGTCAGGCCTGGGGAACTGACCCTGGGATCCAGGGTCATTCAGGGGATCCACCCTGGGAATGTCACACCTTCTTAGCTGTCCTGCACAAGGACAGCTGTGTGACATGTGTTCTTTCTGACTCTGTCCTTGCTAGTCTTGGTTTCACCAAATACCGCATGACTTGGGTGTCCTGGTAGATATTGATGTGGCTTTATTTTATGACATGGTTTTCACCTTTATCACACTTTATAATAATGCTCTGTAAAGAAATATATAGCATGCACATTCAAAGTGTAAACCCTTTCAACATTTAATTTTTCATCATTAATTCACATAAACACTATTATGGGGGTGGGGAAGGAGGGTGGGAAGTGTGGATTACAGCCTTTATAGAGACCAGAGTTTCAACAGTGTTGTTTATAAATTATAGTCCATCAATTTCATTACTGATCAGTGCACATAGGCAAAAGACAATGATGAACCTTACTCTCACTGACATGCATATTCTTATCTTAGCATTTACTCTGAAAATATTTTTTGCCTACTTTATTACTGGTACCAAAACAAAAACTATATAAGTCTGTCTAAGATAAAAGTTAACATTCCATGAATTTGCCTGATAATGTGTTTAATATTTGTTACAAAAGATCTGCAAGCAAATCAATAGTTTTTAAATAGAAATAAAGTTAATATACTCACATTTCCTTTTTTCTTCTCAGGAAACATCAGTTTTGAAGAAGAGGAAGGCAGACAGTCAGAACTGCTAGAATAAGATGAAGCAAAGCCAGGATGGTAGGAGATGGATCAGAAAGATGCTCTGACACCAGCATAGTAATTACTGATGTATCACTAATTTTTCTTACTTAGTTGTTTGTTAAAATGTTTTATGATTGCAAATAAATTTCTTTATTTTCCTTTGTTTATGAAATAGCCTCTGCTTCAAGTTCTCAAGTTCTTTAAAGTTACCAAGTTATTTTGCCATGGTTTTTTAAAAGATTATTTTCTTTTAATGTGGACCATTTTTAAAGTTTTGATTGAATTTGTTACCGTAACCAGCTGGTTACTTGAATTGATGCTTTTGAACTGTGGTGTTGGAGAAGACTCTTGAGAGTCCCTAGGACTGCAAGGAGATCCAACCAGTCCATTCTAAAAGAGATCAGTCCTGGGTGTTCATTGGAAGGACTGATGCTAAAGCTGAAACTCCAATACTTTGGTCACCTCATGCGAAGAGTTGACTCATTGGAAAAGACTCTGATACTGGGAGAGATTGGGGGCAGGAGGAAAAGGGGACGACAGAAGATGAGATGGCTGGATGGCATCACCGACTCGATGGACATAGTTTGAGTGAACTCTGGGAGTTGGTGACGGACAGGGAAGCCTGGCGTGCTTCGATTCATGGGGTCGCAAAGAGTCGGATACAACTGAGCGACTGAACTGAACTGAACTGACTTAAAGTTGAGGCCCTTGCTCATTTACCATTCTGAAAATCCTAGGACCCTTAAGAATTATGCTGTACAAATTACACAAACTGGGTGGCTTTAAACAACTAAAAGGGCTTCCTGGGTTGCGCAGTGGTGAAGAATCCACCTGCCAATGCAGGAAATGCAAGAGACTCGGGTTCAATCCCTGGCTCAGGAAGATCCATCCCCTGGAGGAGGAAATGGCAACCCACTCCAGTGTCCTTGCCTGGAGAATCCCATAGACAGAGGCACCTGGAGGGTTATGAGAGAGCTAATTCTCAGGTAGGTTGAATAGACAGAGGCACCTGGAGGGTTATGAGAGAGCTAATTCTCAGGTAGGTTGATAAGGAGTCTGGGGCCCTCAAGGAGGAAGGGGTCCAGGGCCCTTGAGAGGAAAAAGGGGTCTGGGGCTCTCGAGGAGGAGATAGGGGTCTGGAGTTTTCAAGGAGGAGAAAAGGACAAAGGTTTTTTTCTTTATTGCTTTGTTTTAGTCAATATAGTATCTTCCTTCAGAGAAGGCAATGGCACCCCACTCCAGTACTTTTGCCTGGAAAATCCCATGGATGGAGGAGCCTGGTAGGCTGCAATCCATGGGGTCGCTAAGAGTCAGACACGACTGAGCGACTTCGCTTTCACTTTTCACTTTCATGCATTGGAGAAGGAAATGGCAACCCACTCCAATGTTCTTGCCTGGAGAATCCCAGGGACAGGGGAGGCTGGTGGCTGCCGTCTATGGGGTCACACAGAGTCAGACACGACTGAAGTGACTTAGCATAGCAGAGTATCTTCCTTGAGGACATGTTTTTCCTTCTTAAGACCCTTCTGAATAATCCTGTCATCTTAAAATGTATATTGTGGGAGTGGGTCTGGTAAGATCTTTCTATTGTAAGTTCTAATTCTGTTATCTTAAAATGTAAATTGTGGGAGTAGGTCTGTTAAGATCTTTACAACCTTGAGACATTCTTTTGACTTATTGTTAATAACCAATTGAAAAATATATAGCTCACTTGCTAAGACTAGCAGCAAGGGAGGCACTCTCCGTTCCCCTTCTGATGTCTATGTCAGAAGCTTTCTCACTTTAATAAAACTCTGCTACACAAAAGCTCTTGGGTGATCAAGCCTGGTCCCTGATCCCGAAGCCAGATCTTCGGAGATCATGAATCCGACATCGTTCACCATAAGCTATCAGCTACAGTCCATGAGGTCCCTAAAAATCAGACATGACTGAGCACATCCTCACTCATAAACGACTAAAATGTATTCTCCCACAGCCCTGGAGGCCAGACATCCCAAACTGAGGTCTCAGCAGGGCTGTGCTCCCTTAGAGGCTCTGGGAGGTGGTGGTAGTGGTGGGGCGCATCTTTCCTGCTGCTTCAGCTCCTGGTGGCTCCCATGTCCTTTGATTCGTGGCCACATCACCATGTTGATGCTGCATCAAACCTTCCTTTGTCTGTCTTACAAGGACACATGTGATTAGATTTGGGGCTCTCAAATTAGATCTGGGATCAGGATCCAGGATCATCTCCCCAGCTCAAAATCTTTAATGACATCTGCAAAGATCCTTGTTCCGAATGAGATACCATTCACAGATTCCAGGGATTGTGTTGTTGTTGTTCAGTTGTGTCTGACTCTTTGTGACCCCATGGACTGCAGCATGCCAGGCTCCCCTGTCCTTCATTATCTCCTGGAGCTTGCTCAAATTCATGTCCATTGTGTCTGTGATACTATCTAACCATCTCATTCTCTGTTGGCCCCTTCTGCTCCTGCCCTCAGTCTTTTCCAGCACCAAGGTCTTTTTCAGTGAATTGGCTCTTCATATCAGGTGGCCAAAGTACTGGAGCTTCAGCTTCAGCATCAGTCCTTCCAATAAACAGTCCTTCCAGGGATTAGGACCTGCTATCTTTGGGGCCACCATTCAGGCCACTCCAGTTAGTTTTAAAAATGGTTTTTCTAACTCAACTGATCCTTCTGCATTTATCAGGCTGTAAAATATGCATTTATTTGGTTTCCAATACAGTCACCCTGGGAAGACAGGGTAAATACTCAATTGTTTCCTTTGAATTACCAATTAAAATAAAAAGACATTAGTTTAATAGACATTAGTTTAATAAGTGCTTTAAATGGTAACAGACTGGTTTGTTCTGGACCTCTCTTTTTGAGCAGTCATCAAGGACTCATGGATTTTCATGGATATGATATATTTATCTGCCACAATTCTTATTCTTTATCATGATGAAACCGATGCATCTTTGGCCAGGGGTAGTTCTGCATGCTAACTTCTGGTCCTGTGGACACAACTCCATTAGTCCTTGAAAATTTCAGTACACTTTCCTCCATGTTTTCATAATTTATTTTGGTGTAACTTTAAATTTGCAAAAACACTGCAAGAATAGTAAAAGGAACTCCTGTATACTCCTTACCCAAGATCAGCAATTACTTACACCTTGCTCTATTTGTTTTAGAGATAAAAAAAGAGAGAGAATAGTATGTATATAAATGTATATACACATGTGTGAATATATGCATACAGTGTTTATGTTTTCAGAACCATTTGAATGTAAGATATGCCTAAGTATTTCAGTGTATTCTGTAAAAGCAAGGACATTCTCTTACATAACCACAGTATAAAGATCATAATCAGGAAATTTCACCTGTATATAATTTGATATGATCCTCTCAATCCACACACTGTATGTAAATTTCATCAATTTTTCCCCTTTTAGCTAATATTAACAATGTCTGTGTGTGTTAGTCGCTCATTTGTGTCTGACTCTTTGTGATCCCATGAACCGTGGCCTGCCAGGCTTTTCTGTCCATGGAATTCTCCGGGCAAGAATACTGGAGTGGATAGCCATTCCCTTCTCCAAGGGAATCTTCCTGACCCAGGGATTGAACCCAGGTCTCCCACATTGTAGGCAGATTCTTTACCATCTGAGATACTGAGCATTTATTCATGGGTTTACTGGATATTTACATATCACTCTTTGTTCAATGTTGTTCAATATTTTCCCAGTTTTTTAAATTGGCTTGTCTCATTTTTTTTATTTTTAAAAGTTCTTATCTCTTTGGATTTAACCCTCCATCAGACATGTTTTCTTTCAGTCTGTGGCTTGCTTCTTTATTTTCCTGACCATCCTTGATGAGAAGAACTTCAAAATTCTGATGGATCTAATTTGGGCAGATGTATCTACAGAATTTGAGGCTCCTCCTTTCTGGCTTTTTCTGCTCCTGGAGTCTCTGCTCACCTTCCAGCAGTTGTGGTGGCCCAGAACTTGGTCCTCTGGCTCTTGAGATCAGAGGAGTGCTGTTTGGCATCCAGTTGCTCTATGTGGCTACCACTGCCCTGGGTCAAAGTCATCATCTGCCACCAGAGACAGCATCCGACCCCACAGGATAAGGACTCAGTCCCATGAGACTGCCTGGCCCTCCAGCAGATGCTGAAGGCCAGGAGTGGGTCCCCAGCTGACCCACAACTTCTGTCTGACGTTGCTGCAAATCAGAGGCATCCATGACCCACCTCCCTTCTGGATGCAATAACTTTCAAGAACCGCTCACAGGACTCAGGGAAGCACATTTACCAATTTATTAAAGAATGAGATAAGAGAAGCAGATAAACACCCAGAGGAACAGGTACAGAGGCTCCTGAGCATAAGAGCTTCTGAACCCATGGAATTGGGGTGCATCGCGCTCCAGAAGAACCAACTGGAAGAGCCTCAAACCTCATCCTGTTGGGATTTTATGGAGGCTTCCTCACATAAGCACCATCAATCATTAACTCCATTTCCAGCCCCCATCCCATCTCTGGAGAACTGTGGGGAGCAGGGGCTGAAAACTCCAAGCTTCTCATCCTGGCTGGTCTTTCTGGTAAGATCAGCTCCCATTCAGGAGCCACCCAGAGTCATCTGATTGGAACAAAAGACCCTCCCATCACCCAGGAAATTCCAAGGGATTTAGGAGCTCTGTGTCAAGACCTGGGGTCAAGGACCAAACATCAGAACAGTGATGCTCCTAGTTGTTTTACCACCTAGAAAATGACTAGGGTTTCAGGAACCCTGTGCATGGAACAGAGACCAATTTATATATTTTCTACTATTTCGTCTTTACCTTCTACCTCTTCACAAAGGCCTCCTTTGACCTGCTTTCTTCTAGACCCCTCCTTAATGTCCTGTCTTCTAGCCCTCTTTTGTTTTTCTTTATGCCTTTCCCATAATTTTCAATTCATTCATCCAGCAAGTATTTCCTGAAAGCCAGTTGCCTGCCAGGCAGTGTGCTGGAGGTGGGGCTTGGAGTGGGGCGCTTGTTCCTAGGATCCCCTGTTACACAGTGAAGCAAGAGCAGTCTGGCTTCCTTGACCATGTTAGCCAATGCCCTGGCCACCGAAAGAAGGCTTCCTCACTCAACACCGAGCCCTGGGCAGTGCTGGCACCTTTCCGTCTTTGACCATCATGCCCACACTTCTGGCAGTCAATTTTTCTGACTGTCAAATTTTCTGCAATACAATACTGCCAACAGATGCCAAAGTGAAAATTCCAGTCTTGCAAAAGACATAAGATTTCATGGAATTGACTAATGTTGGAGGACTGCTCAAATCACAAACAAAACTACTGGGAGAGGTGCTGGCAAAGTTAGACTGAATTACAATCGGGTATAAGACCGCCTGGAAGAGGGCATGGCAACCCACTCCAGTATTCTTGCCTGGAGAAATCCATGGACAGAGGAGCCTGGCAGACTACAGTCCATGGGGTTGCAAAGAGTCAGACATGACTGAAGCGACTTAGCACACAAGGGAGACCATCAACAAAGGAGACATAACAAGGCCTTCAAAACACAGCAGCTTAATTCAGAGGAGAATGAAGAGCTCTTGGGAAAAATCACAGGCCAAATATTTCTGCTAAAAGGATCACGTTGGTGCACATATTCTGTTGGTCAGTCACAGGATCTATGATGATGTGATGCTCTCATAAAACTTTACCAGAACCATTATGAGCACTCCACTGCCATCGCTCACTTTGGCTTATTCCTTATTCCAATAATTTGAGCAGAAATGCAATTTTGCCTAATTTACCTTTAGGTAAAAACCAGATAAGACTAACCCATGTTCATAATTTTTAGTTTATCAAGCCAGAGTCTAAATCAAAACCCATTTTTTTCACTCCTTACTTGAATTTTGGTTTCCGTTTCAGCTGGATTGTCTTTGTGGTCAGGAGAACTTCCTGATGAATTTTTAAATAATTGCTTGTGGAATGACCATCAGCCCCACTGAGATGAAAGGCCATGAGTGCACAGCCCTCTGAGATCAGGATCCCAGAAAGAAACAGATGGTTCTTTCAAAACAGGGTCATTGGAGGGCACACCCAACAAAGGACCATCCTGAGGGGTGGAGGGAACTGACTGAGGGCCAGGAACTGGGCTGCAGTCCTGGGATTTCCAAGCCTTCATCTGCTGAGCAGGACGTAGCAGGCAGGCATCTCTTTCCTGTCTAGGGACCCTGTGAGCAAGGAGCCAGCAACACGGTTGCCCTGCTCTCCCCGGGCCTCCTCCCTGGTGGTTGGGCACTGCCCTCTTCCTGGGGGCCCCATTATTCCCACCAAGATGGGGAATTAAGCCCCCAACTTCACTTCCAGCTTGGAGAGGACAGACCCCCAGAGCTCCTTAAGGATGCATTTTTTTTTTTTTTTTTTTGCCATCTGGCTTCTGGGGAGAGGGCTGCAATTAGCGGCTGGCTGAGTCAGCTGCAAACAGCAGACCCATTTCCACAGTTCTATTTCCCCGAGCCTTTGGCCTCTGTTCTGCACAGCAGGCCAGGGATTTCAAGCAGTTTTACCTCATTAATTCTAAACCACCCATGTTCAGGATTCAATAAATCAACCTGGTAGATTATTAAACACCCTCTCAGGGCTTGAGCCAAATGTAAACCCCAGATGAGAGAACCGGTGTCAAACATTCCAGCCAAATCTAGGCGTTTTTCCATCCATTGGGTCCAGTAGTCTAACTCCACGTCCACGTGGCCCCCCAGGCTCTGCTGGTGGCACCAGGTGGACCTGTAATCCTCTCCCTGGGGGTGCCATCTCCCGCCCCGCTCCAGTGTGTATGTGGGGGTGTCCTGTGCTTCATCCCCTGGGCTCTGCTGGCCTCAGCTCTCTTCTAGGTCTGGGGGGCGTGAGAGGTGATGGGTGGGTCCTGGGCAGAACAGGCATCAGATTGCAAAGCCACCTGCTCCCAGCAAGTGTTGAAAGGCTTTAATAACAGAGGTTGGCTTCCCTAAGGGAGAGACACGAAGGAGTGAAGGAGAAAGGAGAGGAGGGGCGAGGCTGGCGGGGAGAAGGGGAGCGGACCTTCCAGCGGGGTCCACACAGGTCAGAAGACACCCAGCTCTGCACCTGCGAACCCAGCCCTCACCACAGACTCTGGCACCACGTGGACATGCAACAGTCAACCTTGAAGGTTTGGGCAAGAGTTGTTTTAGCAGCCCTATCGCGCAGGCCCCGCCCCACCTACCCAGGCCGCCCGAAAGCGGCGTTGCGCATGCGTTCTTCAGGCTCCTTGCTGCTGGTTGCGTTCCTCTTGGTCGTCTGTCCTTCTGTCTTCTTCCTCAGACATCTGGAGGAAGATAAGAAAATGAGCATTAGTTGAAATGCCGTCTATGTCTCTAGCTTCCCTAAATTCAGGGTCTTCTTTTTCTGAGACTTAAAGAAAAAAAGGAATAAGTGGTTTGCTTACGACTCCACCCAAGCAGCCCACTTTCCGTTGGGTCCCTGGGAGTCCCATCCGGGAGCAAAAATCTGTGCACCCTTCCCCTCCGCCTGGGGGCAGTCCACAGGGGGCCTCTCGCCAAGACCAAGTGTTGATCCTGGTCCTGTGAAAACAAAGCTGGCCACCTGCAGGCTCACCAAACACTGCTTTTACAATTTCAATATTGTAACTACCCGGATTACAATTATTGTAATCCGGGTAATTATGCAGTAATTTATTTTCCCACAACAGAAATTTGGCAGGAAGAACTTACTGGTCAGTCTTTACTGAGCTCTTGGGAGTATCCTCAAACACCCAGAAGCCCCCATGAAGGGTGGATGGGGTCCCAGGAGCTTCTCTGGGGAGAGGGTCATTGCAGTGCAGAGCCTCAGACTGCAAGGTGGTGTGTGCATTTTTGAATTTCCGTGTAGTGAAGACCTTATTATTTCTTCATCAAAATTGTAACAAGGAACAAATATGCACATATATAAATACATGATATACATGATGAATGCATATGTATATGTATGCATATATATGTCACGTCATGAGATCATTTTCTTGTCATATAGTGCCTTGCCTTTGAGCAAATCTGACCTGCTGGCCTCAGTTCTCTTCTAGGGCTGGGGGTGTGAGAGGTGGTGGGTGGGTCCTGGGCAGAATGGGACATGAACACCTGATCACCAACCTCAAAGGGCCAGCCTTCCTAATGGACTTGCAATGGGATTCTTTTACAAAGCTAAGTTCCCTCACTGCAGTGGTTCTCAAGCTTAAGTGTGTACTGGAATCTCCTGGAGGGTTGTGAAAACAGATTACTCTTCTCCATCCCAGAGTTTCTGATTCACTGAGTCTGCGGTGGGCCCCAGTGTGTTTGTCACAAGTTCTCAGAGGATGCAGGTGCTGTTGGTCCAGGTGTTGCAGGAAGGGGGACCCCTGCCAGGGCCCGAAAGGGGGCCCTTGTCTAGCATTCAGAAATGAATTGTCTGAAGAGACACACGTGATGATGAAGCCAGAGGCTTTATTGGGAAGGGGCACCCAGGTGGAGAGCAGTAGGTTAAGGGAACCCAGGACTGATTTGCCACGTGGCTCACAGTCTCTGTGTATTGCTGATCCTGTTCACAGTGCCAACTGTCTTGGGGTTCACACTGTTTGCTGAACCCAGGGTAGGCAAGGTGTGGGCTAAGAAGCTGGAAGGAGACGCAAGGAGCCATAGGAATTGCAGACACATTTATTCTCTCCTGACTGACGCAGCAGTCATAGCAATAGACAAGCTATCTTCTGTCCTCCCATGGCTGACCCAACAGACACAGCTTGCGCAATTGCGCAGCAATCGCCCCTGCTTTCTAGGTAGAGCTCACGCAGGCATACAGCACAAGGTAGCCTGTGACCAAGTGGGTACCTTGTGACACGCATTCCCAGTGCTATAAGGGATCTCTGCTGTTACATAATCATTATTTACAAAACAGGGGCAAGAGCGAGAGGCCGTGGGACAAGAGAGCCTGACCATGCCATCTTGGTTCATTTGCTCTTTCCCTATGCTCGGGTTTTATGGTGATGGGATTAGTTTCCGGTTGTCTCTGGCCAATCATTCTGACCCAGGGTGCTTCCTGGTGGTCCATGCATTGCTCAGCCAAGATGGATGCCAGCGAGGAGGATTCTGGGAGGTGGTGGGACATGAGGTGTCTCCTTTTGACCTTTCCCCAGTTATTCCGGTTGGTGGTGGCTTATTAATTCCTTATTAATTCAACGTCCCTTACCAGTACTGCCTGTCATAAACTAACTCATGCAAATAGTTACTGTGGTGCCTGGGCACTGTGAGCAGTTTCTGTCAGTGTGCTTCTCCTAACACAGGGACCGAACTTTGAGAACCACTGTCTTAGGGCACTTATAACATGGCTCAGAGTCACGGTGGTAAGGACAAAGGCAGATGCGTCCCAAGCACCAGAATTCAGACATCAGCCTTACAGCCAGCTGGCATCATGATCGCTGCATGTTACTTATTTTTTTTTTTTCCACTGTATATCTCAAAGAGTTGCCTTGAGGATTGAATGAGAAAATGTAGGTAATATGGTTATGTACCATGATGAACAGTGATTACTGTAGCTGTGTGATTAAGTCCACTCACATTCCTTTTATACACCAGCGATCCAGAACATATCTGCTGAACACAATAAATTTATTTGAAAACAATATTCTAGAATTTAGATTATTTAAAGTATGTGAAACAACTTACACTAAATGACTGGATTGTATTGCCTTTTGCTAGTTTAATATAAATATATTTTTCATAAGTGTCACAGAATTATGAAGTCACAAGGTATATTAAAGTCATAAAATGTATTGTAAGTGGGCTATTTTAGGTTTATCACCACAATAAAACCAACTACTGAAATAAAATTATAAGCCATTTTACTCCAGGGATTCTTCTATTTGCTTTTTCCATGACCACGATTTGCAGAACAGAGACTGTGATCAAAATATTGCTTGGAGTACACACAGGATGGGTAGCTCGTGTCCCATCCATATCCCATCACAGTGTACACGTGTCTGAATAACTCTCAAGTGCAGATTGTAGGGAGGTGTGTGCAAGTGGGGCTGGGGAGTAAGGGGTGGGTGGTGGCCAAGGGGTTGTTGCTCTTGTTATTTCGTCACTAAGTTGTATCCGACTCTTTGTGACTCCAGGGACTGTAGCCCGCCAGGCTCTTGTGTCCATGGGATTTCCCACCCAAGAATACAGGAGTGGGTTGCCATTTCCTTCTCCAGGGGATCTTCCAAATCCAGGGATTGAACCCTAGGGTTCTGCTAGTAACTCTACTGTTCTGAAATGTTTAATATTAAAATAGCCATTCCAGCTTTATTCTGAATAGGGCAAGCATGGTATTTCTTTCTCTATTCTTCTATTTAGAATAAGTTAAAAAACACATACAAAAGATATTTCATGTATGTAGCATATAGTTAGGTCTTGATTATATATTTATCTATGCTTTTTAATTGGTGTGTGCAAGCATGCTAAGTCATTTCAAACATGTCCAACTCATTGCAATCCCATGGACTGTAGCCCTTGAGGCTCCTCTCTTCATGGAATTCTCCAGGCAAGAATACTGGAGAAGGTTGCCATGCCCTCCTCCAGGGGATCTTCCTGGATCCCAGGATGACTGAGCTTGGCTCTCCTGCATTGCAGTGAGATTCTTTACCATCTGAGTCACCAGGGAAGCCCCTTTAATTGGTAGGTCTTTTTTTTTTTTTTTGATAATTTTATTTATTTATGACTGTTCTGGTCTTCACTGCTTATGGGCCTTCTCTAGTTGCAGAGAGTGGGGCCTACTCTTTAGCTGCAGCTCAAGGGCTTCTCACTGTGGTGGTTTCTCTTGCAGAAATGGGCTCTAGGGCATGAGGATTTCAGCAGTTGCAGTTCCCAGGCTCTAGAGCACCGAGTTGTGGTGAAAGGACTTGGTTGCTCCGCAGCATGAGATCTTCCCAGACCAGGGATTGAACCTGTGTCTCCTGTATTGTCAGGCAGATAATTTACCACTGAGTCACCGAGGAAGTCCTGGTATGTTTATTTTTTATTTTATTTATTTCTTTTGACCATGCCTTGTGGCTCGGGGGACTCTTAGTTCCCCAACCAGAGAATGAGCCCAGACAACTTCAGTGAAAGTGCCCAGTCCTAACCACTGGACCACCAGGGAACTACATTAATTGGTATGTTTAGACTATTGATATTTATTGGTATTATTTATTGATATTTATCGGTATTATTGATATGGTTAGGTTTAAAGCCAACTATTATTGCCTTTTCCCTCCTTTTTTGTCTTTTTTTGGATTATTTTTATGGTTCCTTTATCACTTAGATATTAGATATGAATTTTTCTCGTTTTTTAGCAATTGTTTTAGGGTCTATAGTACACATATTTAAATACTCACAGTCTGCCTTCAAATGATAGTATACTAGTTCCTACGTTGTATAAGAATCCTACAATATAATCTTTCTATTCGTGTTTCCAGTCTACTGTTGCCCTGTATTTTAATTCATCAGATATTACAAACCCTATCCTACATTGTTATTATTATTTTTGTCTCTCTATCCCATGGTCTCAAAAATAACAATAAGAATAAATATTATGTACTTATCCATCCAATTACCATGGTAGATGTTCTTTATTTTTTGGGTATACATTCAGATTTCCATCTGGCATCATTTCCTTCTGATAAAGAATTTTCTTTATATTTTTTATTATGTGGCTTTGCTGGTGATAAATTTCTTTAGCTTTTTATATTTGAAAACCTTTTTATTTCACTTTTTTTTAATGCATGTTTTCACTTGGTACAGAACTTTATGTTGACAGGTTTTCCTTCAATACTTATAGATGCTTGTCCACATTCCTCTTACTTGTATTATTTCAGACACAAAGTCTGCAGTCATTCTTAAATTTGTGCCTCTGTATGTTTTGTATAATTTTACTCTTTCTGCTTTTAAGATTTCTATTTATTCCTGGTTCTGAACAATTTGATTATATTTTTTCTCATGTAATTTTCATTATATTTCTTGTGCTTGGAGTTTGTTGAAATTCTTGGCTGTGGGTTTGTACTTTTCATCAGACTTAGAAACGTTTCAGCCATTGCTTTTCAAAAATATTTTTTCCCCTTTCCCTTTCAAGGACTCCAGTCCTTCATGCACTAGCCCACTCAAGATTTTCTTACAATTCACCAATGTCCTATTTTGTTGTCAGTCATTTTTCTCTGTTTTTATTTGGTTGCTTTTTATTGTTATGTGGTCACATTTACCAATCTTTTCTTCTGCAATGTCCAATTGACCATAAATTCTATCCAGTGTGTTTTTTAGCCTCAGTTTTAAAGTTGTAGTTTTCATCTCAAGAAACTTGATTTAAGTAAGTGTGTTGGGGACTTCCCTGGTAGTCCAGTGGTTAAGAATCCACCTTCTAGTGCAGTGTACATGGATTCTATCCTTGGTCAGAGTACTGGGATCCCACATGCTGCAGAGGAACTAAGCCTGTGTGCCACAACTAGAGAGCCTGTGTGCCACAACTCCTGAGATTGTGTGCCACAATGAAGTTTGGAATACCGATGCAATAATGAGCCCATGTGCCACAACTGAGACTTGAAACAGCCAAAGAAGTAAATAAGTGTACCACTGAATAACTCAAGTTTACCATCCACATATCCCTGGAGTTCTCTCTGTGCAACTTTCTTGTCTGGTACTGGTGAATTCCTGCTGCTTTGTCACTACAAACTCTCACCCATCTCATCTACTCAGGCAGCCTGCTGGGCTTACCTAGGCTCGCCCTCTCTGTACTGTTATCCGACCCTCTCTCCCCAGGCAGTAAGACAGGCGATTGTACAGCCTACCTTGTTTGTGTCTCTCTCCCAGAGTTCATTGTCCTCTGTTGCCTGGTGTAAAAGATCTCAATAACCATTATGTTATATGTATATATTTCCATTTCTAGCAGGAAAGAAAGCCAATCCCTCTAATTCCATCTTGACCAAAGGCTGAATTCCTGTCTAGTAATTTTCGATTATATGTCTGACATTGTCAGTTTGATGCTGAGCTCTGGGTTTTATTGTACTTCATTGAAGACAGTTGGAGTTTTTTTCTGTCTCACAGTTAAGATATTTGAAGACTGGCTTGATGTTTTTGTTTTATATTTGTTTGGAGCAGGTCTAAAGTGTCCTCTTACTCTGCGTTTGTCCCACTGCTAAGGTGTGACTCATGCCATTTATCAGTTGTTTGCCTCTCAGCTCCTGCTCCACCCGTGGTTCTCCTGTGTGGCAGTAATGAAGCTTTAAGCCTGTCTCCTCTTCAATGGGACTTCCCAGGTGACTCAGATGGTATAGAATCCATCTGCAATGCAAGAGACCTGAGTTTGGTCCCTGCGTTGGCAAGATCCCCTGGAGAAGGGATTGGCTACCCATCCCAGTAGTCTTGCCTGGAAAACTACACGGACAGAGGAGCCTGGCAGTCTTCAGTTCATGGGGTTGGAAAGAGTAGGGCATGACTGAGTGACTAACACTTCTCTTCCTCCTCTTCAAAAAGCACAATATTAAGTTTTGTCAGCAGAGGGTGCTGGAAGGAAATTTCAGGAGGAAAGAGCTTCTATTTCTGGTTCTGGCATGTTGTCTTTTTTTTTTTTTTTTTTTAAATGCTGAACACAGTCTGGTCACCGCCTGGATATGGCCCTCCAGACATGGACACCAGGCTTCACGCCACTCTGTTGGCAAGTGGACTTCCAATGTCCCGTCCCTCTCTGCACAGTGGCTCACCAGCCTTGGTCCATCTGCGCCTGCAGGGTGTTTCCTGTTTCCATGGTTGCTGTGAACCAACTCTGGATTGCACAATCTAGCAAAGTTCTTTGCACCCAGTGACTTGCAAATACTGTCTCCAGTGAGGTCTGAACCCCAGCCACAGGGAGGAAGCCCTCCTCCCACAGTTGTCCATTCTTGGATACCGTCCCTCAGCTTTAAGTTGTTTTTTAGTATTCTCTTTCAATTTTTATACTTACTCCCCTGTTACAGTTCATAATTCTTTACGTTAAATGTTCCTGTTCAAATTATTGGGTGGTATCCCGATTTGTTGTTGTTGTTGATCGTTTGCTAAGCTGTATCTGGCTCTGTGTGACCCCATGGACCACAGCACGCCAGGCTCCCCTGTCCTTCACTGTCTCCCAGAGTTGGCTCAAACTCATGTCCATTGAATCAGTAATGCTATTCAACCATCTCATCCTCCGTCACCCTCTTCTTCTCTTGCCCTCAGTCTTTCCCAGCATCAGGGTCTTTTCCAATGAGTCAGCTGTTCACACCAGGTGGCCAAAGTATTGGAGCTTCAGCTTTAGCATCAGTCTTTCTGATAAATATTCAGGTTGATTTCCTTTAGGATTGACTGGTTTGGTTTCCCTGCAGTCCGAGGGACCCTCAAGAGTCTTCTCCAGCACCACAATTCAAAAGCATCAATTCTTCAGCATTCAGCCTTCTTTATGGTCCAACTGTCACATCCACATATGACGACTGGAAAAACCATAGCTTTGACTAAATGGACTTTGCTGGCAAAGTGATGTCTCTGCTTTTTAATACACTATCTAGGTTTGTCACTAACATGTAAGTTTTTTTGGCCCCTATTGAATGCCTTACATATTCAATGAGCAGTTCTGCATGCTGACTGGGGGAACTCAAGTGTTTCATACACATGTAAAGCTCTGAGAAGTATTTTGCTTATGGTTCAGTGGTCATTCATTGCCTGACTTGGTGGAATTTCTCTCTCCTCTTGCTCAGATGGGAATTCAGCCAGAGACTCAAGGGAGCCTCCATGTAGATTCTAGACCTCTTTCTCTGTGTCTCCCTCCTTTTGTGTTCCTTGTCCTACCATTTCTATCTGCTTCATCCATCACTCAACTCTGGAAGATCTCTAGATTCTGTTTATATTTCCCTCCCTGAATTCTGGTTTATAAATTACTTCTAGGTAGAAAGCTGAAATTATATTAGGGCTCATTTAATTTTTTTTGTTTGTTTGTTTTCCTTTTCAGTCATCACAGTCTCACACTGCCTCTTGTCCAATATTTGAAAAAATTCTATTTCATGTATTTTTGAGACCAGATTTCTAGTTATTCATGGTGAGAAGCAAGTCCCATAACAAGTTACCTTTAGGACTCACTCACTTTGGATGCAGACTCTGCATTTCCATCAAGCTCCCAGGTGACGTCCATCCTTACACAATTTTGAGAAGCAAGATGTTAGATGGCTTATTCAGAGTTTCTTGCTTTTCCTCAAAGACTGGTTGTGTTTCCCCAGATTATAAGCTCTGAGATCCCCGCTTTTTAATAATGATGATGTGAGCCAGGATACAGTGTCTGCCCTTCTGTTAGCACCCAGACCAAGGACAGCAAAATTTGTTCAAGGACCACTGAAGGCAGTAAAACATGTTTTCCAAAATCAGCGGCTAAAATAAGCTGGGCTCTCTTTCCATAAAGGGTTCTAGGGGAGAGCTTACCTATGGCTCATTCAGAGCACCTCTCTTTGGGGATTTTTTCACTTTTGCGCTACGGTTTCTTTGGAAATTGCAGTATTTGGCCTATTGCACTAACAGATCCTCATCTTATTGTGAATGGAACAGCATGAAAGATAATGAGTTATGAGTTGAAAGAGACATTTTTGGAGGGAGAAGGAGAAATCTGAGATTTCCAGATCATTCATTTGGGGAATGACTTCTTCCAGGACATCTTTACCTCACTGAGAAGATTGTGTGTGTGTGTGTGTGTGTGTGTGTGTGTGTGTGTGTGTGTGTGTGTGTTTGGTTTCTAGCTTTTTGGGAGGCTGAAGTCTTAGAATAAAATGGTACCCAACAGCTGGAAATGGCATTTCCTTGGAACCAGACAGGAATGAGAAGCTAGGGATTCTGGGAATTTTCTGCAGACACTTGCAAAGATCTTTAGACACAGCTGGCTTCCTATTACCCTTTGTGATGGAGCAGCCTTGTAAAACCTACAAACTCTAAATGTCAAATTCAGTTGGTAGTTTGACGCCTCCACCTCCCAGCGTTCACTCAGCGTGTGGAGTATTTGGCTTTGTCTTGCCTCGGAGGAAGTGTGTCCGTTTCCTGTGTGGGGGAGGCAGCAAGTCAGGGCGGGTGGAAGCAGGCGGCATTCAGTTGAACGGGGTGGCTGGGTACAGGCAAGGAGAGAGGCTCCCTCCAGGCAGGGTGCAGGCGCCAGAGTCGCCATCTGGACTGGGAATCCAAAAGAGAGAACCTTGGAGGGATCTTAGGAGCCAAACGTCTGTCCAGAGGCTAGCATTTCACTCTAAACCCCGGCCCCAGCTCTTCTGAGTCTTTCCTCCCAGGCCAGGGCCATGGTCTCTTCTGATCTGGCCCCTTCCTCCTGCCCCTCTCCGCTTTGTGAAAGAGACTGGTTTTCCTCCGCAGGAAGTGGGCACCGGCCTGATGCACTTGCTGCGATAGTGCCCACAGGCCGGTCGAAGCCCCTCCCACTAAGCCAACGGAGCATTGGTGGGCTCAGCCGGTTCACACCAGATCAAGAGAGTGGGTTTTGAAATTCTCAGGCACTTTGTAAATCAACTGTTTCAACACTGGTGGTGGCTCAGAATCAACCAAGGTGAGAGGAGGATTTGCCCTGCGGAAATTAACAAACATCAGAGACACTCCAGATCAGCCCCCCCTCCCCCACCAGCCACCGGTAAGAGAATGAGGCTTCCTCCAGAACAGAGTGAGGGACGTTGCCCTGTGTCACAAAGGTGAGCCCAGGACACACGGAGATTGTGTCTTCAATCTCATGAGTAAAGACAGAATTGGAGCTCACACCTAGGTCCGTTGAACCCCATTCATTTCCCCTGCTGGAGGAAATGTTTATACACAGTGCTGGAGGTGTTTATACAGTTGAGTAATTAACGTCGCCTTCATTATGGAACCTATTTCAAGCAATTCTGTTAATCTTTGTGCATCCACACTCTCTGCTGGCCCTTGGGGCCTGGAGAGAGGGGAGTGTAGGGAGGGACTGAGGAGAAGATTACTCTGATTTAGGATCATGCGCTAGTTCCAAGGACTCTACAGCCTTTGGGTGTTCGTGGAAGACTTGCATATGGTATTGCTTTTATGTGGAATCTAAAAATGCGAGCAAATGAACTTACTTACAAAACAGAAACAGACTCAGGAAACAAGCTTATGTTTATTAGAGGGGAAAGATGGTGGAGAGGGATAAATCATGAGGTTGGGATTAACATACATATACTACTATATTTAAGATAGGTAATCAACAAGGACACGTTGTATAGCACAGGGCACTCAATACTCTGGTAACCCATGTGGGAAAAGAATCTGAAAAAGAATGGAGATATATATATATATATAATTGAATCCCATTGCTGTACACCTGCTGTACACCTGAGACTACCACAGCATTGTAAATCAACCATACTCCAATACAAAGTTAAAAATTAAAAAACAAACAAACAGACTTTAAAGATCTAGAATTTGGTTGGAAGACTCAGTCAAACACACTAAAAGACTAGAAGCAAGGCTGGGCTGTCACCAGGACTGGCCACCAGGACAGAAAGCTCTGGCCGCTGGACAGAGCTTATCCATGCTGTTCTCGGGCCCCTGCCAGAGCAGCATATCCCTGCCACTCACACATCTGTTCATGGGCACCTCTAGGCCTCCTCTGTCCACTAACTCACAGAGCCTTGCGCTTCAGATCATCACAAGCTGCTCTGCTCAAGAAGGGTCCTATTCATTCTGACATCTGTCTCACAGTAGCACGTGTACCCAGCAGGGGTTCTGCTGGCGTACCTGTGTGGGTCCTGGGGAGCCTGAGTGCCTAGATATGTCATCACCCAGGACCAGGGTATTTGGCATCTCTGCCAAAGGAATGCATCAGTGGTTCTCAACCAGGGCTCTTTTGCTCCCAGGTACGTTTGGCAATGTCCAGAGACATTTGGGGGGCTTCCCTGGTGGCTCAGATGGTAAAAAGAATCTGCTTGCCATGTAGGAGGCCTGGGTTCAGTCCCTGGGTCGGGAAGGTCCCCAGGAGAAGAGAATGGCCACCCACTCCAGTATTCTTGCCTGGAGAATCCCATGGACAGAGGAGCCTGGCAGGCTACAGTCCTTGAAGTTGCAAAAGAGTCGGACATGACTGAGCAACTAAGCACACACAGACACACACACACACATTTTTTGGTTATCGTAATAGGGAGGAGGAGTGCTTCTGGCATCTTACTGGGTCTAGACCGAGGATGCTGTTGAATGTCCCTCAATGCGCAGGGCACCCCCACAGCAAACCATGGACCCTCCCCAGTGTAAATAGAGCCAAGACTGGGAAACCCTGGACCATGTGAATGGAGTGGGTTTGCAGGTGCATCACTGTCTCAGAGGTGGCTGGTTGCCGCTCTGTGCCCAGGTCCTTGGCTTACAATGAACTTGGCACCCAGTCACCACTGCACTCCCTGAAACAAGTGATGCCCACACAAACAAGTGGCAGCAAACAGCAGAGCAGGGCAGAGCATGGCTGGGCATGGGGGTCCCTGGGGTACAGAAGGCAGAGGCTGGGAGGGTTGGACAGCAGGAGAACTCCCGGGAGGAGGGGCTGCAGGTAGGGAGGAGCGGATGGCTTTTCCAGCTTGTACTTTTAAACTTTGTTTAAGGTGCCTTTCAAAGCAGATTTGAAAAATGTTTTAGTTGAATTTATCTCTTTTTCCTTTTACAGTTCCAGATTTCTGTGTCATGGTTTTACAAAGGCTTTCCTCATACTTTGAAATACTTAAAAAAAAAAAAAAATTCTCACAGGGTATCTTCTAGTACTTCTACAATTTCACTTTTTACATTTAAATCTTTGATTTTTTTTTTTTTAATGAGTGAAAAAATTTCCTTTCCTTTCCCCAGATGGTGACCCCATTGTCTCAACATTGCTAACTTAACCGTCCAATTACCCCCAGTCATCCCATCACCCAGTTTAAGGAACATAAACCCCTGTATTCTGTTTATAGCTCTGCTCTCTCTGCCTGAAATCCAGCATGTCGACCACACTGTTTTAACTACAGTAGCTCTGTAGTGTGTTTACTGTCTCTTGGGGTTACTTCCCTTCCTTCCCCCCATCTCTCTCTTTGGAATTTGTTCATTGTTCCTGGGATGTTTGTTATTCCACATGAACTTTCAAATCCACTTATCTCCCTCAAAAGTCATTTTTACAATTTTCATTTGACTGTGATCCCTCTGTGGGTTCATTTAGGAGACAGCATCTTTGTGGATGTTGAATCTTCCTTTCTGTGTGGGAACTGTCCCAGCCTTCTCTGCGTCCCTCAGGGATAAGCTATGTTCACCAGTCCTGTAAGTGTATTCCTAAGGCATTTATGTTGTGCTGTCATGGCCATGCAAATAGGACATTTCCTGCATTATAGCTCCTAAGGATGTGGCCATAAAGAAAAGCTATTGCCATCTGAATTCACCCTTGAACTCAGCCACATTGCTGAATTCTCTTCTTGGGGTGTGAGGATTTCAGTCTGTTTCATGGGGTTCCAGGCTTGTGGTCCAGGCAAATACTGACAATTGGCTTTCCATGTGACAGTTGCCTGGAAGGAGTGGGGGCTCTGCACGTGCATGGGTGGGAAGGATGCTTCTGTTTCCACTTCATCTTCCACGGCTCCTTGCGCTGATATGGATGGTGTGGGAGGAGCAGTTAGAGCTGTTTGTAGACCTTTGTGAGCCCCTGAGACCAAGTAGTAAAGGGCCTGGGAGAAGGTGAGAACCCCAACTTGTCTCTGTGCAAAGAGGTTCTGGGAGCCCTGGCCGTGACCTAGATGGGTGCCTGGCCCTCCTCCAGGTGGCAGGTTGGCAAAGACATCATGAACTTGGGGGCTGAGAAGGGCAGTGTCCCACAGACCCCTCCTCAAGCACCCATGCTCCCTTGGGGACTCTGGGAAATACATCAGGGTGTCGGCACAGTGTCCCCAGACCTCATTCTTCCCCAGGGCCAGGGCAGGAGGACCTTTGTGTGGCCTGGGTTCTTGCCTTTATTCCTTGTAAGAGCTGCCCACAGGGAGTCAGATCTTTGTGTTTCCTATTTGAAAATAGGTACAGAAAGAGTCAGAAGAGGTCATGCATGAATCTGGATGCATTAAGTGGGTTTGGTTGGTGTGACATTTATTATCTTCCTTGTGGGAACTGCATGCCTCTGGCTGGTCCAGCCCTTCAGAAACATCTGTTTTTGGCATTTGTATCAGTGTTTTTCACGCTCTGTATTAGTGTCCTGGGGCTGCCTTGACAAAGTGCCATAGGCTGGGCAGCTCAAAAAATAGTTGCTAATTAGTCTTACGCTCTGGAGGCTGGGAATCCAAGGCTGAGGTGTGGGCGGGGCTGGTTCTCCTGAGGCCTTTCTCTGGGCATATGGATGGCCGTCTGCTCCGTGTCCTCACGTGGTCATCCTGTGTGTGTCAGGGTCCTCATCTCCTCTTCTTATAAGGACATCGGTCATCTTGGGTTAGGGCCACCCCAGTGAGTGCATTTCACTTTTATTACCTCTCTAAAGGCCTGTCCCAAAAAAAAAAAAAAAAGTCCCATTCTCAAGTGCTGGGGTTAGGACTTCATCTGAACGAATTTTGGGAAGGGAAGATAGGATTCAGCAACACAACTCGTAGCTGAAGTGTCTCAAATTTGGCTCTAAAATAAGACTGGCTTCAGTGGAATGTGACGGGTCTTTCTTCTCAGAGAAACTCAGCAGAGTGTTTGCAGGGACTGGTGGCCCCAGAACCTGCGGCTCAGTGCTTCTCCATCACGGGTGTGAGTTCAGGATCCCCGGCTCCTCGGCAACCCAGCCCTAGGCCAACTCCTCCTCCAGCTTCAGCCTCCTCCCTTCTTCTGAGAAAGCTCAGCTGGGAAGAATCCCAGTCATCGCGCCCCCAGATTCATAGACAGCGTTTGCTGGGTCGGGGATGCGAGTAAACCACGCTGGGGGGTTCCTTTCAAGTTTTGTTCCTGTCCATAGGTGAAGACATCGAAGAGATGATGTGGGGAGCAGGGAGGGTTGGAGGTGGGAGCTTGTGGGAACAGGATGTCTGTTTCCAGATGATATCAGCAGGGGTCAGATGAGGCTTGTGAACCCCGAGGACCAGCAGGGCCAAAGGAAAGAAGAAAGTGCTCAGAAATTTCTTTTTTTTTTTGGTTTCTTATTAGTTCACCAAAAACTTATGCCAAATAATGAAACACTTCCAAAGGCACCTCGCTCTGCACCCCTCCCCAGCACAGTTCTGTGCTCCAGCCGCCTCCCACCCACTCCCCCCACCTCCCACTTGAGGGTTATTCTAGAAGTCAAGAATGACAGAAGAGGGCTTTTCTACCTTTGTTGCAGAAGGAGGTCTTGTCAACCAGCATTATAGGATATAAAGAGAACTGTGTTCCTTGCATACTTGACCTCAAGCTCTGAGGTTCAGACCCATCTTGTTGTCTGGTGTAGACGCCCACAGGTAGTCCAGTGAGGAGGAGGTGGTGGTTTGCCTCCTTCACCACTCAGGCCATGAGACCCAGAAGCCTCAGCCCACAGAGGGTGAACCCAGATGTCTTGGGGACCACCCCAAAGAAGTGGCGAATGTGTAAATCCCACGAGCTTGACTTGTGACATTTTTATTCACCATCATGATTAGGAATGTCAGTGTGGCACTGGTGTATCCAGAAAAGAATAGAGGTGTTGGGGTCAGCAGAGTGTCTCAGCGTGACTGCGCCCTCCCTCTGAGCACTCTGAGGGCTATTTCTTCTTCTTGGGCAAGGATGGGGTGAGAGGACGGAGCTGGGTGCCCCCTCCATTGACTGCCTGGACCAGCTTGTTCAAAGTCAGAGCACCCTTGGCTGCACCATCCCTGGAGGCTTCACTGTGCCTGGGTGGGGGTCCTCTCTGGTTTCTCTCTCCTGACAGTCAGGGCGGGACCCACCCCCTCCATTTTTCAAAGCCCTCCTCCCAGCTCCACTGGATCAAAATGGAGCAAAAGAGAAACTGAGTAAGCCCTGCACCAAGGGGATGTCACAAGCCTTCCACCCTGGCCTCTGCATAAATAGCCCAATGTGCTTGGGAGGACTGGGGGTGATGGGCTGAAGGGTGGCCCCTGAGAGGTGCACGCCCTGATCCCTGGGCCCGTGACTGTGTCACATGGTACGGCGAAGGGGACTTTGTGGGTGGAATTAAGTTAAGGGTCTTGAGATGGGGAGATATTCAGATTGTTGGGTGGGTTCAGTGTAATCTGAGGGAATTCACAAAAGGGAGATGGGAGAGTCAGCAGCAGAAGGCGATGTGACTGTGTAAGTAGAGGAGCAGGGGGATCTGAAGGGGCGCCACCGCTGCCTTTGAGAATGGAGGAGGGTGCCAGGGGCCAGGAGTGCGGGCGCCTCTGAAGGCCAGAGAAACAGAATCAGACTCTCCCTGAGGGCTGTGGAAGAAGAGTACTCCTCTGGCCCATTTCAGAACTGCTGGCCTGCAGGGCTGCAACAGAGTAAATGCATGCGTGTTTAAAACTTGTGTCTCTAACCACCACCATGGGCTCACTCATTATAGCAGCAGCAGGTCACTGATACCTGGTCTGTGGACACCAAGCTCGGTTCCTGGTTTTTATCTGGTAGGTGGTTTCCTTGCACCATTTTATTCAATATTTTACCTCCTTCAGCCTGTGTGGAAACAGCCCAAGAGTGATTGAAACAGAAAAAGGAAAAATAGCTGGGAACTTGACAAAAACATATAAAGTGGAATTTTCCCTGGGGTAGGCTTGGGGTGGGTCTGGAACCAGAGTCACGGGTCCTCATTCCCCGCCAAGTGGCACGGCAGATGCACAGGGTACAAGATGGTGTCCCCACAGCCTAGCTCGCAGGGTGGCGGTTGGCAGATGACCAACACTCCGGTGTCTGAAAGTGCGTTTTGTGCTTCTGTGAATCACCTCGGGGAAACCCCCATCCCTTCAAGATAGCAGTGCCTCACAGCCTCTGCAGAGTCCCTTCTCTCCAATGTGAGGCATGCAAACAGAGGTGGCATCAGTTGCCCTGGATCCAGTTCCTCCAGTTAAACGCAGAGTTGGAGCCGTGAGTCAGCGTCTTCACGGGTGGGTTCACCAACTCCCATTTTCCTTCCTCTTTGTTTTCTTCGCAGAAGCACATACCCAGAGATGGGACCTGGAGCAGAGTTAAATCAGTTATTAATATTCCATACCAGGTTGATCAATTTTAGACTTGTTCTCAAGCCAGCAGCCTTGAAGCCTGGCATAATACATCCATGCTGGCACTGTGGCCTTGAACTCGGCACCAACATCTAACACAGTGGCCCCCAGGGGGACTCCCTGCCCCTCCCACAGCAGTGGGAAGTGTCTGCAGACCTCACTGTCTGTCACAACTGGGGGTGCCATGGCATCTCAGGGTGACGGAGGACTGTATTTTTTCCTGGCAGCGCAGGGAGGGGCTCAGAGACCCAAGAGCTTTGCACAGCAAAGAGAGGTGCTGGCTGGGCCAGACTGGGCCAGGGGTCTGCTCTTCTGCAGCCCCCAGGCCACTCTGGGGCTCAGAGACACCTTGCTGCCCACACCTGCAGCAAACAAGCTGTGGCCGGCAATGGTGCCGTGACCTGGTCAGAGACTATCGCTCGTCACAGGCGTTGTCTGCACTGCTTCACTCCCAGCCTCAAGGCCGGTCAATCAACTGATTAACTTGATGAAAAGGACAAGGGCAGAGGGCAAGTCTATCCCTGAGTAGGTCTCTGGGGCAGGGAATGGGGAGGGCTGAGTCCTGAGTTTGCCTGCCTCCTTCGTCTTGCCAATGGGAGGAAAGCCATCTCTGCTTTGCTGGGTGATGCTCTACAGGTTGGCCCACTTGTTATTCTTCTCTACACATCCATCACCCACTTGATTTTTCAGTATGTGTTGAGGGCAGGAGGAGAAGGGGACGGCAGCGGATGAGATGGTTGGATGGCATCACCGACTCAATGGACAAGAATCTGAGCAAACTCCCAGAGATAGTGAAAGGCAGGGAAGCCTGGTGTGCTGCAGTCCATGGGGTCCAGAGAGTTCATGACTGAACAACAACACGTGACCCCGGCCCAGCATCAGGCACTCTGACAGCTTCAACAAGCTCCTATGTTCCATGGCTTGATGACTCCAAAGGCTAGAGGGAGGGGCTGCTTTCTGTCTGTCTGCAGTCTCCCCCCTCACCCACCACCATCCCCAGAGCAAGCCAGCCCAGTAACTGGTCTTTCTCTTCTTTCTTAATTTGCTTAACCCCCGCACCTACCCTCACCAAATGGACCATGTGCTCGACTAATAGAGTGGTAAGGACTTATCATATGACCTGATTATAAAAGTCCTCTGTCTTGTTTTTTATATTAACTTGGCAGCAAATGGCCAAAGCTGCCATGATGATAAAGATGACATCCTCTGACAGACCCCTGCCTGAGGCTACCCTTTGCACAAGAGCCAGCGGACACCTTCTCAGGGGACAAGTTGGGGGTGTCCCTGCTGCCCTGGGTTGTTCAGGACATTTGTTTCTGTTCTGAGAAGGGGGTGTGGGGACCCGCATCCTCAGGCTGCCTGCTTCCGTGGCCCCAAGAGAAAAGAGGGGGCGCGTACCTTTCTCACGAGCTGGGCGAAGTCCGCGCAGTCCCGGGGCGGCAGCCCAAGCAGCGGGCGAGTGCAGGTGTCCAGCGCCGAGCTGTGGCCCACGACCAGGATGACGCCTGCCGTTGAAGGAAAGCACCCCGAGTCAGGGCAGGCACAGAGGATGCCCCTTATCAGACAGGGGCCCCAAAGTGGTCGAGTGGAATAAACTTGTGGTGCCCCGAGGCCTTGGCAACCCCGGGTGGAGGCAGACATGGTTGGTAACAGGTTAATAACACTGGCAACTGGCCTCTGGTTTGTGTGCAAGGTCTTCTGAGCCTGTCACATCCTCACACAGGGTGGGTGCAGACATACCCGCCCTCGAGCTTCAGGGATGGGACAGTGCCATGCTCTGAGCTGTGTCGACAAGGCCTGTGAACTTGAGCTTGATCAGCTGGCCATCACAATGGACCACAGAGGACTCTCACTTTATGGAAGGACCTTCAGAGTCCAGGGCAACATGTATGGGCAGCCAAGGCTGGGATGAAGCCAGGCTGGGGAGTTAGACCTGCTGCTGAGTCAGGGAGACCCTGCGGCTGTACCCACTGAACCACCTGAGGAGGAAACTGGAACCCGAGCTTCCTTGGAAAGTCCTGGGCCACAGAGTAATCCATTCAGGTGACTGTAAGGACTTCCCAGGTGGCATAGTGGTAAACAACCTACCTGTAATGCAGGAGACACTAGAGATGAAGTTTCAATCCCTGGGTTGGGAAGATCCCCTGGAGAAAGGCACGGCAGCCCACTCCAGTATTCTTGCCTGGAGAATCCCATGGACAGAGGAGCCTGGTAGGCTACAGTCCATGGGGTTGCAATGGCACCATTACTTTGGAGGCCGCATCTCGTGCATCTCCTGCACTGCAGGCAGGCTCTTTACCACTGAGTCACAGGTGAAGCCTGTAACATTCTTGCTATTCCAGACATGTCCGCTCCTTTCTTCTTTAGTTTTTTAGTTTAGTTCAGTCGCTCAGTTGCGTCCGACTATTTGCAACCCCATGAATCGCAGCACGCCAGGCCTCCCTGTCCATCACCAACTCCCAGAGTTCACTCAGACTCACGTCCATCAAGTCAGTGATGCCATCCAGCCATCTCATCCTCTGTCGTCCCCTTCTCCTCCTGCCCCCAATCCCTCCCAGCATCAGAGTTTTTTCCAGGGAGTCAACTCTTCTCATGAGGTGGCCAAAGTACTGGAGTTTCAGCTTTAGCATCATTCCTTCCAAAGAAATCCCAGGGCTGATCTGCTTCAGAATGGACTGGTTGGATCTCCTTGCAGTCCAAGGGACTCTCAAGAGTCTTCTCAACACCACAGTTCAAAAGCATCAATTCTTTGGCGCTCAGTTTTCTTCACAGTCCAACTCTCACATCCATACATGACCACTGGAAAAACCATAGCCTTGACTAGATAGACCTTTGTTGGCAAAGTCATGTCTCTGCTTTTGAATATGCTATCTAGGTTGGTCATAACTTTCCTTCCAAGGAGTAAGCGTCTTTTAATTTCATGGCTGCAGTCACCATCTGCAGTGATTTTGGAGCCAAAAACATAAAGTCTGACACTGTTTCCACTGTTTCCCCATCTATTTCCCATGAAGTGATGGGACCGGATGCCATGATCTTCATTTTCTGAATGTTGAGCTTTAAGCCAACTTTTTCACTCTCCACTTCACTTTCATCAAGAGTCTTTTGAGTTCCTCTTCACTTTCTGCCATAAGGGTGGTGTCATCTGCATATCTGAGGTTATTGATATTTCTCCCGGCAATCTTGATTCCAGCTTGTGTTTCTTCCAGTCCAGCATTTCTCTTGATGTACTCTGCATATAAGTTAAATAAGCAGGGTGACAATATACAGCCTTGACGTACTCCTTTTCCTATTTGGAACCAGTCTGTTGTTCCATGTCCACTTCTACAACATTCAAATATCCCTTGAGGGTAGATTATACATCTTCTTCACTGAGATTTTCCCCATGATGTTCTATTTGATGCCTGACACATGGATGATGTTCACATTTGCTAACTTAAGTCTTATAGGATTGGCTTTTCATGTTTCACCATGGACATTTTCATATATACCCCAAAGGCAGGTCTGATGAATCCCTGTGTCCTCATTAGGGAGCTCCAACATTTGTTGATGTTCTGCCCCTCTGGTATCATCTGTTACCTGACATCCTTCCCCGTGAGGTATTTTTATTTTTACTGAAGTATAGTTGATGTGCAATATTATATAAGGCATACAATATAGTGATTTGCAATGTTAATAGTTATACTCCATTCATAGTTACTGTAAAATATTGGCTGTTTTCCCCATGTTGCACAGTAGATCCTTGCAGCTTATTTTATACCTAACAGTTTGTATCTCCTGCTCCCCTCTTCCATCTTGCCCCTCCCTACTTCCCTCTCCCCACTGCTTCACTCTCCCACCACTCATTCATTCTCTATATCTGTGCGTCTGCTTCTTTCTGTGTTATATTCACTAGTTTGTTGTATTTTTAGATTCCATGTACAAGTGCCGTGTTTGTCTTTCTCTGTCTGACTTATCTCACTTAGCATAATGCCCTCCAAGTCCATCCATGTTGTTACAAATGTCAAAATTCCATCCTTTTTATGGCCAAGTGGCATTCCATTGTACATAGGTACATCTTAATTTGTTCGTTGGATAATGAACACTTAATGCAGTTTTTTAGAGCATAGCCCAAACATCACGCTACTTCGCAGGATGTACCACAGTTTGCATCTCCAAATGAGGACTTCTCATTTTTACACAACTGCCATATCATTACCCCACTAACAAAATTAAGTGTTTTTTAAATATTTCCATATTCACCTTCCATATTTAAATTTCTCTAATGGTCTCAGCCATCAACTTAAACAGATGTTTTGTTTGAATTGTCATTTAGACACGACCCAACATTTGGTAGTTTGGTTCTTAGCTTCTACTTTTGTTTCCTGGGAAGTGGGCATGGGTGGTCTGTGTTGACCCTGTGATCCTGGGTCCCATCGGTTCCGGAATTGGGGGCCCCAGGGTTGGGGGCGGCGTGTGTCTCTACAGAGGCAGTGTGCAGCACTCTGGAGGTGGGGAAACTGGATGGGGAGGTCAGGGCATTCCTAGGTTCAAAATCAGCCATTTCTAACTCAGAGGTAGGGGACTCTGGCCCCAGGGGCTGCTGGCACCAAGGTCGCTGGGGCACTTACCATCCTGTGGGCAGGTGCTGACGATCTGTTCCATGCTCACTGCACACCTGTGCACGTAATCATCATAGCTCTCAGCTGGCAGGAGAGAGGCGAGGGGGAAGGCGGGCCTGGAGGAGGAGAGGGGAGCTGCCATTCTGGCCCATGTGTCAACAGAAGGAGCGAGATGGCTCTGCCTTTAGCTAGGGCTCATGGTCAGCAGTGAGCCTCCAGTTTTGTGCCCCAAACCAGCAAAGGGCTGGTGTTGGGGGCTGCAGCCTGCATTGTCACTGAGCAACAGGCACACAGGCTTGTGATGGCAGAGCCAGCTACGGGCGGTTCTCTGGCTGACACATGCTAGCCGGGCTCCCTGACCCTCTTCTCAGTGGGCTGGACCTGTAGGCTTCACGTCCAACCTTGTGGACTGAGTTCAGTCAGAACCCCTCACCCCCTGTATCTGACCACCCTGGATACCTGAGCAAACTCGGCTCCCTGTCCACCTCCAGATGTGTCTGTCCCCCTACCTGTCTGCAGTAAGGATTGTTTAAGGTCTGCAAGAATCGCCCTATTCTTATATGAACTTCCCACCCCACCCCTCTCCTGGTTGAAAAATCCCCACTGGGCCTTGTATTTGGAGAGGAGTCCCATCTCTCTTCTTCTGCCACACCCCACTGCAATGGTCCCTCGTGAATAACACCTTCATCATCATCTTTAAACAAGCAGCAGGAAGCCTAGTTGCAGACACCATGACCGTGAGGCGGCTCACCTGTAATCCAGGCTGACGTTGAAATCTGCCTCCTTCATCTCTTCCAGGGTCATGAGGGTGGGGGTGGTTTTGCCGGCCTCCCATTTGGTCCATTCAAAGATGCCAGGTTCCACTCTTATCTTAACTTTTTTCTCCAGTTTGAACTCTGAATTCAACAGAACACACGTGTTTATCATCTTCAGGGTTTATTTTGGCTTTCTGTAAAAAAGTCTCTTCCTAGGTCTAAATCAACCCTTTGGGGGGAAAAAAACGTGATTTTATTTCATGCACAGTCATGCTAGTTCTCAGACAAGAGCCACTGGGCAGTTGGAGGCTATCAGGATGACCCTCTGTCCATCAGGAAGGACCGGAGTCTCCCGGGATCTGGGAGACACCTGCAGCCCCCTGGTGCTCACCCTATCCTTGCGTGGGCCCCACTGCACACGGCACTTGGGCTCATCCTCAGGTTAAGAAGGAGCACACCCATGAGGACTTGGCTGGTCCACTGATCCTCGGAAAAGATGAACAATTGTGGAGCCTGTTAGTCACACAGAAGTGCCATCCTGGCAAACACTTAGCCCAGACCGAGCCAAAGCAGAGGGTGGATCAGAGTCATCTTCTAGAACATTCTAACTCTCCCAACTCACCCTACCCTAGGATTTTTTTTTTAATGAGAAAAAAAAGCTCCACTTTCTATTGTAAATTAGAAAACTGGAAATGGAAGTCATGATCTGTTTTGCCAAAAATAGCACGTATTTTTGCTATAGAAAAACACATTCCATAAACTGATTTTTTTTCACACCTTTGATAACTCCTCCTCCAGTGACATCCTTTCCACTGCTCTTCTAAGCTCAGCACCAACCTCTCTTAAAAAACTCATGCATAAGGTGGTCAAAGGCAAATTAAAATCTTGACCTTCCAGAAATGCTAACAGGCTCAGTGCCTCCTCACAGTTCTCAGGGGCTGGTTCGCAACTGTCTTGTAAATTTAGACTGTCATTCACAGCCATCCACTTTCTTTGCACCTCTGCTCACTGCCCTCTCCCCCCAGAGAAGAACCATGAGGTCACAGCCATGTGAGAAGGTCGCTGCAGTTCTCACTGACCTCCCAGTATATGTTTGGCCGTCTGCAAACAGCGGAGGGCGGGGGAGCTGAAGACTGAGGTGATCCTGATGCCGCTGTCCAGCAGAGCTTCCCCTGGAAAACAGCAGTGGGAAATGTGCCCTCTTCATCACTGTAGCCGCCCAAGGGGGCAAATTCGGAGGGCAGCTTACTACCTGTGGTAGGAAAGCTTTTATGTAGCTCCATGATTGCCACCCCCAGTGTATGCATCCCATACGATTGTGCCTGATGTGTGGGTGGAAACTGTAATTAAGGTCAGCCAGCATGGCCCCAGGGAGGAGCTGGTTTTAGTATGTTCTTCCAGTTAACCACTGTGTGACTTGGGAAGCCCATGAACTTTCCCGATTCTAGATTTGAGTTTCTTAATTCATAGAACGCAGACCAGATGAGCTCAATGGCCTCTTCTCTTCCACAAGGTCAATCATGTGGAACCAGAACCTCAGACAAAACAAAAGCCCAAAGGGACAGATTTTGAAATAAAATCAAAGACAGGATGTATCTTTCAATTTTTAAAATGACATCCTTAGTGTACACAGTGGTCACTGACTTTGTTTTTTTTCCTTTTCTCTCTTGTTCTTTTTATCCCTTTCATTCCTCCTGACTTCCCCACCAACCCATTCCTGGGTCAAGTCTCTGAGCTTCCTACTTGCTGTGTGATCTTGGGTTACTATGTGATCTTGGGCAACATACTTAACCTCTCTGGGCCTCAGTTTCTTCATCAGCAGAGTGAGGATAATGCTATTACTGCCTTCAAAGCATGTGGCAAGGGCTCAGTACAAGTGAGTGATAATCACTGCTATAATCATTGTTACTGTTCTCTTGGTTGTTGCTATTTAATCGCTAAGTTGTGTCTGACTCTTGCAACCCCATGGACTGTAGCCTGCCAGGTTCCTCTGTCCATGGGATTCTCCCGGCAAGAATGCTGGAGTGGGTTACCATTTCCTTCTCTAAGGGATCTTCCCAATCCAGGGGTTGAACCCTTCATTTCCTGCCTTGGCAGGCAGATTTTTTACCACCAAGCCACCTGGGAAGCCCCATTCCTCCTAGGTTGAGCCTCAAACATACCTGCCATCCTGGACTGGAAAATTCCACAAGACGATAATGGTGGATCGTTTTCAAAGTCTTTGATGCCGCGGCTCCGTTTGGGCAGGCTGTGAGGGAAGTTCAGGTCTGGCCGGTAGTATCTTCCTACAGCATAAATAAGCACCAGTTGTTCAATTCCATCAAGTTAGGTCATACCTGTCCCACTAAATGCTTAAGATCAAGACCCACATTTGAAGCACAGTAATTAAACTGTTGTCAATGGTGTTTTTTCTTGAATGCACCCTGCAATGTAGATTAAATTTCAGGAGGAAATTCTACTCTACTCAGCACACATTTCCTCAAACTCAGAAAACCTGTGTTTCATCTGCAGGCACCACCAGACCTTCTTCATCTTCTCAAACCCCTCCCAAAGATACACTCGTGCAACTGCCCTGATTAAGAACAAGCATCTCCATGACTGACTTAGCTTAACTCAATACGAATCTCAAATTGGCATTAATTAGTTAGATGCAATTCAACCCATCTCCATGGCTTTAAGGTGTCACATTGCCTGTGGGCCGGAATACAGAGGGCAGGAGTGGGTCCTGCCTTGTGTGCTGTTAGTCAATTGCTTCAGGCTGGAGAATTCCATGGACAGAGGAGCCTGGTGGGCCACAGTCCACAGGGTCGCAGAGAGTCCAACACGACTGAGCGACTTCATGTTCACTTTCACTTTTCACGGGGATTCACTGGGACTGCCCTGCCCCCACCCCAATCCATTCAGAGGCTCAGAGCACTTTGGTTCACCTTGAGTTTGACCTTGAACTCTGCTTGGATGGTCTGGTGCACATCCTGGCACCACCAGTGACTAGTTGTGTATTAGAGGCAGCTGACTGACTCCCCTTATCTGTAAAACGTGGGCGACGATATAGTTGTTTGAATGAGTCAGTAAGGAGATGCCTGGAGCCCACAGCCTGGCTCAGAGTAAACAGTCAGTAGGGTTAGGTCTGATCTCATCCTCAGATTATCTGTGATCCCCACAGAGGACTCTGTAACACACCAAGCCCTCACATCCTCTCACGTGTCTCCCAGACATCCTGGCCACAACAGATTCTAGCAGCCAAATTCCTCTCCCGAGACCTGCTCTATGTATGTCATGTGGCCGGTCAACACTTGTGCCTGAACACACCAGCCCAGCCTTCCAACAGTTCACCAATCAGAGAGAGGTAGCGGCTGTTTTCCATATCTTGTCTTTTTAGGTTCTATGCAAGATTTTTCTAGAAGCTGCCTCCCCAGAATTTCCATTGACAGAGACTTTGCTGGAACTGGAAGCTTTAAGGGCTTTTATTAAATGCCAAAGTGTTAACTGCTTCTGCACGGAAGGAGGTATTTGTTTTCCATTCAAAGAGAAGTTCCGTCATTTTTATCATATTCTCAAGAGCATCTATGACTCCCCACATGTGAACCTATTCTATTGAGTCTTCTGCCTCTGTGATGCTTCATCTGTGGTCACTTTGTGAAGCAGAGGGCAGAGCTCCAAAGAAGCTGAGGATCTGGGAGGAGGTTAGGTTCTGATAGGAGTTCAGTCTGAGTAAAGAATGGTGCCCCAGGGCTCTGACTAAGCATACTGAGACGTGATCTGTGTTAGCTCTAATTCCTCTGTTTGGATCCTGCCAGGACTGTACTTACCATCGGGTGTTGTACACTGCTGCAGCCAGGACTTCCCGAAGATCTGGTCCACCCTCTCCCCATGGCGTACCACCAGGACGCTTCTCCTCACTATCGTGGCCTGGGATGGGGGGAGGAGAGGCGCCTGAGGTTTAACACTGCGTTCTGAGACTTGTCCCCGGCCCCCACTCCAAGGCATCCCTCCCGTCCTTGTTCAATAGCTATGCTGTGCTGTACTCAGTCACTTCAGTCGTGTCTGACTCTTTGCAACCCTGTGGACTGCAGCCTGCCAGGCTCCTCTGTCCATGGGATTCTCCAGGCAAGAATGCTGGAGTCGATTGCCATGCCCTCCTCCAGGGGATCTTCCCCACCCAGGGATTGAACCCACGTCTCTTATATGTCCTGCATCGGCAGGTGGGTTCTTTACCACTAGTGTCAGCTGGGAAGCCTGTTGAGCAGCTGCAGCCTGTCTTACCGGGGCCTTTACAATGAGGTGGGAGTAGAATCATCTGTTATTTCTTGCAGCCTTTAATGTTCTGGGCACTAGAGTGCACACAGGAAGTGGAGAGAAAGTGGAATGAATGGTCCACCCCTCAGCACATCGGTTTTCCACCTTCCCTCTTCTTCCAAGTGCCTACCCTGGTCTTGTCCCTTCAGGCTGCTGGAATGAAACATTTTCTGACCCAGGGATTGAACTTGGGTCTCCCACGTTGCAGGCAGATTCTTTACCTTCTGAGCCACCAGGGAAATCCATAATCTATAGTATTAACATAATAGTATAAAATACATATTACATGGTATAATAGATCTATATATATGATACGTAGATAAGTACAGATCTTTTCTTAACTTGTGATGGGTTACATTTCAATAAAACCATCACAAGTTGAAAATGTCTTAAGTCAGAAATGCATTTAATGCATCGAAACTACTGACCATCTAGCTCAGCTGTCTGCCTTAACCATGTTCAGATACCTACATTAGCTGACTGAGGGGCAAACTCATCTATCACAAAGCGTATTTTATAATTGTGTTGAACATCTCCTGTGACTTGCTGGATACGGTACTGAAAGTGAAAAACGGAACGGCTGTCTAGGTGCAGCATGGTTATCAGTGTATCAGTATTTCACCCTTGTGATCAAGGGCTAATGGGGCTGTGCTGCCACTGCCAAGCATCAGAGAGAGGACTGGACTACACATCACTAGTCTTGGAAAAGAGCAGAATTCAAGTATTTAAAATTCTACTGAACGATTTGCTTTTACATCATCGTAAAGTCAAAAGATTGTAAGCTGAACCTTATAAGCTGGGGACCACCTGTATCTAATGTATCTGTCTATGTATCTTCTATGTATCTATTATCTGTCTATCTGTCTGTCTATCATTTATCCATCCATCCATCCTAGTCTCTTCTGTTGCTGGCACTGGTCCTCTTCTGAGGGGCCCTCCAGGACCACCCAGGTGTTGGCATGTTAAATAAAGATGGTTCTCTGCTTGGTGTCAGGGTATATGTTTAGCTATGAGTAACCAGGGAAGAGGGGCTTCCCAGGTGGCACTAGTGGTAAAGAACCCACTTGCCAATGCAAGAGATGTAGAGAGACACAAGTTTGATCCCTGGGTTGGGAGGATCCCCTGGAGGAGGGCATGGCAACCCACTTGGAGAATCCCAAGGACAGAGGAAGCTGGTGGGCTACAGTCCATGGGGGTCACAAAGAGTCGAACATGACTGAGCGACTGAACAGCAATTCTGGAGCAGAATGGGAAATTCCACATCAGCACAGGCCCGTGGTCTCCTGTGACTTGTGCCGTCAGCATCCGGAGCACCTGTGCCTGATTCTGGGACACAGGGAGTCGTCCACAGGTGCCCCACTTAGGGGGTCTCACTGGGGCTGAGGACAAGCGTGGAAAGATGAGTCACAGATGCTAGAGGATGGAGGGGGAGCAGAGCTGATGGTGCTGCCACAGGAGGTGGGCAGGGGGGACTCCACGGAGGACGCAGGACTTGGTCATGCCTGGGGTCAGGGTCACCAGGGATGTTATAGCACCCACTTCAGGGGCTGAAAACAAAAGTAGCTTGTTCCCTTCTGGTTCTGAAGGCTATCACAGGGCCAGTTCCCCTCAGAAGCTCTAGGAGAGGGTCCTTCCTGCCTCTTTGAGCTCCCGGCAGCCCCAGCATCCTTGGCATGTGGCTGCCTTGGTGTGTGGCTCCAGGTTCTGCCTCCTGGGCACATGGCTTCTCCCTGAGTGCTGTGTCTCCTCTTCTACGCGCATCACACCCCTGCTTTTGGTGATTCGGTTTAGGATCACGGGATAATCCAGAACAACCTCTCCACTGAGATCCTCATCTCAGTCCCACAGGCAGACACACGTTTCCTTGTAAGTTTCACAGGCGGCAGGAATTGAGACCTCACTTCTTTGGGGCCGTTGTTCAGCCCACTACATGATTGTTTTGGCATACCTGTAGCCAGTTTTCCTTTCTCACCATGTGGATGAAGTGGTCTCAGACCAGAGGAGGGTTCCATTCACAAGGACTGGTGTCAGGGTCTCACCCACTAAACACCAGCACGTCCACACAGAGGCTGAGCCTGAGGCTGAGCTTTTCCACCTAACTCCTCTCCTTGTTCAATCTGAAAAGAGGGGGCTCAGCCTCAGGGGGCCCCCAGCCCTACGCTAGGCCAGTTCTCCCCCTCCCCAGTAAGACTGAGGCAGGCAGCGGGTGGCGCCCATCTGTGCCTGCCTGGGGCCGGCAGGCCTCTGGCCCCCAGTCAGTGGCTCCTCTTCCCGGGCTGTGGTCCCCCTGAGGACTGGGCTAGAGGTCACCGTGATGCCCTCACGCTGTTCTGGTTCCCCTGCCCTGTGTGCAGCTCTTGTCTGACCTAGAGGCAGCCTCTGGGGGCTGGTGAGTTCTTGGGGCAGGAGTCAGCTGGCTGATGGCAGAGTTAGGGAGAGAGCATGGCAAACTGGGAGGGCTGGGCCTCTGCCCCTTCCCCAGCATGTGTCCTGGCCCCGTGAGTGACTGAGCTTTGGTCACGAGTACTGAGCTTTAGACAAGAGCTGTATGTGGACACTGTGGACACTGGACAGGTTCACAGCCATGTGCGTGTGTGTATATGTGTATGTGTAGTGTGGTGTATGTGTATATATGAGTGTGTGTATATGTATATGTGAGTGTGGATATGTGTGTGTATGTGTATATGTGTGTATGTGTGTGTATATATGTGTGCAAGTGTATGTGTATATGTGTATGTGTAGTGTGTGTATGTGTGTATATGTGTGTATGTGTATATGTGTGTATGTGTATATGTGTGTGTATGTATATATGTGTGTGTAGTGTGTGTGTATGTGTATATGTGTGTGTGGTGTGTGTATGTGTGTGTATATGTACATGTAGTGTATATATGTATATGTGTGTGTGTGTGTATGTGAGCATGTGTGTGTGTGTATGTGTGTGTATATGTGTATATGTGTGTGTGTGTGTATATGTGTGTATGTGTATATGTGTGTGTGTGTATGTGTGTATGTGTATATGTGTGTGTGTGTATGTGTATATATGTGTGTGTGGCGTGTATATATATGTATATGTGAGTGTGTGTATGTGTGTATGTGTGTATGTATGTATGCGTGTATGTGTGTGTATGTGTATATGTGAGTGTGTGTATGTGTATATGTATATGTGTGTGTGGGTCACCCTCTTCCCTGGATGGACGGAGCAGAGGGATGTGGTAGCAGAAGGATGGGCCCTTTGCTGGCCCACCCAGGCCTGAGCTCCAGGAAGCAGTGTCTGAATGAAAGCTGCTCCTGGGGGGCCAAGTCTCCCCGGAGCTGACCCAGGGCACGGTTGCGTGGTTTGTTTGGCATCAAGGGCCCCGTTACCTGTAGGGACTGCAGGCTGCTGAGGCTCCTGGACGAGGATGGTGGGTTGGGCTCCCCGTTCCGTCTGCTGCTGGCCTCGCCGTCCTTTCTGGAGCTCAGGTCAGGGGTTACACTGAAGGTGTATGTCCTGTGGGAGAGGAGAGGGATGTCATGTCACATGGACACTGGGAGGCACTCAGTCATCACGTGATTGAGAACACAGGAGACTAGATGGGTGGGTGGGGTCATTTTGAGGGTGAAACAAAACAATGGTTCGAAACAGCTCTGTGCCCAAAGCATGGCATCTCCAGAAGAATGGTGGTGGTTTGTCTTCTCCATCACCACCTGTTATGGACTGAACTGTGTGTCCCCAGATGTCTAGTTGTGACGCTCAGGACCTCCAAATGGGACTCTATGTGGAGGTAGAGCCTTTAAAGAGCGGATGAAGTTAACATGAGGTTACCAGGGTGGGTGCTCATTCAACCTGCCCGGGTCCTCCTGAGAAGAGATCAGGACTAGAGGGAGGACCCTGTGGGGACACAGAGAGGAGACGACCATCTATACACCCAGGAGGAGGCCTCGGGAGCTTGAGCTTGGCCTTCCAGCCTCCAGGACTGTGAGAGAAGGGACACCTGCTTAAGCTGCCCCGTCTGTGCTGCCTTGTCACTGGGCAGCCAGGGCATCATCCTCTTAGATTCACCTTCCAAAGGCATGAAGATGCTCGTGGTGGGGATGCGGGGCTAAGGGAGCAGAACAGACACATCAGTGCCATGGAAACACACAGAAAAGGCACCCATGCATGAGTGGGCAGGTGGGCAAACTCAGTACTCAAGCAGTTGTAGACAGAGTGGAGGCTGCTGCTGGTCCAGGGGATCAAGAAAGCTGCCCTGGGTGGGCAGTTGCTTGGGAGCTCTGAGGACCACCCAGGGCACACAAGAGCTGTGAGAACCCCAGAAGGCCAGCGGGTGGTGATGCCGAGGTAGAGGACAGGGTAGGGGCCAGAGGGGGAGCGTGAAAGAGGAACTAAGAGCCAATGGTCATGGAAATCCTCCAACAAGAAATTGCCAGGTTCCCCCAGGGGAAACTCAGTTTACAAAGGGAAAGGTCATCTTTTTAAACTGTATGTAAGAATCATCTGGGCTTGCCAGGTGGTGCTAGTGGTAAAGAACCTGCCTGCTAAAGTAGGAGATGCAAGAGACATGGGTTTGGTCCCTGGGTCAGGAAGATCCCCTGGAGGAGGGCAGGGCAATCCACTCCAGTATTCTTGCCTTGGAAATCCCATGGACAGAGGAGCCTGGCGGGATACAGCCCATGGGGTCACACAGAGTTGGACAAGACTGAAGCGACTTAGCGTGCACACACACAAGAATGACCCACAGTCATCTCTTGGTTCCCTTTCTTACTGGACCTGAACCTGGGTCCTGGTGATTGTGAGGGGAGGACTAGTTATGCTGGAGTATAACTATATAACTAGTAATATTAGCTACACTCATGGGGCCTATAGGCTGCTTTATAGCATGTGGGCAAGTTTCAAACAGGGTCGAGCAAAAGACATAGCCATTCAGAGCAAAGACGTGAACAGTAGCTAGAGAGGGAAACAGGACAAAGAGAACTTGTGCTTGATTTTGTTTTTAAGACAACAGCATCTTTGTCTGCTGGGGGGAGCCATTGGGGAGGGTCTCGTGGGGACAGGTGATGCTGGTACAATGCCCTTGGAGGATGCAGGACGCCCAGGAGGTGTGGAATAAAACACACTACGAACGGGCACCCTCAGCTAGGGGTTGGGACCAAGCAGCACAGTGTGACGAGGGGAGAAGGGTAAGTGTCCCAGAGGCTGCAGGTGACCGGAGTGGGGGACATTCTCCCAACGTTCACCTATCATAGCGGATAGGAGTGAAGAATGCAGTAGGTGGCTTTTTTCATCTTTTCCACTAGATAAAAAAGTCAGATGCCAGGCAGCTGGTGAGCAGAGTGTCTGGGATTTATGGTGGGCGAGAAGGAGGCAGACAGTCCTCTCACATGAGTGACTGGTAAGGGAGCATCGTCTTTATTACTATTTACTTTCTGAAAAGCATTATCACCTTGCTCTTTATCTTGTAGTTTTGTCTGTGATTTTAACATAGAGAAGGCTTACAATTTAAGCACTTAATAATCATTATTAAAGATGATCTGATTAAAGATGAAGTCTGAAGCCCAGGAGACAGCACTTCAGATAGCTCTGAAAAAGCAAGAGAGTTCCAAAAAAACATCTATTTCTGTTTTATTGACTATACCAAAGCCTTTGACTGTGTGGATCACAATAAACTGTGGAAAATTCTGAAAGAGATGGGAATACCAGACTGCCTGACCTGCCTCTTGAGAAATTTGTATGCAGGTCAGGAAGCAACAGTTAGAACTGGACATGGAACAACAGACTGGTTCCAAATAGGAAAAGGAGTTCGTCAAGGCTGTATATTGTCACCCTGTTTATTTAACTTCTATGCAGAGTACATCATGAGAAACGCTGGACTGGAAGAAACACAAGCTGGAATCAAGATTGCCAGGAGAAATATCAATAACCTCAGATATGCAGATGACACCACCCTTATGGCAGAAAGTGAAGAGGAACTCAGAAGCCTCTTGATGAAAGTGAAAGTGGAGAGTGAAAAAGTTGGCTTAAAGCTCAACATTCAGAAAACGAAGATCATGGCATCTGGTCCCATCACTTCATGGGAAATAGATGGAGAAACAGTGGAAACAGTGTCAGACTTTATTTTTTGGGGCTCCAAAATCACTGCAGATGGTGACTGCAGCCATGAAATTAAAAGACGCTTACTCCTTGGAAGGAAAGCTATGACCAACCTAGATAGCATATTGAAAAGCAGAGACATTACTTTGCCAACAAAGGTCCATCTAGTCAAGGCTATGGTTTTTCCAGTGGTCGTGTATGGATGTGAGAGTTGGACTGCGAAGAAAGCTGAGCGCTGAAGAATTGATGCTTTTGAACTGTGGTGTTGGAGAAGACTCTTGAGAGTCCCTTGGACTGCAAGGAGATCCAACCAGTCCATTGTGAAGGAGATCAGCCCTGGGATTTCTTTGGAAGGAACGATGCTAAAGCTGAAACTCCAGTACTTTGGCCACCTCATGCGAAGAGTTGACTCATTGGAAGAGACTCTGATGCTGGGAGGGATTGGGGGCAGGAGGAGAAGGGGACGACAGAGGATGAGATGGCTGGATGGCATCACTGACTCGATGGACGTGAGTCTGAGTGAATTCCGGGAGTTGGTGATGGACAGGGAGACCTGGCGTGCTGCGATTCACGGGGTCGCAAAGAGTCGGACACAACTGAGCGACTGATCTGATCTGATCTGATTCAAGATGAAGTCTGCAGCCCAGGAGACAGCACCTCAGATAGCTCTGAGAGACTGCCCCAAAGAGGCCGTGCTCTACCTAGTCATTCAGTGGTGCCGACTCTTAGTGACCCCATGGACTGCAGCACGCCAGGCTCCTCTGTTCCTGGGATTCTTTAGACAAGAATACTGGAGTGGGTTGCCATTTCCTCCTCCAGGGAATCTTACCGACTCAGAGATCGAACTTTTGTGAAGAGAGGTCACTTCTTCACCGCCTGAGCCACCAGGGGAGCCCAAAAGATGGCTCTGTTACATCTCACTTAAGATATGCTCCATTGTTTCTCTGTTTTCAAACTCTACCTAGTCCAGAAATCAGAAGTACCGTCATGTAAACGTCCTTCTATTTAAAATAATTTTCATTTTCTGTTTAACTCGACTCAGTGTGTGCTGTAGGATCATACAGAATACCACCTGTTTTATAGCCATGTATTCTCCTATTTCTGATGCACCCATCAGATAGGGGCCCCTAATATACCAGGTCTCCTGCTCTGCCGTCTCTTCTCTTTCCCTCATCAGTACCATATCATAGCTCTATAACATGCTTTTAATATCCAGTAAGGTAGATGTCTCTTCCCATCACTTTTGTTTCCCAAAGTGTTCTCAGCTCTTCTCTCCTGTTTTTTCTCCCAGATAAAATTTTCAAACATTCAGTGAAGTTCCAACAAATGACCCCATTGGGATTGCCCTAGAAGGTACTTCACTAAACCTGGAAATGACTCTGACAGGATTCATCCTGCTCCATCGTGAACCTGGTGTGTTCCTACTTATTCAGCCCATTGGTAAATGTTTTCTTTTTTCTCTCAGAGAGGCCCCAAGCCCTCCAGTTCTTGTAAGGCTGATGGCTGATGGCTCCCAGGCCTGCATCCCGAGACCCTCACCGGGTCCTGAGCTGGGAGTGGAGCCATTTCTTCTGCATCTCAGGGGCCCACGGGCTCGGTCACCTGCCTTTCATCCTCACCACAGTACACTCAGTGCCCACGTGGGGTTTCAGTGTAGTGAAAGCATTTCTGAAGTCGTCTGCGAGTTGTACCTTCTCTTTCCATGTTCTCTCCTGTCTCGAGCGGTAAATCCTACCAGAGGGGTTCAGGTTAAACAGCATATTGGCTCATATTCTTACAGCATTTAGGGCTTTAGCTGGTGGTAAGCAGATGAGAACACGATCCCTGTACTCAGACCATTGACGTTTCCCCCTTCAAGCGAACACGTTCTCAGTATTTGAAGAGCCTCACATTGATACAGGAAACGCTGATTGGTTTCCCCTTCCTGAGGGCGAGGTGGGGCCCCCCACACACACACCCTGCTTGTAGCCCACAGGGCAGGTAGTGAAGCCGCGTTATCTATAAATGACATGTGTGAAGTTTACAGACAGAGAGAAAAACTGAATTTTTTTTGCTAGTCTGTCAAATGAAATACAGCCTAGATTATGAAGGGGATGTTGGCAATGAGAGGAAAAAGGAAAGAAGGTAGCATTTCGATATTTCTGTTTTTCTCTTAAACCTCAGAAACCTACTTAACGCTTAACTTACACCATACAGATAGATGCGTTTAAATTCTCCCTGACTTTTACCAGGGGTGCAGCTGCCATTCGCGGGTTGTGTGAGCTGTGTCCCAGCGTGTCTTCCGGAGATGCCAGAGTGAGGAACCACAGACGAGGTGGCTTACGGGACAGATACTTATTCTCACACAGTCTGGAGTTTGAGAGCCCAAGGCCAAGGTGTGGTCAAGGCTGGCTCCCCCCGAGGCCTGTCTCCTGGGCGTGTGGATGGCCATCTCCTCCCTGTGAACAAGTGTGATCATCCTTCTCTGTGTGTGTTTGTGTCCTCATCTCTTACTCTTCATATGAGGACACCAGTCAGCTGGATCAGGGCTCATCCTTGAGATCTCCTTTTACCTCAATCACCTCTTTAAAGAATTTCCCTGGTGGCTCAGATGGCAAAGCGTCTGCCTACAATGTGGGAGACCCAGGTTCAATCTCTGGGTCAGGAAGATCCCCTGGAGAAGGAAATGGCAACCCATTCCAGTAGTCTTGCCTGGAAAATCCCATGGACGGAGGAGCTTGGTAGCCTACAGTCCACGGGGTCACAAAGAGTCAGACACGACTGAGCGACTTCACTTTTTCACCACTTTAAAGACATCTCCAAATATAGTCACATTGTGAGGTGCTGGGATTAGGCTGTCAACATATGAATTTTGGGGACCCAGTGCAGCCCATGACATCACCTTTATAACTTCTGAGCTACTAGCCACCAACTTGCTCTGTGGTTTTGGAAACTCATGGGCATGTACTGCTTCCAGGTTGGGACTCTTATCCTGGCTCAGAGAGGATGTGTTCTCTGAGCTCTAATATTCCCAGCTCCTTGTTTGACAGTTATACTACATCCTTCTTCTCCAGGGAGGGTTGAAAACTGCTGTGATTCATGTATGAACTCCATCGTCATCACGCTGGTGGCCTCTGATCTTTTTCTTCAAAATAATGGGCGAAGTAATGGTCATTTTGTTGCCAAGCGAATCCAGAGACCCCGAACTGTTGGCACAAAGACTGAATTGTCATACTGGAGATGGGTCACTGGTGCAGGAAAACTTTTCCTGCTTGGATTGCATGTGCCAAGTGTGAATTCTGCACTGACACTTTCCAAGATATTTATCCACTGTCTGAACAACAGTATGTCTGCCCATAGCCAAGGTAGCCGTGAGACAGTGTCACTGAACTGCAATTTCTTAATTTCTGCTTAAGCAGTTAGCGATGTGTCCTGACATTCTGGGGCCGGTTTCTGATTAAAAATCTCTGAATGGTTAATAAAGTACACTTCTGGCTGTTTTAAAAGACACAGCCAGGTCAGCTGAGTCTGACAGCAGAGCTGGGTCTCTGCCTTTCTGAGCCATAATCACAGGCCACTGTTTGCCATGCGTCTTCCCCAGCATGAATGGGGAGCTTCCAAAACACGGTCATCAGACACCCACAGCCCAGCTCAACACTCAGTTTTCTCTTCCTTGGCTGTGATTCTTGTTAATACTTATTTATTTCTACAGAAAACTTGCTTCTAGAAGGAATAGTCCCAGAAATGTCCAGCCTAAAACTGGAATGGTTATTTTGGTGGCAGGTTACTGACAGATAAACTGTAAGATGAAAAATGTAGTAACCATAAACTCATTTTCTATAGAGTCTTTGCAGCATAGTTGTAGCAACATCCAGCTTGCCAGTTGCCTGGTGCCAGTGAAGCTCTTTTGTCTTGAGCAAGGACTGGAGGACTCACTAAAGGACATGAGCCAGATGGAAGCCCATGCCTCCTGGACCTCAGATGGTCAGTTAGGGTGGAAACAGCATCTTCCACCTTAAATGGACTGACTGAACTGGTTCTACAAGGAACCAAGTGCTTCCTTAATTGCATGATGAATTGGCCCCTCCAGCTCCTTGGGCCCAAGTATTCTCACCTCTCAGAGAGGATGATGTAGCCAATTATCTCTGCAGTCCCTCGTGGTACCAACGTGCTGTGATTTTGTCCTGGCTACTGGACCCATGGGCATAGCCACATCCAAAAAATTGTGCTTCTCTGGAATGACTGGTGTCCTTGCCCCCGGGATGACTGTGATGGTTTTGTGGAAGTTGTGTCCTGTTCCATGTTGGGTGTGGGAGGGCTTGGAGCCTGAGTCCCACAGCTTGCACGGTGGATACAAAGCTTGGTCCCAGGCTTGTCTGACTTCTCTCCCTTTGACCCAACTTCCTTATGTTTTTTTTCTTTAAAGTTAAAATTGATTATCTTACATTTTGAAGAAGCAATGCATTTCTAAGTTTCAAAAAATTTTTTAAATTATGCAGTTGTAGAGATCTAAAAGACCATTCTCCCAACTCCACCTTCAACCCTGAAGGGTAGCTCTGTTGGAAGTTTCTAGAGGTTTTTCCCTTTCAGGGAACTTTTAGGCATCAGTTCGATGCCAGGAGCCAGCGAGAGGCATTCCACTCGTGACAAAGGTCATGAGGAAGGAGGCTTGGCATACGCAAAGGCGGGATTGAGCCTCAGGAGTCCCCCGGATATTCTTGAGCATCTACCCCCCAAAAAACCAGAGTCTGCCTACTTTATTGCTTTGTGCTCTCACCTCTGACTTTACCGGGGGCTGTCCCCCACCACCATCTCGCTCTCTCTGTCAAAGAGTTAACTTACAGCTCCAATTAATAAAGTTCCTGGGCAATTAGGAGTGTTTATATCTAAACCCCTCAGATAGCTCTCTAACTCGCCTGACAAGTTTACCTGGACTCCTACAGCTATGCATACGATTGTTTACAGTCTCCCAGCCTCAAGAGGAAAGCTTAAGATATTCAAATAGCTTAGAGCCTCTCAGAGAGTTAGAAACTGTCAGAATAAAACTAGTAAAAGATTTCGTTAATGAGCCAATGCTTGCTGCCAAGTTTCCACATCCCCTGAATTGTATCCTTGAATGTGTATTAATTAATATAGTTGGTATGTAGAAAAAATAAGTAGTGGCCTTGGTGTTAGCAACTTTAGACCCTTAAGGTAATAAATTCTTTCCTTTGTTGTAAACCCACTGCACCTCTGCCCTATAGGAATGCAATTTTATCTAACACCTTCGGAAGATGGCGCCAAACCTTAAAATAATTACTCTTAGAGAAAATAAGTCTTATGGTTGACAAACCTTTGTCAAGAGTCATAAAATGTTAATAGGCCTTCTGGCCAGAAGATGATGTAAATCACCTAAACCATTTGTATACGATAAATTTGCAGGATAGAAACCCTGGTTTTTGATAAGGATCAAAGACTGCTGACTTTGCATCCCCTATTATCCTCTATGTGTAACTTAGGGTATAAAAGCCCCTGTTGAAAATAAAGCTACGGGCCTTGCTCACCAAAGCCTGGTCTCCCCATGTCATTCTTTTCCTCAATTTCCAGCTGAGTCTGCATCTGGAGCGCGGAGGTCCTCTGCGACCATTTATTTGCCTGGGCTTCTAAGACCCACTCGAGAAGGTGTCTAAGGTGGGGCACCTTCCGCTATTCGAGAGGGCGCCTGCAGCCTCCGTGGTCAGAGCTAACCTGGTGTCACAGGTTATATTGATTTTCCGTGTAAACCAAGCTACTCAGCCTCTTTTCTCCACTGAATTTTCCTACTGAGCTATCCTCATTCTATTACTCTTTATATCTTTGATGAATATGTAAATAGTCGCCGACGCCGTCTCCCCTTCGAATACCCTGGGTCAGGCGGGGCTGGAACTTGGCAGTTCAGTTCAGTTAAGTTCAGCCGCTTAGTCATGTCCAACTCTTTGTGACCCCATGAATCACAGCATGCCAGGCCTCCCTGTCCATCACAAACTCACGGAGTTCACTCAGACTATGTCCATTTAGTTGGTGATGCCATCCAGTCATCTCATCCTCTGTCATCCCCTTCTCCTCCTGCCCCCAATCCCTCCCAGCATCAGGGTCTTTTCCAATGAGTAAACTCTTTGCATGAGGTGGCCAAAGTATTGGAGTTTCAGCTTCAGCATCAGTCCTTCCAATGAACATCCAGGACTGATCTCCTTTAGAATGGACTGGCAGTCCAAGGGACTCTTGCAGTCCAAGGGACTCTCAAGAGTCTTCTCCAACACCACAGTTCAAAAGCATCAATTCTTCAGCGCTCAGCTTTCTTCGCAGTCCAACTCTCACATCCATACACGACCACTGGAAAAACCATAGCCTTGACTAGACGGACCTTTGTTGGCAAAGTAATGTCTCTGCTTTTCAATATGCTATCTAGGTTGGTCATAGCTTTCCTTCCAAGGAGTAAGCGTCTTTTAATTTCATGGCTGCAATCACCATCTGCAGTGATATTACTTTGCCAACAAAGGTTCATCTAGTCAAGGCTATGGTTTTTCCTGTGGTCATGTATGGATGTGAGAGTTGGACTGTGAAGAAGGCTGAGCGCCGAAGAATTGATGCTTTTGAACTGTGGTGTTGGAGAAGACTCTTGAGAGTCCCTTGGACTGCAAGGAGATCCAACCAGTCCATTGTGAAGGAGATCAGCCCTGGGATTTCTTTGGAAGGAATGATGCTAAAGCTGAAACTCCAGTACTTTGGCCACCTCATGAGAAGAGTTGACTCACTGGAAAAGACTCTGATGCTGGGAGGGATTGGGGGCAAGAGGAGCAGGGGACGACAGAGGATGAGATGGCTGGATGGCATCACTGACTCGATGGACGTGAGTCTGAGCGAACTCTGGGAGTTGGTGATGGACAGGCAGGCCTGGCGTGCTGCGATTCATGGGGTTGCAAAGAGTCAGACATGACTGAGCGACTGATCTGATCTGAAAATAAAGTCTGACACTGCTTCCACTGTTCCCCCATCTATTTCCCATGAAGTGATGGGACCAGATGCCATGATCTTCGTTTTCTGAATGTTGAGCTTTAAGCCAACTTTTTCACTCTCCTCTTTCACTTTCATCAAGAGGCTTTTTAGTTCCTCTTCAATTTCTGCCATAAGGGTGGTGTCATCTGCATATCTGAGGTTATTGATATTTCTCCCGGCAATCTTGATTCCAGCTTGTGTTTCTTCCAGCCCAGTGTTTCTCATGACGTACTCTGCATATAAGTTAAATAAGCAGGGTGACAATATACAGCCTTGACATACTCCTTTTCCTATTTGGAACCAGTCTGTTGTTCCATGTCCAGTTCTAACTGTTGCTTCCTGACCTGCATATAGGTTTCTCAAGAGGCAGGTCAGGTGGTCTGGCATTCCCATCTCTTTCAGAATTTTCCAGTTTATTGTGATCCACACAGTCAAAGGCTTTGGTATAGTCAGTAAAGCAGAAATAGATGTTTTTCTGGAACTCTCTTGCTTTTTCCATGATCCAGCAGATGTTGGCAATTTGATCTTTGGTTCCTCTGCCTTTTCTAAAACCAGCTTGAACATCTGGAAGTTCACGGTTCACGTATTACTGAAGCCTGGCTTGGAGAATTTTGAGCATTACTTTACTAGCATGTGAGATGAGTGCAATTGTGTGGTAGTTTGAGCATTCTTTGGCATTGCTCAATTCTTTGGGATTGGAATGAAAACTGCCCTTTTCCAGTCCTGTGGTCACTGCTGTTTTCCAAATTTGCTGGCATGTTGAGTTCAGCACTTTCACAGCATCATCTTTCAGGATTTGGAATAGCTCAACTGGAATTCCATCACCTCCACTAGCTTTGTTTGTAGTGATGCTTTCTAAGGCCCACTTGACTTCACATTCCAGGATGTCTGGCTCCAGGTCAGTGATCACACCATCGTGATTATCTGGGTTGTGAAGATCTTTCTTGTACAGTTCTTCTGGGTATTCTTGCCATCTCTTCTTAATATCTTCTGCTTCTGTTAGGTCCATACCATTTCTGTCCTTTACGGAGCCCATCTTTGCATGAAATGTTCCCTTGGTATCTCTAATTTTTTTCAAGAGATCTCTAGTCTTTCCCATTCTGTTGTTTTCCTCTATTTCTTTGCATTGATCGCTGAGGAAGGCTTTCTTATCTCTTCTTGCTATTCTTTGGAACTCTGCATTCAGATGCAAACTTTTCTTTTCTCCTTTGCTTTTTGCTTCTCTTCTTTTCACAGCTATTTGTAAGGCCTCCCCAGACAGCCATTTTGCTTTTTTGCCTTCCTTTTCCATGGAAATGGTCTTGATCCCTGTCTCCTGTACAATGTCATGAACCTCTACCCATAGTTCATCAGGCACTCTATTTATCAGATCTAGTCCCTTAAATCTATTTCTCACTTCCACTGTATAATCATAAGGGATTTGATTTAGGTCATACCTGGATGGTCTAGTGGTTTTCCCTACTTTCTTCAATTTAAGTCTGAATTTGGCAATAAGGAGTTCATGATCTGAGCCACAGTCAGCTCCCGGTCTTGTTTTTACTGACTGTGTAGAGCTTCTCCATCTTTGGCTGCAAAGAATATAATCAATCTGATTTCAGTGTTGACCATCTGGTGATGTCCATGTGTAGAGTCTTCTCTTGTGTTGTTGGAAGAGGGTGTTTGCTATGACCAGTGCGTTCTCTTGGCAAAACTCTATTAGCCTTTGTCCTGCTTCATTCTGTATTCCAAGGCCAGATTTGCCTGTTACCCCAGGTGTTTCTTGACTTCCTACTTTTGCATTCCAGTCCCCTATAATGAAAAGGACACCTTTTTTTTGGGTGTTAGTTCTAAAAGGTCTTGTAGGTCTTCATAGAACCGTTCAACTTCAGCCTCTTCAGCATTACTGGTGAGGCATAGACTTGGATTACTGTGGTATTGAATGGTTTGCCTTGGAAACGAACAGAGATCATTCTGTCGTTTTTGAGATTGCATCCAAGTACTGAATTTTGGACTGTTTTGTTGACCATGATGACTACTCCATTTCTTCTAAGGGATTCCTGCCTACAGTAGTAGATATAATGGTCATCTGAGTTAAATTCACCCATTCTAGTCCATTCTAGTTCACTGATTCCTAGAATGTCGACATTCACTCTTGCCATCTCCTGTTTGACCACTTCCAATTTGCCTTGATTCATGGACCTAACAGTCCAGGTTCCTATGCAATATTGCTCTTTACAGCATTGGACCTTGCTTCTATCACCAGTCACATCCACAGCTGGGTATTCTTTTTGCTTTGGCTCCATCCCTTCATTCTTTCTGGAGTTATTCTCCACTGACCTCCAGTAGCATATTAGGAACCTACTGACCTGGGGAGTTCCTCTTTCAGTATCCTATCATTTTGCCTTTGCATGAACATGCATATAAATATATGTGAGTACGGATGATGTTTTAATTCATCTGTTCCCCACAGTTAGTACTATCCTATACACATTGTTCTGCAATTTACCTTGTGTTTTTTTACATCAGTGCATAAATACCTCCTCGTGATCATTTTTCAAAACTTCAAGTATTCTATTGTATGGGTGTATCATAATTGATTTCAGGTGCTTATTTTCAATTTAATTATCTCTTCCACAGTACTTGCATGCTTCCACAATTTATCAGGTTCAGAATAAGGATGTGTATTTTGTAGTCCTTTGGGGATTATGATCTCAGAAAAGTTTTATAGAGTAATTAATGTCTTCTGAATGTTTTCAGTGGAAAGCCATGAATCAGTCAAGACATTTACCAGATACCTATAGGGATAATGCTGCCAGCACGGAGCAGGCCATTTTCACCAATGGTAGGAATGATCTAGAAGCACACAAGTACTGTGAACACTCTTTCCAGAAGACACTCTCTGTGACTCCAGGAGAGATGTGTGGGCTGCAGGGCGGGGGCAGCACTCACCTGTGTCTCACCCAGGTGTCACACTCGCTGGCTCGCTCTGTGTAGTTCTCCGGCAGGAAACCCCGGCAGCCCGTCCGCTGCGAGATCCCGATCACCCAGCCCTCGCTGGCTTCCTCCTGCTGCGTGGGGTCCACAAAGATGTAGTCCCCGGGGCTGAGCGTCAACTCATCCACGTTCTGGGGTTTGTACTGGAATAGGACCCGCAGGGTCTGGAAAGGAGGCGGGAGTCTTCAGGTGTCAAGTAAGGGCGGGTTCTGTGTCTCCAGGACACACCCAAGCCTTTGGCTGATGTCAGTGGAATGTGACCAAAGGATGCAAAGATTTCTTTGGAGAGATTTAGAAATGGGTATTGGTATCTACCTGTCATGTCTCTGTCTCTCTCATTTATCTACCAAATTATCTGTATTTGTGCTCACTCAGTCATGTCCCACTCTCTGTGACCTTATGGATGGTAGCTTGCCAGGCTCCTCTTTTCATGGGATTCTCCAGGCAAGAATACTAAAGTTGGTAGCCATTTCCTTCTCTGGGGGAGTCTTCCTGACCCAGGGATCAAACCTGAATCTCCTGTACTGGCAGGCAATTCTTTACCATTAGTGCCACCCATCTATCATCTATTTAACATCTATCAATCATCCATCATCTATATTTCTGTATCTATTATCTATCTATCCATCATCTACTAAACATCTACTTACCTGTCTATCCTCTATCAATTATCAATCTATACCTATTTATCTGTCTACCTACTTACCTATCTACCTCTGTTTACTTATTATATGAAAAATCTCAAAGCATAACCAGATGTCACATCCACCCCCATTGGAGTGAGGTTATTTACAGTTTCTCCCATGTGAAGGAACACAGTGGATTCATACTTGTTCCATGGGTCTGAAAAGGAGTATAACAAAATCTTCTAAACCAATCAATCCCATAGGGAGGAAGTCCTGGACTGAGGCGTCACTAAATCACTATTTAAACAAATTAATAAGCAACATAATGCATTCATAAATCTTTGCAACAGTCCATTTTTAATACCAGTCCGACAGGGAGGGAGTCCTGGACTGAGGCTTCACTCAAGTCACTATTTAAACAAATTAATAGCCAACATAATGTATTCATAAATCTTTGCAACAGTCCACTTTTAATACCAGAAATGTTCCTTTTCTCCCCTCCAAATTTCTGGATGTCTGCAACTTATAAATAAAAGAATGTTAATTCTAAAATGCAGGCAACAAAATGATTTTCAAGAAGGGATTCAAATTCTTCCTTCTACTGAGATAGCTCCAGCCAAGGGCTCTTGGGGTCAGGGCTGTGTCAGGCAGGCAGCAGCTCACCAGATCCCAGGGTGGGGGGCCAGTCCAGCCACCCGCCTGGGTTTACCCACCTGGGCTTACCCACCTGGTAGTGTACAAAGCGCATGTCCCGGGAGTAGAGCGTGGCTGTCCACTGGCAGCTGTGGCTGGGGTTGATGGCTCTGGCCAGCTGCTCCAGTGTCCTCTGGTGGTGAGGGTAGAACTTGTGGGCCAGGGTGAGATGCAGCTGCTTGGTGCAAGGCTTCACCGTGCAGTCTGTGAAAGGAGGTACACGGGCACCTTGACCCAGATGGCTGTACTGCACGCCCAGGGCTCCCCGTCCAGAGCGGTTACGCGACCAGGGTGGCGATGCAAATGCTTTTACACAGGGTCCTATCTCTGCCCATTCTCACCCCCGCCCCCTGCACCAGTGCTTTCCTGACGAGGCGAGTTCTTGGCCCAGATGGGCTGCTGCATGGAGGTCAGTTTGTGACGGAGACGGCTGGGAGCATGCGCATCTGACCAGGAAGCAGGTGAGCAGAGAGAGTAGAGATACAGGTTTAGGGGTACATGCTTGGAGGGGGGGGTCTGTCAATTTGCAAGCTAGTTGCTCCAACAATTGATTCAAATCTCCCTCGTCCCCTGGGATGCACATGTTTCTTGGTGGCCTGGATGGGTTGGGATCCCAGCCAGGTCATGGGTTTTTGTTCAGTTGCCAAGTCTCTGGAAGAAAACACCCCAGCACCTCTAATATCCATCTGGCTTTGTGAAGCAGGAAGACTTCAGAGTGGCCAGGCCCTGGCCTTTTTGAGTGACCTCTGTCCCCCGGGCCCCAGCTCTCCTGGTCCTCATTCCAGGGCCCTCAGGTCAGTGGGCGGTGGTGTCCCCGAAGCAGCCAGGATCTGATTTCAGCCAGGCCACAAAGCGGCTCTGTTCTGGGGAGGCAGTGATCAGTGGAACTGCACAGACTCGGGAAGCAGATAGACCTGACTTTAGACCCACCTGCCCCGTTTGGCAGGTGACCTTGGGGAGTGTCTTGGTCTGACTCAGCTTCAGTTTCAACAGCAACAACCTGAGGGTGAGGATGGCTGGTGTGGCCTGGGAAACCAGCCTCTTAACTCTAAGGTCCCCCAGAGACTTCTGGTAGACAATAGTTGCTTGCATGTTCAATTGCTTCAGTCGTGTCCGACTGTGTGCGACACTATGGACTGTAGCCCGCGAGGCTCCTCTGTCCATGGGATTCTCCAGGCAAGAATACTGGAGTGGGTTTCCATGCCCTCCTCCAGGGGATCTTCTCAACCCAGGGATCGAACCTGCATCTCTTATGACTCCTGCATTGGCAGGCGGGTTCTTAACCACTAGTGCCGCCTGGGAAGCCCAGATATTAGTTACCCACGGGCAACACTGAGAGGCACACAAGGACGTGTCCTCAACTGAGCAATGTCAATGACGCACTTCCTGGAGCCCAGACGTGGCGGCCCCACTAACGTCTTTATCCTCTGTCTGAGCCTTTGGTAGTAAAAGAGAAACCGCTGAGGTCTCCATGCCCCAAGTTGCGGGGATTGAGGCGCCTGAAATATGAGAGTGTGTGGGCGGCAGGGAAATTCCTTTTCTCGGGTGTTCCAGCTGTAGTGGGGAGGGCTGTCTTGCCGGGGGTGAGTCAGCATAGCCTGGGAAGGGCCTGCCACGGTAGTCATCCGAGAGATCACTCAGTCACTGGCCTTCTGAATGGACACTTGTGTATCTTCTCTCCATGGCCCATGCCCCTGAGGACTGTGCCCTGGGCAGGGACACATGTGCTGGCAAGGCCCCCTGGAGCTGTGACTGACCCCTCCTGACCCAACAGGGTCAGGCCTGGGGCAGTGGCCATGGAGGGCAGGGCAGAACCAGCTCAGAGTTGGGTGATGGACAGGGGGTCAAAACCAGCTCTCGCAGGACAGGGGCTGGTCAGTAGGAGACCCAGGTGGAGCAGGAGAGGGCTGGACTCCAGGGCCAGCTTTAACACTCACTGGCTTGGGGACTTTGTCGGTTTCCTGCACTGATGTCACAAATGACCACACACTGGGCGGCTTAAAACAATGGAGATTTGTCCTCATGGTTCTGGAGCTGGAAATCCAAAGCCAAGGTGTCGCGGGCCACCCCCTCTGAAGGCTCTCTGGGAGGGTCCCTCCTTGTTTCCTCCAGCTCCTTGGCTCATTGCCGCATCACTTCAACGCCTGGCATCTCCTCTGTGTCCCTGTGTTTTCTCGTCTCACGAGGACACTGGCCACTGGACTTAAGGCCTGTCCTACACTAGTGTGACCTCAACTACTTACATCTACAAAGACCTTATTTCCAAAGAAAGTCCTTTTCAGAGGTTTTGGGAGATGTGAATTCTAGGGGACACTCTTCAACTCATGATAGTGACCTCAGGCAGGTCACAGCCCTTCACGGTCCTTGGTCACTCCACTTTTAAAATGAGTGGCCATTGAGAGTCCCTTTGGGGCGGGAGCAGGGGGCTGTGAAAGTAAGGCAGGCACTGGTTCTGTGTGAGGGCTAGCAGCTGACACACTGCATGCTGACAAGAGCCATGTCATCCTTTTAGAGACAAGGGGACTCCAGAGTCATCATCTGAACTCAGGTTTACATAAAGGAGATCATTCCTCACAAATGACAACTCGCTCCAGTATTCTTGTCTAGAAAATCCCACGGATAGCGAAGCCGGGTGGGCTACAGTCCATGGGGTTGCAAAGAGTCAGACATGACTGAGCAACTGAGCATTCCTCAAAGACATGGCTAAGTTTATAGCTATCTAGAACATATGACCCCAGACTCGTCAAGCCAGCCTCCAGGTGGAAATCTGGGATTGATGAAACTAGTCATGTGGCCAGGATCGAAGTTCATACCCATCTTGGGGGCAGAGGGGGGTCCTCCCGTCAGGGCGCCATGGTCTCTCTGAGTCTCAGACACAGAAAACACAGCAGTGCTGAGCACCTCTGTGTTCTAGGACCACTAGGACGTTCCCAGACAGGTTGCACTGTTAGAAGGTTGGGCCCAGTCATTCGAAAAGAAAGATGACTCAAGGGTCAGAAGACACGATTCAGGGTCACATCACCAACCAGGAATGAGGGAAAATTCACACCTGAGGTCAAGTCCAGAACACTTCCCACTAAACCCTAGCTGGAGCCCCAGTCCCCAGACCAGGGCTGCTGGTTGAGAAAAGGGAGTTTGGCTGATTCTCAAAGTGAGTCTAGGTAATGCACCTCCCTCTCCATCCCCCTACCAAGAGGCCAAGGAGACTAGACTATGCTCATACCTAAAAAACTTAAACAAATCAACTAGGACTTGTGTTTTACACATAGTGCTGGCCCCTTGAGGACAGGTGTCCCAAGTGGGATGTGGGGCTGGGGGAGGCACCCCAGCCTACAATCCCCATCGTCATGTGGCCGCACAATGACCGCCCGGGGCCGTTTCCCAGCAGCTGAGTGTTTTGAAAAACCACATCAATACAACAAGGCTATTCTTACTTAGAGAAGAGCCCTCTGCTTGCTCGGAGGCTATTTGCTCACTTTTCTTAAAAATTAAATTATTTTGGCATATCAGTTCAGTTCAGTCGCTCCATCATGTCCGACTCTTTGCGACTCCAAGGACTGCAGCGAGCCAGGCTTTCCTGTCTTTCACCATCTCCCAAAGTCTGCTCAAACTCTTGTCCATTGAGTCAGTGATGTCATCCAACCATCTCATCCTCTGTCGTCCCCTTCTCCTCCTGCCTTCAATCTTTCCCAGCATCAGGGTCTTTTCCAACGAGTCAGTTCTTCACATCAGGTGGCCAAAGTTATTGGAGTTTCAGCGTCAGTCCTTCCAATGAATACTCAGGACTGATTTCCTTCAGGATGGACTGGTTGGGAAGTCCAAAGTCAGTCAGTTATGCATATACACGTATCCATTCTTTTCAGATTCCTTTCCCATATAGGTCACTACAGAGTACTGAGTAGAGTTCCCTGTGCTGCACTTGTTTAGTTGCTCAGTCGTGTGCAACTCTTATAGTGACTCCATGGACTTTAGCACACCAGGGGCCCATGGGATTTCCTAGGCAAGAATACTGGAGTGGGTTGCCATTTCTACTTCCGGGGAATCTTCCCAACCTGGGGATTGAGCCTGCATCTCCTGCACTGGCAGATGGATTCTTAACCACTGAGTCACAGGGGAAGTCCCATACCACACAGCAGGTTCCTACTAGTTATCTATTTTATACGGAGTAGTGTGTATATGTCAATCCCCATTACCCAGTTCATCCCTTCCCCCTTCTTGGTAACCATAAGTTTGTTTTCTACATCTGTGACTCTATTTCTGCTTTGTAAATATGGTCATTTGTGCCCTTTTTTTTTTTTAGATTCCACAGATCAGCGATATCAAATGGTGTTTGTCTCTGTCTAACTTACTTTACTCAGGTTTATGAAGGACATTCTGGCATTTTATGGAGGTTCTAGGTAATTGTTAAGCCACAGGCTAAGTCTAAGTCATAGCTGTTGGCCGTAAAGGGCCAGGTGAGGGCTGAAGTGGCCTGGTGATGGTGTAGGCACCCCCATGTCCCGCCACCAGACTAGCTCGCAGGCTGACCATCACTGCACTGGGGAACAGCCTCACTCCTGCTGCCCTGGGCTCCACTCCTAGCATCCGAGTGTGGCGAGCCCAGCCCCAGGCACAAAGGGACTCCCTTCTGTAAACCGGGGCTCTCTGCGCACCACTGCCCAGGGCTGCCTACCTGCCAAGACGGAGGCTTCTGTGGCGAACATCACAGCAAATTCCCGGATGATGTCTGCAGGGCTGTCGTCCACAAAGAAGCCCAGGTAGCTAATGGAAGAATGGAGAACCAGAGGCACAGCCGAGGGGAATGCGCGCAGGGTCCTGTCCCCAGCTCTCTTCAGTGCCTCGTATAGATACTCCACCTTCTGGTCCTCGCACTGAGGGACAGAGACAGGTCGGTCACCTGTTACCTTAACTGATGAGAACCAGGCAGCCATGGGAGCCTCCTTTTTGCTCCCGACACTGTAACACAATTTACCTGGTCCCAGTGTTTGGGATTATGGGTCTGTTCTATAGCTGGTCCCCAGTTCCTTAGGCAATTCAGGTCAAGCTCTTATTGGAATGGAATAGCCTCTAAGTGCCCAGGCAGGAAACCCCGGGTCCCTTGAACTTCGTCCTTCACTCCATCTTGAGTTGACCCAATGCCCCCATATTGCATCCTGAGCCCCTCTCCCACTCCCATGGAGCACAGCTATGCTCAGAACTGCACTATTGGCTTCTGGGGGTTCCTGTAGGCTCCACTGATGCAGTCCTGGGGTGTGCTGCTCAGAACGTAACCTACTGAGGAGGGTTGTAGCCTATTCCTTGGCTGCTGGCCTTCAGACTGGGCAGCAGGCCTCGCACTTGGCTGGTGATCAAACCATCCTTGTCTACAAGGGTCTCCTCTGTTGTGGTCTTGGCTTATAAGCTCCCCGTCAATCCCCACTGTCACCCACACACCCACTATCTGGCCACACAGCTCCTGGCTCAGTGAGGAAGACTCCATGAGGCCATGGGGGACCCCAGTGAACCCCAACACAGTGACCCCCATGGGGAGCTGGCTGATCCCTCCTCTCCCCAGCAGCAGGCTCCCCCTGGGTTTCCCATAGCCCCACTTGCTCTCTGAGCTATGAACCTTATCATTGTTGTTAACACACACCCACAGCTCCCCACTCACCAGGAGCTCACTAAATTCACCCCTGCCATATCTTTGCAGCCCTCACAGGCCTGGAAGGCATGGGATATACCCACAGGGCACTCAACTCATAACCGCCATGTAGATGAACATCTCTACACACGTATTTCTTGGCCTCAGGCATGTAACCTTGGAGCATGGAGCCACGTTATACATAGAGCTGTAGTTGACGCCACCATTTGGTGGCTGTATGTTCTTAGAATCAGACAAAGAGTGAATTCCTGTTACACTCTTCTGCCGGAAAAGGACCCTCAGCCTCTAGGGCAGGGTTGGGGAAAGCGGGGCAGCTCCCTTGGGAGAAGGGAACTGTGTGTGTGATGTGTGTATGTGTGCACCTGTGCCCATGCCTCAGTGGGCTGTGAGGAGCTGGAGCCCCAGGTCAGCTTCCCGGTGGTCATGACCAGGCACATCCATTTCTAAGGTCATGTTCAGAGCTGGCTTGGCTGCCACTCCTTTCCCTGATGAGCTCCCAGGACAAGCCATAAAGGAACCCAGTCGCTGGCCAAGCAGGGTGACCAACTCACCCAGCTTACCTGGACTCTTCTGGATTCAACACCTGGGAATCCCTCCCCACCTCATGGCAAATGAGGGTGTTTATCAGGGGCTCTGGGAGGCACTGCTTCTCCTGGGCATCTTCTGGAAACCATCCTGCACAGGTGTGCAGCCTCCTTTCTGTGCATTGCAGAGGAGCCTGGAACAAAGGATTCCTTGGGCCCCAGTGGGACGCTGAGAGTTTGCTGACAGCAGAGCCAGGGTGGTGCGGCGTGTGCCCTCTACATTTTTCTGGTCAGGAGCCCCAGTGTTGTCTTTCCCTCCTCATTCTCATGCCTCCCTCTTGTCTTTGAGCAATCCAGATCCTTCCCAGGACGCCTGCAGAACTGCCTCCTGACCTCTTCTGGGCCAGAGAGCTGGTCCCCAAGGCAGGAAGAAGTCCTGCATCTGCAGCTGGCCAATCTGTTCATTAATTGATCCATCACAGGTTTGTGAAGCTCCCACTCAGGCTGAGGCACTTGCTAGTCTCTGCAGGTACAATAGTGAGCGAAGCCTCCTCCCTGCCTTGAGGGTTTCAGTCCAGTGAGGGATGCCAAGTTGCATCAGACACACTGGCGTGCAACAGGGAAAGAGCCACTAGATAGGGAACAAAGGGATGGTGGGAGCACGGAGCACACAGCGCTTCCAGCTGGGGAGATGTTGCTGTTTAGTCACTGGCTCTTTTACGGCCCCATGGACAGTAGCCCATCAGGCTCCTCTTTCCATGGGGTTTTCTAGGCAAGAATACTGGAATGGGTTTCTATTTCCTTCTCCAGGGGAGAAAAATAGATTCCCGACCCAGGGATCAAACCTGCATCTCCTACATTGCAGGTGGATTCTTTACCACTGAACCATCAGGGAAGCCTGCCTGGGGAGGGGGGGTAAGACTCAAAAAGGGAGAGGATAAATGATTTGGGTTCTGAAGGATGAATAGGAGTTGACCAGATGAAGACGAGGAAGAAAGTAAAGGCTATCTCACGCAAACATCACTGTTGTGCACCACTCTATGAAAATAAACCCCTTAGTTTTGCCCCATCACCACCTAGTTATTGCAGGAAATGACTCAGCTGCTATGTTAATGAGAATTAAATGTGCCTTGGGCCAACTCACCGTGAAGAAGTCACAGAGCGTTATATGAGGGAAGACCTCGTGGGCTCTGTTCTTGGCACACTGCCGCCTGCTTTCTCTCCAGAAGTCTTGAAGCTTGTCCAGCAGGGGACCGGTGGGGCAGAGGAACAGGGCGTACTCCTGGGGGATGGGGTCGTCCAGAGAAGGGTCATTGCAATGGCAGTGTAGCCTGCAAGAGAGGAAGGGACACTCACCTGGCACTGTGGCCAAACGAGTCTTTCCCCAGGGAAGGCAGAGGGCAGTGCTGATGGTGACTCAGAACAGCCCGCCATGTGTAGAGCACCAGGGTGTCTGCACTCAGGCAGAACTCACCGAGCACAGGGCTGAGTGTGATCGCAGAGGAGCTGGGCATCCACCCAGGTCCCTGTGCTGTGCTAAGTCACTTCAGTTGTGTCTGACTTTGCAACCTCAAGGACTGTAGCCCTCCAAGTTCCTCTGTCCATGGGATTCTCCAGGCAAGAGTACTGGAGTGGGTTGCCCTTTCCTTCTCCAGTGGGTCCTCCCAACCCAGGGATAGAACCTGTGTCTCTTATGTCTCCTGCGTTGGCAGGCAGTTTCTTTACCACTAGCGCCACCTGGGAAACCAGGTCTCAGACCCTGGCTAGTCTGAGTCCCAGGCTAATAACCAAGACAAGGTGAGAAGGTGACCAAAATACTCAAAACCTGGTTTTCTAATGGTCCCTCCGGGTCAGGTATCTCCTTAGGGTTGAAGTTTTCTGGGAAAAACCTGCATTTTAATTTTATCTCAATCTTCAAATTAAGTATAAACATCAAAGCCCCAAAGACCTAGACAGAACTTAGGCAGCTACTCTATTTTCTTTGAGTTCAGAAAGTTATCTATGTTTATTTGGCCGCCGCAAGCTTTGGTTACGGCACGCGCGGTCTTTCGATCCGGCGTGTAGGCGTCAGTATTTGTGGCATGTGGGCTTACTTGCTTCTAGGCATGAGTGATCTTAGTGTGTCCACGCTGTTGCAAGGTGGGTTCTTAACCACTGGACCACCAGGGAAGTCCCAGAAAGTTATTTAAAATACTATGAAAGATGACATACAGCCCCCAAGTCAGGCTCCTTCTCACCAATAGTAAAAAATGAATAAAATTGAGGCAACTGATAGATACCATTTTCCCACTTGTAAAATTACCAGAATGCCTTTCAGAGGATAAAAGCTAAGCTTCGTTTTGTCAAAGGTGCCCAGAGACTGAAGGATGAATTTCTACAACCTTTACATAAAGCAATTTGCCAAGATGTATCAAGAGCGTTAAAATACCCCTTCCATTTGAGCTAATAAATCCTTTCCAGAAATTTATTCAAGGCAAAAAGTGTAGATAACACTGCATGTATAAAATGTTTATTATACCATTATTTATAACATGAACGAAGGAAAAAACTAGAAAAGTGATAATAACTTTATCATGTAGTCACTGGAAATTACAGATTCGAATAATTTTTGATGGCTCAGAGAAGTGTTTGTGATATAACATTAAATTTAGAAATCAGGGTACAACCACTGGAGAAGACATGAGATACACACAAATACCTTCTTCTTAACAATAAAAAAACACTAAGGAGGAAGCTTTGCTCCCTTTATCACAGCTCACTTACCAGCTCTAGGAGAGGAAATCTCAACTCTTAATCTGCTTTGTGTTCTCACAGACATTTAGGTAACAGGTGCATGGATAGCACTTGTGTGTATTATTTAAATCAAAAGCTATTGTTCAAATCATACTACAACTCGCATTTTTTACTCAGCAATATGTTTTTGTAATCTCTCCCTGTTGATACACATACAACTGGTTAAGTGTGTCAGAGTGAACCTTCTAAGGGCTATAAAACAGTCCATACTTCATCCATCCACGCCACTGATGGGCATTTAAATTGTTTTCTTCTTTTAAAACTTCATAGCACTATGATTAAGATCTTTTCACATTCTTTATTTTATTTTATTTTTTTTTGGCTGCTCTCCGGGGCATGTGGGATCCTAGTTCCCTGACTAGGGATGGAACATGCAGCCACTGCTTTGGAAGCAGAATCTTAACCACTGGACCAGCCACCAGGGAAGTCCCCTGCACACTCTTTTTAGGCTCTTTGTGTTTCTCCAAGGAATGTACTAAGACATGAACTGCCAGGCAGCATCTACTCACATTTTCAGTGTTGATATTCACCCCAAGTTGCAACCAGGAAAGTGAGAGAGAGACTACCTTCCCCTCATCCTCACCACCGCTTGAAGCTGCCTTTTGTTGTTAACGGCATCCTAATTTGCAACCCCATGATTGCCAGTGAGGTTGGGCCACTCTTGCACAGTCCAGAAGACCCACAGTCTCCCTGATCCTTGGCAGGTCTGCTGATGTCTCTGGCTGAGTCACCATCAGCAGGGACCAACCACGACTCTCACAGCAGTACGTTTATTTTTTACTTCCAATTTGGCCACTGACTTTAAAATAAATTCAAAATGGATTAAAGATCTAAATGTAAGACCAGAAACTATAAAACTCGAGAAGAAAACATAGGTAAAACACTCTCGGACATAAATCATAGCAGGATCCTCTATGACCCACCTCCCAGAGTAATGGAAATAAAAGCAAAAATAAACAAATGGGACTTAATTAAACTTAAAAGCTTTTGTACAGTGAAGGAAACTATAAGCAAGGTGAAAAGAAAGCCTTCAGAATGGGAGAAAATAATAGCAAACGAAGCAACTGACAAAGAATTAATCTCAAAAATATACAAGCAATTCCTGCAGCTCAATTCCAGAAAAATAAATGACCCAGTCAAAAAATGAGCCAAAGAACTAAACAGACATTTCTCCAAAGAAGACATACAGATGGCTAACAAACACACGAAAAGATGCTCAACATCACTCATTATCAGAGAAATGCAAATCAAAACCACAATGAGGTACCGTCTCACGCTGGTCAGAATGGCTGCTATCCAAAAGTCTACAAACAATAAATGCTGGAGAGGGTGCGAAGAAAAAGGAACCCTCTTACACTGTTAGTGGGAATGCAAACTAGTACAGCCACTATGGAGAACAGTGTGGAGAGTCCTTAAAACACTGGAAATAGAACTGCCATACAACCCAGTAATCCCACTGCTGGGCATACACACTGAGGAAACCAGAGTTGAAAGAGACACGTGTACCCCAATGTTCATCACAGCACTGTTTATAATAGCCAGGACATGAAAGCAACCTAGATGTCCATCGGCAGACGAATGGATAAGAAAGCTGTGGTACATATACCCAATGGAATATTACTCAGCTATTAAAAAGAATGCATTTGAATCAGTTCTAATGAGGTGGATGAAGCTAGAGCCTATTATATAGATCGAAGTTAGTCAGAGAGAAAAACACCAATATGGTATATTAACACATATATATGGAATTTAGAAAGATGGTAACAATGACCCTATATGTGAGACAGCAAAAGAGACACAGAAGTAAGGAACAGGCTTTTGGACTCTGTGGGAGAAGGCAAGGGTGGGATGATCTGAGAGAATAGCACTGAAACACGTATATTATCATATGTGAAACAGATCGCCAGTCCAGGTTCGATGCATGAGACAGGGTGCTCAGGGCTGGTACACTGGGATGACCCAGAGGGATGGGATGGGGAGGGAGGTGGGAGGAAGGGTCAGGATGGGAAACACATGTACACCCATGGCTGATTCATGTCAATGTATGGCAAAAACCACTACAATACTGTAAAGTAATTAGCCTCCAATTAAAATAAATTAAAAAAAAGAAAAGAAATAGGCAATTCAAATAAAATAAAATAAAGTCAGCCTAGTCCAGAGGGTCCTGGGTGTTTCCTTTTTTCCTCTACAGGGGTTGCATTTTTACCCTTGAGTTTTGGAGGCCTAGAGTTTTTGGAGGAGGAGGGGTTTCCCGCTGAGGACACCCTGAGCCCCCAGTGCTCGCCATCCTGCTCTGGGAACGGGCCCCCAGCCAGTGGGACCTGGGGTTTCTGTTTGATTTTCTGCAGCTATTCCAGGGTGGAGCATAAGGGGACTTCCCACCGTGGGACAGAATGATGGCATCACGGCACATGCGGGCGGGCCTGAGTTTTAGAGAACAGGGCGTCCTCTTTGATTCCTGGGGCAGGAGAGCAAGGCCCGTAGCAGTGGGCGGGTGGCAAAGCCGCAGAGCTGGAGGCTGGCAGGGCCACCTGGAACCCAGAGCTCCCCTGCACCCAGCACCGTTAAGGTGCAACGTGCCAAGGCCTGGGGGCTCTCACCCACCTGCCAGTTCTCACTCCATCAGAAGTGGAGAGAGTGGCGACCTCGATTTCACATCAGCAAAAATGTCTCTTTCTTGTTTATTCAACAACAAACCACATGAATGTTTCTCTTCATTGATAGTCACATTGGGATCATATCAGAATTTTAAGAAATCTTAAGAAAGCGTTGTTCAGAGTTTTCTCTCTTTTGTTTTCCGTTCTAGCTGGGGGTTTTTTACTGCTTTCCCTGGGCACCGTGGGCTGTGTAGAGGTGCCCGCCCGCCCGGGGGATCCTGGGGACCTCCCAGCTCCCCTGCAGAGACCCTACAACCTGCAGGCCCCCCACTCACCAGTTTGACGCCTCCTCTGCCGTCTTCCTTCCAGTGGCTGCCAATGCCTTGAGCCTGTGGGAGGCAGAGTGCAAGGAGCTCTCAGAACGCTAACTTTCATTCTTTGGAAAAGGTCGGGGTTGGGGGGCTGTCTCCACAATACAGCGGACCTTCAGGAGGGACCCCAGAGAGCTAGATGGGGAGACCTCAGAGTGTGATGCAGTGCCCAGACCTCCACCCTCTGCGCAGCATCACTGTGGTTTGGGAAACAGACTGCTTGCATCTCTCCACTCCCACCCATGATTTCCCTTCCCTGACCCCACCCCCAGTCCCTGGCATGGAGACCAAGGGTTCATGTCCTGAGGTTCACCCATGCCTGAATCCCACCTCCCTGACCCTCTCCCATGCACTCTCAGATCTTCAAGGCAGCCATGCAGGGCCACGTCCCTGGCTTGTACATGTGCCTCCCTGACCACATGCCCTAGGGGAAATGGCACAGGGTCTTCCAGGCTTGGCTCAGGTGTTCTTCCAGGAAGCCCTCCCTAAAGTGCTCAAGGAGGGTGCGCGTGCAGCTCTCCTGTGCTTCCCCACCACACACATGGCACCTTGCTCCTCATCTCAATGGACTCGTGTTCGCCTGCCTGTCCAACCATCTGTGAGCTCCCTGGGCTTAACCATGTCTTACTCATCCTTGCTGTATGTACAGTGAATTGAGTTTAACCGAAGGGGCCCAAACTAGACAGAATGGAGTTTGATGAAGGCAATTCATCCTCAAATTTAGCCTGGATATCGCCAGGAACCTGAGATGGCCACTGCCCAGTGGGGCTATTTCAGAGGATGCTGGTGGGCCTGAGGCCTTCTGGAGAGGTTAGCAGGAGACTTACCAGGGTGCTCCCACCCCAGGGAGACACTTAAAACAGGTTTCTCCAACTCCAACACATAGCTAATGTTTAAACTGGAAGGAATTGGGTTTATTTTGGTCACGCTTTGCAGCATATGAGATCTTAGCTCCCCAACCAGGAATTGAACCCACACCCCTTGCACTGAAAGTATGGCGCCTTAACCACTGGACCATCAGGAAAGTCCTTAAATTGGAAGGAATTTTAAGTATGTGTCTAACGGCAACTTCAGTCACATAATAAAGAGCGAATGTTACAGGCACTGGGACTGGGGTTTCAGCCCTGCCCCTCCACTACCATCCCTTTCTTGCCTCTATGTCCTCGTCTGCACCTGATGGACGGTGTCCAGCCTACGGCAGGCACCCATGCATGCCTGATCCTGTTCCTGTCTCACAGACTCCCGGTTTACTATGAACGTGACGTGACAACAAAGTCCTGATTTGGTTTGGGGAGAAAAGAGGTCTAGCCTCAGTCATTCCGTCCAGTTGGGCAGGGGTTTGTTATCTGTTTAAAGTGATTGCCCCCTCCCACATCCACAGTCACCTAAGGGGACTTCTGATGCATTTCCCATGTGAATACAGGCACGAAAAGGACCAGATCTAAGAACAACGTGGAAGCTGCCACCACTGTCAGGCTCAAAGCTCATCATTCTGGGGGGATCTTTCCCTGGAGGAGGGCATGGCAACCCACTCCAGTATTCTTACCTGGAGAATTCCATGGACAGAGGGGCCTGGCAGGCTATAGTCCATGGTGTTGCAAAAGAGTTCACATGACTCACACCTTCACCCTCCCTCTCTGGTGGGGATATTCAGGGTGGAGTCGTCTCTGTGTGGCCCTTCTCCTAAGATCACATCCTCCCTGCTTGGGGGCTTCCTTAACCATTTCTGTTCATTATCACACAGTCAAGAACCCTTACCCACAAGGGGTTTCTCTGCCCATTTAGAAGTAACATTCCTGTGTATTTCAACAGGTCCCAGCATCAGAGACCACCCCTGACCGACTTAGGGGCTTTTACAACGAGTCTCAAAAGCCATCTGTGATTATCCAAACTGCTCACAGAGAGGGTACAGCCAGGCGTCTCCAAACCCTGGTTCCAATTTCACAAACCTCGGGATCCCACCATCACCAGACAGCAAAGTTTGTCTTTAAAAGGCAAAGCGCGTGTCGTTTATAAAAGCAGAAAAGGCCTCATTTTGAGATGAATCTCGGGCCCGCAGGGTGCACCCCTTGACAGGAAGTCAGGGCTCTGAGCCGCCCGCAGTTCTGTGGCCACAGCAGGGTCAGCTTGGGGTCCGGGGAGCCGGGCCAGGCCAGGCGGTACTCACGCGGTGTGCGCTGGGAAGCCCATGCCCAGGAGGGGGTCCAGGAGGGAAGGGGTGCTGCGGCCCTTGAGTTTATTGAAGACTTTGGCATAGAGCTGGGTCTCGCCTGCTGCCATCGCTTCCTGCTGCAGACTGAGGCGAGCAGATAAAGCTGAGAGGCTGAGGCTGAGAAGAAAACCTCAAGCCCTTTCTGATCTTTCTGACAAAGCTAATATCCTGTTTGCATGAGATACTGCTTTTCAGAGTTCTCTTTGCAGAGTGTGGGTGCAGGGCCCACCAAGCCCCTTCCACAGTGGGGTTTGGGGTCAGGAGGTCATGGGATCGGCCTTGGTTCTGACTTGGGCTGCACTTGGGAGGAGTCTGCCTGGCATGGGTGGGAAGGGAGGCTGGGGGAGGGGAATCCAGGGTGGGGTTCTTTACTGGGTCCCACTGGCAGCAGAACCCTGAGCCACCTGGATCTTAGTTTCCCTGTCTGTAGAAGACATTAAACTACCCTGTATCAGCTGTCCCTCATAGTTTTAAAATTTCTGGCTCTTTTAGTTGTTCATTGATTTCTTTCCTGTAAAAACGTTATAAAGTTTAACACGCATGCAGAAAAGCTGGTGAATCCTACGGGTAGAGCTCCTTGCGTTTTCATAGTGGACTCACACCCCCTAATCCTCCAGGACCAGCAGTAAAACAGAGGTCCTCGACCTGGGAGTTTTGGCCCCCATTCCCAGGGACCACTGGCATTGTTGGGAGACATTTTGATTGTCACAACCAGAGGAGGGGGTGTTTGCTAACTGTGCCTAGTGAGGGGAGGCCAGGAACGCTGCAGCATACACGACAGCAAAGAAGGGTCCAGCTCAAGATGATAACAGTGCCAGAGTTGAGTGCCTCTGTTCTAAACATCATCAGAGCCTTGGAAGCCCCCGGGCCCCAGCGCCCCACCCCCAGCCTCCTAGTTTTCTCTTCCCTTTCCTGTAGCTGTTGCTCTCACTTGTATATTAATTTTGCTCATCTTTGAACCTGACATAAACAGAACCGTATAGTGTGTTCTCTTCCATGTCCGTTCCTTTTGCCCAAAATCACGAGCATGAAATTTATCCTTGTTGAGAGTAACCATATTTCACTATATTCCTGTATAGTGTTCCATCAGATAAATGCACCATGCTTTATTTCTCTAGTTGTCAGCTGATGTACATTTGGGTGCCTTTCAGACATTCTTGGTATATTTCTTTGAGTACCCGATGCACACATTTCTGTTAGGAACCTGTCTCAGGGTGGGATTGCGCGATCACAGGACGTGTTCGTCCTTCATCAGACACCGCCAAGCAATTTCACTCAGCAGTCGTACCAGCTCGCCCCCTCAGCAGCAGAGGATTGAAGTTCCTGCCCACACTTGATGTTATCATTCTTGCAGCCAATCTGGGGGTGTGTCGTGGTATCTCACTGTGGTTCTAAATTTGCATTTCCCCAAAGGGCGATGACACTGAGCACCTTGAGACGGGTTACTGGGCATTTGGATTTCCTCTTAGGTGAAGGGCCTCTTCTAGCGGTCCGCCATTTTTAAACTGGGTTGTTTGGGTTTTCTTATCCATTTGTGGAAACTCTGGAGACGAATCTTTTGTTGGATGACTTTATTTATTATTTTATTTTTAATTAATTAATTTTTAGTTTTTATCATTTTCAAAAGATTTTTTATTGGAGTATAATTGTTTATAATGCTGTGTTTCTGTGGTACAGAAAAGTGAATCATCTATATGTATATCCCCTCTTGGATTTCCTTCCCATTTAGGTCAACACAGAGCACTGAGTAGAGTTCCCTGTGCTCTACAATAGTTTCTCATTAGTTATCTATTTTATACATAGCAGTGTATATATGTATAAAGCATCTACTTCTGCTTCATTGACTATGCTAAAGTCTTTGACTCTGTGGATCACAGCAAACTGTGGAAAACTCTTAGAGAGATGGCAATACCAGACCACCTTACCTGCCTTCCAAGAAACCTGTATGCAAGTCAAGAAGCAACAGTTAGAACTGGACATGGAACAACAGACTGGCTCCAAATTGGGAAAGGAGTACATCAAGGCTGTATATTATCACCCTGCTTATATAACTTGTATGCAGAGTACATCATGTGAAATGCTGGGCTGGATGAAGCACAAACTGGAATCAAGATTGCCGGGAGAAATATCAATAACCTCAGATACGCAGATGACACCACCCTTATGGCAGAAAGTGAAAAGGAACTAAAAAGCCTCTTGATGAAGGCAAAAGAGGAGAGTGAAAATGCTGGCTTAACACTCAACATTCAAAAATGAAGATCATGACGTCTGGTCCCATCACTTCATGGCAAATAGATGGGGAAACAATGGAAGGTGACAGACTTTATTTTCTGGGCTCCAAATTCACTGCAGATGGTGACTGCAGCCAAGAAATTAAAAGACGCTTGCTCCTTGGAAGAAAAGACAGCATATTAAAAAGCAGAGATATTACTTTGCCAACAAAGGGGTGTCTAGTCAAAGCTATGGTTTTTCCAGTAGTCATGTATGGATGTGAGAGTTGGGCCATAAAGAAGGCTGAGTGCTAAAGAATTGATGCTTTTGAACTGTGGTTTTAGAGAAGTCTCTTAGGAGTCCCTTGGACTGCAAGGAGATCAAACTAGTCAATCCTAAAGGAAATCAGTCCTAAACATTCATTGGAAGGACTGATGCTAAAGCTGAAGCTCCAATACTTTGGCCACCTGATGTGAAGAACCAACTCATTAGAAAAGACCCTGATGCTGGGAAAGATTGAAGGCAGGAGAAGAAGGGGATGACAGAGGATGAGATGGTTGGATGGTATCACTGTCTCAGTGGACATGAGTTTGAGCAAACTTCAGGAGATGGTGAAGGACAGGGAAGCCTGCCATGCTGCAGTCCATGGGGTCACAAAGAGTCAGACACAACTGAGCAACTGAAATGAACTGAACTGAATAACTTTTTCTGGGCTTCCAGCTCAGTGGGTAAAGACTCCTCCTGCAATGAGGCAGATGCAGAAGACTTATGTTCGGTCTCTGGGTCGGTAAGATCCCTTGGTTGAGAGCATGGCAACTCACTCCAGTATTCTTGCCTGGAGAATCCCCATGGACAGAGACATCTCAAAGAGTTGGACATGACTGAAGCAACTGAGCACATGCAATAACTTCGTCCAAGCTGTGGTCTGCTTTTTAAAAATCTCTTAGTAATGTCTTTGGGTGTAATTAATTTAGCAATCTTTTCTCTGATTGTTAGGATTTTCTACATCCTGTTGAAGAAATCACTGTTAATACAATATGGATGTAGGTAGATTCATGGGGTCACAAAGAGTTGGACATGACTGAGCGACTGATCTGATCTGATCTGATGTTTTCTTCTTGGCATTTTACCAAGTTTACAATTCATATTAAGCTCTACTATCCATTTGAATTAATTTTATATATGGTGGGAGGTAGAGGTGAAAGTTCATTTATTCCCCACGTTTTTGTTCACTGAAAGGACTATCCTTTGCCCAGTGAATTGCAGTAGAATGTTTACTATAAGTCAGTTGATTGAATATGTATCAGCCTGTTTCTGACTCTATTATGCTTTATTATTTGATTGTTCAATTTTGTGTCCACATTACACTATTTTGATTACTGTGGTACTGAGCCCTCTGATTTTGTCTCCTCCTTCAAGGCTGTTTGCTTCTCTACACCCTTTGATTTTTCATATAAATTTAAAAGTCAAGTTGCTGTAGTGGGCCATTGGAAGGTGCAGAAAGACTCTCATATGTTGCCAAACTGGTTCTCAACAAAGGGGCCAATGTAATTCATAAAGTGTTAGTCACTCAGTCGTGTCCAATGCTTTGTGACCCGATGGGCTATAGCCTGCCAGGCTCCTCTGTCCATGGCATTCTCCAGGCAAGAATACTGGAGTGGGTTGCCATTCCCTTCTCCAGGGGATCTTCCTGACCCAAAGATCGAACCTGGATCTCTCCCATTGGCAGGCCAATTTTTTACAGTCTAAGCCTCCAGGGAAGTCAATGTAATTCACAGAGGAAAGGATAATGCTTTCAACAAATAGTGCTGTTAACTGCACATCAGTATGGAGAAAGTATGAATCTCAACACTTTCTTCACATCGTGTCCCCAAATTAACTCAAAATGTATGATGGACCTAAATGTAAAAGCTAAAACTGTGAAACTTCTAAAAGAAAAAAGAAATCTTTCCTATGTTGGAGATTGCCAAGTTTTCTTAGTACATAAAAAGAATGAATCATACAAGCAGAAAATTGATAAATTTGGCTTCAAAATTGAAAACATTTACTCTTTAAAAGACATCGTAAGGAAAATAAAAAGACCATGCACAGACAGGGATAGGATATCATCATAAACACACCTGACACAGGACTTAGATCCAGAATATAATATAATATAATATAATATAATATAATATAATATAATTGCATATGTATCCACTTGGGTGTAGTAGTGTTAGTCTTTCAGTCGTGTCCCACTCTTTGTATATATATATATAATTTTCTCAATAATAAGAAAACAAACAATCCAGTTTAAAAATAGGCAAAAGATCTAAATGAACACTTAACAAAAGAAGATACAGAAATGGCTATTGAGGACGTGAAAGCTATTGAATATCATTAGTCATCAGGAAAATGTAAATTAAAACCACAACGTGATGCCGAATACACTTACTGTGCTGTGCTTAGTCGCTGAGTCGTGTCCGACTCTTTGCATCCCTATAGACTGTAGTCTGCCGGGCTCCTCTGTCCATGGTGATTTTCCAGGCAAGAATACTGGAGTGGGTTGCCACACCCTCCTCCAAGGGATCTTCCCAGCACAGGGACTGAACCCAGGTCTCCCACATTGCAGGCAGATTCTTTACAGTCTGAGCCACCAGGGAAGCCCAAATACACCTACTAGAAGAGCTAAATTTGAAAAGACAGACAGTACCAAGTATTGGCAAGGCTGTGGAATAATTGGAACTCTCACAAGGCTGTGGAATAATTGGAACTCTTGTACGGTGCTGGTAGGAATGCAAAATTGTCCAACATTTTGACATTTGAGTTTCTTATAGTTAAACATACATTTGCTATATGACCAAGTCATTCCTAGCAATCTTCCAGGGAGAAATAAAAATGTATGTCCACACTAAAACTTTACATGAACCTCCCTGATGGCTTCATTCACAGGAGACCCAAACTGGAAAAAATTTAAATGTCCATCAACTGGTGAATGGATACACAAATTATGCTATATTCAGTCAGATCAGATGAGATCAGTCGCTCAGTCATGTCCAACTCTTTGCAACCCCATGAATCGCAGCACGCCAGGCCTCCCTGTCCATCACCAACTCCCGGAGTTCACTCAGACTCACGTCCATCGAGTCAGTGATGCCATCCAGCCATCTCATCCTCTGTCGTCCCCTTCTCCTCCTGCCCCCAATCCCTCCCAGCATCAGAGTCTTTTCCAATGAGTCAACTCTTCCCATGAGGTGGCCAAAGTACTGGAGTTTCAGCTTTAGCATCATTCCTTCCAAAGAAATCCCAGGGCTGATCTCCTTCAGAATGGACTGGTTGGATCTCCTTGCAGTCCAAGGGACTCTCAAGAGTCTTCTCCAACACCACAGTTCAAAAGCATCAATTCTTCAGCGCTCAGCTTTCTTCACAGTCCAACTCTCACATCCATACATGACCACAGGAAAAATCATAGCCTTGACTAGACGGACCTTTGTTGGCAAAGTAATGTCTCTGCTTTTGAATATGCTATCTAGGTTGGTCATAACTTTCCTTCCAAGGAGAAAGTGTCTTTTAATTTCACGGCTGCAGTCACCATCTGCAGTGATTTTGGAGCCCAAAAAAAATAAAGTCTGACACTTTTTCCACTGTTTCCACATCTATTTCCCATGAAGTGGTGGGACCGGATGCCATGATCTTCATTTTCTGAATGTTGAGCTTTAAGCCAACTTTTTCACTCTCCTCTTTCACTTTCATCAAGAGGCTTTTGAGTTCCTCTTCACTTTCTGCCATAAGGGTGGTGTCATCTGCATATCTGAGGTTATTGATATTTCTCCCGGCAATCTTGATTCCAGCTTGTGTTTCTTCCAGTCTAGCGTTTCTCATGATGTACTCTGCATATAAGTTAAATAAACAGGGTGACAATATACAGCCTTGACGAACTCCTTTTCCTATTTGGAACCAGTCTGTTGTTCCATGTCCAGTTCTAACTGTTGCTTCCTGGCCTGCATACAAATTTCTCAAGAGGCATTCCCATCTCTTTCAGAATTTTCCACAGTTTATTGTGATCCACACAGTCAAAGGCTTTGGCATAGTCAATAAAGCAGAAATAGATGTTTTTCTGGAACTCTCTTGCTTTTCCCATGATCCAGCGGATGTTGGCAATTTGATCTCCGGTCCCTCTGCCTTTTCTAAAACCAGCTTGAACATCAGGAAGTTCACAGTTCACATATTGCTGAAGCCTGGCTTGGAGAATTTTAAGCATTACTTTACTAGCGTGTGAGATGAGTGCAATTGTGCAGTAGTTTGAGCATTCTTTGGCATTGCCTTTCTTTGGGATTGGAATGAAAACTGACCATTTCCAGTCCTGTGGCCACTGCTGAGTTTTCCAAATTTGCTGGCATATTGAGTGCAGCACTTTCACAGCATCATCTTTCAGGATTTGGAATAGCTCAACTGGAATTCCATCACCTCCCCTAATTTTGTTCGTAGTGATGCTTTCTAAGGCCCACTTGACTTCACATTCCAGGATGTCTGGCTCTAGGTCAGTGATCACACCATCGTGATTATCTGGGTCGTGAAGATCTTTTTTGTACAGTTCTTCGGTGTATTCTTGCCATCTCTTCTTAATATCTTCTGCTTCTATTAGGTCCATGCCATTTCTGTCCTTTATTGAGCTCATCTTTGCATGAAATGTTCCTTTGGTATCTCTGATTTTCTTGAAGAGATTCCTAGTCTTTCCCATTCTGTTGTTTTCCTCTATTTCTTTGCATTGATTGCTGAAGAAGGCTTTCTTATTGCTTCTTGCTATTCTTTGGAACTCTGCATTCAGATGTTTATATCTTTCCTTTTCTCCTTTGCTTTTCGCCTATCTTCTTTTCACAGCTATTTGTAAGGCCTCTCCAGACAGCCATTTTGCTTTTTTGCATTTCTTTTCTATGGGAATGGTCTTGATCCCTGTCTCCTGTACAATGTCACGAACCTCATTCCATAGTTCATCAGGCACTCTATCTATCAGATCTAGGCCCTTAAATCTATTTCTCACTTCCACTGTATATTCAATCAATGGGATAATATTTATCTATAATAAGGAACACACTGTAGATTCATACAATATCATGGGTGAATTTAAAAGAACGTTATATCAGCTAAAAATAGCCAGAGACAAAATCATGCTATATGATTTTGTTTAAATGAAATCCTAAAAATGATAAAACTAATCTATAGAAACAGAAAGCAGATTAAGTGGTTGACCAAAACTAGTGTATCCAGTGTTCTTGCCTGGAGAATCCCAGGGACGGGGGAGCCTGGGGGGCTGCCGTCTGTGGGGTCGCACAGAGTTGGACACGACTGAAGTGGCTTAGCAGCAGCAGCAGCAGCAGCAGCAGTATATTTAGGGGCTTTGCGGGTAATGGAAATGTTCTATTCCCTGATTTGGTGGTGAGTAGATAGGCACATAGATCTGAACTAAACATGTAGAATGAACTAACTAACACTTAGGATGAATGCATTTTATAGTGTGTAAACTAAACTTCAATAAAATTAATTTTAAAAAAGGAAAGAAAGGGAATCCAAAGGACAATAAAAAGCAGTATGCCAATTTCCACCAAAAAAAAAAAAAAAAACCAAAAAGCAGATCCTGCTGGGATTTTGATTGAGATTTTCCTGTCTCTGTAGATCAGTTTCAATAATACTGAGCCTTTCATTCCATAAATACGGTGTGTCTCTCTATTTGATTTCTCTTAGTAAGGCTTTGTCGTTTTCAGGGCTTTGTACTTCTGTCGTTAAGTTTATTCCTCCATGTTGTTTGTTTTTGGTACTATTGTTTAAAAATAATTTCTACTTACATTTGTTTGTTGCCTGTGTATAAAAACACGATTGATTTTTATGTACTGACATCACATCCAGCAATCTGACAGAGGTCACTTATTAATTCTAATATTTTGTAGATTCTCTTGAATTTTCTATGTACACTATTATATAATCCTCAAATAAGGACGGTTTCCCCCTCACTTTTTAATATTTATAAACTTCATTTATTTAATATTTATGAACTTTATTTCCTCTTCTTGCCATATTGTCGAGCAAAGACCTCCATAAAAGTGGCTTTTTGGTAGGCAGTCATTATCAAATAAAAGAAATTCCTTTTCACTCCTGGTTTACTGAAGTGTGTTAAAATGTCATTAATAGATATTAAATTTAAATCTTATGTTTTTTCTGCATCTATTGAGGTGATCATATTGTTTTCCTTCTTTATTCGATAATTATACCAATTGACTTTTTAAAAAATGGACAAATTAAAATAATTTTATTAATCCACTTTAAAATAGCAATAATAAGCCATTATATGTTAATGTAAATATCATATTTTGGTAACAGAAAACTATATTTTACAAAACAAAAAAAATTACTGATAAGATTGGCATGTTTTATATTTTATATTTTTGCAAATCTCTTTTGCAAGTATCTGCCTGCAATGCCGGAGACCTGAGTTTGATCCCTGGATGGGGAAGATCCCCTGGAGAGGGGCATGGCAACCTACTCCAGTATTCTTGCCTGGAGAATCCCCATGGACAGAGGAGCTCGGCGGGCTGCAGTCCATGGGGTTGCAAAGAGTCGAACACGACTGAGTGACTAACACTTTCTCTTTAAACTGTAGATTTAATTTAATTTATTTAAGTGGTATAGGACTAGTCTTCTTCTGTTTTCTCATATTGTTTTTCAAGGAATTTGACCATCTTATGTGAGCTGCCCAAGTTCCAGGCACTTCCAATTGTTACATAATTTCCGTGTCCAGATTGTTGATCTTAAAAAAATACAAGTCAGTTATTTTACCAGCAAAAATGGGTTCGAGAATAACAAAGAATTACAATTTGGGACAAGCAAATCAAAGTAAAAATCATGGACGAGTCCGGTAAATAAAGGAGAGGAACATTACTTCATAGCTAAAAAAGAGGAAGTTGGGAGGGCTTATTTTGAACTAAGTCCATTGGAGAAAAGAGAGAGTGCACGATGATGATGGTTTCTCATTGGCTGAGTTACTGAGTTGGTCAATTCCTTGAAGAAGATGCAGTGTGCCTCTTTTCTCAGTAATGGGGGCTCATTACTGGTAATTCCTTCCTCTTGATGATTCTTCTGTTGGGGTCTGTTATTGACAATTTGTCCTGTAACTGGCATTTCTAACTGTATGTCTGCGAGAGCGCCCCCTTCTGGCCTCCCAATTCTATTTTAGTGGGGTTTCCCTCTTATTAATTTTCACATTTTGCAATATTGATTCTATTATTCTTAGATATTTGATTATTATTGATGCACTGTAAATTATATCTTTTTGAAATTTCACGTTCTGATTCTGTTGCTCAGAGATCAAAATACTACTGATTTCACATTATTTTATATTTAAATTATATTCACCAGTCTTGCTTGACTAACTTGTTAATTCTAATAGTTTATCTTTAGAATTTTAAAGATATTCATGTGCAAAATGATTTTTCTATCAATCAATAATAGCTTTATTTCTTTTTATTAACCAGTACATATTTTCTTTTAAAAATTCTCCATCCCCCACTTACTTCTTTCCTTCTCTCTTTCCTTCCTTCCATTGTTCCTTTCTTTTTTCTTCTCTTCTTTCATCTTTTTTCTTTTTTCCTTATTCTTTATTCCTCCCCTTTCCCTCTCCCTCCTCCTCCTTCTTCTGGTTTTATTGCCCTGGCTCGGATATCAAATATTGAATACATATGATATATATTTATGTAGTGAATTTCCTTATATTGTTCTCCACCTCAGGGGAAAAGGCTTTTCATATTTCACCTTTAAGTGTGAAATGTAAGAATTATATTTTAAAGTATTATCTTCTTCCCTTGAGGACATCAAAAGATGAAATCATTTCAAAAATCAAATGAATTGCAAATCTTACATTTGAACATCTGAAAAGAGACAAAGCTTGCTACCCAAAGGGAAAAAGGCAGCTTTGGACTCTGAAATACAGCTTCTACTCAAACATATTTTTCTCTTCTAAGGGTGAACCACTTTTAGAGCAATGATGATTATAACACTAAAATATATATTTATCTTTTTTATTTTTTAAAAAACTTACTTCCGTATACCAGGAAATGCCTTATCGAGGTTAACTCACTTTTCTTAGAATGAAAAGCTATCTTCAAAGGCCAAAAGTGCGAAGACTGACGCTTCCTGCCAGACGGTCTCTACTGTGACTGACCCCTCCCTTCACTCACCAAAGTAATCAAGGTGAAAACAGGCCACACCTGTAACTCCAGCTGTCTGCAGGTGGTCCCCACAGCTTCACAGAGCCCAGGGGGTGCCCTCAGGGGAGGATGGCCCTTTTCACACCTCCAAACCAAGACCTCTGAAGACAGCAGCTTGGGGAATACCAGATGCCAGCCCTAGGCGTGCTGATTTCTATTTTCTTAACATTTATCTTGAGCTTGATGGAATTGAATTGTAAGTTACCTTTCTGAAAGGCTACTTCATGGTGGTAGAAGTTCAGCTACCTCCATGGGCTCTTTTCCTAATACTCCCTTGGTGAATTGTCTCAGTCTTTGACCTCATCTGACACACGTGCCAACATGTGAACACATGTTAATATGACCTTGTGATTGCTTTTGCTTCCTGCATGTCTATTCAGTATTGTTCATCCATCTTAGTTTATAATCAGCTCATATACATGGAGACCCATCATACACTCATCATTGTGCTGAACACCCCAAAGTACATTCTGGACTCTGTCCTCCAGGGATTGAACTGCACTTGGGAGCAGTCCCCATGACATCTGGGTAAAAGCAAAGAAAGGATGAAGTTCTAAGTTTCCTGTCATTGTCTTTAGGAGCAAATATTCCTTCAAGGAGGCTTCCCTGGTGGCTCAGATGGTGAAGAATCTGCCTGCAATGCAGGAGACCCGGGTTTGGTCCCAGGGTCGGGAAGATCCCCTGGTGAAGGGAATGCAACCCACTCCAGTATTCTTGCCTGGAGAATCCCATGGACAGAGGAGCCTGGTGGGCTACAGCCCATGGGGTTGCACAGAGTCCGACACGACTGACTAACACTTTCACTTTTCATTTCATTCCTTCAGGGACTGGAGATGATAGTTAAGAAAGAATGAAAGTGAGCCACATCTATGCCACATCTATGAGCCTGTGCTTTAAAGCCTGAGAACGGCAACTTTTGAGTCCACATACCACAACTACTGAAGCTCAAGCCACTGTAACAAGAACCCCACACACCGCAATGAAGAATAACCTCCACTCGCCACAGAACTGCACGGCAACGAAGACCCAGTACAGCCATAAATAAATGCATAAATAAAAATGATGTTAAAAAGATCACCCCCAAATCCAGCCCTGGTCTCCACCTGCACCACCAGCGCCTGGTCATGGCTGCAGGCGCCCAGGTTTCCAGTGGCCTCCTCCTGCCTCTCCACACCCACCCCTGACCCTACACACATGGGTAGATCCCTACCTGACCCTGCTCAGCTCCTCCAGCCTGTCCCTCACACAGATGCCAGACCAGAGTCCTTCCAGGGGCCCAGGCCCTTACCTGCCTATCCGCCTCTCCAGGCACAGAGGCTTCCCTGAGTTTCTCTGGCACCACTAGCTCACTCCCTCCACTGGGCCTTTGGCATTAATGTTCCTGTGCTTGGAGCCACCTCCCCTCTTTGCTGGGATCTGAGACCGTTATTGCAGTGCTTGCTCCTGGACAAACGTCTCCTCAAGCAACAAAATACAAAGAAAGTATAAGGGACTAAAAACAACTGCATGCATGCACAAAGGTGACAAATTCTGGACAAGATACACAAAATAGAAGACCAAAACAAAACCACCCAACTGCCACTTCTGAAGAGCTGGGAGCAAAAGCAGGGTACTGCCCATGCCCCCTGCCTTCAACATGACCCAAGGGGTGGGCAAACCACCTAAGCCACCCCTCTGGCCCGTCCACTGGACCCACTCCCACCTTCGACCTGTGTAAGGAACCAGGTCAAGCCTCCTCAAGGAGCAATCAAGGGAAACTCTTCCTTCTTTTTCCTCCTTCCTGGGGCTGCAGGAGCCCCGATGAAGCCTTGCCTGAATTTCTCATCTGGCCTCTTATCTATTTCTGTTTATTAAGGAGGTCAAGAATCCTGGTCGGTATCGAGCTCACAAGATCCACTTCATCACGTCATCAAGGGCTGCTAAGACGTCACTTCTTCCTGGAGGCCTTCCTCCACCACCCTGTCCCACGATTCTCTAAGCCTCTCCCAGCCTCATCTCTTCCCAGTATTTTCTTCACCTGAAACCACAGGTGAGTCCTTTGACCCCTTCGCCATCTGCTCTGTGTCTAGATGGCTGGCCCATGGCAGATGGCCTGTGAATGTCTGCTAAATCAATGAATGCCTGATTTCCATCTAGCTCACATTCTCCCCAGCCTTCCAAAGGGGCTCCTAGTCCCCAGCCCACAGCAGCAGGGCTCTGTGGTTACACATAGTTGAGCTGTATTGTGTGCGGGAGCCTCTTGGGAGGCAGAGGCCCCTGCAGAATGGAGCCAGAAAGTGTCTGCACTGTGCTGACCGCGGGTCCCTTGTTTTTTTTCTGCAGAGCGGCTGCAAGTCTAAACCTAGGCTCAGGCATGCAGGGCATGCAGGGGGCTAGAAACACCCACCAAGGCATATCCCTGCCCCCTGGGTGAGCTTGCTCAGCATCGGGCAGGACCTCTCAGTTCTTTTAAATAAAAGGGGTGCCTATGACCCAAAGCCTCTCGGATGAAAAGTGTCTGAAAAGGTTGCTCACTTACTAATTAAAGGCGAGCCACGCTTTCCCCTCCTGGTTTCTGCAGTCAACTCCCAGTGGCTACCTGATAGTCGCTGCCAGGTAGGGTTACACAGAGGCCCGCGATCTTGTCATTTGCTGCGATGATTGAGTCGACAAGGCTGAGTGACTCCGTGGAAATATTTCCCGGTTGGACTAAGCTGTTGGCAGCCTGCTTACCATCGCACTTGCATTTATAATGAAAAAGGAAGCTATTTCTGCTTTGAAGGATGGCGGCTCCAGAAATGGTGAGTGAAGTGGGTGGGTGGAGAGAAGGTGATTCTAAAAGTTGACTTCTCAACATTTCTCAGTGGAAACCTCCCAACCATGGCCCTTTGGGAAGGGACTCCCTTACCTAGGTTCCCGGTTTCAGAAAGCATTTTGCTGTTGATTCTTATGCTTGTTCTAAAGTTGGGCTGTGGAATTTGCCATAAGCTGATGGCAAGCAGCATGTATCAGCAAGCATCAAAGTAAAAAATGTTGAGTGTGAATTGATTAGTTTCCTAAGATACAGTTTGAAGCTACCCTTGCAATGGAAATGAAATAAACGTTTTTCATGTGTAGCTCTTAAACTCTGAAGACAGAGTTTAAGTGGCTTGATAGCTCCCTTTTGAATTTCAAATGTTACAAGTAAACGGAAAATAACAATGGGTGATCTACATATCTATGTTTATATGACTGTTGGAATGTTCTAGGTTTTAGCTCTTTGCAGAAGCAGCTTCCTGGGGAACTCATGCCTGAGTCCTGGGAGAGTAAGCTGGAATTTCGTTGGGAACATTAGGCCCCTTCCTTGCCCCCTCCATCCTTCTTTGAGTTACTGGAAATGACTTCCAAAGGTTTCTCACCTGTCCAGCTTCGCGACAAGTGGAATTCTTTTGGTGGGAACAGAGCCCCAGTGTAGCTTTGGTGCAAGCCTATGGTCAGTGCCCAGCCACTCCTCCCTTTGCGAGGGAAGGGGGGCCTGGGCACCCAGAGGCCAAGGATACTCCCATCCTTAATTAGGTCAAGCCTGTGCGAGCCAGGAAAGGGTTGTGTTTATGGGAAGCTCCAAATACTGGGGATGACCGTCCCTTCCCTGGTGCTGTCTGCATTTTAGGGACACGGACATCATGTAAGTATCAAAACTTATGACTACGGTATGTGTTATCACCTGTGCAGGCAACAGGTCAAGTTTATGGGGGATGAAAGACAGGAGGAAAGTGTTTGAAAGTAATTTATCTTCTGAAAAATTACGGCACACTGACTTCTAAATTATAAACCGGCATATCTCTAACGACGTGCTATTCAATTGAGCTGAAAATTGGTTGAGCAAACTGGGAAAATCATGTTTGGAAGAATTATGTTCATAGTTTTTTGCTCTCTCTCGTCGTTTCTCTGTTATCTGCTGGGGCTCAGAAAAAAAAAAAAAGATGCATTCTCCCCGGACAAATAGTTTTGATTTATCGGGACCAAGTGCGTTTTATGTGGATTGTCAGATTTCAAAGATTTCTCTCAACAAAGATTCTTTTGATGTGAATACTTTAAATAGAGAAGCAAGTACTCTCTGCTCTTTCCCGAGAAGGAGGTGGAGGTGGAGGTGGAGTTGGAGCCCGGCCTCCGAGGTCCTGAAATAGTCACGATGGGGGAGAACGACCCGCCTGCTGCTGAAGCCCCCTTCTCCTTCAGATCACTTTTCGGCCTTGACGATTTGAAAATAAGTCCTGTTGTACCAGGTAAGCGGGACCAGGTGTGATGTCTGCCCCCACCTCACCCCCCAGATATGGATGATCCATGTGGCTGAAGGTCCCTTGTAGAAATATCTCCCCAGGAGTCCTCACATCCACAGGCCACTTCCTCGGGTTTGCAGAATCCCAGAGGGAAGGGGCATTAAAAAGGCCTTCACTTTGTTCAGGCCTCTTTGAACAACTCCCTGGAGACAATTGGTTTTTTTCTGGATGGAAGTTTTCAGAAATTGAGGCTCCAATTTCTCCTGGGAAGTTAGGGGTCAGATCCTGGCCAGGAAATCTCTGAGATCTCCAGGAAGTCCTGACAATCAGTGGTCACCAGCCCCTCCAGAAAACTTAAAATAAGCTGGGTCCCCTGAAGGTGTCAGATGCCTAGATTAAAATTCAACAGCAAGTGACGGAGTTGCTTCTAGCAACTAAAGGAAGGGAAGTTGGTTTTGTAAATGGGTCATAAACGCTTGGGCAAATGGTGGGCTCCTTAATACCTGGTTAGGATCCTTTTGGCAAGAACCTATCAGAACTTGTCACAGGAATCTGAGGCTCCTGGTCCCGGATGTGGTCAGGAAGACTGAACTGGGGGCTAAGCAGAGTGACATGTGGGGGCTCTGCTGAGGTTCCAGAAAGCACAGTGTAGGGGGCTGTCATATGATTCCTTCTAAACCACTTGGACAATTGATGTAAATGAATGCGAGGTGGGAGAAGAGGTGTGTAAGGGAAAAGATACACAATTTAAACACTTTTCAAAAATTAGCATTGGTGCAAATTAAAGAAAAAAGTGCCCTGCAATCACCTGGCCACCAACATTTAGCTGGGTTTTCTATCTTCTTTATTTTCTCTGTGTCCTTGTCTATAAGTACATGCTCATCTACAGCGCAGAGAGAGACATGTATTGTTCCTTGTATTTTCTTGGTTTTATAAACACGCCGCCCCCTTTTTTAAAATAGGATTACAACTTTGCATCAAGTAGATGTATAATCTACATGGCCATTTGGCATCATTTGACATATAATTGTTGCTAGTACTGTATAATATATATCATATGAAAACCAATAGCAGTTTACATATTCTTTTCTGCTCATTTTTGAAAATTTCTCCGTGATTAATTCCTAGTTTCAGGAAAGAGTAAAAACTTTTAAAAACTTTTCTTTTAAAATAAGTCAATGCATTGTTCATGATAGAAATTTAGAAAATATAGTTAATCAAAAAGATTTTTTGAAATGACCCACAATTTTATACTCTTACTCAGAGATAACACTATATCATTTTTTAGGTTTTCTTGCCTTTTTCCTATCCTATCAACATATCTGTGTTTCCCTTTGAAAGTGACATATAAAGGGAGAACCCAGAGACATTTTGGGTTTGGTTCCAGACCACTTAATTCACCAATTAAGCAAATATTATAATTGAGTCATATTACTTTTTTGATTTCCCCATACATGTAAAAGTCAAACTTATTCTCTACTGTAGTCTATTCAGTGTGCAACAGCATTATGTATAAAAACAATGTACATAATACCTAGTTAAAACTTGAGTTTTAGCTTAATTAAACAGTTAACTTATTTCTAAATAATATTAGCCATTATCTGTTGCTACAAACCTTCAATTTATGAAAACTGCAATATTGGCTGGAAAAGAGTGATAAAATGAGGTCTGCTTATGCTATTTGTAAAATTTTGAAGCTTTTTTGAAACTTAAAAATATCATGTTCATATTTCCATGGCATTAAGTAATTAATAGCCTTTTAAGGTTGTCCAACAATGGCTCCTGGGCCAAATCTGGCCCATCGTCTGTTTTTATAAATTAAGGTTTATTGGAGCACAGACATCCATTTATTCACATTTTGTCTGGCTTCTGTCTACAGAGTTGAGGAATGGTGAGAGGGACCCATATGGCCCGTAAAGTTGAAAACATTTAAATTGGGTCCTTCACAAAAAAGTTTGCCGAGTCCTCTTCTTTATCATTTTAAGCATTTCTATACCACTTGCTATTTCACCAGCTCCTTTTTGGGGGTACTTAGGCTATTTTCATGTGTCCATGTATCAATATTATCAAGGTCATGCCTTTAAGTGTACTTGTTTGTAGAGATTTGTGTACATCTCTGATGACTTTTTAGAATAAATTCCTAGAAGTGAAATTAATAGGTCAAATATTCTATCCATTTTTAAGCTTTTTAATGCGAAGTGAAAGTCACTTAGTCGTGTCTCTTTGTGACCCCACGAACTATACAGTCATGGAATTCTCCAGACCAGAATACTGGAATGGGTAGCCTTTCTCTTCTCCAGGGATCTTCCCAATCGAGGGATCGAACCCAGGCTGGCTGCATTGCAGGTGGATTCTTTACCAGCTGAGCCACCAGGGAAGCCCAAGAATACTGGAGTGGGTAGCCTGTTCCTTCTCCAGCAGGGTCTTGTGCATTACAGGCGGATTCTTTGCCAATACATATTTCCAGTTTGACTTTCCAAAAGTTTACACAAATTATACTCCTATTGACTGTTAAGTGGAGACCTATTTCTTTTCGCCTGGACTTCAGCAGGAATAATACTAATAATAATACACTGCAAAGTTGATACACAATTATGTCTAATATGCTTTTTATTTCTTTCTATTTCTGAAGAGATTGAAGGGTCTTTTGTGCTTGTTTGTCATTTGCATTCCTTCTTTGGAGAGATACTATGCTTTTGCTTTTTATTCCAAGCTTGCCCTCAAAGACAGCAAGGAGGAAGGGGGGCCAGGACGGGGCCCACAGGGCATGCGGCTGAGGAGCTGTAAAGGGGCAAACGTGAGCTGATACAAAAGTTCTAACCAAAGGAAAATCTTTGGATCTACAGGGGCTTCCCTGATAGCTCAGTTGGTAAAGAATCCTCCTGCAATGCAGGAGACCCCAGTTCGATTCCTGGTTTGGGGAGATCTGCTGGAGAAGGGGAAAGGCTACCCACTCCAGTAATCTGGCCTCAAGAACTAGTCCATGGGATCACAAAGAGTCAGACAGGACTGAGCATCTTTCACTTTCTTTGGGGCTTCCCTGATAGCTTAGTTGGTAAAGAATCCACCTGCAATGCAGGAGACCCTGGTTTGATTCCTGGGTTGGGAAGATCCCCTGGGGAAGGGATAGGCTACCCACTCTAGTATTCTTGGGCTTCCCTTGTGGCTCAGCTGGTAAAGAATCCACCTGCAATGTGGCCAACCTGGGTTCGATCCCTGGGTTGGGAAGATCCCTGGAGAAGGGAAAGGCTACCCACTCCAGTATTCTGGCCTGGAGAATTCCATGGGGTCACAAAGAGTCAGACACGACTGAATGACTTGCACTTGAATCTACAGTAAGGGCTTACTTCCTAAATCTCCCTCTTAGCTACAGAACAGTTAGGAGGATGAGTGGCCATTCAGGGCTCCCGCTGAGTTTTAAGTGAGACTGGAGAGTGGGCATCTCAGTGGGGAGACTGACTGGTTTGGGGCAGGCCTCCTGGGCAGGGAAGGTAGAAGGGAGGAGTCTGCTTTGCTGACAGTGAATTGGTCATCCTGGAAAGAACTGGTCTCTGACCCTGAGATAAAACCACCTTCATTATCCTGAAACAATCCATCCGTCCATCCATGTGCCCATCCCTCCCTTCTTCCCTCCCTCCCTTCAATCTACTAACATTTATTGAGGACTGCAGTGTGGCCACTGCTGTTCTGGGTGCTGAGAGTGCAGCCTGGAACATGCCACCTGCTCCTCCATCCAAGGCTAAACAAGGGCCGTGCCAGTGGTTCCTCCACCCCGCTCTGCACCCTTGGCACTAAGCCTAGTATGCTTCTCTCGTCCCCTCATTCTTCTCTCCCCCCACCTGCCCCGTGCCCTTTTCTTCTTTACACTTTTCTCCTTTTCTATTATTTCTTCACTCCTTCTCAGTTTTGTTTCCCAATTCTCTTCTGTTTTGGACAACTTGGAATGCTACTGATCATTTTACAACCACAGTCTTTATTGCCAGAGGGGGCTTCCCAGGTGGCTCAGATGGTAAAGAATTTTCAATACAGGAGATGCGAGTTTGATCCCTGGGTTGGGAAGATCCCTTGGAGAAGGGAATGGTTACCCACTCCAGTATTCTTGCCTGGAGAATCCCATGGACAGAGGAGCCTGGTGGGCTACAGTCCACGAGGTCACAGACAGTTGGACAGGACTGAGCAACTTTCACTTTCTTCGCTTCAAGTTGTGAGTTTCCAAGCACAGGCAGGGGGACTCTCCAAGAGATGGTCTGGAATGAAGGCCATCAGTGTCTGCACCCGTGACTGGTGGAGAATGACCTGCATGCCATCTGGTGACCCTCTCAAAAGTCCCCGCTCTTCCTCTCCTGAGAGCACCCTGTTTGGATTTTACATGTTGCCCTCTTCTGTAGGAGAGGTGGGGTCCTACCTCCCCTCTGTATTCATTTCCTAGGGCGACCAACACCACAGACTCCATGGCTTAAAACAGCAGAAATCTATTACCTCCTCATCTGGAGGTTAGAAGTCTGAAACCAAGGTGATGACAGGGCATTACTCCCTCCAACACCTGCAGGGAAATCCTTCCTTGCCTCTTAGATTATGGGGGTTGTTGATAATCATGCCTTCCTTGGCTTATAGATGAGTCACCCCAGTCTCTGCTTTCGTCTTCGCCTGGCGTTCTGCCCGTGTCTTTTCACATCATCTTCCCTTTTCGTGTATTGGTCTGTGTCTGAATTTCCCCTGTTTATAAGGATGCCAATCATTTTCGATTAAAGCCCATATTGATGACCTTGTTTTAATTTGATCATCTCTGTAAAGACTCTATGTCCAAATAAGATGATATTCTGAGGTAGGAGGGGTTGAGCATAAACATGTCAACATGTCAGGGGGACACAGTTAAACCCATCAGATCATCCCCAAGTGGAGAATGAATAGAACTGGGTTGGAGTCAGGGAGCATAGGGCTCAAATTTTAGAGAACGTGCCCCTGGTAGGCCGTCACTCCCCTGAGTCAGCTTTCTTCGGCTGGAACATTCTCTGCATTGAGGACAGGCGGAGGAATAGTTAAATTTTGTTTTCTTTCATTCAAATTTGTAGTGCCATGGCCTTTTGCTCTTCCCTCCCCACTTTTTGGTTTCTAGATGCCGATGAGGTGGCTGCCCAGATCCTGTCTCTGCTGCCATTGAAGTTCTTTCCCATCATCGTCATTGGGATAATTGCATTGATATTAGCGCTGGCCATCGGTTTGGGCAGTGAGTACCATCCATTATTTAGTAGCTTCTCAAATACTTGTTAAGCATTTAGACTCTCATAAGGTCCCCTTTCCTCCCAGGGCCACTGCACAGCCTGAGGCAAACACTCTCTGGGTTTGCTGATTTGAGCTTTATTTGCCTGCAGGACTCTGGAGGGCCCCAGTCAGAGCCTTTGGCCATGCTGGAGGCTTTGTCACTAAGGAGCCTGCCTTGTTAGATGTGTCCAAAGGCAGCTGATGAAACTGAACCCACAGGCAGGAGGGGGTGGGAGCCGGTGGAGGAGACAAGGAGGCCATTCATGCTGGGCCAAGCCAGGTTTCAAATAAGGTGCAAGCAGCTTTGGAGAAAGTGCATCATTTGAATGGTCTCTGATAGGGAACAACTTCTCATTTACTCCTCAAATAAGGAGCTCTCCGATCAGTTTAACTCTCCACGTGCTCGCCATTGGGGTCCACAGTTCCCTCATTTCTCACCCAGGGTCAGAGATGACAGGAGGTAGACTGAAGGCCAGGGTCCACCCTCAGGGCTTCTTGCTCAACTGGCTCAGCCAGTCAGCCACAGCCATGCACTTTCTCTGTTGACCTTGAGTCTCCAGAGTCTAAATTCATCTTGAGTTGTGGCTTGACGCCACTTAGGGAGACACAGCCGGGGGCAGCTGCCCCACCCTCTGGAATCCAGAAGAGAAACTGGGCTGAGGGGAACAGGTTACTGGCAGGGCTGCCGTTTCAATGCAGCTTTTATGACTCTGGAGCAAGTTCAAGGCTGCGTGGCAGGTGCATGGTTGTCCATGGGGCACACTGAAACAGCCCTTCCTTGACACCCCCTCTCCTTTCCTCAGTCCACTTTGACTGCTCCGGGAAGTACAAGTGCCGGTCGTCTTTTAAGTGTATTGAGCTGATGGCTCGATGCGACGGGGTGTCAGACTGCAGAGACGGGGAGGATGAGTACCGATGTGGTAAAGTCATGCCTTTTCACTGTAGAAGCAGGAGGACTTCAGTAAAATTCGGCCTTGACCTTCCTTATCTGTGAAATGGGTCCAAGGCAACACCATTCTCAAGACCTGGGACCCAACTGGCACTCACCCCAGGAGACTCTGGGCTGGGTGTTAAGGGAGGGCCTTATATGGACCTTAAATTAAGTTGGGGGGACTCCTTAAACAATTGGAAGAGACTCAGGTCCAGATGATAAGAACTGTGGCTGCCCTGTGGGGGTGGGATGCTGGTCAGGGGAAGGTCAGACTCAGCACAGGAGGATCTGGGCTGGCTTCAGAGAAACTCTGCCGGGTCTCAGGGCCCTTCGGGGCACTAACAACCTGTCTTCCTGTGTGCCGGCCAGTCCGTGTGAGTGGCCAGAACGCTGTGCTCCAGGTGTTCACGGCTGCCACCTGGAGGACCGTGTGCGCCGAGGACTGGAAGAGTCACCATGCGACTGTCGCCTGTGCCCAGCTTGGGTTTCCAAGGTAATTCAGAGCATCCAGCGGTAGGCAGGACACAAGCAGCGGTCACGAGGTGGGCAGACAGCTGCTGTTTATCTGAGCACCCACAGGGCACCTCAATATCCTCATGGCAACCTCACGATGTCTGACATCACCGGTGCGTGCGCAAACCAAGGTCCTGACACACAAAGGGGCATGGCATGTTTGGAGGCATCTCAGGCGAGGATCCTAGGTGCAAGCATTCAGTAAAGAGCTTCAGAGCTGAAGACCGAACCCCCGGTTCCTCTGACCACAGTTGCAGGGAAGCTTCCAGTCACCACCCTGCTTGGTCCCACTTCCCAAGGAACCCCAGAGAGTTAAGTTTGAGAAGTCAGTAATTTAATGGAAGTCTAATCATTTAAAACAATTGTTTAGCACTAACTAGGAAAAAGAACTCTTGTAGTAAAATCTCTGCATTTCAGCCGTCTGTGTTGCCCATGTGACTTTTCGCACTGGGGCGACATATTTTGGCCCTGATGCAGCCCCTCTCCTCTCCTGGCTTCTTCCTTTAGACTCCCAAGCAGCTGCCCAGGACATCTCTCTTGCTCCCCTTTGCTCCGGATTCTCAGGATTAAAAGCATGCGGGCTCTGAGTGCTCATACTACCCACAGAACGTGAACATCCCTGTTTATACCCAGGGAAATGGGCATCAAAACCTCAGTGCTCTGAATCCAGGGACCCTGGACTTGCAAAATGTGAAGTATCGTATTCTTAGGTCCTTCCTCCCAAACCGGTGAAACCTGCCCTCCAGCCTGTATCCCTGAGACCCGCCTCCTCTTCTCCAGCAATGACCTGAATTCAGGAATCAGCTGCACTTCTAGGCCCATGACGATAGCAAATCACTCCCACAATTGCCCTCAGAAATGACACAGGCTCAACTCCTCGTAGACTTGGAGGAAGCTTGCACGCCACACACACACATACATACATACACACTGCAAACACACCATGCAATTCTTACACACTACACACACCACATACACACTGCAAACACACCATACTCACAGACTACACACCATGCATGTATCACATCACGCAACACCGTATCTCTCTCTCTCTCACACACACACACACACACTTGCACCAATTACCCAGATATACACACAAGCCGCACCACCATGGCTCACAGCTGAAAGCTTCCCTTGGACATTTCTGCTCCTGGGTAGGTGGTTTCTTGGCCTCACTAGGGGGCGTCCCTTCCTCTTCCCTTCTGCCTCCCCTGCCTCTCCCTCTTGGAATATTTCCCCTTCTGGAATCCTTGACCTCCTCTCCATCAAGCAGAAGGGCCCAGTGACCCCCCTCCCTGGCTCCAACACTTCCTGGCCCCCTCATTCCTTTGCTCACGCCTCCCCATCTGCCGGGATGGTCATTCCCTGCTCCCTCTCAGGGTAAGTCCAGTGGATGCAAGATTCTGGGCTATCACCTCAGCAGTGTCCTTTTTTCTTCCCTCTAAACTTGCTCTTTGCTTCCCTATCTCTTGCTCCAGTTTTAAGATTTATTCTGTATCCATTCTTGTTTATTCTACTTCTCTATTGAAAGCCCTCCTTTGATCCCTGTGCACTACAGCATCCTGTGTCAGAGGTCTGTGGTAAAAAGAAAAGATGGACTGACAACTCAGATTGCTGCTGCTGCTGCTAAGTCGCTTCAGTCGTGTCCGACTCTGTGCGACCCCATAGACGGCAGCCCACCAGGCTCCGCCATCCCTGGGATTCTCCAGGCAAGAACGCTGGAGTGGGTTGCCGTTTCCTTCTCCAGACAACTCAGATTGCCTGGGTCCAAATCCCAGTGCACGCGCAGCCCTGTCATGTGACTGGGCCTCAGAATTAAGGCTAATAATAGTACCCACTTTAGAGGGTCGCTGTGAGGCTCAAGTATCTGAGTGCTTCAGAGCCAGCCTGGACCACAGGGACACCCTGTAAGACGCGGTCATGGCTACTGTTACCACTGAGACTTTGACGATTTGTGGGATTCCAGTAGCAGCCTTTGGGATCCCTTTGCATCATCCCTACTGCCCCGCCTGTAGCCCAGTCCACTTAAACTGGGACCTCCATCTCGGTGACGACTGGCTCTTTCACCTGGCACCTGCTGTATCAGTGGGTTGAGCAATACCTGGGGAGGCTGGGAGGGTCAGTGCCACGGCCTTGATTACATTTTCCTCCAAACCAAACCCGGCTGGACTTTGCATCCCGTGCCTGTCGCCTGCCCCACCCCTCTGCATTTACAGCGACCTGATGAAGTCCTGTGTGATAAGTTGGTGAGTTCAAGAGTGAAGCAACTCAGCAACTTTGTCTTTTGCTTGTTCCACGTCCTGCTATGTCATAACTCTTCCAACACCTGATCTGAAAAAAATTATGTCCTCTTCATCATTCTCCACTGGCCCTTCAAACATTGACTTGTCCTGGAGCCCCACAAAGTGCTCTGTCTACTGCTCATCTCTGTAACAGGAGCCCCACCAGCTCTGGGCAGCCTGGGAAAATCTTCCATTCCTACCTGGGTTTCTAGGCAACCCCATTTTGGTGCCCACCTGAAAACACCCCAATGAGTTCCATGTTCTGTCCCTTCTGGGACTTGCTTTAGGCAGCATCAAGGCGGGGTCCACCTAGCTACATCAGGAAGTAGTCCTCTCTCCCATGTGCCTGGAGCCAGGGTTGGGTGAATGGGCTTCAGGGAGGGGGCTGTCCCAGACTCTTCCAGGTCTGAAATGCCTTGCTAGGTTGGCAGAAGGAAGCCACTGATGGTTTAGGAGCACACCAGGACCTTCCCTCCCCCCCACACAGTGTGATACCTCTGACACTATGACTTGAGCCCAGGGTGATTTGGGGCACAGAGTGAATTTCTCAGGTCAGGTCTGCATTTCCAATGTGCTTGCAGCTACGTGAGTTCAGACACCCTCAGAGCGGATTCTCTCGAAGAGCAGTTTCGAGAGGACTTCGTGTCCATCAATCACCTCTTGCCAGACGACAAAGTGACTGCTTTACACCACTCGGTGTACACGAGGTTAGTGCCAGCTGGTGCTGGGTCCACTCTGTCTAGTCATGCACTGAGTTTGAGCATGAGGTTGTGTTCTCCAAGTGCAGGTTGAGGGTTTGGTCAGTTTGGTTAGATAGGGTGGACACATCAGGCTGGAGTACAGGAACTTAACCCCAAACCAGGCAGATACAGCCCAGCAGAGAAACGGAGGAAGGGTGATGAAGTGGTCACCTGATGCAGGTAAGTGCGGTACTGGCTGGGCACACAGTGGGCACTGCAGATGTGTTTAGGAAAAGAAGGCAGGGAAGGAAGGAGGGGGAATATTAGAAAGAAAGGAATTAAGAAAGAAACAACTTTATTTACAAAGTACTTTAATGTTCACCATTTGTATTAAATGTTTCTCCAAATAACTTGTAAGTCAGTCAATCAGTCCGTCGCTCAGTCGTGTCGGGCTCCTTGTGACCCCGTGGACTGCAGCCTGCCAGATTCCTCTGTCCATGGGATTTCCCAGGCTAGAATACTGGGGAGGGTAGCCATTTCCTCCTCCAGGAGATCTTCTAAGGAAGGTGAAATGCTGCTGCTGCTGCTGCTGCTAAGTCGCTTCAGTCGTGTCCGACTCTGTGCGACCCCATAGACAGCAGCCCACCAGGCTCCCCCATCCCTGGGATTCTCCAGGCAAGAACACTGGGGTGGGTTGCCATTTCCTTCTCCAGTGCATGAAAGTGAAAAGTGAAAGTGAAGTCGCTCAGTCGTGTCTGACTCCTTGCGACCCCATGGACTGCAGCCTGCCAGGTTCCTCTGTCCATGGGATTTCCCAGGCTAGAATACTGGGGAGGGTAGCCATTTCTTTCTCCAGGAGATCTCTAAGGAAGGTGAAATGAGGTATCCATAAATGACAGGCGCCTGAAGCTTAGAGGGGTCACCTGCCTGTGCAAGGAGGTCCACAGGCTTTCTGAACCCACATTCCATACTCTTCCTGATTTCTTGGACCAAACCCCAAGAGGAGTATACCCTTTGCTCCAGGAAACAATAGTCCTCAGCCTGCCGTCATGGAGTTGACAATCGCCCCCCTGGACCCACATGCAGTTTTCAGGGACAGTTCATTTCTTGGGTCCTAAAACCCTGGGCTGGTGACATCAGCTTTTTCTTGCATGATTGAATGACAGGCCTGGGCTCTAGAGGCAGGAATTTACAGAGGGTTCGCAGGGTGGGTTTTCCTGTCTGACATGCGTGTGTCCCCGGCTGCAAGGATTTGGTGCCAGAGGAGCCTGTCACACCATCCCATGGACATTCTGTGTCCCGCAGGGGCCAGTGAAGTACATCGGGGTAAAATGGACAAGCAAATGATACCAGTATATGATTATCTAATATAGCTCTTTATATGTCTCTTATCGTTAGCTATACAAAGCCTAGAAATACTCAACAGTGGTCACACATACACCATACTTCACTGTGGTCACCGGTTGTTAATGACTTGGTTGTTTTTTAATAGACTAAAAATTGAAATCTGTATTCAAGAGTGGGGGAATAGAGTTTATTTATTTATTTATTTTAGCCCAAGATTTAAGTTAAAAAAAAAAGTGTTTGGTTCCCAGGCCTCGGGTGTGTGAGTGCTAAGACGCTTCAGTGGTACCTGACTCTTTGAGGCCTAGGGTGTTTCATTAAACACACTCTTTTTCCATTTTAGGGAGGGATGTACCTCGGGCCACGTGGTTACCTTGAAGTGCTCAGGTGAGAGTTGCAGGACTGCAGAGAGGAACAGATGGAAGCCCTGGCTCACAGGCTCCTGTCCCCTCTGCTTGGACCACTCTGCCATCAGGCCCTTCCTCCTGGGTGCCAGGTGGGAGCTCTGTGACCCCACCTGCCAGGTCAGGGGAGGCAGCCTGGAGAGACTCCTCAGCAGCAGACAGGACCACAGTGCACAGAGTTCTGTCGCTCCGTGGTGGCTGCAACAGCCTGACTCACGCTTCCACTCCCCCCACCAGAAAGTGGGCACAGCCTGCTCTGTCCAACCCCTCAGCCCTAGCCTGGGCAGGAGCCCCCTGTCGCTGGCAGGGGGCTCTTGTTGCAGGGCTGGAGCTGAAGAAGTCAGCCCCTGCATTCATGAGGCTCCCCGGCTCCTGGAGCGCTGTCACCATCCTGGGGACATGAGTGTCATGGGGAGGTCGATGCTAGCTCCCAGTTCTTTGCTCCAATGGGCTGTGCCCACTGCACCCCACAGCACCCTACCCATCCCCCGTCTCAGGCAACCTGCCCCCTCCCCTCCCCCGAGGCACCTGCCCCACCGCTCCCTCTCCCTCTGCAGCCTGCGGTCTGAGGACGGGCTCCAGCCCCCGCATTGTGGGTGGAAACACATCCTCGCTGGCTCAGTGGCCCTGGCAGGCCAGCCTGCAGTTCCAGGGCTACCACTTGTGCGGAGGGTCCATCATCACCCCACTGTGGGTTGTCACAGCTGCCCACTGTGTTTATGAGTGAGTTCTCCTGACCTCCTGGTGGGGGGCATTCTCATCTCCGACAGACCCCCGTCCAGTACAGGCCACATGGGGACAAGGCTGATTTGGGTGGTCAGCAGCAAGGCAGGTCAAGAAAGCGTGAAACAGACCATATCGTCACAAGGTCATGTCCACAGACCATCCTCACTGTGGATCCAGCTCCATCAGCTGGGTGGGATTGGTGACTCCAGGATCATTTTAAGGACCTTCAGCTCTTACAGAAAAGATAGAAAGAGGGGAAGGAAACTCTCATGTATAGGAAACCCAGCAATGCAAATCCCCTAGACCTCCTTGTAGCTCATTCCCATGGACCATGTTGTGACTGAGAGAGAGAGGGGTGCGGGGTGGGCGGGGTCTCCCCAGAGCAATCTCTGTTAGGGGGTTTGGCGTGGAAGAAAACCACAGAAAATACTTCCAAACACAGTAGCAAGTGTCCGTGTTATTTCCACCTGCCTCTATTTCGATTTCTGATGGAGAATGGGCCATTATGGAAAGATGAGCTCATTTCTCAAATGCCCAGAGGTGCAGAGATCAAGGCCTGTCTAGGGGACACACGGGTGGATCTGCGCTTCTGCAGGGCTTGTGCGGGCACCTCCTGCCACCTCCTTAGCACTGGCTCTCGGGAGACTTGTGATCTGTGGGTGAAAGTGCTTGGGGCTGTCTCATTTCAGTCTCTACCTCCCCAAGTCCTGGACCATCCAGGTGGGCCTTGTTTCCCTGCTAGACAGTCCAGCCCCCTCCCATCTGGTGGAAAAAATCATCTACCACAGCAAGTACAAGCCGAAGAGATTGGGCAATGACATCGCCCTCATGAAGCTGGCCGGGCCTGTCACTTTCAATGGTACGTCCGGGATCTGTCTTTTTCCTGCTATCATTGTTTCAGGAGAATCTGAATTGCCTGTTGAAGCATGTTGATGAAGGCTGCCTTACAATTTCCACTAGGTAATTCCAATGTCTAGTCCTATGTCCAGATTCATTTCTGTGTTGATTGTTCTCAGCTGATCGTCTCTTTGCATTAAACTTGTGATTTTCCTGGTTCTTGGTATGAGGAGAAATTTTTAATCACATCCTGGGCATTTGGGCCAGCATGTTAGGAGACAGACATCTTCAGTTTTAACAGACGGTCACCCTGTTCAAGTTTACTGTGAGGTCTTGGTCTACTTTTGTGGGTTGTGGTTCTGATGACTGTTTGACGTCAGAGGCTCTGTGGCTCTAGTTTGGCCAACTTGGTTTGCCTGGGGCCACTGAGGTCTCACCTGAGCTACTTTCTTTCAGTTAGTGCCTCTTGGAGATTAAAGGGGTTTCCCCAGACCAGGCCACCTGGTACCTGTGGGTGGTAGAAGGGGGTCTTAGGTCCCTGGGGACAAAGAACTTTTCCTTGTTTGGTGCTTATTTTGGTGAGGTGCTCTGCCAGTGCCACACACAAGCCTGGTATCTTGACCTTGGCTGAGGAAGGGAAGGCCTCCCAGGCTGGCCAGCTGGCTGGGGTGGGATCTTCTCTGTGGCCCTTTCTGTATAAACTGGAAGATACTGGGCATCTCCAACTCCTGGAAATACTCAGAAATATTCTCTCACAACCAGCTGCTGAGTCCAGCAGCTCTGTTTACCCATGGAAATGTCAAGTCCTAATGATTGGAGGTTTCAAAAACACCAGAAAAGTCACCCAGGACAGAATTCTCCAGCTGTTTGCCATTATGACAGAGCACATGAGCCTCTGCCTAAATCAGGAAAAGCCCCCTTCTTCTTCCCAAGGACTAGAGCAGCTTGGAGATCAGGTAGAGTATAACAAACATGGCCCTTGCTGGAGCAGAAACCTGGCTCAGGACCAACAGTAGGTTGGAGCCTGTAGAGTCATCAACGCATTTATCACACAGCACACAGAATTCTCTATGCGTCACACTCTGAGACAAATATTTCTAGAAAAACAAAGAGAAGTTGTAATGGTGGTGTTCCTTTGCTAATTATGATTAATGATCCTTGGTTATAAAAAAATGAGGTGCCAACACTTGCACTTTGATAAAACTGAAAATGAGTGCCCTTGTCCTTTCTCCACCTTTCCATTTTTGTCCTACCTGGAAAGCTTAGTTCGTATCTCAGAATGTGGTCATGTGAAGGACCTGTGACAGCTTCTGGTGGAGGGCTTATGTGATACAGCCCCCATGGACAGGCAGGCTCATTGCCTCCAGATGTGTCAGGAGGGATGGGAAGATTCACAGAGCGATGTTCCATAAAGCAGTGTGCCCACAGTCTAGACCAGGAGTGGGCAGACTAGGGCCCATGGGTTGAATTGGACCTTCTGCCTCCTTTTAAATAAAGTTTTATTGACACATGGCCCACCCTGTTCACCACTGCCTGTGGCTGCTTTAACGCTACAATGGCAGAGGTAAGGGTTGAAATGGAGACCACATGGCTTACAAAGCCTAAAATGTATACTATTTTCCTCTTTACAGAAAATATGTTGACCTCTGGTCTAGACTCACTCACGTTGCCATGGTCTATGGTTGACCTGTGGTCTAAACTCACCCATGTTACCTTGGTCTTGGGTTGAGTTGACCTGTGGTCCAGACTCATCCGTGTTGCCTTGGTCTTGGGTTGAGTTGACCTCTGGTTTAGATTTACTCTCATGTTGCCATGGTCTACGGTTGACCTGTGGTCTAGACTCACCCATGTTGCCATGGTCTAGGGTTGTTTTAGGGCTCTGGTGGGGGAGAGGTCCCCAATCTGAGCACATGACCAGGGACCTGACCTTTTTCTGGGAGACACCCCCACCGCCAGCCCCGAGAGGCAGACACCAAGTGGCGGCTTTCTCAGACGGCAGCTTCCTTGGCCTAAGCTCTCTTGTTTCCTCTCCAAACAGAGATGACCCAACCAGTCTGTTTGCCCAACTCCGAAGAGAACTTTCCTGATGGAAAATTGTGCTGGACATCAGGCTGGGGGGCCACAGAGGATGGAGGTCAGTGGTCTGAGATCCAGATTCTGCATCCAGTGTGCCCAGAACCAAGAGGCCCGGGTGCCTGCTCCCTATTGGTGTCCCAGTGTAACATCCCGCTGACATGTCATGGTCAGGAGGGAGCACAAACCCTCAGTCGGACGCTGAGACCTGAGAGGAGGGAGAGGCGGGGTGTACCCTGTGGTGAGCCCATAAGATGTGAAGGTCACAGTCTACAAACACGTGGAGTTAGAGGGGGTCCGTCCCTCTGGGTGAGGAGGGTGAGGCTGAACCACTGCAGATATGTTGTTACTTTCTGGTCGCTGCTGCAACACATGACCCCAAACTTAGAGGCTTAAAGCAACTCTCTGGACCACCTCACAGTTATGGCGTTCGAAGTTGTAAATCAATGTGTCTGGGTGGGGGCTGCCATCCTCCCCGAGGCTCTGGGGGAAGATCTGTGCCCCTCTTTCTAGCCTCTGGGGCCCCCACATCTCTTGCTCCTGCTCCTCCTCCCCCTTTGCCGCCAGCAGCACGGTGTCCCCCAGTCTCTCTCTCCTCTCTGACTTCTGCTTCTTCCATCATCACATCTCCTTCTCTAGCCCTTCGAAGGACCCTTGGGATTACATTTAAGGTCCACCCACCCAGGTGTCCCCATCTCAAGGTCTTATCACATCCGCAAAGGCCCTTCTGCCACAGAAGGTGGCAGGGCCCCAGGTTGGAGGGTTGGGGCCTGGAGGACACGTTTCTGCTGACCACCCCCAGGCTCTACCCCAAGGCTGTGTGTGGGACCTCACGAGCCTCAGTTTCCTTCTGTTACCTGGGTTCAGGGAACTAAATGGGCTGGTGTAGTCGAGTGCTTGGTCTAGGATGGGCCCTGGGGGAGGGGTACCTGCTGGCTGTGGTTGCCCCATCTTCCCACACTGGCGACCTTAGGGAAATGAGTGGCTGTGGGATGAAGCAGGGTCTCCCCCAGCCCACCCACTAGGGGACAGAGCTCTAAGGCTGTCTACTGTCAGGCTGCCCCACCCCCAGGCAGTCATCTGAGCCCCTGGTGGGGCCCCCTCACTGCACAGACCCCCCCATCCCCTTGCTCTGACCCAGGTGATGCCTCCCCGGTCCTCAACCATGCGGCCGTGCCTCTCATCTCCAACAAGGTCTGCAACCACAGGGATGTGTACGGTGGCATCATCTCCCCATCCATGCTCTGCGCTGGCTACCTGAAGGGTGGTGTGGACAGCTGCCAGGTAGGGGCACCCAGTGACGTCTGGGGGCCACGCCGTGGGCAAGGTGACCCAGCCCTCAGGACAGACTACCGTCAGCACGTCCCTATGACCGACTGAAAAGCAAATTTACAGGGTGTGGGAAGAAGTTTGCTCAAGATATTGTTCCCTTTCCTGTCTGGCCAGGCCCGTGTTTACTCAACGCTCCCCTCTGCCTGGGTGCTGGGCGGAGGTGGCGAGGAGGGTCTCAGAGTTTCCAGGGGGATCCAAAAGGGCAGAGGGCAGGGGAAACCTGTGAATCTAGCCTGCACAGCCACAGTGGACGAGACTCCAACACTGCCTGGTTCAGCTGAAGCCCCTGGCCAGGCAGATCCTCCCTCTGAAAGCACCCCTCTGCTCCCCGTGCTGCCTTGACTTTGTGGGTTCAGGACTCTGAGCCCTGGCAGGGAGACAGCTGGAGGGGGACCATCCCCAAAGGACGAGGACCTCACCCTCAGGAGGGCAAATCAGTTCCAGAAGGGCAGTGGGGGAGGTGGTGGATGCAGCTCCATCCACGTGCTGTATTTTGTGATACAGTGAAGCAGGGTCCTGTCATCAGGACAGGTGACACATGGTGGCAATGTCTGTTCGTGCCCTTGCCTTTGCTCTTTCCTTGCCATCCAGGGAGACAGCGGGGGTCCCCTGGTATGTCAGGAGCGGAGGGTGTGGAAGCTGGTGGGAGCCACCAGCTTTGGCATCGGCTGTGCCGAGGTGAACAAGCCTGGAGTCTACACACGCATCACTTCCTTCCTGGACTGGATTCACGAGCAGATGGAGGTGGGTGCAGCCCCCAAGCCCCCTGCAGCTCATGTCGGAGCCTATCATTCTAGCTCTAGCATCCTTTCTGTGGGCCCCCAGTCCTGCTATCTGGAGCCAGGAGGTGACTAATTAGTTATTAATTTGTCAAGCAGTGACTTTGTGCTCCTGGGTGTGAACTAGGCACGGCTAACCCCACGAGCAAGGCCCTGGCAGGGTGGGCCTGGTGGGCTGGACATACACAGGGCGAGTGTGGCTGGGACATGGAGGATCATGTACTTCTGCCAACTGGGGAAACAGGAGGGGCGACTGAGGACCAGCTCTGGGGGTGGAGACCAGTCAGGTGGGCACGTGCAGGCATGGAGACAGGTGGGAGTGGTCTGGACTGGAAGCCCTCAGTGCCCACTGGGGAGTTTGACTTTGGGGGAACCAGGATGGGATGGAGCATCTGGAATCAGGAGGGGTCTGGGTGGCTCTGTGCCTTGGGGGCCTCCCTACAGTGGGGGTGGGAGGAGGGAGACAGGTCAGTGAGGTTGGCTTAGCAGGACAAGGGTGGGCAGGAAGAGCCCTGGAGATGGAGGGAGGAAGAACAGAGCATCCAGGGACAGAAAATGCCCAGCTGACTCCAGGTCCTACCGCAATGGCTTAGCAAACATGGGGTGACACCCTCCCTAGCAGCAGAAACCTCAGCCTGGCCTTCCACCCTATGGGCATTCAGCCAACGTTTACCTACTCGATTGCCAGGCTGAGCCCCATATCAGGCCTTGGACCACTTTTAAAGAACTTTGGTTTTTGGTTTTGCTGGGGGTTTTTTGTTGTTGTTGATTGAGGCAAAATATACGCAATGTGAAGCTGACCATCCTAAAGTGCAAATCTGGCAGCATTCAGCCCATGAAGGATGTTGTGTTGCTGCTGCCTGACCTGTACCCAGAACATTTTCATTTCCTGGAAATGAGACTCCATGAAGCAGTCACTCTGTGTTGCCAGGATCTCGTCCTCTGGCAGCCAGTAATCTACTTTCTGTCCTGGGGGATCAAGACCTTTTAAAATGCTCTCTGATAGCTCAGTTGGTAAAGAATCCACCTGCAATGCAGGAGACCCTGGTTCAATTCCTGGGTTGGGAAGATCCCCTGGAGAAGGGAAAGGCTACCCACTCCAGTATTCTAACCTGGAGAATTCCATGGACTGTATAGTCCATGGGGTCTCAAACAGTCAGACATGACTGAGTGACCTTCACTTTCTTTTCATTTAAAGCAGCTGGCTAAGACGGCACCAAACTGCTCAAGTGCCTTGATGTCAATTTCCACTCCTTCTTCCTTGAATATTTGCCTTACATCAGGAGGGCAGGGCTGAGGCCCTGGGCCTGGGCCTGGTTAGAATTCCAGCCCTGCTGTTGTGTAGCTGTGTGCTATCAGCCCACTGCTGGGCAGCAGACAGGCTGCGGGGGAACCTGCTGGGGTGCTTTGGCTGTTAGCTTGCTGCCTGGCCCAGTGCTGAGGGCCATGCGGTACTCTTCAGCACAAAATTCAGCCGAAACCCATCACTCCCTCAGAAAATAGACATTTGAAAACGCAGCCTCCTCACTGCAGTGGCTGCAGACAGCCTGTGAACAGGACTAAAGGGGTTGAGAGCCATGTGGGGGATGGGGGAGGAGGGACCTGTGGGTGGGGAGTGGGAGGGTCACGTGGGCTGAGAGCCAAGTGGACAAGGGTGGGGCAGAGGACTCTTCCCATTCACCCAGGGAGCCTCAGAGGTGCACCCCCATGAGGGTGCTCGCGGGGTCAGAGGGTCTGTGTGACGAGGCTTGTCACAGCAGCAGGTTGAAGAAGCCTGGCTCAGTCCTGAGCTGGGCGGAGTGCAGGTCAGGCGCAGGGTTCCAAAATCACTGTGGGAGCTTCTGAAGGGAGGTGTCCTAATATCTCAGCCCATTTCCCTCAGCACTGCCCTGGCTATTGGCCCCTGGGATCATCTCCATATTACAGGTGATGGATCCTCATAAGCCCCCACCCAGGCTAATGAGGGGCAGAGCCTGAGTCTGCCCAGCTCCGAGAGCCCACCCCCACACTCGCCGCACAGCACAGTGATGAGTTCCAACCTGGGGTACAGAGCACCTCCCTCAGCTGCTTGCTAGCACTGAGGGTCCCAGCACCCGTTCCAGAGGTTCTCATCAGGCATCTGGTGGTTCAGATGCAGGAGGCTCCAGGGCGTGCTGGGGGAAGTGGGATGGTCAGAAAGGGCTCCCCTTCCCCCCAGAACTGGAGGAGCAGGCTCTTCTGGGCAGGTGGATGGCTCTCCTGAGGCCTGGGGAGCATATCAACCAGGGCTGCCCCGGGCCCTGAAGGCCTCTGTGAGTCACGTCCCCTCAAATGTCTCAGGGGACAACCCAGAAGATGCTTCCCTCCACGAGAGCTTTCCAGCAGGCCTGCCGTTTTAGTTGTTTCTTCTGAGCATCAGTGGGAGGGCCTTCCAGTAGCTCACATACCTCGAGGGGAATCAGCCCATCTTTTTTCTCTGATGCTAAAGGTTACTGCACCATTTTTCATCCACTAGTTTTCTCTCCCTACTGGGAGCTCGAATCATTGTTACAACTCAGAGCAGGACACAGGAACACTGATGCTAAGAGCTGGGAACTGTGGAAAAGTCTCAGGTTGGAGATGGAGAAGGTGGGGTGTGGCTGGTTGGAGGTGCACAGGGCAGGGAAACTATTTCACACTTACCTGGGGTCCACATGGAGCAGAGACCAATTTTATCCCCATTAATTGTGAACTTCTGATGCCCTCCTCAGGGCAAAATGCTGGTACTCATTTGATCTTGGGCTTCCCCAGTGGCTCAAGCAGTAAAGAATCCTCTGCAATGCAGGAGACACAAGGAGATGTGTGTTCAACCTGTGGGTGGGGAAGATCCCCTGGAGGAGGAAATGGTAACCCATTGTGGTATTTTTGCCTGAGAAATCCCATGGACCCTGGCAGGCCACAGTTCATGGGGTCGAAAAGAGTCAGACACGACTGGGCAAGCATTCACTCATGCTTTATCTTAATATTGGAGAGATGACTTGACATGATGAAAAAGGTAATACGTATGTTTTCATTTCTAGAGGGACCTGAAAACTTGACAAGTTAAAGGCAAGTTACCACCATGAGTTCCTGCCAAGATGGGGATATTCCTATCCTTCCATAGATTCTAACAGCAGAGCTGAATGAAGGAGCATCTTTTCATTCCTCCACATCTAGAACAATTTTCCTCTATGATCTCTGACGAGCCAGAGGGGCATCAGAATAAAATGATCCTGAACCTCCTTGCTGATCTTCCCAAGAACAGAAGCAGGAACACCTCCTAAGCACTACCTTTTCCCACTTTTCCATCTGGTTTCCTCCCTTGCAAAGCCCCTCAGCAAAGATATGCAGCCAGGACCTACAGGAGTGCTCTCAGTGTAGACACAGCTGTCCACACCTTTCATCCAGGTACCAGAACCAAACCGATTTTTTGTACCAGGATCTCCTTTGACACGTGGGAACTTATAGGTGATTATAGTTTTGTAGTCATTGGTCCTCGATGTATCATTATCTCTTGCTTCTGAAGGACATAGACTTTCATAGCAAGTTCATCACTCGGAGTTTATTGAATGAATCTTGATTGTTCATGTAAGCTTGATTCAAGAGGCTCAATTCCTTTGATCTGTTGGAACGGATTTATTGGGAGATCAGAATCATCCCCTATTACATCAAAGTAGTCAGAAGCAGAGTAAGAAAAGAAAGGAATAAGTCAGGACCACCTAACTCCCATACAATGTTACCGAAGGCCAACTAGACAGTTTCATGTCATTAAGACACTAGGGCTTCTCTACCTCTCCATATGGGCCTGTTAAATCTCCTGCACAGCTACAGGTTAGAGGCCCCTCCTGGTACCCACCCATCCTCTGAAGTCCCCATAACACATGCGTAACAGAGGAAGATTCCTTGGTAAGTAATCATTGTCCAGGGGTGCTTTATCACAAGTGACTTTGTTGGAGTATGAATCTGTTGCTTTGCCCTGAGGCAACCGTGGGAAAGATGGGTGAGTTCCAAGGAGATCAGAGATGGGTCCGGGTGCCTGGGGAAGGGCCAGCTCCAGGGAGCCTCCTGGGCCATGTGTTAGAGCAGGGTGGAGGAAGATATGGAGGGGGAGCTCAGGTAAACTGCTAGGATGCACTTCACTGCATCAGAGTTCCTGCACAGATCTCTCTGCATGTCAGAAAGCGACAAGACCATTTTTATTTTGAGTGTTTCTGCCCAGCTGTCTTTGAAAGTAATGGTAGCTCACAAAAGCATCTTGAGAAAGAGCAACAAAGCTGGAGGTATCACTCTCCTGATATCAAATACAAAGTTTCAGTCCTCAAAACAGTACGGTACTGGCATGAAAACGTAGACATCAATGGAACAGAATGAAGTAAACCCGCGTTTATATGGGCAATTAATCTACAAAAAGGAGGCAAGAATATACAGTGGGGGAATGGACAATCTCTTTAGCTAATGCAAAAGAACGAAATTGGCCTATTTTCACACCATACACAAAAACAAGCTCAGCAGGGCTTAAAGACATGAACGTTGCCTGAAACTGCAAAATGTGCAGAAGAAAACATGGGCAGTAGGTTCTTTGAAATTAGTATTAGTATCATTTTTTTAACCTGTCTCCTCAGAAAAGCAAAAATAAATCTTACTAAAAAGCATTTTGCACAGCTAAGGAAAGCATCAATAAAATGAAAAGGCTGCCTACTGAATGCAAGAAGGTATTTGCAAATGATATAACCAATAGAAGTTTAATATCCAAAGTATACAAAGAACTCATACAACTCAATAGCAAGAAAATGCAAACAATCCAATTTAAAAAATGGGCAGAGGATCTGAATAGACATTTTTTTCCAAAGAAGACATACCAATGGTTGGCAAACACATGAAAAGATGTTCAGCATCAATAATCACCAGGAAAATGCAAATCAAAACCATTCTTGTCAGAAGGGCTATTATCAAAAAGAACACAAATAACAAATGTCAGTGAGAATGTGGAATCCTTGTGCACCATTGGTAGGAATGCAAGCTGGTGCAGCCACTATGAGAAACAGTCTGGAGGTTCCTCAGTAAACTAAAAATAGAGCGACTATTTAATCTAGCAATTCCACTTCTGGATATATGTCTGAAAAAAAACACTACTCAGAAAAGATACATGCACCCCAGTGTTCATAGCAGCCTTGTTTATAGTAGCCAAGATATGGAAGTGTCCATCAGCAGATGAATGGATAAAGAAGATGGGGCATACACATACAATGGAACATTGCTGCTGCTGCTGCTGCTCAGTCGCTTCAGTCGTGTCTGACTCTGTGCGACCCCATAGACGGCAGCCCGCCAGGCTCCCCGTCCCTGGGATTCTCCAGGCAAGAACACTGGAGTGGGTTGCCATTTCCTTCTCCAATGCATGAAAGTGAAAAGTGAAAGTGAAGTCACTCAGTCGTGTCCAACTCCTAGCGACCCCATGGACTGCAGCCTACCAGGCTCCTCCGTCCATGGGATTTGCCAGGCAAGAGTACTGGAGTGGGGTGCCATTGCCTTCTCCAACAATGGAACATTATTCAGCCATAAAAAAACCCCCGGGATCTTGCCATTGGTGACAAGGTGGATGGATCTTGAGAATATCATGCTACATGAAATAAATTAGACAAAGACTAACACAAAAAAAATAAAGGAAATATTTCACTTACATGTGACATCTAAAAAGCAAAGCAAATGAACAAGGAGGAAAAGACTATCACATACAGAGAACACCTGGGTGGTCGACGGAGGGGAAGGGGTTGAGGGTTGGGTGAAGTGGGTGAAGGAGGTTAAGGGGGACAAACTTCAGTTATAAAATAAATATGCAACAGGGATGTAATACACAGCACATATATATAGTCAAAAATACAGTAACGGGTTGATATGGGGACAAATGGTAACCAGACCTACCGCAGTGATTGTTCAGTAACTTAATAATGTATTTAAATGCTGAATCACTATGTTGAACACCTGAAACTAACATAATACTGTACATCCACTATACTTCAATAAAAAACAATGTTCTGTAGGAAAAAAGAAAGAGAAATCGTCAAGTTCTTCATATTTCAATCTATAATGGCATCATGGCACTTGATCATTTCTTGGTCTAAACCCATGTATCTCCATTAAAATTTGTTGCTGTTGTTCAGTTGCTAAGCCATACGTGGCTCTTTGTGACCCCAAAGACGGCAGCATGCCAGGCTTCCCTGCCCTTCACTGTCTCCTGGAGTTTGTTCAGGTTCATGCCCATTGAGCTGGTGATACTATCCAACTCTCTCATCCTCTGCCACCTGGGAAGCTCAGTGTCATTAAAATCACCCTGTTAGAAATTAAGTAGTACTCCAATAAAAATAAATAAATAAAAGAGAGCAGTGGTAACTCAAGTATTGAAGATCCAAGTTGTGAAAAGATGAAAGATTTCATATGTGATCATCTCGATTGTGAAAACCTGACTTTGAGGTCACCAGAAATGTACTTCAAGCCTATTGTGGTTTCTTTCTGCTATTTTGTTGGGAAATATTTGCTGGCTTACATCTTTCGAAAGGTCTTGGGTAACGCTATGGGCAGGCATTCCTTGGCATGTCCTGTGTCCTGGCCCCATTCTAAGCCTGTTTCATGTGCTGACTTTTCCATGGTTACACCAACCCTATGACACAGGGGTACTCACAGTCCCATCCTGCAGGTGAGGAAACCAAGCTGTGAAACAGACAATATTTTCCCAGGACCACACACGGGGCCAGTGGCACACATTATACTAGCAGGAAGCAAAACATGCTTTGGCATCTGAGTCCAAAGGGACTTTGCACCACCAGCTTGAACCCATTTGAGACGTAGTTCAGTTAAGCTCAATTCAGTCGCTCAGTTGTGTCCAACTCTTCGCAACCCCATGGACTGCAGCACGCCAGGCTTCCCTGTCCATCACCAGCTCCTGGAGCTTGCCCAAACTCATGTCCGTCGAGTTGGTAATACCATCCAACCAACTCATTTTCTGTCGTCCCCTTCTCTTCCTGTCTTCGATCTTTCCCAGCATCAGGGTTTTTCCAATGAGTCAGTTCTTCACATCAGGTAGCTAAAGTATTGGGGTTTCAGCTTCAGTTGAGATGTGATAGTGATTCAAAATCATAACCAACTTCTCTGTTACCTAGAAATGTTTAGTCCCAATGGAGATATTTGCTGTCTTGAGGTTTATGGGTGGAGCTGTTTGCCATCTTGTTCTTTTTTCCTTGTGGAAAGAGCTTAGCACTCACCTCACGCCTGACAGCCAGCCAGAGCAGGAGCCAGGAGAGAGGGCTGGGCTCTCCTAACCTGCAGCCCGACCACAGCCAGAGGAACACTTCATAGATGGGTGGGCTGTCTTCCCTGGTGACTCAGGTCTGAAGAAGCAACTGTGGGACATTAAGGTCCTGAGTGGATGAGGGAGCCACCTGACCTCAAATGTCCAGGACAGTACCCCAGAAATGGCTCCTCTCTCTGTCTCTCTTTCTCCCTCTCTTTCATTACCTTAGTATTTAATATGGCTATGGCGGCACTAGTGGTAAAGAATTCACCTGCCAATGCAGGTGATGCAAGAGACACAGGGTCCATTCTGGGGTCGGGAAGATCCCCTAGAGGAGGAAATGACAACCCACTCCAGTTTTCTTCCCTGGAGCATCCCATGGACAGAGGAGCCTGGCGGGCTACAGTCCATGGGGTTGCAAAGAGTTGGACACAACTGAGTGACTTGAGAGCACACTTGAGAATTGCAGAAAACCTAGTGATATTATACAAAGCTTGCAAACAGTATTAGAAAAGTGGTCAACAGCGTGAATGCTGTAGTTGGCCACAGAAACTGTCTGTTGCCTCCCTCTTCTAAATAGGAGGGCTTCTGCCAGGAGCCGAGGAAACTGCTGGAGCTGATTTCCTCCTCTCTTCTCCTGGAGAGGCCTCCTGGATTGTGCAGGGAGCTTCCAGGAAGGTCTAGCTGTGCTTTCCCCACCCTGCGACCCTGGCCCACAGCCCGGCCCAGGAGCCACCGCTGGTGGAGGAAGCTCAAGGTGCGGGTGCAGCTGTACTGGTCTTGGCGTCCAAAGGCTCCTTGGCAAGAGTGTCTCCAAAGCACGACAGTGGGACGGGGGCACGTGTGTAGCAGCCAAGCTCTGGCTTAATGGCAGATGCATTTTCCAAGGGCCCAGCCTCCAGCAAACAGATGTGCTGGTGATGACCAAGAAGGATCAAGTTTCTGCTGAGAAATCTTAAACAACGTTGGCTTCTAATCAATTAATTAATACAAATTTACTCATCTGGCCATGTTTCCCCCTCATTGAGGGAAAGAAAGCCTAGCTGGCCTGCTGCGTCTCGGTGAGGTGGGACACAAGGTCCTCTGTGCCTGGCCCAGCCCCGCACCGAGAACCATGGGGCGGGCTGTCTGTCTGCCTGGGAGCGGCTTCTGGAGACTCGCTGCCTTCTGGTTCATGTGCCTCTTCTGGGTTCCTAAATGGTCTGAATTTCCCCCAAAGCTCATGGACCTGTAGAGAGAAGTCATTCTTCAGGGGTCCTGTAGCACTCTGTGTGTGTATGTGTATGTGTGTGTGTGTGTGTGTGTGTGCATGCGCACACACGTAGATGGAAGCATATTTATACAGCAACAAACTCATTTGTTTCTGAGCCTGCCTCTCATCTCGGCTGAAGCTCTTGAGTTCAGGCTATGTTTTCTTCACCTGCACATCTCAGCATCCAGCCCAGGACCCAGAAGCTGCTCAAGGACGCCAGTGGAGGACTGAGTGATGACCATGAAATAAACACACCACCTCTACGGACTCTGCCTGAATGCCACTGTGTGATAAACCAGGACATATATGTATGGAAGTAGGTGAAAATCAACCTAATAATTACACTCATAATTGAAGATTATGACTCTTTAGAAAACCATCCATATCTCTCCCCTTAAAGGTACACAGTAACCACCCGTTGTATGAAGACTGAGTCCTGATAGATGTCTTCACTGTATCCTGGAGTGCCATAGCATGATCACAATTCTGTAAAAAATTATGACGCCAAGTCTAGTTCACAGAAAAACTATTAAGCAGTGAGAAATGGCAAAATAGAGGATTTACTCTAAGAATGAAAAGAAACGATAGTGATGCTCTTTAAAATCCATCCACTGAGCACTGATGTCATGTTTTCAGAGGTGGAGAAATGGACTTGAGATTTTTTTTTTCTATCAGGATCTTTTTACCGTTTTCCCTCTTTCTTTCCTTTTCATCTTAGGTGCAAACTAGAAGTCCCCACTGGCCCTCGATTCCTTGCTGGGGTCAGAGCAGCGGGGGAGGATGGCAGGAAGAGCTGGGGTCTGCTGTGTCCCACCCCCTCCCCATGTGCTTTGCCCTCTGCTGATGCCCCTCCACGGGAGTGGCTGCAGATCCACCTCCGCACAATTCCCCCTGCTCTCTCCTCAGGCCCGGGGGGTGGCCCAGGCGGGAGGCCCCCAGGTTGGCACACTATATATAATGTGTAACATCACTGGTTCCCAGCGCAGTATCTGAAGTTAGTGTTCATTTCCCGCAGCCCCAGAGGACAAGGCCAGGAAAGGGGAGGGACAGAGCAGGGCGCTGTCCTGGGGTCCAGACACTGCTGGTTTATCACACCTGCCCTCAGAGCCTCCTGGAAAGGAAACCTGGGCGCTTCCCTGGCCTGGCCGCCAGGTGGGGCTCTGGGGAGTGCGGCCACTCTCTCCCACTCCTGATCACTGGGAAATTCCAGACTCTCTCCCAGACCCCCGAGAGGAGGCTGCTAGGCCTTTGACCATGGAGCCACATCTCACCTTCCTCCTGGCTTGTGAGAGGGTGGCCAGGCCAGAGCTGCTTCCCGCCCCCACCCCTGGGGTGCCCCTTGTCAGTCAGAACCAGCCAGGAGGGATGCTGGAAGATGGCAGGGCCCAGGGGGGACTCCTGGGTCTGCACCCACTTCAACCAGGGCTTCAGTCAGGCCTTCGGCCGTGAAACTGTGAGGACACCCCCGCAGCCCCCAGCTTCCTTGAGGCTGAGGGAAGAGTTCCCCCGAGGGCCTTTGTGGGGGTGCTGGGGGGCCTTATCTACCGGTGCAGTCAGGTGCATGGGGCTGGGTGGAGCGCTGGTATTTCCGTTTACTTTCCCATGGCCAACCACACAGAGGGTTACTGACAAAAATAACTGACAATGATTTTTTTAGTTATGTTTGGTTTAATGAAGCCGCAGAACCATGATTTCTGAAACATTCTTTTTAAAGGGTTTTTTTAATGTGGTGAAAGTCGCTCAGTCATTTCCGACTCTTTGTGACCCCATGGACTATACAGTCCATAAAATTCTCCAGGCCAGAATACTGGAGTGGGTAGCCTTTTCCTTCTCCAGGGGATCTTCCCAACCCAGGGATCAAACCCAGGTCTCCCACAGTGCAGGCAGATTCTTTACCAGCTGAGCCACCAGGGAAGCCCTTTTTAAAAAATGTGGACCATTTTAAGTCTTTATTGAATTTGTTGCAATGTTGCTTCTGTTTTGGGATTTGATTTTTTGGCCAAGAGGCATGTGGGAGCTTAGCTCTCCAACCAGGGATGGAACCAGCATGCCCTGCATTGGAAAGCGGAATCTTAATCACTGGACCTCCAGGGAAGTCCCTCCCAGAACTATTCTTATCAGGCTAATATTTTCTAACTGGAATCTTTATTGAGATTGTGGCAGCATCACGTGCAGGCATGAGGAGTAAGGCAGAGAGGGGTCTCTTGTGAATGTGGTCCCATTTCCCCTCATGATGACATTTTACAAACCTACAGGGCCCTGTCTCAGGCAGGATGTGGACAGTGACAAAGTGCGCCGACCATATTTGGATGTGTCCAGTCTCACTTAGACTCCTGTGTGTGTGTTTGTATTGGTATGTGTTTGGTGTGTCTCTGTATATGCGGTATGTATAATATGGAATCCTATCCCAACGCCACAGAGACGACCAAGGTCATCTCTGGAACTGACTGTGCCCCATTGTAACCACTGCCTACACCCCCCGATCCTTAACAACCAGCTTCCTGACCTCAAATTAGGCAAAACTGTCCACCTGGTAATCACCCTGTAACACCCTAACTGATCACCTAATGCCACCCTTCTAGCAGGAATTTTCTTTGTCTTGAGGTTATAAATATTGGCTACTAATCCACAAAAGGCGTCGGCTCTGCCTGGTCTAGCAGGCGGTCGACCTGCTGTGCTTGCAGTGCCCTCATTATCTCTGCTCTTTGTTCTTAATAAACTCACTCCCCCTGTGTCTAGAAGTTCTCTTCCAACCCATGCTTGAATTGCCACAGCATATGTGTGTGTGCACGTGGTGTGTCTGCTTACGTGTGTATGTACTTGTGGTTTGTGTATGCGTGTGCGGTGTGTCTATGTGTGTATGCATGTGTGTGTATTTGTGGTCCGTATGTGTGACATGTCTGTTTATGTGTTTTTCTGTGCGTGTATGTGTGTGTGGAGTGAATACGTGTGTTTGGTGGTGTGTGTATGCAGGTGGTGTCTGTGGTGTGTGTCTGTGTGCCTGTGTGTGCTGCGTGTACTCAGCTCTGTTCACCTTGTAGAACCTGTGTAGGCCTGTGTACCCAACACCACGGTGCAGACACTGAACAGTTTCAAGGCTGCGAGGATCCCCCCTCGGCCCTTTTAAAAACCCCACCTATTAATAATTCCCTCACGAATCTACCACCCTCACCCCCGACCCCAGACCTATTCTCTAATCTCTGGCAACCACTAATCTGTTCTTCGTTTCTAAAATACAGTCATTTCCAAATGTCCCATAAAGGAAGCAGACAGTTTCCATTTCTCTCAGATAGATGCCCAGAGGTGCACTTGCTGGGGGATCCCCCAGTCACATAACTAGATTTTTAGAAAACTGCTGCCCTCTTTCTCAGAGCGACTCCAGCACTTGACAAGCCCCGAAGTGCACGAGAGTTCTGGTTTTCTGAATCCTCGTCAGCACTTGCTGTTGTGCCTGTGTTTTATTGGAGCCGTTCTGATAGGTGTGTGGCAGTATTTCATTGTGAAGTTAACTTGCGTCTCCCAGAGGGCTGATGTTCAACACCTTTTCAGGTGATCATTTGCCATCTGTGCATCCTCTTGGTGGAATGTCTGTTCCTGCTTTGCCTGTTTTCTAACTGGATTGTTTCCCCACTGCTGAGTCTTGAGAGTTCTTTTATACCTTCTAGATACAAGTCCTTTGTTTGGTGTGTAGCTTGCAAATATTTCCCCTCGGTCTGTAGCTCGTCTTTTCATTCTCCTCTCACAAACATCCAGAGAGCAAAAGTTTTAAATTTGGGGAATGGGTTACACAGTCCATTTATCACAATTTTTGTGTGTCTTGTTCATGGTATGAAGTTAAACAGCTTCTTGCCTAGTTCTTGGTCCCAAAGGTTTTCACTTATTTTCTTCCAAAAGATTTATAGGTTTATGTTTTACATTTGATTCTATGCTGTATTTTAAGTAAATTTTTTGTATAAGATGTGGATTTAAGTCATAGTTCACTTTTCCCCCTGTGGATGTCTATTTGCCCAGCACCATTTGTTGACAAGGTTGTCTTTCCTTCACTGAATTGCTTTTACTCCCTTGTCACAAATCATTAGGGCATATTTGTGTGGGTTTATTTCTGGGTCCCCTGTCCTGTTCTATTCATCTATCCCTCTGTTTCGATTACAGCCACTAGATAGAAAGCCATATTATCAGGTAGAATGATGCATCTCACTGTGTTCTTTTTCAAGATTGTTTTAGCTATTCAAGGGCTTGCGCCTTTCAATATAAATTTTAAAGTAAGTTTTTCTATGTCTATAATGCCTTACTGGGATTTTGATAGGAATTGCATAAACCTATAGATTAATTTGGAGAGAATTGACATCTTGACTATGGTGAGTCTTCCAACATATCAGATTTTCTTTGATTTCTTTCATCTGAATGTTGTCATTTCTAGCATTCAGTTCTTCAATGTGTTTTGTTAAACGTATACCTAAGTGTTCCTTTTTTGAAGTGGTTATAATAGTATCACATTAATTTTAGTTTGTGCATGTTAACAGAGACCATAAAGAAGGCTGAGAGCTGAAGAATTGATGCTTTCTAATAGTGGTGCTGGAGAAGACTCTTGAGAGTATCTTGGACTGCAAGGAGATCAAACCAATCAATCCTAAAGGAAATCAACCCTTAATATTCATTGGAAGGACTGATGCTGAAGCTCCAATACTTTGGTCACCTGATGCCAAAAGCCGACTCACTGGAAAAGACTGAAGGCAGGGAAGATTGACGGCAGGAGGAGAAGGGGACGACAGAGGATGAGATGGTTGGATGTCATCACTGGCTCGATGGACATGAGTTTGAGCAAGCTCCAGGAGGTGGTGAAGGACAGGGAAACCTTGCATGCTGCCGTCCACGGGGTTTGCAAAGAGCTGGACACTGTTTAGTGATTGAACAACTGAGAGGTGTAGAAGTACCTTTGATCTTTGCATACTGATCCTGAATCCTATGACTTCACTGAACTTTCTTATTACTTCTAAGAGTTTGTTTTTAGTTTCCTTGGGCTTTTATACATATAATCATGCCATCTACGAATGATTTTATTTCTTCCCTTCTCATCTGTGTTCTTTTTATATATTTTTCTTCCCTTATTTCAGTGGCTAGAAGATCTAGGACATATTAAATAGTAGTGATGAGAGCAGATAGCTTTGCTTTGCTACCAGTCTTAGGGGGAAAGCCTCAGTCTTTTTCAAGTTTGACCTCATCTCTAGGTGTAGATTCCATTTTCCAAGCTGAGGTAATACCCCACTATTCTGAACTTGCTGAGAGGTTTTGTTATGAATGACTGTCAGACTTTGTCAATTTGTTTTCCATGTTAGTTGATATGATTACACGGGTTTTCTTCTTTACCTTGACATTGATTATTTCCTGATGTTGAAGCAGCCCTGCATACCTGGAATAAACCCTCTTTGGCCACAGTATATAATTCTCTTTTCTATATTGTTGAATTAAGTTTGCTAATATTTTGTCAGGGAATTTCGCATCTAAACTCAAAGGAGACGTTGGTTCCTAGTTTCCTTTCCTGGGTGTGTTATCATTGCCTGGGTTTGGTATCAGGGTGATACCGGCCTCATAAAATGAGCTGGGAAATGTTTATCCTTTTCCTATTTTCTGGAAGAGATTATGTAAGATTTTTGTTAATTATTCTTTTAAAACTGGGTGGAAACTTTTTTTTTCAGAGATTTCACATTATAAGTTACAATTCTTTGATGTTTATAAGGATGATCAGATTTTTTAGTGGCTTCCAAGGTGGCTCAGATGGTAAAGCATCTGCCCACAATAAGGGAGACCTGGTTTCGATCCCTGGGTCAGGAAGATCCCCTGGAGAAGGAAATGGCAACCCTCTCCAGTATTCTTGCCTGGAAAATTCCATGGACAGAGGAGCCTGGTAGGCTACAGTCCATTGGGTCACAAAGAGTTGGACACGACTGAGCAACTTCACTTTCTTTCTTTACAGATTTCCTAGTCCATCTTCACTGTGACTTTTGGTTGTTCATAGTTTTTGAGGAATTAACCCATTTCTTGCATGTTGTCAAATTTATAAACATAAAATTTTTCACAGAATTCCCTTATTATCCTTTAGATGCTTGCAGAGTCTGTAGGGATATCCCTTGTTTCATTTCTGATGTTACTTGTGGCTTCCTGATTTTAATTTTTGTCAGTTTTGTCATAGGTTTGTTGATTTTACTTATTTTTCTGAAGAACTAGCTTCTGATCTCATTGTTTTTTTTTTTTTCTATTGTTTTCCTATTTTTCAATTTCTTTGATTTCTGCTCTTGCCTTTCTTGTTTTCTTCCTTCTCATTGCTTTGGATTTATGTGGCTCTCATTTTTTTCTAATTTTTTGAGATAAAAACTTAATTTTTTGGAAACTCCCTGGCAGGCCAGTGGTTAGGACTCTGCACAACACTGCAGGGGGCATGGGATGCATAGCTGGTTGGGGAACTAAGATCCTACAACCTGCATGGTCAAAAAATTTTTTTAAATATGTTAAGAAAAGAAACTTAATTTTTTGATTTAAAAACTTTTCTCATTTCTAGTGTATTAATGAGTCTATGCAATGAATTTCCCTCTCAGCACTGCTTTAGCAGGTGGCCCGAGTGGTAAAGAACCTGCCTGCCAGTGCAGGAGACATAAGAGACACGGGTTCAAACCCTGGATCAGGAAGACCTCCTGGAGAAGGAAATGACAATCTACTCCAGTATTCTTGCCTGGGAAATTCCATGAAAACAGGAGTCTGGTGGGCTACAGTCCACAGGGTCACAAAGAGTTGGACACAACTGAGCGACTGAACACACACATGTACATTTTGATATATTGTGATCACTTTCACTCAGCTCTATGTACTTTTAAATTTCTTTTGAAACTTATTTTTTAACCTGCAAATTATTTAGACATGTGTTCTCCCATGCGTGTTATCACCTGGTTGTGTCTGACTCTCTGTGAACTCATGGACTGTAGCCCACCAGGCTCCTCTGTCCATGGGATTTCCCAGGCAAGAATAATGGAATGGGTTGCCATTTCCTCCTCCAGGAGAATCTTCCCAATCCAGGGATCGAACCTGCACCTCTTATGTATCCTGCATTGACAGGTGGGTTCTTTACCACCTGAGCCACTTTAGAGACAATCAAATCTAGAACCTTGGTCTAGTAAATGAATCTCTCCCCACTGGTCAATTGTGACTGATCACTAAACCACAGGATAATCTTGGGCTTGTGAAATAGTGTCGCAGAAGCAGCTTCAGGGGCAGTAATTACCCTCCTTGGGCAGCTCTACTTAAGGGTAATTTACATGTAGTTCTTCTTGTCCTTTTCTCCACTGCTGGTGTTGTTCAGTCACTCATTCACGTCCGACTCTTTGCAACTCCATGGACAGCAGCACATCAGGCTTCCCTGTCCTTCACCATCTCCTGGAGTTTGCTCAAACTCATCTTCACTGAGTCAGTGATGCCATCCATCCAACCATCTCATCCTCTGTCATCCCTTTCTCCTCCTGCTTTCAATATTTCCCAGCATCAGGGTCTTTTCCAATCAGTTGGCTCTTCACATCAGGTGGCCAAAGTATTGGTGCTTCAGCTTCGGCATCAGTCCTTTCAAAGAATATTCAGAGTTGATTTCCTTTAGGATTGACTGGTTTGATCTTCTTGCAGTCCAAGGGCTCTCAAGAGTCTTCTCTAGCACCACAGTTCGAAGGTATCAATTCTTCGGCGCTCAGTCTTTTATATCGTCCAGCTCTCATATCCATACATGACTACTGGAAAAACCATAGCTTTGACTATAACGGACCTTTTTTTTGGCAAAGTAACATCTCTACTTTTTAATATGCTGCTAGTTTGGCTGAAGTGAAGACAGTTCTTCAACAGCCCCAGCCAGATGGCAAGTCCTCGTGCCTGGAACAACAACCACACACTTTTGTCTGGGGTAGACAGGGATTGAAATCAACCAAAGGATCATATCAAAGGGCTCCATCTGGGAGTCTGGGGGATGGGATGCAGGAGGGAATAAGGTGGACCACAGGAGCAGGAGTCATTGGGCTGAACCAGTCAGCACTCTTGGTCAGGAGAGGAGCAAAACCGAGGCCCAAGGAGGCGAGACTCCAGCCAGGGCCTGCTGGCAGGAAAAAGAAACAGAATCAGCAACACTCGGAGGGGCTGGCCCAGTGCTCACTCTGGGGCCTGCACTCACCCTAGGCTCCCTGGAACCAAGCTGAGGAAGCAGCAGATGAATCCAGATGCACTCTCTGGAAGGCACAGACCTGGCTGGTGCCGAGACGAGTATGGAAGATTTAGCTGCTGCTTGGCAGAATCAGGGAGGCTGGGAAGGGTGGCTTGGTGGTGAGGAATTAGGTACTGAGCTCCCTGACTTAGAGGCCATGGTTAGGACATTGTTGGTTTTTGGAGCCTTGGTCATTGAAAGAGATTGTTGTGTCTTGGGACCACCTCCCTGAACAGGAAGGGTGGTGAGGGCTACTGCTGGGCTCAGAGGCTGTGGAGGGGGAAGCCAGGGGGCGAGGGGGCAGGGAGGGGAGGGGAATTGTGTAGAGGCCTCTGGGGCTTGCCGGGTGGGTCTAGGACTCTGGCGGCAGGCATGGGCAGCTTTGCACAGTGGGATTGCTGAAATCTAAGAGATTACAGGTAGCTCACACCAACCCCAGAGTTGTGTTTAACTTTAGGGAAGGTCAGTGGGGCATGGACTATGGGTAGTGTCTCCAACGTCAGATACCGGCTCTTAGACTCACTGACTCACTGATGAGTGGGGGAGGCTTGGAAACTCCCCTTTTTCTCTCTTTTTGGGGAGGGCAAAATCATTACACTTCATTTTTTAAATATAGTATTTTTCAATCATAAAAGTTAATTATACTCATTTCAGAAACAGTTCAATGACCAGGAAGGCAGAATCCAAAGAGAGCAATGGAACTCATCCTTTCACAGGGATGCCCACTGGCACAGCTTCTTTTTTCTCTTTTTTTCTACTGAGCTGTTGTAAAGCTTTGTGATCTCATTCTTTCTTATTTAACACCGCAAGATGAAAATTCTGTATATGATTACAAATTCCATGATTACTAATTTCCAAATTCAGGAAATCAACCCTGAATATTCACCGGAAGGACTGATGCTGAAGATGAGGCTCCGATACTTTGGCCACCTGATGTGAACAGCTGACTCATCAGAAAAGACCCCGAAGCTAGGAAAGATTGAGGGCAAAAGGAGAAGGGGGTGACAGAGGATGAGATGGTTGGATGGCATCACCAACTCAATGGACGTGAATTTAAGCAAACTCCAGGAGATAGTAGAGGAAACAGGAGCCTGGCGTGGTGCTGTCCATGGTGTCACAAAGGGTCGGACACGACTGAGCACACCCCATAGTGATGTTTGCATGATATTTACCATGTAGCTGTAACCAACACACGTTAGTGATTTCTCTATTGCTGGTAATTTGGGTTGTTTATAATTTTTAATTATTAGTAAGCTTTCCTTTGATGAACATCTTCATGCAAAATGATTTTTCTTGAGGGAAAAAATAGATTTTTCTATGCTTAGAATTCTTTCTTCAGGGCATCCCCACAGTAGATTTATTGAGTCAGAGAGTGTGTGCTTTCTCAGATTCTCAGTACAAAGCACCATGTTGATTTCCACAGAGGTGATGCTGTATTTCCACTTATTATGGATATAAGTATTCATTCCACCTGAACGTCATTCACCAGCATTGCATTTTCTGATTAAAAAAACAAAATCTGACCATTTGATTGGTTTGAATATTGTTATTGTTGCTTCAAATTATTTCTGTGATTGTGAATAACTTTTCTCACTTTTCCTGTAATTTTGGGGCATTTGCATTATCGTCTTCTAAGAATTTTGTGTTAATATTCTTTGCTTCTTTAACTGTGGGAGGATTCCAGGGTTTAAACATCATTTTGTGTAAGAGTGTTAAGTCTCATAAGTTTCTAAACCTTTGTCTATCTTATATACTACAAACATTTTACATTTAAAAATGTTTTATACCCAAAGTTCAAGACATTTTACATAGTCAAATTTGCTCTCTACCTACATTTTTATATACATTTAGATCATTTCTCTTATTGTTATAAGGCTCAGAAACCCCTAAACTTTCTAGAAATGTGTTGAATATTTACTATCATTTTCTGTCATTTTCATTAAACATAGCTGCTACAGTACCTGCTTTGGTTGCTGGTCAAGAAGTCAAAGTGGGTTGTCTTAACTTCCTTCTCATTTCATGTCCTGTTTTCACCTGCTGTCACTCCAGCTGGATGTGGCTATTTCCCTGGTGTGTGCGTGTGTGCTCAGTCACTTCTGTTGTGTCCGCCTCTTTGTCACCCTCATGGACTGTAGCCCGCCAGGCCTCTGTGCATGGGATTCTCCAGGCAAGAATATTGGAGTGGGTTCTGATGCCCTTCTCCAGGGGAATCTTCCCGACGCAGGAACTGAACCCAGGTCTCCTGTGTCTCCTTCATTGCAGGTGGATTCGTTACCACTGAGCCACCAGGGAAACCCATTTCTCTTAGTAGGACTTCCCAAAGGTGTCATATAATATCTGTGCCTGCCATGAATATTTTACAAGCCATTGAAACTTCTGGGCCCAGTGGCAAGGCATCTTGAATTACAGCCTGGACCAACTGCTGCAGAACTCTCTATGACTCTGAACTCCACTGAGAACTGAAAAATTATTGGTGACCTGGAAAATAAGCCAGAACAATCTATCCAATGTCATGTATATTACCTCAAAACCCCATGAGTATTTTGAGGGAGTGAGTGGTACAAAGTGCAGAAATTTATCTTTTTCTTTTAAGAGAATTGCCCCAGACCTCCTAAACACCTCACTCACAGTCCCTGAACCTTCCCAGTTCCTATCTCTGCTGTGAGTGTGTTTTAACAAGGCCTCTAACTTCCCATTTTCCAAATCCAATCAACATAGCATCATGTCATCAATGTAATCTTCAATGTAATGGGCCAGCAGAATGTTTAGTGTAATGTTCAAGTTGGCACCCCACTCCAGTACTTGTGCCTGGAAAATCCCCTGGGTGGAGGAGCCTGGAAGGCTGCAGTCCATGGAATCGCTGAGGGTCGGACACGACTGAGTGACTTCACTTTCACTTTTCACTTTCATGCATTGGAGAAGGAAATGGCAACCCACTCCAGTGTTCTTGCCTGGAGAATCCCAGGGACGGGGAGCCTGGTGGGCTGCTGTCTATGGGGTCACACAGAGTCGGACACAACTGAAGTGACTTAGCAGCAGCAGCAAGTTTCCTCTGAATGTGTTAGTTATATCAGAGAGTAGGGGACCTGGCATAACCCAAACTCACACAGCACAAGTATATTGCTGTTCCCACCATGCAAAGGCAATGTACTTCTGATTATTTTTTCTAAGAAATGGGGGGAAATCAAACATTTTCTAGGTCAATAGATGCATGTTAAATACCAGGGCATTTGCTCCAGGAACAATATCATGTCCAGAACCTCAACAGCAAATTGTCACACTTAGTTAAATTTATGATACTCTATACAAAGGGCACTTGATAAACATCACTCTGTGGGCCAAGCTCTGCCTGTGGCCTGTTTTTATACAACTTGCAAACTGAGAGTGGTTTCTATATGTTTTAAGGGTAATTGAAAATAAAACAAAGAACATATGAGCAACTATACACCAATAAAAATTAATTTAAAAAAAGAACATGTGACAGAGACCAAATGTGGCCCACTAAGCCTCAAATAGAGCTTCCCTTGTGGCTCAGCTGGTAAAGAATCCGCCTACAATGCAAGAGACCTGGGTTTGATCCCTGGGTTGGGAAGATCCCCTGGAGAAGGAAAAGGCCACCCACTTCAGTATTCTGGCCTGGAGAATTCCATGGACTGTGTAGTCCATGGGGTCGCTAAAAGTTGGACACGACTGAGCAGCTTTCACTTTCAAGCCTCAAATTTTCACTGCCTGGCCCTTTATAAAGAGTGTGTGCTTGATAGTCATTCTCCATAACTCGCCTGGCTTGAGCACTGGCCAAACACATGAGCTCAAAGGGCATGTTCAGTGACCACTCCTGAATTTTTCAGTTCCTTGATAGTGGCATTGATTTCTATAATTCTTTCTTGGACTGTGATACTGGTTTTGACTCCTTGTCTTGGTGAGAGAGACTTCTGCTATAATACCCCTCTCCAAAAATCAGAGAAGCAAGGTACCTACTAAATGTATCAATTCTGGGCCTGAGGAGATCCCCAAGGATGCCTGTGTCACCTTGCTGGACCCACAGTGAGACAGACTTGGGCCAAGACCTCAACCTGCACCTGAAATCCATTGGCTCCACGTGATGTTTGGGCTCTGAAGATTGGTGTGAGTTCAGACCTAATATTAAATGACCTTCAGATCAGATCAGATCAGTTGCTCAGTCATGTCTGACTCTTTGCGACCCCATGAATTGCAGCACGCCAGGCCTCCCTGTCCCTCACCAACTCCCAGAGTTCACTCAGACTCACGTCCATCAAGTCAGTGATGCCATCCAGCCATCTCATCCTCTGTCATCCCCTTCTCCTCCTGCCTCCAATCCCTCCCAGCATCAGAATCTTTTCCAATGAGTCAACTCTTCACATCAGGTGGCCAAAGTACTGGAGTTTCAGCTTTAGCATCATTCCTTCCAAAGAAATCCCAGAGCTGATCTCCTTCAGAATGAACTGGTTGGATCTCCTTGCAGTCCCAGGGACTCTCAAGAGCCTTCTCCAACACCACAGTTCAAAAGCATCAATTCTTCGGCGTTCAGCCTTCTTCAAAGTCCAACTCTCACATCCATACATGACCACTGGAAAAACCATAGCCTTGACTAGACGAACCTTTGTTGGCAAAGCAATGTCTCTGCTTTTGAATATGCTATCTAGGTTGGTCATAACTTTCCTTCCAAGGAGTAAGTGTCTTTTAATTTCATGGCTGTAGTCACCATCTGTAGTGATTTTGGAGCCCAGAAAAATAAAGTCTGACACTGTTTCCACTGTTTCCCCATCTATTTCTCATGAAGTGGTGGGACCAGATGCCATGATCTTCGTTTTCTGAATGTTGAGCTTTAAGCCAACTTTTTCACTCTCCACTTTCACTTTCATCAAGAGGCTTTTGAGTTCCTCTTCACTTTCTGCCATAAGGGTGGTGTCATCTGCATATCTGAGGTTATTGATATTTCTCCCTGCAATCTTGATTCCAGCTTGTGTTTCTTCCAGTCCAGCGTTTCTCATGATGTACTCTGCATAGAAGTTAAATAAACAGGGTGACAATATACAGCCTTGACGTACTCCTTTTCCTATTTGGAACCAGTCTGTTGTTCCATGTCCAGTTCTAACTGTTGCTTCCTGACCTGCATACAAATTTCTCAAGAGGCAGATCAGGTGTTCTGGTATTCCCATCTCTTTCAGAATTTTCCACAGTTCATTGTGATCCACACAGTCAAAGGCTTTGGCATGGTCAAGAAAGCAGAAATAGATGTTTTTCTGGAACTCTCTTGCTTTTTCCATGATCCAGCGGATGTTGGCAATTTGATCTCTGGTTCCTCTGCCTTTTCTAAAACCAGCTTGAACATCAGGAAGTTCACGGTTCACATATTGCTGAAGCCTGGCTTGGAGAATTTTGAGCATTACTTTACTAGCGTGTGAGATGAGTGCAATTGTGCGGTAATTTGAGCATTCTTTAGCATTGCCTTTCTTTGGGATTGGAATGAAAACTGCCCTTTTCCAGTCCTGTGGCCACTGCTGAGTCTTTCAGATTTGCTGGCATATTGAGTGCAGCACTTTCACAGCATCATCTTTCAGGATTTGGAATAGCTCAACTGGAATTCCATCACTTCCACTAGCTTTGTTCATAGTGATGCTTCCTAAGGCCCACTTGACTTCACATTCCAGGATGTCTGGCTCTAGGTCAGTGATCACACCATCGTGATTATCTGGGTCGTGAAGATCTTTTTTGTACAGTTCTTCTGTGTATTCTTGCCATCTCTTCTTAATCAGGAAGTCTTATTTTTCCTTCTCCAGTACACAGTCACCCTGGTTGTATTAGTTGCTGAGACTGCTGTAATAAAGTACCACAAACTGAATTTAAAACAGAAGCTTATTGTCTCTCAGTTCTAGAGGATAGAAGTCTGAGATGAAGGTGTCACTGGGGTTGGCTCCTTTTTTGAGGGTGACTGCTGTTCCTGGTTCTTCCCCTTCTGTCAAACTCAGGTGTTTCCTTGGCCACAAATGGTATTAACTGTCTATGTCTTTACATCACCTTCCCTCTGCGTATATTTGTGTCTGAATATTCTCTTTTTATAAGAACACAGTCATAACGGATTATGTTGTTGTTCAGCCACTCAGTCATGTCCGACTCCTTGCAACCCCATGGACTGCAGCATGTCAGGCTTCCTTGTCCTTCACTATCTCCCTGAGTTTTCTCAAACTCATGTCCACTGAGTCAGTGATGCCATCCAACCATCTCATCCTCTGTCGTCCACTTCTCTTCCTGCCTTCAATCTTTCACAGCATCAGGGTCTTTTCTAATGATTCAGCTCTTCCCATCAGATGGCCAAAGTACTAGAGCTTCAGCTTCAGTATCAGTCCTTCCAATGAATAATCAGGGTTAATTTCCTTTAGGACTGACTCATTTTATCTCCTTGATGTTCAAGGAATTCTCAAGAGTCTTCTCCAGTACCATAGTTCAAAGGCGTCAGTTCTTCTCACTTGGCCTTTTTTTATGGTCCAAATCTCATATCTGTACATGACTACTGGAAAAACCATAGCTCTGACTATACAGATCTATGTTGGCAAAGTGATGCCTCTGCTTTTTAATACTCTGTCTAATGAATTCATCCCCAACTTGATTATCTGCAAATCAATTCCAAATACTGTCACATTTATGGGTACCAGGGGTTAGGACTCCAGCATCTTTTGAGGGGACATAATTTATCTCTAGCAATTGAGCCCTTGTGGATGGCTCAGATCACTCTGGGGAAGGCTCAGCACTTGCATCTTTGGCCTTACTGTGAGGCTCTTCCTCAAGGGGACCTGGCCTTTATTCTTGCTGAGAGACTCTGGATCCCACGTCAACTCTGGACTACAAAGGCTCAAGGAGCCATGGGTCTTGTGAAGGATGTTGGTGTCCCCTCAGGGCAATTATGAACACCTGAGTGACAGGTGTACCCAAAGGATTGCAGTACTGCATCAGCAGGAGCCTGGGGAGGATGGTTGAGGGTCGAGTTGAGGGATGTCGGACCCCAGGGTGGTTGAGAAGGGTTCACACCATAGGTCCATCCAATAGTGAAACCTCCCTGAGCCAGGGACCCCTGCACCTGCTGCATCACTGGCCTTCCCACAGTTAATGTGCCTGTGTAGTGCCTGGAACTTTCTAGAATGCAGATTTGACCTCATGAAACCCGGGGGGCAGAGCACGTTTGCTGAGATCCCAGGGTGGGATTCTGCTAACCCAGGACCACCTTGAGTAGCGAGGTTGCCATGTTTGGGGGGGTGGAGGGTAGGACTCTAGTATTTCTGCTGCATGAATTCTTGGCCACTTTCAACCCAGGGCTTGGTTACCCGCTAGCAGGATGGTCACAGATTGATTCCAAATTGGGAAAGAAGTATGTCAATGCTGTATATTGTCACCCTGTTTATTTCACTTATATGCAGAGTAAATCATGATAAATGCTGGGCTGGATACAGCACAAGCTGAAATCAAGATTGCTGGGAGAAATATCAATAACCTCAGATATGCAGATAACATCACCCTTATGGCAGAAAGCGAAGAAGAACTAAAGAGCTTCTTGATGAAAGTGAAAAAGTTGACTTAAAACTCAACATTCAAAACATGAAGGTCATGGAATCTGGTCCCATCACTTCGTGGCAAATAGATGGGGAAACAATGGAAACAGTGATAAACTATTTTGGGGGGGCTCCAAAATCACTGCAGATGGTGACTTCAGCCATGAAATTAAAAGACGCTTGCTCCTTGGAAGAAAAGCTATGACCAACCTAGACAGCATATTAAAAAGGAGAGACATTACTTTGCCAACAAAGGTCTGTCTAGTAAAAGCTATGGGTTTTCTAGTGGTCATGTATGGATGTGAGAGTTGGATTATAAAGAAAGCTGAGCACTGAAGAATTGATGCTTTCCAATTGTGGTGCTGGAAAAGACTTTTGAGAGTTCCTTAGACTGCAGGAAGTTGCGACCAGTCAATCCTAAATCAAATCAGTACTGAATATTCATTGGAAGGACTGATGTTGAAGCTGAAACTCCAATACTTTGGCCACCTGATGTGAAGAACTGACTCATTGGAAAAGACCCTGATGCTGGGAAAGATTGAAGGCAGGAGGAGAAGGGGATGACAGAGGATGAGATGGTTGGATGACATCACCAACTCTATGGACATGAGTTTGAGTGAACTCCAGGAGCTGGTGATAGACAGGGAAGCCTGGCATGCTACAGTCCATGGGATTGCAAAGAGTTGGACACGACCGAGCAACTGAACTGAACTGAGGATGGTCACAGCCTGTCGTGCGCTTGGTCAGCACATCTCTCCCAAATCTTGGGGAGTGTTATGATGCCAGTCCTCTGAGCATGGCACCTCATCCTCTATGGTCCAACACCCCACACACTGTTCTTCCAAAGTCCTGCTGATGCCACTCTGCAACTCTCCTGGACACAGGCTGTGCCTCTGTCTGGGCTATGAGGCATCACAACCTCTTGCACCTGGAAGTGACTCGGAGATGTAGAGATGATCTCATCCTGTGGCTGCATCCCTTGTGAGCTGGAGTGGGGCAGGGAGGGGGGCAGTGGTCAGTGGAAGTGTTTATGGAGAGGAAAGATGCTAGGTCTCAGATGGGGGTAGAGGGAATGCCTCTGCTGGGGGAAAGGGTCAGGGCTTTTGCTCAGGATCCCAAATTGTCATTCTCATCTTTCTGCCCAAGCATCCCAATCTCATGTTTAGAGTTTAACTCTTTGCTCTCCAATGTCAAGGCTTTGGTGTAAGGAAGCAGGAAATGATGGACATCTAATTGGTGCTGTAAACCCAGTATCTGGGCTGGACCTGAGCCCCACCCTAACTGCCCTGTCACTTAGCCAGGAAAGCCTTTCCACTGTCCCATTCCCAGGAGGACACTCTCAGCCCTCCATTTCTTCTTTCCTTCTTGAATGTTGTGTACCTCTTGGAAGAAGCCAGCTGACCCCCATCTTTACCACTTTACCAGGGAAATGAGATGCCCCCCTGCTCACATTCCCTGCCTTGCCTTCACTCTACACCACTTTTGATGGGTTTGTGACCTGTGCCCGGAGACCTGCCCGGGGAGCCAAACTTGCGTCTCATTTTCAGGATCTGTTAAGAAAGAGGGTCACTGTTGGTAGCAATTTCTGTATCAATCAGCCAGCCTGTCACTCCCAATCCAGGAAATTAAAGGAAAATTAGATGGACAGTGCTGACCTCTCTTTGGGGCTTATGAACCCCTCTGCCAGATGAGTGAGGAGAGGGATCAGTTTTGGGAGGCTGGAGAAGACCACTGTGTGGAGAACACTGCCCATTGGGGCTGGAGGTGGACCTGGGATCATGGCCCATCCAGGGTGACTCTGCTGACTTCCTCCCAAGGACCCGTGTCCTGCTGGCTCCACCACAGTGGCCAGAAGCCAGAGGGCATGAGGGCAGGATACAGCCAATGCAGCGCCACCCCCCAGGGGCTCAGAGAGCTGATGGGATGGGCAGACAGAGGACACCCAGCTCTCTCAACTCAGACACTGACCCTTGAGCAGAACCAGTGTGGCTCTGGGATGGGGGAGACGGGGTGAGGGGATGGGACAAGTCAGGCCAAGTCACAACACGGGAAGTGGGGGTGGGGGAGGGGGCCCGGCGATAGAGAACTTTATCCCCAAAGCAGGAAGATCTGCTAGGCATGCAAAACCAGGGGCATCCTCCACCCCAGAACCCTAGCACAAGAGGATGGCAGGTTAGATCAGGCTCCAGCTCCCTCAGGGTCCATCCACTTTGTTTTCCAGTAAGAAAAGTTAAACCCAGAGGACTTAAACTATTTATACAAGATGACACGACCCCTTAGCAGAGCAACACTCAATTCAGTGTATTGTCTTCTTCAACAAGTGGTCATTAAAAAAAAAAGATAGAACCATAAATTGTCCTATGATTCTGCGATCTTATTTAGCCTTGTCTTCTAGGAGTCTTGGAGTCATTGCTGCAAGTCTGAGAGGGCCTGAGAGTGACACGGGCTCTGCCAGCCATACCACCTACACGGGAGGTCAAAGTCATACATGCACAAGGAGTGATTAACAAACGGCCATGTATCCTGCACATTGCGCCTCTCCTGGAGACCTTGTCTTGGGATTGGCAGCCGGAACCAGGTGGGTGGGCTGGGGGTGAGCCTTACTCAGAACGTGGCTGCCCGGGTTCTGACTCCACTCCCCTCCCAGAGGGACCACCAGGGCAAGCTTACCAGGTCACCCAAGAAAAATCAGTCTCACTCCAAGGCTTGACTGTTTCCCCAGAGCCTAATCTTTCAGTGAAGAGAAAACATTTCTCCTATATTCATTCATTCATTCGTCAACAGGCATTTATTGAATCAGGTACCCCAGGTGCTTGTCCACCTGAGCACACCAAGTAGGTGAAGCCCTGTGTGTCACGGCCCTGCTGCTCTGCTGGAGGGCTGGGAGAGGATCGGTAAATAACAAGCCCAGGATGCAAGCAAATCCCTGTGCCCCTTAGAAGGTAGTGAGAGCTGCAGGGCAGGAAGGGCCAGAGCAGGGAGGGACCTGGGACACGGGGGCTAGAGGAGACCCTTTGGGTGCAGAGTCGAGGAGGCCGCACTTGGAGGAACCGAGCAAGGGAGCCCCTCCCAGATGCGGTCTCCCGCTTAAGGGAGAGCCCGATATGTCATCAGCGTCACGTCAGCTCTTATACACACAACCTCGCTGTGAAAAGGACTCCGTTGTAAAGGAAAAAACAAAGCAAAAAAATGTATTAATTAGTTTTTAAGATTTGTTGCTGCTTAGTCTCTAAGTCGTGTCCAACTTTTGCAACCCCATGGACTGTAGCCTGCCAGGCTCCTCTGTCCATGGGATTTCCCAGGCAAGAATACTGGAGTGGGTTACCATTTCTTCCTCCAGGGGATCTTCCCAATCCAGGGAGGGATTGAACTTGTGTCTCCTGCATTGGCAGGCATACTCTTTACCACTGAGCCACAAGAGAAGCCCGATTTTTAAGATAAATCATCTTAAATAATTTTGAAGAAAAATAAGGTAATTTATCCTTAATTAATTAAGATAAATAAGTAAAAATGCTCCTACAATGCCACAGTGTAAGTAGGAGGTTGAACATACGTGAGTTTTCAATGTGGATGCCAGCAGGAAAGGGGCCCCTCAGGACAAGGCCAGGTCAAAGAGCCTATGGGTGCTTTGCGCATGCACCAGTTTCCCAGGGGAAAGTCTGACAAGACAAACGAATGGGGAACAGAAGTTTGAAGTCCAGCTCCTAGTATTTTCTGCTCTTCTTGTCCGGGCACAGCTGTTCCATGAGACATGAATCCTGAAAATCGTCGGAAACAGCTTCACGCCCACTTGAAAAGGACCACATCCATCCAGGGGAGCCTCACCTGTCCCCTGTCCTTCCCTGAACCCCTGTGGGGGAAGCCAATGGCCACTGCTGACCCTGTGTCTGGCATGGTGTGGGTGTCTCTCCCTATGAGTCACCCTCAAGTAAGTGTGCTGTTGACTTAGTAGGACCACTGTAGGGGAAGCCCATGGCCTCTGCTGACCCTGTGCCCAGCGTGGTGTGGGCGTCTCTCTCTGAATCACCATCCCGTGAGTATGCTGTTTGCTTAGCAGGAGGGTCTCTGAATAGCTCAGGCACTGGATGAGGTTGTGACCAGGGAGACTCCCACAGGATAAGAGAGGAACTTTCTGAATCTCCAATCCTTCAACCATGATGACTGCACGATAATGCATTATTCTCTATCAGCAAACCTGCCAGTTTGGCTTGGCCGCGTTTGGGAAACACCTTTTAATCAATGGAGATTACTTGGAATGAAAGGTTTCGGGGCCCTCCTTAGGCAAACGTAATCTGGCCCTCTGTAGAAAGCAAACAGAGCCTGGGGTATAAGATCGAGGGCCAGGACCCACTCTCATCCTGGATCGCGGGCCCCGCTGGACAGAGAAGGAAGGTCATGGCCACTATGGAGCCCAAGGTGATCTGCGTGGTGGTGCTGGTCTTATCGCTGGCTCTCAGCAGCCTGGCTCAGGGCGAGACCGGTAAGACAGCCCCTTCCTGCTCTGTAATGGGCACGCTGGGCAGAGGCCCACCTCTGGGGGCAGTCAGGGCTTCATAATGTACTTTTGAGCCAAGTGCTGTTTTGTGCCAGGAGCTGTTCTAGGCCCTGGAGAGATTTTTGGATGGCAGAATACGTAGAGGACAGGGGGAGGGTAGAGGGGCCGGTGGAAGCGTTGGAAACTGGGTTAAGAGAGCAGTAATGGCTGTCTTCAGTTGTTCAGTCGCTAAGTCACATCCAGCTTCTTGCGACCCCATGGACAGCAGCACGCCAGGCTCCTCTGTCCTCCACTAGCTCCTGTAGTGGTAGTGTTAGTCACTCAGTCGTGTCCGACTCTGCAATACCACGGACTGTAGTCTGCCAGGCTCCTCTGCCAGTGCGATTCTCCAGGCAGGAATACTGGAGTGGATTGCCATTCCCTTCTCCAGAGGATCTTCCCAACCCAGGGATCGACCCCAGGTCTCCTGCATTGAAAGCAGATTCTTGACCATTTGAGCTACAGGGACGACCTCCTGAGGTTTGCTCAAATTCATGTCCGTTGAGTTGGTGACACTATCTAACGATTGAACTGGCATCGCCTGCATTGGTAGGCAAATTCTTTACCACAGAGCCACCAGGAAAGCCCTGTCTTCAGAACCGCTGCTAGAACATACTACTGCTTTTTAAGTAACGTATTTCAAAGAGCTGTCTTTAATGTCGGGAATAAGAATAGCTCTTCCAAATGTCCGAGCCAAACTCTGCCCCCTGGGGCTGAACCCACTCAAGGTCCACACAAACGTCCAAGAGCCTATTCTGAGGGTTGCTGTCCCTGGGGACCCCTCCAACAGGTTCCGTGGGCTCCTGGGCCCCCTGCTCTGTGGAACCCAGACCCTGTCCCACTGGTGTATGTGTCCTGTCTGGCTAGTCCATGGGCATCACCAAGGAGGGACTTAAGGCGGGAGGTCCCACTGCCTCCTCTGAATTGTCTGTCTCAAATCCTTTATCTGCACAAAGGGGTCAGTCTTCAGCTTTAGAGGGTTGTCACAAAATTAAGTGGTATTCGGGAAAAGCTACAAAGTGCCATATAAACATTATTTATTACTGGTAGATATATTTTTAAATGGAGGGGGCAGGAGAAGAATTTTCCAAAGTTTTTGGAATGAGGATTCCCATAGAGGTTTGAAGGGAGGTAAAGAACGGTTCCCATGTGTCTCTGGGCTCCTTCCAAGGATCTCACGACTCAGGAACAGAGGATCAGGCATGGGGGTTCAGGGGAGGGGGCCCCACAGTCTAAGATAAGGAGGAGGGAGTGGGCTGGACCTGAAAGGAGGTATGACCTGCTGTGGGGATGGAGGAGGTGGTCTGTGCCTGGCCACCCATACCCACTGGCCTGTCTGCATCTTCCCTGCCAGCCTAGTGCCTAGCTCTGCCCACTGCACAGCCTGGCTCCAGGAGGCTGTGCAGCCCAGCCCTGTTCCCCACCATCCAGGCTGCTGCTGGCTGCCCACTGGCCCTGCCCTAGGGCCCAAGGTTCAGCCTTTCTGTGTGGATCTCACAGGTCAGCCATCCTGTGACAACGGAAAACTCCATCCAGTTGTAGTGAAGCTACTGCTGCTGCTGCTAAGTCACTTCAGTTGTGTCTGACTCTGTGCGACCCCCAGAGACAGCAGCCCACCAGGCTCCCCTGTCCCTGGGATTCTCCAGGCAAGAACACTGGAGTGGGTTGCCATTTCCTTCTCCAATGCATGAAAGTGAAAAGTGAAAGTGAAGTCACTTAGTCATGTCCGACTCCTAGCGACCTCATGGACTGCAGCCTACCAGGCTCGTCCATCCATGGGCTTTTCCAGGCAAGAGTCCTGGAGTGGGGTGCCAGTGTAAGCGTAGCCTTGGATGGAAGTCATTTCCGTCTAGTCCTGTTATGCAACAGAAAGTGGTGGGCAAGGTAGACTCCTGTGGACAGAACCCTTGGACACCTTCAGTTCCTATTTAGGATAGCAGCTGGTACGGCGGGGGCGGTGGGGGGGATCAGGTTACCCAGAAAAGTAGCCCCTCCCCCTCCTCTAGGGAGAGAAAGGACATGAGAACTGTGGTCCCAGCTCTGCACACACAGCCCGTCTTGACCTTTCCCACCACCCTGCCCAGTGGAGTGGGTGCTAACCACCTTTGCTCTATGTCAAGACAGAAGCCCTACAAAGACCAGGTTGTGTGATGTGCTCTGACTTAGGACACTCAGCTGGACTCCATGGGGGCAAATGCGGCCTCCTGCCCCTCAGTCTAGGAGAGGCCCTGCATCTACCTGTCTTTGACTGGATTGTCTTTTAGAACGAGCGCGATGCCCTAGGTCAAGGAGAGCCCGTGACAACATCTGCTCTGGACCTCGGTCCTGCCCTCCTCTCTGACTCTCTTCCCTGTTCTGTTAGGGCTCCTTCCCTCCCCGTCTCTTTATCACCCACACCCCTAACCCCTCGTTGCACATCCCTCTAGCCCCAGGAACACTCTTGCCTGGGAGTGAATGGAGCACCTGCACAGCCAGCCCTCCCTCTGGAATCCGGATGATGGCCTTCATCCATGGGCACTCCGAGACCAGGTGTGGAGAAGAGCCCCCCGTTCTCCATTCCCACCCCCAAGAGAGAGAAGGGACTTCAGACTCTTCTGCCCCTGCCTCAATCTGTCCACTACCAGATCTGAGCGGCACTCTTTCTCAGAGTCCCAAGTCCAGACCCCACGTGTCTAGCTGCCCATCTCCCCTGCATGTTCTGTGCCTTGGGTCAATGGCCTCACGGACCTGGCTAGAGCATCTGAGTGGCTCCCTTTGCTCTAGAGCTGCAATGATCCGCTCCCAGCCCTCAGCCTGCCTTCCCCGAATCGCCCCACCCGCGCCTCCCCCTTTACCTGGAACACACCTTGCTCTCTCTCCTCTCCACCTTTGAACACTGTGCTCTCTCTCTCCTTGGAATACATATTGCCTCGTTCTTACCTGGCCAACCTCCTCCAACAGGAAGCCCTCTTCACTTTGTTCAGTCTGTAGTCAATCACCCCTGCTGGGCTTGCCCTGTGGCTGACTGTACTGTGCTGTTTTGTATGTTTATTTGGCTTCCTTCTCCATCAGACTGTTAGCTTCTCAACAACAGCTTCTCTGTTTTCAATTTCCGGGTCCCTGTTACCCAGCACGGGGCCTGGCGTGAACTTGATCTTTGAGGGGATAAAAAGATTCCTGTCTGTGTCCCGTGCTCGCTCCAGTTTCTAGCACTCACAAACAGTGCTCAACAGATATTTACTTATCTAGCGACTAAAGTTTAATAATTGTTCATTGACATTAATGAGCACATGGGTAAATTGCCTGTGTAGGTGCAAAGTCTGTGAATCTCAGACGCTGCATTGGTCCTGAGTTTCAGGGTTTCCTTGCCAGCAAGTGAGCTCTGGGTCTCCATGGACTGCTCGTCTGATGGACGATTTAACTGGGGAAGGAAGCAAAGTGGAGGGTGGGTCATAACAGGGAAAGAGTCCGCCCATGACTTGCTTTCACCTTGTGGCCCATATCCTTTCAGAGACGTGTCAGGTGGAACCCCATCAAAGACAGAATTGCGGTCACCCCGGCATCACGGCTAAGGAGTGCAAAGATAAACACTGTTGCTTTGACAACACAGTCCGTGGAGTCCCGTGGTGCTTCCACCCTGCGCCCGTGGGGGAGGAAGGTAGGGCCTTGTCGACCCCACAGAGTCTGAATACACGGGACCATGGGACCCTAATACAAGTTGCCAGCTGTGTTTTTACCCAGAGTAATGCCTTGGGGTGACGAGGAAGATGTAGTTTTGCCTAAATCCATGTGAATCCAGGGCTGGGGGATGGAAAGATCTGAAACACCTGTTTGGTGGGACACCCTACTTTTCCTGGCTTTTCTTCACATGTCTAACCATAAATCTGTGAAGAGCTGTCCTTGGTAATGCTTCATGGCTCACTTGGGGTTGGGGGCTTGGAAAGAGTGACAATTACGATACAAAGACCATCCTTGTTTTCTAAATTTTTCTAAATTTTCCCAGTGATGTTTTTAAGTAAATTCTCTGTGATTATTTAAAAGTGAAAGAAAATACTTATTCTCACTAATCTCTTCTCTTGGACACTTCACCCTTGCAGTGTGCGAGTCTTAGATACTTTTCTGGTGGAAATGGCATTGGAGTGAGAAGGACGTCTGCCTGGTGCCAGGGGCTCAGCTCCATCGCTGGCCGGATATCTTGGGGTCCTATGAACCTGAACTCCCTGCCTGGATTGACTGCTCAGATTCTTTGTATTCCAAATTAGCCTAAAAATTAAAAGAGATGAATGTTCCTCTCTGCTTGAACTTCTTGTAAAAACGTAAACAATTTTCTCTTCTTTGAAAGAGAAATGAGATACTTGTGCCTCTGGGTTCTCGCTGTGGATTACACATTAACTCAGGCTATCTTGGGTCAGACGAGACCGTGGCTTGTAACATTGTTAGGTGGTCTCGGTGGACGTCAGTCATCGGGGTCTGTGCACCAGACCATCAGGTTAAAAAGCCTCAGAGAATCAACGTGAGCCCATGCCCTTGTCAAATCATGAAAACAGGCTCCAATTCTATCACATTCTTTGCATATTCATTGTGGTAACAAAAATTGCCTTGCAATTTCTTCACGTCCCTCACACGGAAACTGACTTAGGAGATAAAACCCACAGCCAAGTGCCTGAACATACTCATAATAAAAACAATTGAGGAGGACAGCATGAGTTGACCCCTTGAGGAAACTCCCCCACCCACCTGGCTCCCCAAACTTGAGCTCCGAGTTGGAAAATAGGACAAAAGGGAAGGGTCGAGAGTCCCCAGTGACCCCTCATCACCGACATAAGCAAGATAGAAGGGAGCCAATCGGACCTGACTGGACCTGAGCAGACGCGCCCACCCAGGTGGGCAGTGCTGCCTGAGCAGCCTCTGGTGCCCCCAGCCCCACTTGCTCAGTGGGAAGAAGAAAAACACCCCCCACCTCCCATCCACCCTGGGCAGTCAGCCCTGCTCCAGGGAGCTCAGCCCAGCCAGTCCCGCTCCTGGACACCTCCCCTCCCAGGAGCTTGATCCTGGGGTCCCGGGAGCCCTGGGAGCACTCTGGCCCTCCACAGCCAGCTGGTTCCCGGGAAGTAGGGGCAGTGCTCTTGGCGTGACTAGTTGTTTTCAAATTTACCAGAAGAGCTGTCGCCCATCCTCAGCCCTGGCCACCAGGGCAAGCAAGCACAGATGTCCTGGGGCCAGGACACTCGTGAAACAGTCAAGGTGGGGCCCCCAGCACATGCACCCATCAGCAGGCGTGTGCCTGTGTGCCGTGAGGATCACTGTAGCCTTCCTTCACTGGAGAACGTGCAGAAACATGTTGGCTGTTTTTCCTTTTAATCTGTAGCATCTCTGGTCTTTTTCAACATCTTTGCCTGCTGCTGCTGCTGCTGCTAAGTCGCTTCTTTGCCTGCTAGCAAGAGGTAAAAACCAACTAATCAGTTGGCCCCTTTGGAAATGCAGTGTGTGATTGTAAATTATGCAGCTTCTGTAGGTAATACTGCGGTCCCTGGGGGTGAATAGCCAGTCTCCTCCTCCTCTCCCTCCCCCACTTTCCTGCCCCTCTTTAGAGTTGAGTGGATGATGGGGAGTGGACCAAGCACCCACAGCTGTGGAGTGAGGGAGTCTTTTGGGTTTCCACTGGCCTATCTGGGACCTCGTCAGACCCTTCTTGAGGCCCAGCTGGTCCGCCCCAGCTCCTTGTGCTCCCTACATCCCCCAGCCCCTGAGAGAAGGGCTTTCTCCCAGGACACAGCAGGCCCATTGCCCCGTGACTACTATCCATTATTTCCCTCTTTCTTCCCTGACCTCACCCTATAAAGAACGATGGAAAGACTCACTTTCCCAACCTTTCTTTCAGTTAGAAGCAGGGCTCCTTTCTGGCCCATGAAGCAAAAGGGGGCTCTGGGGAAAGGCTTTACCCCTTGGTGAGAGGAGAGCTCCCTCTAGCTGTCCTGGACAGCCTCTGCAGCCTGTCTTTGGATGCTGTGTGATATGAGGGTGTGATGCAATGCTTCAGGCAGCCATTCTGTGATAATGAGGAAAAGTCACAGGACTGGAAACTTGTTATCCCTGAAATGCTGACTTGGCCCCAGCATCACCCATCCACAGACTTCATGTTAAGTAAATCTGAATAGTCTTATGGATTAAACCAACGCTGGTTGAGTATTCTCTTCCTTGTCAGTGCTTTACCAAGACCTGTGTATTCCCTGTACCTTACAGCAATGAGCCTTCATCCCAGATACCATGGATAGAGGCAAATTCTCACCAAAGGTAAATGTCCTCATCCAGTCCTTCAGCCTGGGTTCTTCTTCTATTAAAGGAACGTGGGCAATCCGCTCTCTCCAGCACATCTAGTGTTTCATTAACTTTTCATTGAACCATCTGCCTGTCTCAGGCTCTCATGAGGAACCTTAGGCTCAGAATCAGGAGTGATCAGGAGCAAAGGGAGATGCGTGTGAGGAGAAATTAAAGGCATTTCTTTAGTTTTCAAAGCAAACCCCACTACAAATGTTATCTCACTCTGATCTTCATCCCCGTTTTGGAAGCTGAGAAACATTTAATAACTCGCCCAAGTGAGCAGACACACAGATCAGACTGGCACATCAGATTCTTATAAAATGGAGAGCCTCCTGAATCCAAGTTTACTAATTTCAAAGATGTAATGAATAGAGAGCCAAGAATGGGGCCTGGGACATGACCTGGGCACACTCCTTTCCCCAGGCACAGCACCGTGTGGGTTGCACCACTTTCCAGGGGGCCGTGATGCACAGATTGGGGGTCCTTGACCCTAAGTGCTCCTGCAGTCAGGATTTCCGGCAGGAAAGTGCCTTCCTTCTGGCATATACGCCAGACTGTGGAGCAGAGGCCAGGTGATAGGAGGCCAGCTGGGTCTCCTGCCCGCTGAGGAAGTGAATGACGGAGGGCTAGTGCCTTCAACCACCACCCCCGTCCACTCCCACCATGTTACACAGAAAAAACCTGAGGTCTGTGAGCCACGATGGCTGGACCCTTCCTCTGGTGTCTGCCTGCATGGATGTGTGATTTCGAGGCTCTATCATCTGGACACCAAGCCTCTCTGGCTCACCAGTGTGAGGAAGACAAAGTGGGGGACTCCTGCAGAGGCACCCCCACAGGGCCCAGCCCCATGCACGGGCAGGAAAGAGGATTCCACTTGGCTCCTGTCACACTGTCCTCCCCAAGAATCACAAAATCCATAAGAATTCTGACAGTGGAGGCAGCTGATGGAGGCAGCTGAGAGCAGGCACCCAGACAGCACATCGGGAGGACCTGTCAGAATAGACGCAGGATGCTCTGGGAAACCAGGTGTCCTTAGAAGGTGATCAAGCCCATGCCTGCCTGTGCTGTCCAGCCTCTGCTGTCCGGGAGGTCCCAGTGTGTCCAGTGCTCAGTGAGGCTGTGCAAGGAGGGAGGCAGGAGCTGAGGTGTCACGTGTTTCCTATGTTCATAGCCAGGATGGGGGAGACGAGGGAGGAGATGGGGGGTGGGGGGCAGAACAGGATGAGGTCCCATGAGAGTGAAATATCTTCTCACCACTGCAAAGGATTGTAAAGAAGTGACCACAACTCACAGGGATCGGCCTGCCCCTGTGACCCCTCCCATCATGGTCCCCCATCATCTGCCTCTCCTATCATGCACCCACCTGCACACTCCGCCCCATGAAGGTGATTGGTTGGTCCCAGGGAGGGAAGTCTGGGTTTCCCGGGAGCCTGGGCCACTGCCCCGCCCCACACCTTGCTGCAGCCAGGAGTCCACGGCCAGGGAAGCAGAGCTGACAGCAGGTCTTAGGAGCAATGGGCGCCTTCTCACAGCCAATGTGGAGGCCTTGAAGCATCCGGTGGTGGTGGGAAAAGTGCAGGCTGCTTGATAAAGTGCCTGAATGAAAACAGCCCTGCTGATAAGGCACGAGGAGCCTTTAACAGTTTGGGGACCTTCTCACATGCATGCACACACGCATGTGTGCACACATACAGACACAGAAACACACAGCTTTAAAAGGGTCTGTGCGCCTCCCGCCCCCAACCTTGGACACTGGTTGGGGACAAGCTCTCTGCGCCTCAGACCCACTGGATTTCTGCCAGAGGAGGGAAGGCCACCTTACTATTTTCTACATCTGAACACGTCACTTGTTAGTGGGAAGTTTTATGTTTTCTCTTTGTTTTTCAAGATAGGCCTTCAACTCGAGAACAGTACAACGGAATGATGTGTCTGTGTAGTTTTCTTGGCTTTTGCACATGTGAAACTATGAGGCTAACTGGCCGATCAGCACGGCTCAGTGACATCCTATATGCTGCCCTTTCCCTCCATCCTGGAAACCGCCAACTCGGGGAACTTTCTAGAACTTTCCATGTCCTTGAAGAGCTTCGGATGAAAGTTTAGGAAGTCTCTCATGGGAGAGATTCATGTTTGGTGGGGGGAAGTTGGGGGTCTTCTGGTGGACAACTGGGGTGGGCAGGGGTCATCTCTGTCAGTGGCATGGGTAACAGTGTATAACCCAGGAGCCCATGAGAGGACATCTTTCCACACAGCCTGAGGGGCCAGGCAGGGAAGGCAGGGATGCAAGTCCTCACTCCCGGGACTGGCTGTGCCCCCAGCCTGAGGTTCCAGTAACACCTGAAGCCATGTGATACCCCCTCCCCATTCCTCATCAGCTCGCATTGGTGTCCTCGTTGGCTGCCAAGCAAAATACCACAGATGGGGCGGTATAAACAGCAGACATTATTCTCAAAGTTCTAGAGACTGGAGGTGCAAGGTCAAGGTGTGGGCAGCGTCGATTTCTCCTGAGGGCTTCCTCCTTGTCATGTAGACGGCCGTCTTCACTCTTCGTCGCCTGTGTGAGTCTGTGTCCCAATCTCCTCCTCTTTCTAGAAGGACACCAGTCCTCTTGGATCAAGGTCCACCCCACTGGCTTCATTTTAACTTAGTTACCGTTCAGAGACTCCATCTCCAAATAAGATCATGTTATGAGCTCCTGGGGTAACCCCAGGACCTAATGGACTTCCATGTGTGACTTTAGGGGAGATAATTCAACCCAGAACAGTTGGTGTCTCTTGCAACCAAGGAACCCCAGTCAATGCAAATTACCAAAGGGCAGGGGTCATGACTGTTTGCTCTTAGGACTAGCCGGTTCTGTCCAGGTGGTAAGAAATCAAAAGGACTACATGAGCCTGAGAACATGTCGAGTACAGACAGTGAGCAAACCCAGAGACAGTGAGACGTGGGTGACACTCATACGGTGTGGTGTTGTTCAGTCATTAAGTTGTGTCCAACTCTGTGCGACCCTGTGGACTGTAGCCTGCCAGGCTCCTCTGTCCGTGTGATTTCCCGGCAAGAATACCGGAGCGGGTTGCCATTTCCTTCTCCAGGGGAACTTCCCCACTTGGGGATCGAACCTGCCTCTCCTGCAGGCAGATTCTTTACCACTGAGCCACCAGGGTGACCACAAAGGGCAAAGGACATACAATGTGTTAAGAACAGTGAGGGAGTGGGTCACACATGGATGTGTTACTTGACAAAGAGGACGCAACGGGAAGAATGTCATCACAGGTGGGACCGGACCCAGCCTATCAGAAGCCGGCCACTCATCTCCAGGCTGACTGCTCCATCATCCCTGATCAAGTTCCCATTGGTGACCCTTGTGCTGGTCCAATTCAAGGCCCCGTGTGTCACCCCAGAAACACAGACTAACATCACGGCTGCTCTGTGGGTCACTGGGGGTGCAGCTGGGCCAGCACTGCTTGCCCAGAGTCTCTCCACTAGAGCCTGAGTGTGGTGGCCCTGCCCATGTCCTGGCCCCTTGCTCAGAGCCCAGTTCTGGTCCTTGTCACCACGTACTGATGGGAAGTCCAAGAGAGGAATAGGACATCTCAGGACTTGGGATCCAGTCTTTCCACCCACTTGCACCCCATGCAAAGTGCAAACCTGCCACCTCTGCCCCTCATTTTTCGCCATGTGCTGGAGACTGATTTACTAAAACGCATGGGTCAAACACCACAACTGGGTCTGTGAGCCTTCCCACCTTGCGGCTGGCTGTGTGCATGGAGGTTATCGCTGCTGCCAGATGATTGCCCTCGCAACAACAGGCTTCTGTTCAGAATATGTTGAACTAAGGATCAGACCAGGAACCAACTGCTGAGGCCAAGTTGTGGCTTCAGATTCTATTTGTAGGGTCACTGGGAAGGGTCCTGTTAGCTTAAGGAAACTCCCTCACCTTTCTTTGTGTATGTGGGCAGGGACAGTTTGTGGAAATATTCAGAGCTTGTGAACCCGATAGGGATAATCACCCAAGAAGAGACACGTCCCAGGCCAATCCCAGCACAGGGACTTAATGGAAGGGTTCAAACAGTCACTGGTTTAAAGGTCTGAGCAGGCACATCATAGATATACATAGAAAAAATTAATAGAATAATTTTAAAGATATTTCTTAATTGTGCTCAGCTCTTAATATTGCCCCAAGCTGGACATTTTGGGGTTAGCAAACCAATTAAATTAGGAAAAACCAGACATACTCACATATATATATGTAGCATATATATGTGGTACAGTGAGGTTTGAAAGTGTTATTCACTCGGTCATGTCCAACTCTTTGCAGCACCATGGACTGTAGCCCGCCAGGCTCCTCAGTCTACGGGAATTCTCCAGGCAAAAATATTAGAGTGGGTTGCCATTCCTTTCTCCAGGGAATCTTCCCAACCCTGGGATCAAGCCTGGGTCTCCTGCATTGTAGGCAGATTCTTTACCATCCGAGCTACCAGGGAAGCTTAGTAAACATATAAGTAGGGAACCTCTATGCTGAAGGCAAATATTGGTGGGACTTTCTACATTTAATCTGATCTTGTACATCAGTGGAGAAGGAAATGGCAACCCACTCTAGTATTCTTGACTGGAGAATCCCAGGGACGGAGGAGGCTGGTAGGCTGCCGTCTATGGGGTCGCACAGAGTCGGACACGACTGAAGTGACTTAGCAGCAGCAGCAGCACATCAGTGTGGCAAACTCAGAAGGGCTGAGGGTTCACCTTATTTGCAGGTTAATGGCTTCATGGGTGCTGGCAGAGGACAGGAGACTCTTGGGAGAGATACACACCTCACTACACTGCGTAGCTAGCAATGTAAGCAGCAGCACGTTTGGTTCCCTTGTCCCCACGTCCTCCAGGGGTGACACAGATGAGCTCAGATGGACGTCAGCACACACGGAGTCGCATTGCAGGGGAGGAAGCCTGGCCTCTCCTGGAGCTCAGATGGCACTAGTGGCAAAGAACCTGCCTGCTATTGCAGGAGACACAGACAAACAGGTTCTATCCCTGGATCGAAAAGATCCCCTGGAGAAGGAAATGGCAACCCACTCCAGTATTCTTGCCTGGAAAATTCCAGAGGGGCCTAGTGGGCTTACAGTCCATGGGGACGTGACTAAGCGAGTAAGCACACGTGTACGCAAGCTTGCCTGCCCGCTGCTCCAGAGGGAGATACCTTATAAATGCTCCAAGGTTGTTGCCACACCACCATCCTTGCAAAGACAGCCTGGAAGAGAGGAGAGTTTGGATCGCCCCCTATTCATCTCACTGGGGAGGGGGGGATTTCCACCCAAGGCTACAAGGATGGTGAGACCCATGACACCTGACCCTGGGAAGATGGGACGATAGCAGTTTACCAGTCACATATTGCTCACCCCAGGACGGGAGGACATCCCGCCATGCAGGGCCATTGCGGGGTTGCATAAGAAACAGGAAGAACAGCAGGGGCTGCAGGAGGGGCCGTGTAGTATCAGGAGGGTGGGGTGCCCACTCATTCTTGCAGGAGGATGTGACTGGCTTGTTTGAGTAAGTCTGCAGCCTGGCAGGGAAGTGAAATCCGCTACTTGGGAATAAGCAGGAACTGTGCCCAGCCCTTGATAAGAAGGTTGTTTGGCTAAGGGGCCCTATCTGTGGGAGCCAAGTAGGGCAGAGAACTCGTGGTTAGGCCACTCGAGGCCTCTCAATTTCGCCAGATGTCAGGGCAGCACTTAACATTCAATTATAATTTTAGGTCCTAAACCATTGGGACAGTTAGTGCCTCATTCACAACATGTGGAAACATGAGAGTCTCACAGGGGATTGTCTCCTGGCAACCAGAATACTGAATATACCATTTTCCCAACAGAAGGGGGAAAAAAACACTAAGGCACATTTCTGTCGCATTTCATTTATAAAATAAAATACGATTATTTCTCTCCCCCTTTTAAAATTTATCTTTAGAGTTGTAATAAAGTGCAGGAATAAACTTTTTTTTTTTCCTTAAAAGACCAGAGAGTAAATATTTTAGGTTCCTGGGCCATACGGTGTCTGCCACAGGTAATCAACTCTGCAATTGCAGCTAGAAAGTGGACACAGACGATGTGTGAATGACTGGGTATGACTGTGTTTTAATAGAGTTTTATTTAAACACAGGCAATGAGCTCATGGGTCATCATTTGCCAACTCCTGCTATATATTTTTTTTCCCTTGATATGTGGTATCCTAAATTATTTAAGTATTTTTAAGTTTTAATACTACCCAGCTCCCACTCAGATACAAAAGGGATTCAAAAAAGACATTTTGAAAGAATGTAAATCTTGGCTAAAGTCCTTCAAAGTAGTACAAGGAGGAATTCCTTTGCACAATATATTGAAAACTGCTAAGATTTATGTCCATCCAATTATACCCCCAAATATAATTCATCGAAGTCTCTAATTTCACTCCCTCCCAAACTCAGTACCATATTCTTAATAGTTGGTTTATCTATTTCTTTCTCCTCCCAACTTTGGCCACTTTATTTTAAGTAAATAAATTAAGTCTTGGGCTTTGGAAGTGTCTGTGACTTATCCACTCTATTGATCAGCACTGCCAAACTCCAGAAAATTGGAATGGTGGGGAGATAAATTGTATTAGAAACACTGAACATGCAAATGTTGGTAATAAAATTTTTCTTTTTCCCCCAATGACAGTGTAAAAGTGAGATGTTATCCTAGTCAGCAACATCGTGAGGGTTTAACCAGGCATATGAGACACTGGAGATCGTTTAATAAACCCTCATTTCAGCTCTTGTTTCACAGATGAGAAAACTAGTCCAGAGAGGAGAAGAGGCTTGCCTTACTTATTTGCACCTACCCAGGTCTAAGTATTATTTTGAGAATTTCAGGAGGAAGTTTGGGTGATCCGTGATGTTAGGTGGTGGATTCCTGCTCCCCATCTGCCGGGTGCCAGGTACCCTCACCAAGCAGGTCTAGTTTGTGCAGATTCTGGGTTAGGTTCTGGGGTTTCCAAATGAAAGAGGCGTAGGTCCCATTCTGTATGTAACCCTACACTTTCTGTGTGTTTGGGAAAACTAATTTTCCGTATAGACTATAAAATGGGGCTGACCTTTTTAACTCTTCCTTTGGATTGTGCTAAGAATTAAATGAGATGTCGCATGTGAAATCATCAGAATATAAGCTGGCGCAAAATTAACCTGCAGGGTTAGCTGTTACCTTCAGTACAATGAATGAAGGAGCCGGAAAAGTAAAACTCCACTTAAAATGAAGATGTGACTGTGCGGTGAATCTAGTGAGCTTGGGGGAGGGGTGAAGGGCACCTGTCTTCTCTCAGGGAAGGAGGCCTTCCTGGATGGAGTGGCTCCTGAGTCAAGAGCTGAAGGATGGACAGGAGTTAGGAAGGCAAAGAGTAGAGGAAGAGTTTTGCAGAGAGACAATGGCATTCAGGCAAAGGGTCAGAGGTCAGGCTGCATCAAGAGGGCCAGATGCTTACATTAGGAAGGAGACCTGACAACAGAGAGGGTGGGGGCTAACAGCAGTCCAGCTCATAAAGGGTCTTGCTTTCCGTGCTCAGGAAACTCACGCTTGGGCTTTACCCTTCAGGTGGGGAGGTGTGAGGGGGTGGCAGAGGAGTGGCATATACTGACTGTCACTTTATAAAGGTAATCAAGGCAGCAGACTTATGTCTGGATGGGGACAAAGCTCTGGCTGAGCGATTAGTTAATAGACAGTTGTACAAACCAGGGGAGATATCACGAGACTAGACTGGGCTGCAAACACAAATTCCGACAGAGACCAACAGCTGCCATAGCTGAATAAATCCAGCCAGGTGGGCAGTGGCTGCAGCAGACAGGAGAACTCATGCCCTGCATCAAGAGACTACCACAGCTTCAGTCGCTTTTGGATTCCTTGGAGGATAGGTTGGCAAGTTACAGCTGCCTACAGCTTTTGTCTAAAAAATTTTTTAAAAAATTTATATTGGGTATGTTTTGTTCAGTTAGGTTGTGAATCTAGAGCCACTCTAAATATATATATATATATATATTTTTTTTTTAAGTATTTTGCCTTTATTTTTGAAGGAATTTTCCATGAGTATAGAATTCTGACTTGACAAGGTTTTCTCTTTTAGCACTTAAATATCATTTTAGCACTTAAATATCATTTTGTTGCCCTGCATATTGCATTGTTTCAGATGAGAGATCACTTGTAATTCTTAACATGCTCCCCTGATTGCGGTGTGTCTTCAGTTGCTGTAAAACTTTCTCTTTTTCTTCTTGTTTGTTTGACTTAGTTGCAGAATGCGGGATCTTTTTTAAGATGCATCTTCAAGGAGCCTAGGTGACACTGTGGCTCAAGGTCAGTGTCCAGCCTCATGTGATGGGAGTCACCCAACTCCCATCAGAGTCACCCAACACAGCTTAGAGGCTATTCTGTGGGCACAGGTCCACACTCAGGTGGGTGCCACTCACACTGTAGACATTGCATCTTCCATAATGACTTCCCCACAGGTGGAAGTAGCTTGTCTTGAAGAAAATGTGCCCTTTTCTAAAAGCAAAAAGTGCCATGTGGACGGATGGTGCCCTGGGTGGGAGCCCGAACAGCTCCACCTCCGATGGAGGCAGAAGGAGCTCCCCAAGGAGGATGCAGGCCAGAGAACAAGGGGCTGATGAGCTGTCTCTTTGGCATGGATCAGCTGGTTTCAGCAGGAATCCTGAAAAGGCCCGGATGGGACAGCGGGAAGTTGGGCCAAGAGGGAAGAGGCAGAGAGGAAAGTGGGGCTGAGAACCTGGAAGAGAAGACTCAGGGTCCTGTGTCCTGGTGGTGGTGAAGGGTGACAGAGACACAGGTGGGGAAAGGTGACTTTTTCACAGTTTGATAAGACAGAGCCCCAGGGCTGCTCGGCAAGGCTCTAGGCAGGGGTCCAATCTGTAGGCGCTGGAACTGGAGCTGGCAGAAGCCCCGAGCATGCAGGTCTGTTCTCCAGACTCGAAGACCCAGAGTTCCAGACTCCATACATCTTCAGGTTCCTGGCTGCTCAAGCCGTGCTTGACAGATTGGTGGTTCCCAGAAGTGCCCCAGTGTTGGGGCATTCATGAACTTCCTTGACCTCACCCCATCTCTCCTCTATTCCCATGGGGTGCATTCCCCCCATTTCTCTTTTGTCTCTTTGAGTCCCATTTTCAGACCCCTTCCCCTGGAGCATCTTATGTTGAGCACAGGCTGGTTCACAGGTGCCATCTTTTAGAAAACAGACAATTATCATGGAAGAAAAGAAATGGTGGCAGCAGTGGAAAAGAACCTGCCTGCCAAAGCTGGAGACTTAAGAGACAGGTTTGCTCCCTGGGTTGGGGAGATCCCCTGGAGGAAGGCATGGCAACCCACTCCAGTATTCTTGCCTGGAGAATCCCATGGATAGAGGAGCCTGGTGAGCTACAGTCTGTAAGGTTGCAGAGTCAGACATGAATGAAGTGACTTAGCATGCATGCAGGCTTGGCTGACATGAACTTGTCACTTTTACACTCATCTGAGGCTGTTCATTTTACCCTGTCAGCCTCATCTCCATGGAGATCCATCCCTTCCCCAAGACAGAGACAAGGAGATACAGACCAGGGACCAGGAGCCCTGGAGGAGGGTCTCCTGCCATCCTCCTGTTCCTGCAGAAGGGGTCTGCTCTGACAGCAGTTAGCTCATTTTCCCTGGTAGCCTTGGGCCCAGGACTTAAAAATTCCTGTGGTATTAGCCACGTGCTTTATCAGGAGAAATCCCTAACTTCTCCCTTCCTGGGTGGAACCCCACGAGCGCCCAGCACCACATGTGCTATCTTCCACGTCGGCATCCTGGCATGACCCGGCTCCCTGCCTGGGGCAGGGGCAGGGGGGTGGCCTGGCTGTGCTTGTGGGAAGCCCAGTGCTCTGCTCTGTCACCCCTACCCCCCACCACCTGCTGGCCAAGCTATCGCAACTCGTTTTCCTAACAAAGGCCTCAAATCGTTGGTGCCACAGGCAGAGAAGAGTTTATCTTGCTTGCTGAGCAAACAGAGAGAAGCTTATAAAACACCCCTGGCAGCGGGGAGTGTGCACTCTTCTGGTGGCCCTGGGGTGCAGATGAACTTGGACATGGGACCCCGAGGCACTTGGCTCCTGGCTGCGCTTCTCCTGCTGGGTCTGTGCACCCTGGCAGGGGCCCAGAAACCAGGTAAGTGGAGATTCAGGTCCCTGAGGGGATGTGGAGCATCCGAGCCAGCGAGCCTGGGAGCCTTCTAGAACCCAGAGGGTGGGGGTGGTGGGATGTGAGGTCCTTGCCTCCTGCCCCCTGGGGGTCTCCATTTGTATTAGTTTCCCTGGAAGAGAAAATGTGGATGGTGGGGAAGCAGGTGGGAAGGTGTCCTAGGACTGGGGATGCTGGCCATGCAGCTGGCTCCTACATGTGTCCACCCGCTTCCCACCATTCAGGGAGGACAGTGGGGGAGAGGGGTGAGATGTCCCAGGAGGACCCCCTTCAGGATTGGTCAGAGCAGCCTTGGGTGTGGGTGGGCCAGCTCGAGGAGGGGCTGGGTGCGAGGCCCATCAAGGTCTCCCAGAGGGTCCAACTTGCTCACTTTCATCCTGACCTTGGCCTGAGTCCATCTGTCCACCCTCTTGCCAGAAGGTTTTATTTTTAAACTAATAAAACACTTTCAGCCAAGCCCTGTCAATTCCTCTGAAGGACGCTGTGTGGTTCCAACACAAGCGCGATAAGACGGCCTTTACAAGGCTGGAGCGGAGCTGATGGAGCATCCTGGATGCGCTGGCGGGCGGGGGCACGTGTAGGGGGCTGGCTGACCTGGGCTTCTTTGCAGACGCCTGCCAGTGCTCGCGCCTGAACCCCCACAACAGGGTGAACTGCGGCTTCCCAGGCATCAGCAGTGACGACTGCTTCTCCAGAGGATGCTGCTTCGACTCCAGCGTCGCCAGGGTCCCTTGGTGTTTCAATCCCCTCCCGAAGCAAGGTAACAGGCAAGGTCCACTCCTGAGCCCCGGCCAGCAGCCCAGGACCCAGCTTCCCCAGGCTCTCTAACCACTCAGGCCAGCCCAAGGGAAGAGAAAATGCCCTCTGTCTCCTGTGTCCACATTAGATCCCGAGGGTGAGATGTTTGTCCTTTTAGGGAGACTTCAGGGGATCTGACTAGGGAGACTTCAGGGGATCCAACTGCTTGACTGTATTTGAAGGAAGAGCGAGTCTCAGGACCCTGTTGGCTATGGCTCCTGAATCAGCTTCTAAGGGACATAAAGGCATTAAAATCAGGATGTGTTATTAACATAACTGCAAACAGACCCCAAATGTTAAGAAATAAAGTTAAGGCTTCTAGAGTCATCTTTTGAGAGTGAGTTTTGTATCTGTGCATATTATCAACTTAAAAAGTCACCTGTTTCAAGGCAGGCACACAAAAAGTTCTGTCTGCAAAGCAGAGCCATTTGTGTGGAACTCAGCACCTTGGGTCCCGTCCACACCCCTCACGGGTGCTGGTCGGAGGCTCCCGGGCTGTGGGGGAAACGGAACTGACGGCGGGTGGTCGGTTTGTCTATCGCCAAGGTTCATCCAGTAGTGGGAGGGTCCTTGGGTGTCAATTCTCTGTGTTAGTATTAGTCAGTATTAGTCACTCAGTCATGTCTGACTCTGCAACCCCATGGACTGTAGCCCACCAGGCTCCTCTGTCCATGAGATCCTTCAGGCAAGAATATTGGAGTGGGTTGCCATTCCCTTCTCCAGGGGATCTTCCCAACCCAGGGATCGAACCCAGGTCTCCTGGATTGCAGGCAGATTCTTTCCCACTCAGCTACCAGGGAAGCCACTCAATTCTTGGTCAAATGCTTTATAACTTTAAAGGATCCTCCCAGGAGGTAGTGTGGGCAACTCCATTTTATAGAGCCATGTCAAGTCCAGGGAGGTGAAGCAACTTTCCCTCTGACTTGGGTATCAGGAAGAAGGGGTGGCCACCCGCTGATGCCCACCTGTAGTCCAGGGGTGACAGTCCCAGGAGCCCCTGTTGCTACCCCAAACCTGTGAGCCCAAGATGCTCCCCCAGCAGGATGGGATGGATGTGTCTGGCTAATGAACCAGCCTAACTGCATCCCCTTGTTGTCCCCAAACCCGGTGGTGCCTTGCAGAGTCGGAGGAGTGTGTCATGGAGGTCTCGGCTCGCAAGGACTGTGGCTACCCCGGCATCAGTCCTGAGGAGTGTGAGTCCCGGAAGTGCTGCTTCTCCAACACCATCCCCAAAGTGCCCTGGTGCTTCTTCCCCATCTCCGTGGAAGGTAACGTCGGAGAACACAGGGAATTGCCCAGACACAGGCAATTCTCAGGGGCAGTGGGAGCCAGGGTCGGGGAGGTCCTCAGCTCGCCAGGATGCCCGATGCCAGGCCTCCAGACCCCGGGGGTGGCCAGTTTAGGAAAAACCGTACTCGTGTGGGAGCTCACCGTTATTGTGAACCGTCTCAGAAGTCAATTCAAGAATGTTCTCAACAAGGACAGCTTTAAAAAAATAAATAAATAAACTAAGCCCTCGGGTCTTCCCACTGTGTCTTTTCTGATGGTTGTATAAAGCACCTGACCCTCAGCCACAGCCCCAGGTCCCAGCACAGTTGGCTGGTGTCACTATTTTGGGTGCTTCCAAATGCCTTGCCCTGCGCTGGGCATCATGGGTAGGATCCAGAGCAAAGCAGATGTGGTCTCTTCTGTTGCGGACCCTGATGCTCTCTCCCGTGACCATGGGTGACAGGTCCTGCCCCAGTGCCAGTCCCGGGGGGCCATCTCCTTCCTGCCACCCCCTTAGCTACAGTGTGTCCCTGACCTTGAATTCGACAAGGAAAGATCACATGTTTCCAAAGGATGGGAAGAATGCATCAGTCCTTTAGGGAAATCAGGATGTTCCAAAGAGCATGCTTTTTCTTTCAGAAGTTTCCAAGTGATTTTTTGAGTGACCTAAGGGTCTACTTGGAAAACTACCAATTATTTGAGGAGAATGGACTCCCAGAGGGCATCTGGCTGTGTCCCCGTAGGCAACTTCTTCTCCAGCAGGGATGGCTGGACTGAGAGCTGTAGTCCCAAAACCCATGGAGCCTCTTAGCCCAGATTCCAGGCTTCCTGGTACTCTTACTAACCGTCTTGTGTTTAAATTTCTAGACTGTCATTACTAAGAGGCAGTGGCTTCAGAGAACCCTCCAGGCTCCTTGGATGTGCCGAAACAGAAGAAGAAAACTCACCATCTTACAGTTTCGGATTTCATGTTTCCCCAGTTGCTGGGTTTTCGTCATCTGCTTTTTATCCCTTTCAATGGCTTCACATATGATTTCTTCAAATAAAGAAAGCCCTTAAAATCTGCTAAGTTCCATGTTGGCTTCATTGGCGCAGAGGTGGCCAAAGCTTGTGAGCATGTGTGTTTGAGAGAGAAAGTTATTGAGAGTACATACATGTGTTGTGTGTAACTTTAATATTCTTTTATCTGCTTTAAGAGCAAGAATTCATCTAATAGGTTCAGGCTACTCTGACAGTGAAAATGTATTGTATGTAAGGAACTTCGGAATCCACGATCCCTTTAAAACTCTCATACTCAATCACTGTATAAAAATTCAAAGACTTTACCTGTAAAAAATTGGCTTCTCTGGTGGCTCAGTGGTAAAGAATCCACCTGCAATGCAGGAGACAGAGGTTCGATCCCTGAGTCAGAAAGATCCCCTGGAGAAGGAAATGGCAACCACTCCAGTGTTCTTGCCTGGAGAATTCCATGGACAGAGGAGCCTGGCGGGCCATAGTCCATGGGGTTCTAAGAGTCGAACACGACTTAGCAACTAAACCACCATCACCAAATCCCTAAAAGCATATTAGAAATTACAGGCTACTCTTGGAGTAACAAATAATTTCAGATTGCAATTACAAAACTGCTTTTACAAATGTATCACTGAGTGCTTGCTTTTGAAATTCATGCAAGTCACCCTAATGCCGCTTCCAAAAGTGAGTGGGGGACTTGGGCTTCTGTGCATCCTCCCCTCGGCCTGGGAGCAAACGGCCTCAGCACTGTGCTGTAATTTGAAAGCTGTCCTGAAGAGGAAGTTTGAAACTTTCATCAAGGCTTCTATGCAGCCTATGGGAAGGTCGTGGCGTGAAAGATATTTCGGGCACCGTGGTGAAGGGGTCCTGACATTCTGCCGCGCAGCGGTGGGGGTGCAACATGAGTGATCCAAGGCCGGACTCTCTGTGGCCTACCCCTCCCCGTTCCTCCTCCCCCAGCCTGGGCCCAGTCACCCCAGAAACCCAGGGCCTCTCCTGTGTGACAGTGGCTTTGTCCTGCAAGGCGGAAATTCTAGAGTGCTTTTTCCAGGTAGAGACTTGGCTCCACATCCCCTCTCGGGACACCGATTTTGAGAAAAGGGCCCCGTTCTGCCTTAGGTCAGTGTTGCATCTATATCTTGCTAAGACACACACATAAATCCCATTAAACAGTGGCTCTGGCTGGAACGCGGGGTCTGAAACACTCAAGACAAGTGGCTCAGTGGTTGTGAATTGATTAGTCACCAGGTGACTTGTCTTCTCAACTTGTCCTCACGTGCAGTTTATGAGTCCCTGAGTCAGCCTCCCCACCTCCCCATCGCAGAGCCAAGTCAAACCCCACCATTGACGTACTGGGGAAAAGGTTTGACACATGAATTACTCGTACCTACACTCCCGGACTCGGAATTGGGTGCTTCTGTTCCTGGCGCCAGGCCATCTGGGGTTTAGGATCTGGTGGAGCCTCTGCTCTCAGGCTCCTGCTCCCGGGCTGCAGGTGTTAGTCCCTCAGCTGTGTCTGCCTCTTTGCCACCCATGGACTGTAGCCCACCAGGCTCCTCTGTCCATGGGATTTCCCAGGCAAGAATACTGGAGTGGGTTCTCCTCTGGGGATCTTCCCGATCCAGGGATTGAACATGGATGTCCAGCATTACAGGCAGATTCTTTACTGTCTGAGCCACCAGGGAAGCAGGTAGAGGCGCCCTGATTCTTTCGCAGGAATCCTCTTCTCAAGCCCCATCCGCAATCCCACCTCCTCTCACAGATTCTTTCTGATGTACGCCCCCCTCATTTCCCAGATGACTCCTTATGGCCCTTCTGATAGCTGAGTGCAGATTTTTAAGCAATTTCAGTGGCATTCTCTGGGCTTGGGGGTTCTTAGGCCGTTTTAATCTGTGTGACGTATATCTCTAACTCCTCTTGCTCCCACACCATTGACTACAGAGAACTGCCTGGTATCTCAGTGTGGTTCGGAGCGGCCCCCGATCTCCTTCTGTAAGTGGCCCACAGGCCCGGGGGACGGGGGTACCCTTGTTGTCCCTGGAGCAGCAGCTGGAGACATTCAAGCCTCCCTCATCCTTCCCCCCACCATCAGACAATCAACCTTTCGTTCTCCTCTCTTATGCCTTCTTCCCTCCCTCTCCCCCTCTGCTCCCTCCAGAGGTGCTCACTGCCCCGCTGGGCTCAGCTGGGAAATTGCTGATGGTGCAGAAGGGCGGGCTGGGTGCAGAGGGTCTGATGGGGCATGGGACTCACTCCCACTGTCCTGGTCTCTGGGCCCCGGGGTTCATCCAGGTCTTTGGCCGGCTGGCTCAGGTGATGAAGGTGCTTTGAGAGGCAGTCACAGGGGACCAAGGGAGAGGGGGCCAGGCAGGTCCTGGGAGAGGGACAAGAGGAGATGTCACAGTGCTTGTCACAGTGACCTTGGGGAGGCTGTCTTATCACCGAGGTTTTCAAGTGTCCTGTTTGTCGTTCGTGGGTGATGATTGCATCCCCAGCAAGGTCGTGGTGGGAAATACGTGTGTGAGCTGCCCTGGCGCACAGCCGCTCCCAGTAAACGCAGCTCCTCCCAGGACCGTCTGCTCCTCCTGTCCTGACACCTAGCGGGCCACTCAGTGGCCTCAGGTCTAACAGTCCTTCCCCCTGCGCTGCAGTGCAGCACAACTGAGTCCAGAGCGGGCGTGGGTCCTCAGAACGTGCGTTTGTATGTTACGCTCATTACATGCTAGCTGTATATTGAGTATACATACAGTGGATTCCATTATTCAAGGTAGTTCTCTTCTGTGAAATCACTGACCCCAAATGAGCAAATCGTGAACAATCAGGATTGGGGAAAATGCAGAGCTGGGTGCCTTAGGGCCTCTTGGCCAACTGACCAGCACGTGACCTTGCTTGGTATGTGTTTCTGTGTGAAGACCCCTTAGTAGTATAAGTATGGCACCCGCGAGGAAGCCAGGAGACAGCGGGAGCCCTGGGTTGAGTGGACTATGGTGGGTCCTGGCTCCCGTGTCAAGGAAGGCCGTGTGGGTGACTGGAGCTGGTGTGGCGAGTGGGGATGAACACAGACTGGCTGCTGCAGGAGGGTGGAAACAAGGAGACTGGCGATCGAGGACTTGGGGTCACATACCAGCTGGTATCAAAAATCTGCCCTCTGATGATTTCCCGGAACCGCTGAGTTTTGAAGCAGAATGCTGAGGGCCGATCAGCAATAATGGACAAGATTCTGGAGGGGAGGCTGTGATGGACACTACAAAACGAGCATTCTCAGGGACCCTGTCATTTTCACTTGTATTTACCTCGCTCTCCTTTTCTCTCTTTTTTTTCCCACAATGGTGAAAGATATTTGTCAGTTTTCACAATCAATAGCCAGACAAAAAATAAAAGATAATTACAGTTGCAAAAGGAAAATAAAATAAAGACAACTGATTTAATATATGCTGTTGTTTCACTAACATTGAGCTCACCCCAGAGCCCCGTAACTCACACCTGCAGGGGGCTCCTCTGATGCCCATGCTTTCTCTGGAGGGCACAGCCCAGCCTCTTGCACTTGGGACATGACACGGCACTCTCACTGTGCTCTGGTCACGCGAAAAGCAAAGTCACCAGCTACAAGCACAAAAATACGAAAAACAAGGTTGTGAAAAGGCCCCAAAAGGCCCTTGGTTTATAGGGTGAGCTGAAACAAGAAGGCAAGGTCGCCCTGGGCTCTCATTGGGGGACGTTCAGGGTCTCCCTGCCATGCTCAGGCTCGCAGAGCTGATGGCCATAAAAGCCAGGCAGCACCGACTCTGGGGCTACATACAAGTTCCAGTGAGCCAGCAAATCTGCAGACAGAAAACCTGCAAATCACAAGGATCAACTGTGTGTTCATAATAGTTGTTATATTCATTATACATATATTTTGGAGATGGGATTCACACTCATAAACACCTCAGATGTTGCTTTGGGGTTCAGGGGGCCAGCCCCTCTGCTGATAACCCCTTCTCCCTGCTTCTGCCTAAAGAAGAAGGAGGAGAGGCCACAGCCCAACCTGACCTCCACGGTGCCCACCATGGTGATTCCCTTAGTGCCCCCACAGGGCACCGTGGAATTAGGGGGCTGCAGTAAGTTTACATACCAGATCTCCAACATATATATATGTTGGCTCATTGTAAAGAACCTGCCTGCTAATGTGAGAGATGCGGGTTCAATTCCTGGGTCGGGAAAATCCCCTGAAGAAGGAAATGGCAACCCACTCTAGTATTCTTGCCTGGAGAATCCCATGGACAGAGGAGCCTTATGGGCTACAGTCTTTGGGGTTGCAAAAGAGTCGGACATGACTTAGCAACTAAACAACAATATATATTCATACATATGCATTGCACTTATCTTCTGTAACAGTTTCTGTATCAAGGCTGCTTCCTAGCCGTGTAACCTTGGGCAAGTGACTTAGGTGGTTGGTACCTAGTTTTACTCACGTGCAATGTGGGAGGTATTAATAGCACCTTTTTCTGTGGGCTTGCTGTGAGGATTCTATGAGTTAAACCCTGAGATGTGGTTGGACCAGTGTGGGGCACATGGTGAGTGCTTCATTAAAGTGACTAGATACTGTTGGATTCACATGTACCGACCCAACCCCAACAGTCCAGGCCCCATTACCTGGGGGTACAGAAGGGATCTCCCTTGTCTCAGTGCCAAGTCATCAGCCCCTCCAAGGTCCCCCCTGCTGATACAGGAAGGCTAATCCCTGCCAGGTCCCCTCCTTGGGGAGCCTTCTATGGCCCTGGCTAAAGTGGTGGTCCAGGGGGGCAGCTGTCCCCACCGCAGGCTGCACCCCAACTGCTGGACCCCTGGGAACACCCTGAGGGTCTGCCTGCTGGCAGCATTCCTGTGAAATGAGTTCAACTCAGTTCAGTGGCTTAGTCATATCCAACCCTTTGCGACCTCATGAACCCCAGCACACCAGGCCTCCCTGTCCATCACCAACACCCAGAGTTTACCCAGACTCATGTCCATTGAGTTGGTGACACCATCCAACCATCTCATCCTCTGTCTTGAAATGAGAGGAGACTTCATTTTCCCTCTCGCTATACTTGGTGGGGATCCTGGCAAGGGTGCTGAGCCTCGGGGCCCCACAGCCTTGAGAAAGCAGCCTTGTCTTCCGTGCTGATGCATGGTGTCCTCTGCAACCCACGAAGCTACCACTTCAGGGCCACACACACAGAGTGGAGGGTGCTTCTGGGGTCTGTGCCCCTCAGCAGCACCTGGGCGGTGAGCAGCGCCTCTCCCCTTGGCTGGTGGCTTGTCCGTCCAGCCACAGCGAGGTGACCCCGTGCCTCCCAGCCAGCTCAGCCAGGCAGACTCAGGGCTGTGCCCTCACAGATCACTGCTCTCCCCAGCCTGGTTCCCAAGGCCCGTTCCCACTCGTCAAGCCCCTCCCCTTCACCCCCGAGCCCTTCTGTTTACACAGCCCCAAGGCTTGTCCCTGCCCCAAGGCCTGTCTGCGTCTGTGTGAAGAGCTGTAAGGTGTTCCAGGACACTGCTGGCAGCTTCCTGGACCCCACTGCAGCCCACATGGATGGCAACCCAAGGAGTCATTTCAATCCACGGTCCCAGGGCTGGATCCCTGCTCCAAACCAACCAGGCCTCCCTGGAAGCTCAGATGCACACCCAGGAGTCAGATGCCTGGGCTAATACTGCTCTGGCGCTGGGGGACTGGATTTCTAGAAGGTCCCATGGCTGGCCACTTCTATATTTCCTGGGGTCCAAAGAGAGCTCAGCAAGGAGATTAAACCAGTCAGTCCTAAAGGAAACCAACCCTGAATATTACACTGGATGAACTGATGCTGAAGTTGAAGTTCCAATACTTTGGCCACCTGATGCGAAGATCTGGCTCATTGGAAAGGACTCTAATGCTGGGAAAGATTTGAGGGCAGGAGGAGAAGGGGACAACAGAGGATGATGATTGGATGGCATCACCGACTCAATGGACATAAGTTTGAGCAAGCTCTGGGAGATGGTGCAAGCTCTGGGAGATGGTGCAAGCTCTGGGAGCCTGGCGTGCTGCGGAGTCGCAAAGAGTCGGACACGAATTAGCAATTGAACGACAAAAGAGAGTTCAGCACTTAATGAAGCCTCAACCTTAATTTAGCACAGTCAGAAATGAGGCTTCAAGGAAGGAGGGATCGTCCTGTTTGCCTCACTTATGACACAAGGTGAATGAACAGAAGGAGTTTCCCCATGAGGAACCTTCCAGGGCCAGGACGCTCACATGGCTGCCTGTCCTCCAGTGCCCTCTGCTGGCCACCCTGGGAACAGACGTTCCTACTTTCAGCGGGCAGAGATTTGGCATCTGACAGTACTCAGCTTCCTGATGGAGGATCTGCAGGTGGCGCACTGGTAAAGAATCCGCCTGCCAATGCAGAAGAGGCGGGAGACAAGGGTTTGATCCTTGAATCGGGAAAATCCCCCGGAGGAGAAAATGGCAACTCACTCCAGGATTCTTTCCTGGGAAATCCCCTGGACAGAGTCCCTGGTGGGCTCTGATGTCCAGAGATTGTAAGTTAATAACTTAAGTAACTATTAGTAACCTTAATAACTATTGTAAATTGCTAAACTTGTAAAGTCAAATCAGCCTGAATTTATTGACGTGTGTGTGTTAGTGGCTGAGTCGTGCTCAACTCTTTGTGACCCCATGGACTATATAGCCTGCCAGGCTCCTCTGTCCATGGAATTCTCTGGACAAGAATACTGGAGTGGATTGCCATTCCCTTCTCCAGGAGATCTTCCTGACCCAGGGATTGAACCTGGGCTTCCTGCACGGCAGGCAGATTCTTTACTGTCTGAGCCACAGGGAAGCCCCAGATTTATTGACGTGGCTTCACAAAGCAGAGATGCCACATTTAGTGCTGCAGTCTAGGAAGTTAGGGACTCTTGCTGGTTTGAAGATGGTCACCTTCTGGCTGTGCCTTTGTGTGGCCTTTCCTAGGTGTGTATACATGAAGGGAGAGTGAGAAAGGGGATTATAAGGCCTGCTCCTGTCAGGTAAGGCCCTACCCTGATGACCTCAGTTCAGTTCAGTTCAGTTCAGTCACTCAGTCGTGTCCGACTCTTTGCGATCCCATGAATCGCAGAACGCCAGGCCTCCCTGTCCATCACCAACTCCCGGAGTTCACTCAGACTCACGTCCATCGAGTCAGTGATGCCATCCAGCCATCTCATCCTCTGTCGTCCCCTTCTCCTCCTGCCCCCAATCCCTCCCAGCATCAGAGTCTTTTCCAATGAGTCAACTCTTCGCATGAGGTGGCCAAAGTACTGGAGTTTCAGCTTTAGCATTATTCCTTCCAAAGAAATCCCAGGGCTGATCTCCTTCACAATGGACTGGTTGGATCTCCTTGCAGTCCAAGGGACTCTCAAGAGTCTTCTCCAACACCACAGTTCAAAAGCATCAATTCTTTGGCACTCAGCTTTCTTCACAGTCCAACTCTCACATCCATACATGGCCACTGGAAAAACCATAGCCTTGACTAGATGGACCTTTGTTGGCAAAGTAATGTCTCTGCTTTTGAATATGCTACCTAGGTTGGTCATAACTTTCCTTCCAAGGAGTAAGCATCTTTTAATTTCATGGTTGCAGTCACCATCTGCAGTGATTTTGGAGTTCCCCAAAATAAAGTCTGACACTATTTCCACTGTTTCCGCATCTATTTCCCATGAAGTGGTGGAACCGGATGCCACGATCTTATTTTTCTGAATGTTGAGCTTTAAGCCAACTTTTTCACTCTCCACTTCACTTTCATCAAGAGGCTTTTGAGTTCCTCTTCACTTTCTGCCATAAGGGTGGTATCATCTGCATATCTGAGGTTATTGATATTTCTCCCTGCAATCTTGATTCCAGCTTGTGTTTCTTCCAGTCCAGCGTTTCTCGTGATGTATTCTGCATAGCAGTTAAATAAGCAGGGTGACAATATACAGCCTTGACATACTCCTTTTCCTATTTGGAACCAGTCTGTTGTTCCATGTCCAGTTCTAACTGTTGCTTCTTGACCTGCATACAGATTTCTCAAGAGGCAGGTCAGGTGGTCTGGTATTCCCATCTCTTTCAGAATTTTCCACAGTTTATTGTGATCCACACAGTCAAAGGCTTTGGTATAGTCAAGAAAGCAGAAATAGATGCTTTTCTGGAACTCTCTTGCTTTTTCCATGATCCAGCGGATGTTGGCAATTTGATCTCTGGTTCCTCTGTCTTTTCTAAAACCAGCTTGAACATCAGGAAGTTCACAGTTCACGTATTGCTGAAGCCTGGCTTGGAGAATTTTGAGCATTACTTTACTAGCACGTGAGATGAGTGCAATTGTGCGGTAGTCTGAGCATTCTTTGGCATTGCCTTTCTTTGGGATTGGAATGAAAACTGACCTTTTCCAGTCCTGTGGCCACTGCTGAGTTTTCCAAATTTGCTGGCATATTGAGTGCAGCACTTTCACAGCATCATCTTTCAGGATTCGAAATAGCTCAACTGGAATTCCATCACCTCCACTAGCTTTGTTCATAGTGATGCTTTCCAAGGCCCAGTTGACTTCACATTCCAGGATGTCTGGCTCTAGGTCAGTGATCACACCATCGTGATTATCTGGGTCGTGAAGATCTTTTTTGTACAGTTCTTCTGTGTATTCTTGCCACCTCTTCTTAATATCTTCTGCTTCTGTTAGGTCCTGATGACCTCACTTAAGTTTAATTACTTCCATAAAGGCTCCAGCTCTGAACATAGTCACCTTAAGGGTTCAATATGGGAATTTGGGGACAGACTTCAATTCACTGTTTTCACATCAGTAATATTGCTAATGGTCATACCTTGAGGTTGTTGTTTTTTAAATTAGTCTCTGTTGTTGCTGCTGTTGTTCAGCCATTGTGTCTGACTTTTTTGCAATCCCATCAACCGTAGCCCGCCAGGCTCCTCTGTCCATGGGATTCTCCAGGCAAGAATACTGAAGTGGGTTGCCATTCCCTTCTCCAGGGGATCTTCCCAACCCAGGGATCAAACCCACATCTCCTGCCTTAGCAGGTAGGTAGATCCTTTACTACGGAGCCACCAGGGAAGCCCACAATTCAATACAATAAAATTAGTCTATTTTAAGTGAATCCATTCAGTGAGTTTTGAAAAATGAATCCAGTTGTATAAACATGACCACGATGAAAATACACAACGTCTTCACCCTTCGCCTCAATCCACTCATGCCCTTTTGTAGTCAATGCATCGCTCCCACATCCAGCCCGAAATAACCAGTGATCTGCTTCCCTTCACTACAGTTTTGCCTCTTCGAGAGTTTCCTGTAAGTTTAGACACGTCTTGCACGGCCATTTGCGTCTGTCTCTATCTGAAGCGCGTCGGGGTTGTCCACACCTGTTCCCTGCTGAGTAGGGCTCTGTGGGGGCTGCGTAGGGGCCACTTCACTGTTTGTGAACCATCCCCCGACCATAGGCTTTCGGGGTTTTTTTCAGGGTCATTTCACTGTTTTAGGAACAAAGCTGCTGGGGACAAGTGTGTGCACATCTGGAGCTGGCTATAAATAAAGGTTAAATACCTTTTCTCATGGCAAATATCTGCTAAGCAGGCTGGCTGAGTCCTATGGCAACTGTTCTGCTCAACTTGATAAGAATCTGACCAACTGTGGATGTTTCCCACGGCCTCTCCAGCAGGACATTTCAGCCTTTACTCTCAGTCTGCTGCTGCGTGGAGTGGGCATCTCGTTTCCACTTTCATTTATATTTCCCTGGTAACTAATGATGTCTTTTCAGAGGCTTGTCTTTTTCTTACTTTTTTCTCTGGTAAAGTGTTCACGTCTTTTTTAAAATTAATTTTTATTGGAGAATAATTGATTTATAATGTGTTAGTTTCAGGTGTACAGCAAAGTGAATGAGTTACACGCATACACACATAGCCATTCTTCTTCAGACTCTTTTCCCATATAAGTCATTACGGAGGATTGGCTAGAGCTCCTTGTGCTTTACGTAGGTCCTTATCAGTCACCTATTTTATACATAGAGTCTGTATATGTCAGTCCCATAGTTTTCTTCAGGTGTTCTGTCCTCCATATGTTGAGTTGTAATAGCTCTTTATCTATTCTGCGTACAGGACCTTTACCAAATTTATCTTGTACAGATATTTTCTTGCCATTTCATTTAAGTGTCTTTCAAAGAACAGACGTTTGTAATTTTGAAGATGCCCAGTGTTTTCAACCTTTTTTTTTATTTTAACAATTCACACTTTCTGTGTCCTAAGCTAAAATAATCTTTGCCTAATCCAAGGCCACAAAGATTTTCTAGTATGTTTTCTTCTGGGAGTTTTATAGTCTTAGCTCCTATATTTTGGGTTTCTGACACATTTTGAGTTAATCTTTTCAGTGTGAATTTGGGCATTTTCCTTTTTTTTAAAAAAAAAATTCTCTGAAGCCATTTATGTTGCATTGAGGAGTATTTGGTACTTGCAACTCTATTAGACTTTCTCTGTGAGACCATCCGGGCACGGAGAGTTTTACAAACTTGTTCCTCGGTAGCGCTCTCTAAGTCCTCGTCGTTGTGTGCCTTGTCGCTCAGTCGTGTCTGACTCTTTGCCGCCCCGTGGACTGTAGCCCACCAGGCACCTCTGTCCACGGGGATTCTCCAGGCAGGAATACTGGAGAGGGTTGCCATGACTGGAGAGGGTTGCCATGACCTCCTCCAGGGGATCGTCCCAACCCAGGGACTGAACCCAGGTCTCCTGCATTGCAGGCAGATCCTTTACTGTCTGAGCCACCAGGGAAGCCCAAGAATACTGGAACAGGTAGCCTATCCCTTCTCCAGAGGATTTTCCCAACCCAGGAATCGAATCTTCAGCATTACAGGCAGATTCTTTACCAGCTGAGCTACCTCTTTGGTGGATTTGCGCTTAATGCCTCTACTGAAGCACTTTGGGTAAATCATGATTTTTCTAGGAACTTGTCTATTTCATCTAGATTTTTCCAAATTAGCTACATAGAGTTATGTAGAGCAACTGCTTATCATTTTTTAAGCTTCTTGTATTTAATCATGTTTCCCAAAGAATTCTTTTGTTGTTGTTGTTTATTTGGGGGTTTTTTCTCCTTTTTTGTTTTTCTATTTTGATTAGGTTAGCTAGTGGTTTGCATACTTTATTTTTTAAAAGAACCAAGATTTCAATGGATTACTTTATTCTTTTTCTCTTAGCTGCCTCATTAATTTCTTCACTTTTGTGCTATTTTACCTCGTGCTCTTATTCTTTTCCTAGTTTTCTGAGTTGGAGATTTAATTCCCTTATTATTGATATGTGTTTAAATCTGTAAATTTTCCTTTGATTACTGTTTCAAATCTTCTTCATAGATTCAGAAATGTGATGTTTCTATTATCATGATTTTTTAAAGAAAGTCTATAATCTCAGTTTGTAGTTAATCTTTTAGCTACAAGTATTTAGTAGAGATGTTTAAATTTCCCTTTGCAAGAACTTCCAGAAGTGTTGTCATTATCTTGTGGCTTTTTTACATTTGATGGTAGAGTAATTGTGATGTTTCTACCCTATGGAATGTAATGCTTTCTTTGTGATTAAATTCTGTGATTATTTCACGTGCACTTAAGAAGTTGTGTTATGGAATCCAGATCTGGCTGCTTGCTGCTCATAAGCCAATAATTAGAGAGGCAAGTGTCCATGGAAAGGAAAAGTGCTTTAATCAGGAAAGCCAGCAATCTGGAGAGAAGGTGACTGATGTCCGGAGACAACTCTGAAGATTCTGCTCAGCCATGACAGTTTTCAAGGAAAAGGGGGAGGATGAGAATCTCAGTGAATTGTTGAGGCAGGAGGCTGGGTTCTGCACCCTTCTCCATGGTGTGCAGAATGGCTGACTCTCTCTTCACATATTATCTTGCCTTCATGATCTAAATCCAGGATTGCTAATGGGGGGCAGCTGGGGGTAGAGAGCTAGTCCTTCATGAACTACTGAGTTCTTCATTCTTACTTCTCATCTAGGAAATGAATCCACAAGTTAGACAAGGCCTGGTGTGAATTCAGGAGAACATACATCAGGAGTTAGTTTCAATTGCTTAGGGATCTCATTCCTATAAGTAGGTTCTTTTTAAGTTTAGAGGAAAGAGAAATGGGGAACAGGAAAGGGTCGAAAAAGCTGCTTTCAATTTCCCACTTGTCAGGACATCACTCCTCTACGGGATCGAGGTGAAGGTCCATCTTCTGTAAGTTCTTCATGCTGACATAGCACATCATATTCTTAAGAGTGGAAGATGTTGACAAGTGTCTATAGCATCTCTTTGCTGACAGTTTTAGTTGCCTGCTTACATATATGGGCAGAACCAACTGCAACTATTTTGATGCCCACAAAGATGCAGATTACTATAAGCAATAGTGTTAGTCCCTTTCTCTTGAGGCCAGTTCTTGGAACTGTGCTGACCATGGACTCAGTGCTGCTCAAGATGGAGCAGCCTATGTCACGGCTGCAGTCTGGGCATCATGCAGTTAGATTTTTCCCTCTGGTGGTAGTTTCAGTGTTTGTAAAATAACTCATAAATGTGCATCAAAAACAGTCTGTGGCTCTACTGTTCTCATTAACTTCTTGGTTTTGTATTCAAGGGTGGGGGAGGTGGGCAGTGCCCTGCAGGATTCTGCTCGGTTCCATCTGTATTATCAGGACTTAAAGTTTGACATACATGTGTCCCTACACCAAGAACATGGCATCTGGTTCCATCACTTCATGGCAAATAAATGGAGAAAAAATGGAAAATAAAAAGTGGCAGATTTTGTTTTCTTGAACTCCAAATTCACTGCTGATGGTGACTCAAGCCATGAAATTAACAGATGCTTGCTCCTTGGAAGAAAAGCTATGATAAACCCAGAGTGTGTATTAACAAGCGCAGACATCATTTTGCAAACAAAAGTCTGTATAGTCAACCTGTGATTTTTCCAGTAGTCATGTATGGATGTGAGAGTTGGGCCATAAAGAAGGCTGAGCACCAAAGAATTGATGCTTTTGAATTGCAGTGCTGGAGAAGACTTTTGAGAGCCTCTTGTACAGCAAGGATATCAAACCAGTCAATCCTAAAGGAAATTAACCCTAAATATTCATTGGAGGGACAGATGTTGAAGCTGAAGCTCCAATACTTTGACCACTTGATGTGAAGAGCCGACTCATCGGAAAAGACCCTGATACTGGGCAAGACTGAGGACAGGATGAGAAAGGGGTGACAGAAAGAGATGGTTGGATGACATCACTGACTCGAGGGACATGAGTTTGAGCAAGCTCCAGGAAATAATGGTCAGGGAAGCTTGGCATGCTACAGTCCATGGGATTGAAAAGAATCAAGACATGACTTAGCAACTGAATGAACAAAAGATTTACCTTATTGATTATATTGTTTGTCTCCATTTTCTTATTTTTTTGCTCACATAACTTACACGCAGAATGGGGTCCTCATCACCCCATGTGTTTCCAACTAAACATCAGCTGTGTTGTTCTCTCTTTCTGCACCATCTATATGTTATATTTAGTAAAGTGTACCTCTGCCTAGCCCAGGTGGCACAAGTGGTAAAGAACCCACCTGCCAGTGCAGGAGACATAAATGATGCCAATTAGATCCCTGGGTTGGGAAGATCCCCTGGAGGAGGGCATGGCACCCACTCCAGTATTCTTGCCTGTAGAATCCCGTGGACAGAGGAGTGTGGCAGGCTACAGTCCATGGGGTCACAAAGAGTCGGACACGACTAAAGCGACTCAGCATGCAGCCCGTTATTGGTACAAAGATATTTATGACTGTTGTTACACCTTCATTGTGCACTGTGGCTTGTAAAGTGTCCCTCTCCATCATGTGTAAGTGGTTTGTCCTGCATCCTGTTTTGTTTGATTTCAAGACACCTCCTTTGCTTAGTGTCCCATCAATTAAATCACTTTTGATCATTAGTGTTTTAAAGTTTATATTTTTAGCAATACATTGACTAATTTTTTTTATCACAATGACTATTGGTTATAAGCTGAAAACAAAGGAATACTGATCAATAAATACAGAAAAGTAATGAGGATAACAATCATAAAAGTAATGGTACTGAAAATTCATCTTCGGATTTTCAATGGAGAAGTTATTTGATGAATCAATGGAAAAATCTTATGCATGTGTGTATGCTGACTTGCTTCAGTCATGTCCGACTTTTTTCAACCCTATGGATTATAGCCCACCAGGCGCCTCTCTCCATGGTATTTCCCAGGCAAGAATACTGGAGTGGGTTGAGATTTCCTTCTCCAGGGGATCTTTCCCACCCTGGGATCGAAACTGTGTCTCATATTTCCTGAACTGGCAGTTAGTTTCCTTACCACTAGCATCATCTGGGAAGCTCCTAAAAAATCTCTCGTTGAAATCACACAAAAAAAGTTGCAATAACTTTGTATGATATAGGATAAACTGCATTGGTATAAAAATATTTTATTTCTGATGCTTCCTTAAAAATGCAATAATTTGTATTATGATCCTATTTATTTCTATAACATTTGTATAGAGAACATCAATGTTTTCCCAGAAAGTAAAAACAAGGTTAAGAAGAAATAAACAGGACCATAATATCAGTTCAGTTCAGTCACTCAGTTGTGTCTGGCCCTTTGCAACCCCATGGACTGCAGCACACCAGGACTCCCTGTCTATCATCAACTCCCAGAGCTTACTCAAACTTATGTCCATTGAGTTGGTGATGCCATCCAACCATCTCAACCTCTGTTGTCCCCTTAGCCTCCCACCTTCAATCTTTCCCAACATCAGGGTCTTTTCAAATGAGTCAGTTCTTCGCATCAGGTGGCCAAAGTAATGGAGTTTCAGCTTCAGCTTCAGTCCTTCCAATGAATATTCAGGACTGATTTCCTTTAGGATGGACTGGTTGGATCTCCTTGCAGTCCAAGGGACTCTCAGGAGTCTTCTCCAACACCACAGTTCAAAAGCATCAGTTCTTCGGCACTCAGCTTTCTTTATGGTCCAACTGTTACATCCATACATAATCACTGGAAAAACCATAGCCTTGACTAGACGGACTTTGTTGGCAAAGTAATGTCTCTGCTTTTTAATATGCTGTCTAGGTTGGTTGTAATTTTCTTCCAAGGAGCAAGCATATTTTAATTTCATGGCTGCAGTCACCATCTGCTGCCAGGGACCAGCCCCAGCTGATCCAGGGTATTCGAAGGAGAGACAGCATCGGCGACCTATTTATTTAAATATTAATCAAAGACATAAAGAGTAATAGAATGAGGATAGCTTAGTGAGGAAATTCAGTGGAGAAAAGAGGCTGAATAATTCAGCCAGAAGGTAAGAGAAAGAACAACATGGGGAGACCAAGTTTCGGTGAACAAGGCCTGCACTTTATTTTTCAAAGTAGTTTTTATACCTTAAGTTATGCATAGAGGATAATGGGGGAAGGGGTAGAGTCATGCAGTAAGCTAGGCTTTCTTACTGCAAACTTAACATATGCAAAAGTTTAGGTGATTTGCATCATCTACTGGCCCGGAGGCCTGTTGACATTTTAAGACCCTTTCTTCAGAAAACTTATTTTTCTCTAAAGGTGATTAGGCAGGCGCCACCCTCCAAAAGCATTAAAGTTGCATTCCTATAGGGCAAAGATGTGGTGGGCTACAACAAGAAAAAGAATTAACTCAAGGGTCCAAGGTTACAAACATTAAAGCTACTACTTACACCAATTATATTAATCAATACACTGCCAGGGACACAGCAGGTAAGGGATATGGAGACTTAGCAGCAAACATTGGCCCAATAAGTGAAAAACCCTTCACCAATACAATTTCTAATCAATCTTTTAACTGCTCAAAGGACTCTGTATTTAGACAGTTTAGAACATCTCGTGCCTCTCACAGTTGGGAGGCTCTGAGCAATCACATGTGGCCGGAAAAACCTATTCAGGCAAGCTGGAGGACTTCCAAAGGAGTTTGTAGGTTGAAACACTATCACACCCAGGAATTTTATTAACTGGAGCTATAAGTTAACTCTTTTTTCAGAGAGAGGTAGTGGGGGACAGCCCCCCGTAAAGTCAGAGGTGTAAGTGAGAGCACAAAGCAGAAAGTAGGCAGACTCTGGTTTGGGGGTAGATGCTCGAGAATTTCCAGGGGGACTCCTGAGGCTCGATCCTGCCTTTGCGTATGCTGAGCCTCCTTCCTCATGACCTTTGCCATGGGCGGAGTTCCTCACGCTGGCTCCCGGCAGTGATAGACTTCCAGTTGAGCTATTCCAGATCCTGAAAGATGATGCTGTGAAAGTGCTGTACTCAATATGCAATATGCCAGCTCCTGGCAATCTGCAGTGATTTTGGAGCCCAAATATGTTACTGGAGATCAGTGGAGAAATAACTCCAGAAAGAATGAAGAGACAGAGCTAAAGCAAAAACAACACCCAGTTGTGGATGTGACTGGTGATGGAAGTAAAGTCCGATGTTGTACAGGAACCTGGAATGTTAGGTCCATGAATCAAGGCAAATGGGAAGTGGTCAAACAGGAAATGGCAAGAGTGAACATCGACATTTTAGGGATCAGCAAACTAAAATGGACTGGAATGGGTGAATTTAACTCAGATGACCATTATATCAACTACTGTGGGCAAGAATCCCTTAGAAGAAATGGAGTAGCCATCATAGTGAACAAAAGAGTCTGCAATGCAGTACTTGGGTGCAATCTCAAAAATGACAGAATGATCTCTGTTCATTTCCAAGGCAAACCATTCAATATCATGGTAATCTAAGTCTATGCCCCAACCCGTAATGCTGAAGAAGCTGAAGTTGAATGGTTCTATGAAGACCTACAAGACCTTCTAGAACTAATACCCAAAAAAGATGTCTTTTTCATTATAGGGGACTGGAATGCAGAAGTAAGAAGTCAAGAAATACCTGGAGTAACAGGCAAATTTGACCTTGGAGTACAGAATAAAGCAGGGCAAAGGCTGATAGAGTTTTGCCAAGAGAATGTCTGGTCATAGCAAACACCCTCTTCCAACAACACAAGAGAAGACTCTACACATGGACATCACCAGATGGTCAATACCGAAATCAGATTGATTATATTCTTTGCAGCCAAAGATGGAGAAACCCTATACAGTCAGCAAAAACAAGACCGGGAGCTGACTGTGGCTCAGATCATGAACTCCTTATTGCCAAATTCAGACTTAAATTGAAGAAAGTAGGGAAAACCACTAGACCATTCAAGTATGACCTAAATCAAATTCCTTATGATTATACAGTAGAAGTGACAAATAGATTCAAGAGATTTGATCCGATAGAGTGCCTGAAGAACTATGGATGGAGGCTCATGACATTATACAGAAGGCAGGGATCAAGACCATCCCCAAGAAAAAGAAATGCAAAAAGGCCAAATGGTTGTCTGAGGAGGCCTTACGAATAGTTGAGAAAAAAAAGAGAAGTGAAAGGCAAGGGAGAAAAGGACCATAATATAAATGATTGCCTTTTTAAGGAAACATTGAAAAGAAAATATTTTTATATCAGTTCACTTTATCCTGCATCATTCAAAGTTATTACAACTTTTAAAATTATTTTTGTAATTTCTAGAAAAAGAGTTTGGAGCTTTTTCCTTTTTGTAGTGAAAAGTGCAGAGTGAAAAGTTGTGGGAAGCCTGGCCCCGTGCCTGCTTCCACAGTCCTTATCACTCTGAACCTCAGAATCACCCCACCAGTTATGTATGGGCTCAAGAATCTCTGAATTTTTCTGCTTTATGGCCACACTGTTCTGCAACATGTATCTGGGCACAATGAGCATATTGAATTAGGGTCCAAATGGTCTTCATTAAGGCAAACAAAACCAGCGCGGAGATCCTGCCTGTCTGCTTTGTTTGCTTTAATAGAGTCTATAAACATGGGATGATAACCAAGGGCCCAGCTGATGGGTCTCCTATCTTTTAACAGCCTTTGGGCGCTGGCTGGAGCCGTGCAGTCTGCTGGATGGCTGACTGCTGGCCTCCGAGTGCAGCCCTGGGTTACAGGGCTCCTCACCCATGTGCTCCAGGCAGGTCTCCTCCTTCCTTCTCCTCCCTTACCAGTCCCTCTTCCATACTCTGTTACTGGGGGTACTTCCCTGCCCTGCAGCTGGGGTGTCAGGGAACTGAGCAGACAGCAGCTTCCAGCTCAGGGTGAAGAGCTGGCAGGACAGGAGGTGCCAAGGACTGGGCAGCTGCTCTGGGCACGAAACCCAGAGTGAGACCCAGCCCAGAAGGCCAAGTCAAGCTGCAGTGAGTCATGATAGATGGATGGGGAGGTTTATAGAGTTCGCACCTCCAGGGCATCACAATGTAATAGGGCGGTCTCTGTGTACAGGTCACCAGTAATGATGTCAGCACCACCCTGCGGCCAGCGCCGGGATGGTGCTTTACCTGTTAGGTGGCCCTGACATCACTGCTCCAGCCTCGCACCCTCCTCGGGAGAGATCACAGTTGCCCATCAGGAAACCATGGCTCAGGAGTCTGAGGACACCCACTGAAGCTTCAGTCAAGTCTTCTGTCTTGAGACCCCACAGGACCATCCTCTCTCAGCCTTCCTGCTTGATAAACATGATATCATGGCGAGTCCAGGTCACCATGCTGTGCTCTTCCCTCGAGCTGCTGCCGCCTGGACCCAAGTGCTGGGATCTTTCTTCCCAGGGCTGTGCAGGGTCTCTCCCACCACAGATGCTCCAGTGTCAGGACCGTCTCATTCTGCCCTGATGCCCTGGAGAGAGGTGTGTTTTAGCTACATCTTCATCTTGCTCTTCCTCACATTTCGGACACCCCTCTGCCTCCTGCCTGGCAGAGCTTGACTCAGGATCTCTTGTATCTTTCGTATTTCCTCTATTCGGTTACATTCAGTCCGTCCGACTCTTTGGGACCCCATGGACTGTGGCACTCCAGGCCTCCCTGTCCTTCACCATCTCCTAGAGTTTGCTCAAACTCATGTCCATCAAGTCAGTGATGCCTTCCAATTATCTCATTCTCTATTGTCCCCTTCTCCTCCTGCCTTCAATTTTTCCCAGCATCAGAGTCTTTTCCAATGAGTCAGTTCCTCTGTTAGGAAGAGTGATGTGTGGACAATAGGGCCTCAACACCCATGCTTTCCCTCCCACATGGCTGCCTTTGTGTTTTGAACTTATTTAATTATGTATATTTATTTTTGGCTGCGCTGGGCCCCTGTTGCTGTGCATGGGCCTGCTCTCTGTGTGGTGCACAGGCTTCTCATTGCAGAGGCTTCTCCTGTTGAGGAGCACAGGCTCAAGGGCCCACAGGCTTCAGTCGTTGTGGCTCAGGGATTCTGAAGCACCGGCTCAATAGTTTCGGTGCTCAGGCTTCGTTGTTCCGCATCGTGCAGGATCTTCCCAGACCAGGGATCAAACCCGATTCCCCTACACTAGCAGGCTGATTCTTATTCCCTGGACCACCAGAGAAGTCCTGAATTTATTTTTGAAATCAGCATATTCACCCACTCAATCCTTCCTAACATAAAGAATATGGAAAAGAATGCATATATATGTATAACCGAATCCCTTTGCTGTACAGTAGAAATTAACACAACCTTGTTGATCAACTAAATACTTCAATAAAATAATTTTTTTTAAAAATGAGTTTGGGGATGATAACAGCTTCCACACAGGCAAATCATGTTGGATTAATTTAATTATTCACGAAAGTCTAGGTGTTATTCACCTTTATTCAGATGGAATTAAAAGGAATACATTTAACAGAAAACAAAGCACAAGGCTGACTGCAGATCATCTTCGATTAATTTCAGGAGGAAAAAATTCTAGGGTGAAATGAAACCTCAAGACAGTGTCACAGCGTTTCCACACCCATGACCACGTAAAGAAAGTGAAAGTGTTAGTCACTCAGTCGTGTCTGACTCTTTGCGACCCCATAGACTGTAGCTCCTCTGTCCATGGAATTCTCCAGGCAAGAATACTGGAGTGGGTAGCCATTCCCTTCTCCAGGAGGTCTTCCCTACCCAGGGATTGAAGCCAGGTCTCCTGCATTGCAGGCACGTTTTTTACCATCTGAGCCCTAAGTAAAAGCAAATAAATATGGACTATGGCAAAATAAATAAACTGTTAAATTGTGTGTACTTTTAAAGATATAAGCTACTTGGAGTTCCGTGGAGTTTTTCGTGTCCTGTTAACCATTTACTTAATAGCAGACCCCCACCCCAAATTCTAACGATAAAGTTCCTTCCTAACGCTTGGAGCCACTGGGGGGCGGCAGTACAGCAGAAGGGACGCGGAGTGGATTCCGTAGCGAGGTGTCTGAGGTCACCTTCATGCTCCCTTCATGACCACAGCTTCCTTATTAGCTGAGACCGGATCATCTTCCTCCTTTGGAACCTCCCACAATATATGGGATAAAGGCTGTGCACACAATGGATGTTTAGTAAATATTGACTGATTATTCTTTGTTCAATAACATATCAGTGTGTGGGAGTTGAACAAATATTAACATTTTGGTAAAACTCCTCAAGACAGGCAAACAAAAACTATCATGTGAGTGCTATGGATTATGAGTCATCTATTAATGAACCTTGGTTTTAGCTTCTTTCCATTTAATATGTGAAACAGGTCTATTTTGGGTCTTGAGAACTTGTGAGCTCCTTTATAACTGAGAGCTACATGTAAAGAGGCATTGGCTGTTGAGATCAGCTCTGACCTGTTGACATTGCCATTCTTGATGGCCTCACAGAGCTTTAAATTTCCTTGTGGACTGAATTCTTAATGAGGTGAATATATTAGAGCAGGGGAAAAGCAGTTTTTGAAACTCTGGAATGATGGTGAGTATGGAAGATCAACCTGAGATAAGCTTGCTTCAAACCTGGCAAATGTCCAAATGGCACCTTAGCACAAACCAGTTAGAATCCCTATGAGCAACAACCCTGGAGAGGTACCAACTGTGAGGACTTCTCCCCACAGAGAAAGCTCCTTTCTCCTGTGTAGATAGCTTCAAGAGATCCTTGGGAGTTCCAGTCTGGGTAATTGATATGTTCTGTTTGAAGTTTTGATGGCCCGCTATGGTCTTGCTTTTGGCGACAGGTATCTTACGGGATGGATTTGCTTTCAATGTTTTCTGAATTTCCTAAAAACTATTCTCTACATAGTTGAGCTGACAATTGTTGGGGATGTGGTGGGAAGAACCAGGAGTGAGATGTAGCTGCATTTTTATGAGATGTAAGGTACCTTGGGGTCTCCCTGGTAGCTCAGTTGGTAAAGAACCCACCTCTGATGCAGGAGACACCAGTTTGATTCCTGGTCAGGAAGATCCCCTGCAGAAGGGATAAGCTACCCACTCCAATAGTCTTGGACTTCCTTTGTGGCTCAGCTGGTAAGAAATCCCCCTTCAAAGCGGGAGACCCGGGTTTGATCCCTGGGTTGGGAAGATTCACTTGGAGAAGGGAAAGACTACCCACTCCAATATTCTGGCCTAGAGAATTCCATGGACTGTATAGTCCATTGGATCACAAAGAGTCGGACATGACTGAGCGACTTTCACTTTCACAAGGTACCTTCAATTGGGAGCATTTTTATCCTGCATAGTAGTGAAAAATCTAATCAGACGTTTGTTCACCTCTGCTGGAACCACACGCTCTTTGCACAAATTAGTGGGTCATTGCTATGAAATAGGAAACGTTACCTTTAACTTATTTTCACTGATGTACTTTGAGGTGCAGGATGAGATAGTACATGATGGTGGTGGTGGTGGTGTGTCACACTGAGAGCACTTTTGATCCAAAGGGTCATCATACAAAACATGGTCACTTACTAGTCGCTTCCCCATGGGGATGCCAAGTCACATCCATTCCCACCCAGCGACACAGCCAGGTCTTCATACTTAGTGATTTTGGCAACTCACTAAGAGAAAGTTGGGATTCCACTGCAGAAGCCCAAGGACCTAGGAATTCAAGTAAGTAAACTCGAAGTGACTTGGGACTTTTTTTTACTCTTAAACTGGATGCTGGATGCAATTTCATGGGTCCCCTTCCTCATCCCTGTGCAGATAAACCCCTTTGATCTTGGCTGAGCATATAGAATGAAATGCTTAAATGACTCCACAAGCTAGGTCCCCAGGATTCTGACCTTAAGCCTTGGTGCCAGTTTCTCCCAAGTCTGCTCACTCTTATACCCTCCTCCCCCTGCTTCCTGGACCACTCTATTTATTTGGATATTTTTAATGAAAAAGCTACCATATTTCAAGCCCTTTTGCTTAGATAAACAGTATGTAATGTTATGGTTTTATATATGTGTGTGTGCCACCCAGATTTATCCTCCTTCAACTTTGCTTCTATTTGCCTTGATACCTTCTTTTTATAAAAAGAAATAAAACAATAAAGGCGCCCTCTCTTTCTATCCTTTCCCCTCTCTCCCCGGAGTAGACTGCTGTTCTAAAGTCAGTGTATTCATTGGAAGGGTTGATGCTGAAGCTGAAGCTCCAATATTTTGGTCACCTGATGCGAAGAACCAACTTATTGGGAAAGACCCTGATGCTGGGAAAGACTGAAGGCAGGAGGAGAATAAAGTGGCAGAGGATGAGACGGTTATATAGCATCAGTGACTGAATGGACATGAATTTGAACAAACTCCAGGAGATAGTGAAGGACAGGGAAGCCTGGGATGCTGTAGTCCATAGAGTTGCAGAGTCAGACACAACTTAGTGACTGGACAACAACAGCAGCATTACTCTCACCATGTCCATAAGTAATAAAGAGTATGTGTTGTTTTCAAAATAATCAGAAATGGGACCACAACAGGCAGGTTTTCATTCTATATTTTACAGCTAACTTATGAAATTTATTTATATTGAAAAATATGTCTGGTTCGTTCAATTTAACACAGACTGCATTCTCCTCCTGATAGGCAGTTAGGTATATTATTCTCAGTTCCTTCCTGTTGAGACAACACGGAATTGCTCAATTTCCTAGGTATTGGCCAAATGCTTGCCAAGCTGAATGTGTCCGCTGTGCCTGCACCAACTTTAAGCAAGAGCTCTTAATTCTCTACACGCTTATCAACATTTGCTGATATGCTATTCTAGTGTTAGTTTATCTTGTGAGTGAGGTGGAGCCTTTTTCCACATCCTTATTGACTACTTAGGTTTCCCTTACTGTAAATTTCCTATGTATGTATTCTAAAAACCATGTTGACTTTTTCGCCGTAGTGCATAGGAGTTCTTTGTGTATCTTTTATAGCAGCCCTTCCTCAATTATGTAGATTCCAAATATCTTCTCTGAGTTAAAGACTTGACTTTTTAATCATCTAATGCATCTTAATAAACATGTAGTCTTGATTTTGAGTCAGATTTATCAACAGTGCCTTCATAATTTGTGCTATTTTAGAAAATCCCGAGAAATCTTGGCAACAACAAAGTTATGAGACAAAGTTGTTTTATATATTAGACACAAGCATTTGGAAATAAAGATCATCATCTGTGAATAAAGACAGCTCTACTTATTCTTTTGCAGTTTCTTTTATTTTTTCCCTTGCCTTGTTACGTTTTCTAGAACCACCATCATAATATTAAATAGAAGTGGAGAGACTGAGAATTCTCTTCTTGGTCCTGATCTTAGGGGGAGAATGTCCAGTATTTCACCATAAGGTACGGTGTTAGTTGTGGGATTTTTTTTTGTAGACACCGTTTATCAGCTTGAGAATGTTCCCTTCTATTCACTCCTAGTTACTGAGAATTTCTATCATGTTCAGGTGTGAATTTTGTTAAAGGCCGTTTATGCATTTACTCAAATGATCGCATGTTTTTATTTTCATTTTTTGATTAATGTGATAAATTATTTGATGCTAAATCTACCATGTTTTCCTTAGATACATCCATCTGCATTCTGATATATTATTGTTTTTGTATCTTGCTGGATTCAGTTTACTAATATTTTGTTAGGCATTTTTGTATCTATGTTCATAATGATTTTTCATAATTCATAATTTGTCAGGTTTGAGTATTAGGCTCATGCTGGCTCCATAAAATGAGTTGAGAAGTGTCTCCTCCTTATCATTTTTTCCCCTAAGTTTGCATAAGATTAGAGTTCTTTCTTTGATAGAATGCAGTAGTGAAACCACTGGAGCCTGAAACTTTCTTTGTATTAATAGGAAGACTTTTGACAGTAATTCAGAAAGTCTAATAGAAACAGGGATATATTGATTTTCTATTTATTCTTGTAAATAGAAGAATTTTGGTAAATTGTATTTTTCACAGAATTTGTCCATTTCATCTGTGTTATCAAATTTGTTGGTTTTAATATTAATTAATATTATTCTGAACATTACCTAATTTTTTCCTTTTATGTCTATAGGACTATAGTAATAGCTCACTTCTTCTCTTTAATTTTTTTTTCATCAACCTAGTTAGAGGTTTATCTTTTTCTTTATCTTTTCAAAGGTTGTTAATTATTTTATATTGCTATTTTCTCTGTTTCATTTCTGTTAGATATTTTGATACTGCCCCACAGGTACTGAAGGCTCTGGTGTTTTTTAAACTTTCTTTCTTCTCTGTTCTTCAAATAGAATAAGTTACCTTGTTCTATCTTTAAGCTGACTGACTCATTCCTCTGTCATCTTTATTTTGCTCTTAAGATCATCCAGTAAGTTTTGATTGCACATATTGGAGTTTTCAGTTCTAGAATTTTTGTCTATTTTTTTTTTTTTGTACTGTATTCTTTCCATCCTTCCTTCCTTTCTTTCTTCTACTGTTTTTCACTTTTCAAACATTCATCAAGCATGATTATGATTGCTGTTTTAAAATCTTTATCTGATTGTTACATCTGGGTCATCCCAATTTGATTGGTTTCTTTTCTTCAGAATGCATGACATATTTCTGTTTCTTTGTCTTTCATTAATTTTGCTGAAGCTCCAATACTTTGCCCACCTGATGCTAAGAACAGACTCATTGGAAAAGACCTTGATGCTGGGAAAGATTGAAGGCAGGAAGAGAAGGGGACGACAGAGGATGACATGGTTGGATGGCATCATTGACTCAATGGACATGAGTTTGAGCAAGTTCCAGGAGTTGGTGATGGGCAGGGAAGCCCGGCGTGCTGCAGTCCATAGGATCGAGAGGAGTTGGATATGACTGAGCAATTGAACTGAACTGAATTTTGGATTATATGCAGAATAATACTATTAAGTTGTGGAGAATCTAGATTCTGTTATATCCCTCTGAAGAGTGTTATATTTGCTTGTTTGTGTGTTTGTTTGTTTCAACCGGCCATCTGCTTGGCTGGAGTCAAACTTCAAACTCTTCCTCTTGGGTGGCACTCACACCTCAGTTCTTTATATCTTTAGCTGGAGTGTGTCCTGTGTACATATGGATCAATGAAAGGGAAAGTGATAGTCGCTCAGTCGTGTCTGACTCTTTGTGATACCATGGACTAGCCCACTAGGCTCCTCTGTCCATGGAATTCTCCAGGCAAGATACTGGAGTGGGTAACTGTTGCCTTCTCCAGAGGATGTTCCCTTCTCCAGGGGATTGTGCCAACCCAGGGATTGAACCTAGATCTCCCACATTGAAGCATATTCTTTACCATCTGAGCCACAGGGAAACCCACATAGTTCAGAGGTTGGATCAAAATTTGAAAAGGGTTTTTAAACATATTGGAGTTTGGGGTTCTCCCTCTGTGATTCTCTTCTTTCCAGGATTTCTCCTTCACGTCCCAGAAGCCAACCTTGTCTTGTTCACTGTATGCTAGTAGTTTAGGCTAGAAAGACTGGAGACGTTCTGTTGGGGTTTTAGCCACCACTAGACAGGAACAAGATATCAAATTGCCAACATCCATTGGATCATCGAAAAAGCACGAGAGTTCCAGAAAAATATCTACTTCTGCTTTACTGACTATGCCAGAGTCTTATGACTGTGTGGATCACAAAAAACGATGGAAAATTCTTAAAGAGATGGGAATACCAGACCACCTGACCTGCCTCCTGAGAAATCTGTATGAAGGTCAAGAAGCAACAGTTAGAACTGGACATGGAACAACAGACTGGTTCCAAATCGGGAAAGGAGTACATAAAGGCTGTTTTTACCTTATATGCAAAGTATATCATGCAAAATGCCAGGCTGGATGAAACACAAGCTGGAATCAAGATTGTCGGGAGAAATATAAATAACCTCATATATGCAGATGACACACTCTTACGGCAGAAAGCGAAGAAGAACTAAAGAGCCTTTGATGAAAGTGAAAGAGGAGAGTGAAAATTTGGTTTAAAACTCAACATTCAGAAAACTAAGATCATGGCATCCAGTCCCATCACTTCATGGCAAACAGATGGAGAAATAATGGAAACAGTGACAGACTTTATTTTTGGGGGCTCCAAAATCACTGCAGATGGTGACTGCAGGCATGAAATTAAAAGACGCTTGCTCCTTGGGAGAAAAGCTATGACCGACCTAGACAGCATATTAAAAAGCAGAGATATTACTTTGCCAGCAAAAGTCTGTCTAGTCAAAGCTTTGGTTTTTCCAGTAGTCATGTATGTATGTGAGAGTTGGACTATAAAGAAAGCTGAGCACTGAAGAATAATAATTAATGCTTTTGAACTGTGGTGTTGGAGAAGACTCTTGAGAGTCTCTTGGACTGCAAGGAGATCCAACCAGTCAATCCTAAAGGAAATCAGCCCTGAATATTCATTGAAAGGACTGATGCGAAACTCCAATACTTTGGCCACCTGATGTGAAAAACTGACTCATTTGAAAAGACCCTGATGCTGGGAAAGATTGAAGGCGGGAGGTGAAGGGGATGACAGACGATGAGATGGTTGGATGGCATCACCGACTCAATGGACATGAGTTTGAGTAAGCTCCAGGAGTTGGTGATGGACAGGGAAGCCTGGCGTGCTGCAGTCCGTGGGGTCACAAAGACTTGGACGTGACTGCACAACTGAACTGAACTAAAGACAATACCAACCATGGCCTACCCTCAGGCAAAAATCCATAAAGAGGGCAAATTCACTTCACTCCCTTGCCTGTCTTCCAGTTGTCGATGCCCCTCTAGGATCTTGCAAAGCGTTTTCGTTTTGTTTTCGCTTTGTTTTGCACTCCCCAACGCCTTCAGATTGTTGCTTTTATTTTCCAGAGTTTTCATTATTATTGCCAGGAGGGTTGGGTCTGGTATGAGGTTGTTGCTTGTCTATATTTTCTTTTTAATACTGTAAGGCTTACTTTCACTTTGGGGCTTTTAATTCATCTGGAAATATGTTAATGGATTGCAAGTTGTAAATGTAAATTTACATTTTTTCTCAAGATGGATAATTAAGAGATGCTTAGTGTTGTGATCAGGCATCTAAATTTATCTTTTTTTTCTAATATGGATAACTGGTTGTCCTGACCAGGTACTCTGTTGTCCTTTCTTTCCCCATCATATAAAGTATCTTTCTGTTATTATCCAAATTTCTTATGTAAGTGGATCTATTTCTGGGCTTTCTGTTCTGCTCCAGCTGTTTATGGTTCCATCACTGTGCCAAAACTTCTTTGCTTTAAACACAATTTATGAATAATCTGATTGGATGGATACTTCTACTCTTTCTCTTCTTTTTACTGCTTGTTTTTTAAGAAGTTTTACTGGGTATTTTTGGCTATTTACCTTTCCATATAAATTCTACGACCAATTTGTGATGTTTCATAAAAATCTCCCTTTGGAATTTTGATTAAAAATACATTAAATCTGTAGTTTAATTTTGAAAAAAAAAATGGCTGTCTTTAAAATCTGGTCTTTTCAACAAGTGGTGTTGGGTAAGCTGGACAGCTACATGTAAACCAATGAACCAGAGGCAAGCCATGGGGTCCAGGGGAACTCTGTGCTTCCCTCTAGGGCTTGTGCAAGAAGTATGAACTCTTGAGGTGTGACAGACACCCTAGAGCAACTCATGACATCACCACATTTCC